>NC_053040.3:399199266-399860105 GCF_002575655.3 Aegilops tauschii subsp. strangulata | reverse complement strand
CAATGCCGGCGCCAGTGAGAGGTCGCGTCCGCTCTGGCCGGGCATGAATGCGGCACTGACCGTTTCGGGCGGGAAGCACGCGTGGGTGATGAAGAGGGTTCGGGTTGGTCAGGACCGGCTGTGGCAGCGGTCCGGACGTGTGCAAACAAGAGATGCTGTACGTTAATATTGCTGCGTATATAATTAACAATGTAAATAATGTGCCAGTTGGACAAATATGATTGAAGATGGAGATGGAAATGGAATTTTACATAAACACGGATATGCATGTCTATGTCTATGTGTGTGTGCGCGAAGACTCTCGCGACCTGGAAGCGGGGGCGTGTTTTTGATCGAGTTTTCTTTCTTGGTACGTTAGAAAATCAGTTTGTCTAATTCACATCTAGATGTTATTTAAGGATATCACATCTAAGCTCCCACAAGTATATAATGTAGCAACAAGAAACAAAAAAAAAACTAGGAAAAAAATAGACCACAAACAGAGTGGACATCAACTTAGATGTGACATAACTATGTCACATCTAGATGTGTCCTAGACAGACCCTTAAAAAATTGTCCGCCAGTTTTCGTTTCTTTTTCCGGGAACGCGCGTATTCTATTTAAAACCACTGCTATGGAGAGATTTTTTTACTCCATTATAGCCTCTTGTTTGATAGAGTTTCTCGCGTCTCGCTCTCTCACCCTCTCCATATATGTTACACGCTGGAGGCTCAACGTTCATTTGCTAGGGTTTGCTATATTCACAGTCTCTCACCCTCTCTTCACCAGATCTAAACAAGACTGCGTTGGCCTCTTGTCTCTCTCTCCCCCCTCACAGCTGGTGAAGGAGGCATGCGTATCCCGTCGCACCGGGAAGGGGAGGAGGTGAAGCGTTCACTCTATCGCCTTCGGCGAGGGAGGCAATTCACTGCCGGCTGCGCTATTCTCTTTCACCCAGCGCCTGTGCGGGAGGGCCACCGACCCCTTCTTCCTCGCTGCCGTACGTAGTGTGGGCAGATTCGGCCTCCCGCCGCACGCCTTGCCACATCTCAACGACCCTAAGGTATAAGTTTCTTTGAAACTGTCGTTGCTCTAGCTGCATGTGGATCTTTTTCGATCTGTAGTCGAATCTAGGTCTTGGTTCAAAGAGGAAAGAAGGGTGCGGTGGGCTGGAGCAAGAATCTAGGACATGGTTCAATGAGGAAAGGAGGGGCGGAAAGTAGTATAGACTGGCTATCCAGCCGCTTTGTAGGTCGAAAAGGGAAAAAGGGGGTAACCCAGTACACACATCTGTAAGGAACCGATCTCTTTGATGAAAAGGGAAAGAAACTGGGGGGTCGGGTAGTTTGTGCAGGACTAGATTTGCTGCCCTCACATAGGAAGAAGGTTCAAAGAGAACAAATATGGGACCAGCGCATATATGCTGCTTGGCTACATAGTCTGTATCACCCATTTATACGTGTGGACGCACATGGTGCTGGCATGTCCCATACAACTATTTTGCTGTTGTTAATCTAAGAATGCCGCCGGAAAATTGAAGCAATGCAACTGTTAAAAGTAAATTACATTTTTTAACGAATATTGTTTCAAGAGAATGTCTCTGTTAATATGAATCAATGCAACCATTTTAGAAATGCTACTTTGTTTTCCATCCAAGATAAGTTAGATGCTTCTTTCTGTCACCGTTTGTTTCATCCTCCTTTATCGGCAAGTAATTGTTTCCTTTTTTGCCTCTGTTAAAACAGGGCTATCGATTCAACTTGTTGCTATTGCGACATTTTGCTTCGCTACTCGAAACACTTATGTTTTAAGAGTGTTTTGTGCAGTTCAACTTGAATGTCACACCGGTGACTTTGCTTAATTTTGGTGGAACTGCACAAAAGGAGATCGAGATTTGTTTCCAGTCTTCGTGGCGAGTTGTTTCAAATCTTGGTCTCAACCACATGATGTGAAGTGTGATTTGAGATGTTGTGCTACTTGTTTTGGTACTATTTTAAATAAATGTTGAATTGAGGCTATTGTATTGCTGTCTTTTCCCATTAAGTAGTGAACAAAAATGGGACCAACCCAGACATGATGCTTGTTGCTTTGTTACAACAAATTCAGCATCACCCCCTTTATAAGACAGTAATTGATGCCACTCTCAGAATGAACTACTGAATCTTATTTCAAAACTGCAACACTTGTTAGGGATTGGCGGGATTACCATTTTTGTGGCCGCATGTTTCATCCTCCTTTATTAGCCAGTAATTGATTCCTTTTTTGCCTCTGTTTAAACAGTGATATCTATTCAACTTGTTGCTATTACGACATTTTGCTTCGCTACGCGAAACACTTTGCTTGATTTTAGTGCAACTGCACAAAACAAGATTGGATTTCCTATTCGTGTTGGCAGATTCGTATTTTATCTTGTCCGTCTCATGAAAGGTCAGTACAGGCCTTCATCCACATGATTGTGCAGTGTGCTTTGAGATGTTGTGCTACTTGTATTGGTACTGTTTTAAATAAATGTTGAATTGAAGCTATTGTATTGCTGTCTTTTCCCATTAAGTAGTGAACAAAACTGGGACCAACCCAGACATGATGCTTGTTGCTTTGTTACAACAAACTCCGCATCACCCCCTTTATAAGTAGATGGAAGCACATACTGTTGTTGCGCCCACTCTCCCCTGGAACTGTTTATGCTTTTCATTAATCTAATGCCGCTGGTAAAATTAAGCAATGCCACTCTCAGAATTAATTAACTACTGAATCTTAGTTCAAAACTGCAACACTTGTTAGGAATGGTACTATCCTGCTTTGTAGTTCTTTCTACATGTTTAACCAAGGTATTGTTAAGATAATGTCTCTGTTAAAATGAATCAGTTTCATTGTTTTAGGAATGGTACTTTTCTGCTTTGTCGTTCTTTATACATGTTGAAACAAGGCATTGTTAAGATAATGTCTCAGTCAATATAAATGAATCACACTGATGGAGAATTGCTACTCTCCTGCTTTGTTTCCCATTAAGATAAAGTAGATCAGTAGATGCTTTTCTTCTGGGAGTACAAGTCATCAACCATTATTTCTCAGTAATTGTTTCCCTTATACCCATTGTTGCTTACAGGGATATCAAAATTAAAGCTCGGTTTTATTCCGACTTCGATTTTAGTTGAACTGCACAAAAGGAGCCAATGTGTCCAAGGCAAACTGCTGCATTACTGGGTCCAGTTGGTCGTTCCACTTTGCAGAAAGAAGCAGTCACTGTTTGCGCTACATTACAGAAGGAATGACCGAGAAGCTTTACAGAGTATTATTAGACACCGGTGACATGACTAGTCTGTAGAGACCATTGGCAATTTAACAACACGTGGAGTGCCCTAGGCAAAAAGTGCCCAAACAAGTACAAGAAGCTACGACAGGACTCCACGATCATAGGCATTACATATTTTGAATGGGAAAAGCTTGTCAAAGTTTAATCATTGATGTTAGCAAGAAGACGTTAGTTTAATATATTGGAATTGGAAAAGCTTGTCAAAATTTGCTCATTGATGTTAGCCAGAAGACATGCATTTGATATTTTTGAGTGGGACGCCCTTGCTGTGAGCAGCGTCGAGTGTTTTTTCCTATTCCTATGTTCAGTTTAGAAGTAAATAGTTACTCTGCTGAGATATTCCTGTGTTAAGAGTTTGTTCTGAATATTGTCTATGTAATGCCAGGCCTTGTGTTTAATTGGAAAGTTGAGCTTGGAATGTTGTGGCATGCGGCATCACGAGCTGTTCACCGTGCCTCCTGAGAATAATGCTTCGTATTGTTTTGCATGTCGATCTAATGCCAGTGATTTGCTTGTTAAGAAGATCATCCTCTTCTGTTGTTTCCGTGCTTAAGAAGTTCATTGTCTGATGTTTCATTCATAGCCTATACGACAAGTCGGGTAGGTTAGACGTGAAACCATATGATCTTCCGACCAACTCATGATATTAGGCCGTGATTGGATCGTCGTTTTCCAACCAAAACCACATGTAAAACTGACGCTGGTAAATTAAAGCAGATGGTCTCGGGCGAAGGCGCTTGGTTGGTCAATTTCGACTAGTAAAATATCGGAAGTACTTCACACACGATAAAAACGCTGAACGACACTCGGACGATTGCTAATCCAGCCGTTAGCTGCTGTTTCAGCCTTGCCCATGGATGGCATGATACGCGCGTCGTGCATGTATCGTCTGGTAATGTCGTCCATATAGCAGTGCTCGTAAAATATACACTGGTATCTCAAATTACACGCGTAACCCGCCGGTCTTACTTACAGACCTCGGGCCCTCGGTTTCATTACGCCTGTATTTTACGCGTTGTTTCCGATGATGAGTAAATTACACTTGTATGTTAATACAAGTTTGAAATAAACCAGAGCTCCCAAGCGCGGCCTTACAGTTTCATGCCGTCTCAGTTTCTCGAAGGTGCTCATAGGTGTCCGATGATCCTGGCTTCCTGAATGAGCAGCGGGCGCTGTATCAGAGCATCCGTAGGGCCCGCGAGTCCCTCTCCATTGTCCTTCGAGTTGTTGCACTCGCCGTGGCGCCGAGTATTGTTAACATCGTCAACGAACATGAGGATTCAGGAGATGACTTTATTTTGACTGGTTGACACTAGGGACCCACTAGGGCCATAGCCGTACGTACGCAAGTGCCTCCTTATTATGTACAACTATATTTTTCTTGCCTTCTCCTGGTTTCCTAACATCACGGTCCCACACCATTGTCAACCTATGTAGTCAATATAAACGAGAGAATTGCACAAGGTGCGGCCAACAGCTGGGACCAAGCAGCTCGAGCAGTATTTGTGTTTTTGAGGCATGAGCACTGCAGAGTTTTTCTTGGCGATGATTTCGTTGTTGTTCAGAGGAGAGCCGGGTATTAACTGGGCGGGCTGTGGCCCGTCTAGCCCAGGCCAGATATCCAGCCCAGATACTAATTTTTTCAAGATGAAAATGGCTAGCCCAGCTATACGTCTTTTTGAGGAATACCCAGGCAAGGTCAACTTGTTATTCTCCGCCCCGCTGGGCTGCAAATCTTTCCTAGGAGGGATGCATTAGGCTTAACAGGAAAATGGGCTTTAAAAAATAATAAGTGGGATGTAATTATAAAAACTGGGCAGTAACTATAAAAAAATGCACCAAACATGAAATTAGTTTATAAAATATTATTTATGGATTTTGAAAATCTTAAATTTTCATTGTTGCGCGCAATGTTTCGTTGGATTTTTACGTAATACAAATTTATATTTAATCTGACTAGAAATTTCGGGATAAAAATATTTCGGATCCCATCAAAATGTGGGAAATTCTATTGAATTCTGTCTTCAACGGTTGGTTGAAATTATTAATCGTTGTCCTAGCTAGAAAATGGGCTGTACTTTTAACAAACTGTAAATGGGCTGTTGTAAATTCCATTAGAATTCAAAAATGGGTTGTACATTCTTACAAAACGCAAATGGGCTATAAGTTCTCTGCCACACACTTGTGGGCCTACTAATTGACGCGTCTCCTAAAAAAAATAAGTTGACGCGTATGCAAGGCTTTGTCAACTTATTATAGTCAACAAACGGTTCTAGCAGCAGTGGCCGTTGGATGTCTATCCAACGGATGTCGTGCTTCTTCTTCAATCTCGGATATTCTTAGCTTCGGCCGCCCAAAAAATGATTCCTCCCCCTGACATCTGGGGCGCACCGTGTCGGAGGCTGACCTGTGGGCCTACTAAGTTGGAGCGTATCATGGGCTTTGTCAACTTAGTCAATATAAACGTTTCTAGCTTCACTGACCGTACGATGTCCATCCAACGGCCGTAGTGCTTCTTTAACCTCTGGTCTTCTTGGTCCAGCCGCCCAAAGCAGCGCCGGTCGTGCCGCCTGCTCCTGCCTCCCGTGGCCGGCTGTGCTGCCGCAGAGGCCTCACCGCCCCCATACTACTCCCACCGCTGGCCCGGCCATCCCTCCACTCACCCACACCCCTGTTATTCTGCGGCGACGGCAGCCTCACACCGCAGCCGAACCAGTGAACCCTCGTTGTAACATCCCAAATTTCCAATTTGGAATGTTATACATTAGATCATCATTGCATAGCATATTTTATTGCATTTTGGCAAATCCTCGATAAATCCTAAGCAACTCAAGGACCCTCGGAGAGAGTTGGGGATTTTCCCGATTTTTCATATTTGTTTTTTTATCAAATGATAAAACGAGGATTTTGGTTTTAATTATTTTTCTCTCCGAAAAATATTTCATATTAAAATAAATGAGAGGAGAAAAGATGACTTCTCCAAAATAATGGAAATATTGGAGGAAAAATATTAAAATCATATATTGGATTTTATTTGCAATTTTACTTGCATTAAAAAAATTGCACGTTTTCAAAACTGCATTTTTGAGTCAAAAAAATGTTCACCTTGTTCTACTTATTTTAATTAGACGGGGAAAATTTGTTTTACCATTTTTGGATTTTTATTTATTTTTCTGCGATTTTCTAGATTCGGCGGAATATTAAAAAAAAACAAAAACCACCGCGCCCGACCGGGCCGAGGCCCAGCCGAGCCAGCCGGCCCGCTCCCGTCGTCTCCCTCGCGCGCACGACGCCGCCGCCGCCGAAGTCCGGCTCGGACACGCCACCGCGCTGCCGCCTTGCCCCTCCCCCACGCCACCCCCTCCCCCTCCTAAATACCCCCCACCCCGCCTCCTTCTTCTCACCCCGCCGCCACCCCAGCCCGCACCCGCCGCCGCCCGCTGCAGCGCCGCGCCGCCGCCGCTCGCCCGCCGGCGCCCCGCCGCCCCGCAGCCGAGCCAGAGCCCCGCCCGAGCCTCGTCGTCGCCCCGCCGCCCCGCCGGAGTCCCGCCGGAGCCGCCGCCCGAGGTAGCCGAGCCGCCGCCGCCTTGCCGGTTTTCTAAAAAAAACCGTTCGTTTTTTTCTAAACCCTAGTTTTCGTTTTTTTTCAGATCGGTTTTTTTCTTCGGTTTTATTATTTAGTGAACGTTCACCGACCCGTTCGTTTTAACGAACGTGTTCGTCGGATTTTCGCTGTTAACGAACGTCCGTTCGTTTAACTGTTCGTCAGTTTTCTTTTTCGTCAGATTTTTCCGCGATTATTCCAGATCGCGATTCCTGATCAGATCTTCGTTTTCGTTTAACTTTTCGCTCGTTTATCGGAATCAGGCGATTCAAGCGCCTAGAGTTTCGTCTCGAAATTCTCTTTCCGTTTAACCTACTCAAACAAGTTTTTGCCACTGTAAAATTTGACCTAGATCCAGATTAGTAAACGAAGCTTGTTTCTTTCGCCGTTTGACTCTCGTTGCTTCGTTCGATTTGATTCTTTTTGAAAACCGGAGTTCTTAAGTTGAACTTTCTGGTTGGATCTTTTATTTGAGTTTTACTTGTGCATTAGATGAGTACTTATTGCTTGCTTGTTTGTTTGCAATAGAGTACCCGGAGTGCGCCGCTTGTTACTTCAAATCTCTAGGTTTCGCGGATCATCAGCAAGGCAAGTAACACTTTGATCATACTTTTTCCATACCCAGTTTTATTGCATTAGATCAATCCTCAAACATTGCATGATTAGGGTCTAATTAAATTGTGGGTATTGGGAAGTAGTTGAGGTAGTACCTATTACTTGTTTTATTATCAAACCCTTGGGAGTTACTTCTACGTTTGCTATTATATTGCTATGCTATGCTCGTAGACGTGGATTGAGGTACCTGGGTATTCCAGGATTGCCTTTTTTTCTTTTGGACCGCCACCCAGGTTCAAAGGGATCATGAGATTATTCAAGCTAGAAACTTCCGTGTGCAGCCGCAAGCTATTATGGGCTCTAGCATAGTTGATTAAGTTGTGTGAACTCTTACAGTGCTAGACTAGCAGATGTAGGGGATGTAGGTGGTACGGTCTATCACATCGTAAGGTGCAAACACTTCTGAAAGACTGTGTCTCGGTCATCCGTTTCTCAAACATCATGTAGTGCGAGAATCAAGCGGAGGCGATCGAGTCTTGTGGGAAAAGTGCACAAACCTCTGCAGAGTGTATAAACTAATCATGGTTAGCCGTGTCCCCGGTTATGGACAACTTGAGTATCTAGTACTTGGATTATCATGTGAATCTCATCATGTTACTTTAATTAATATTGTTGGGTTAATGATGATACTTAATTGGGATTGAGATGCTGTCAACCATCTCAATGTTTAACAACCACCATGATAGTTAAATAAAATTTATTCCTTTGCAGTAGGGAAAAATTGGCTTTTCGCAAAACTGTAACCATAGAGCTTTCCACCAACCATATATGCATGTAGTATAGCATTATTATGTTCATCATTCTCTATGTGTTACATTGCCAGCATATTCCATGTGCTGACCCGTTTTCGGGCTGCAACGTTTCATGTTGCAGACTTTTCAGACGACGAGTAAGGTGCCTTAGGTCGTGGTCTTATACTCAGTGATGCCGTTGGAGTTGATGGACTCACTTATCTTCCAAGCCTTCCGCTGTTATCGTATTTAGATGGCCTTAAGCCATATTTATCATACTTATTTCTCTTTTGAGATATTCGATGTAATAAGTGTGTGATTGCTACTCTGTTATAAATCCTCCATTTGTACTGTGCGTGTCAGCATTACTGATCCAGGGATGACACTGGTGCACAGCAGCACAGACTGTTTGAGGTCTGGTCGCTACAAAGGTGGTATCAGAGCACACGCTGACTATAGGACACGACCACTAAGCTTAAACCCTAGAACACTTCTCTCTTCTCATTTCTGACCCCTCTCCACCTTCTACTCTTTTAGGAATGGCGGATGCAAGGAGCAAGTTCATGCAACCAGATGAAAATACGCCTTTTGGACGTCACTTGAAGGAAGTCACTAAGTACTTGAACATAGGAATACCAAGCATCACCGGAACCTACAATGCCACATTACCTGAAGAGGAGAGCTGGCAGATTCAAGTTCAAGTTCCAGGAAGGACGATTGCGCCAGTCACTGAGCCTATAAAGTTGTCTTTTGAAGCACCAACCTGGAGTTTAGGGAAGAGCATGGCAACCCACATAGCTATGGGACGCATTGGAGAAGTCTACCACAGGGAGCTTAAGGATACTATTTATCAGATTTGTGGACGCCGAGACGAGCAATGGGAGATGATCAGCACCAAGAAGGATGGATTAATTGCAGCTTTCATCCAGGAGCAAAACCAACACATTCGTCGCCAGGAGAACCAGATGTGCTCAGACAAGATAGATCTGAAGAAGGCATTGACGAAGATCAAGGAGCTGGAGGAAGAACTCAAGGCTACACGCGAGGATTATTTGGAGGAAATCGTCGCGCTAGTAGGAAAGAATGACGACCTGGAGAAGAAGATTGGAGTATTCATGGGAAATCCAGTGCTAAAAGCAGAGGATGATGAATGCGCTTGCCCGAATAACTACATCATCATCGACGACACCGACTCGGACCCCAGTGAAGATGACTTTGTGGATGAAGCTGGAGCAGATATCATGGAGTCTTCGTCTGATCAGTAGTAGTTTTCCCCCATTTTTTCTATATAGTTCAAGCACTTTTGTAACGCTAGTTAGATCGATTGTATGCCTTGTTTGGATTGATTGAGTGATATTGATTGTGTTTGACTCATGAGCATATGGGTAGTGTTTTCTCTCTAGACCTCATTCTATTCTAAACTCTCATCTTTTCTAACCTATCAGATGCCTCCGAGACATGACACCGGATTTGTTTTCCCACCGGAGATCACACAGTTGATTCGGCAACAGAATGCCCTGATGCAAGTGTTAGTACAGAACCAAGGCAACAACAACAACAACCCACCACCACCACCTGTTGATCACTTAGCCCGTTTCTTGAGGCTAAATCCGCCGGTGTTTTCCAGCAGCACCGAGCCGATTGTTGCAGATGATTGGCTCCGCAAAGTTGGAGGGAGTTGGCCACTGTAGGATGCACAGATGCGGAAAGAGTGCGTTTTGCCGCACATCAGCTTGATGGACCCGCAGCATCATGGTGGGAGAATTACACAGCCACACACCCTATTGACACTGTCACATGGGACCAGTTTCAGCAAGCTTTCCGTACAGCCCATGTTTCAGCAGGAGCTATGGCTATGAAGAAGCGTGAGTTTCGCAACCTACGCCAAGGAGGACGCACCGTAGGCCAGTATGTGGAGGATTTCAGTAAGTTAGCACGTTATGCACCAGATGACGTTGCTACGGATGCAGCCAAGCAGGAGAAGTTTCTCAAAGGATTGAATGATGAGCTGAGCATGCAGCTAATGGTAGCAACCTTCAACAACTACCAGGAGTTGGTAGATAGAGCACTCATGATTGAAGGGAAGCAGCAGCAGATTGAAAACCGTAAAAGGAAGTATGGGCAAGGGAAGTACAATTCTGGAGCTCAGCAGAAGCCACGTTTTGCCCCGAAATCGGGAGGACAATTTTAGCATACTCATGGAGGAGGTAGTTCGCACAACCATAATGGCTACAAGAGTGGTAATGGGAACGGAGGAAGCAACGGACAGAACCGTACCAACCCTTCAACCCCAGCTAAGAGGGACCTGAGCCAAGTCACTTGCTTTAAGTGCCAGAAGACTGGACATTATGCCAATGAATGTCCTGAAGCCCAGAATGGAAATGGCAATGGAAGCTCTGGGAAGAAGCCGAACCCTTTCAGCAAAGGACATGTGAACCACGTGAGCATGGAAGAGGTTGAAGCACAGCCTGATGCAGTAATAGGTAAGTTTATGGTTAAGTCATTTACTGCACTCGTTCTTTTTGATACTGGTGCATCGCATTCATACATATCAAGGGGATTTGTGGATAAGTATAAACTGCCAACCCAAGCCCTTAGGTCACCCATGTTAGTAACCTCGCCAGGAGCAGAGTATATGGCTAGTTTATGGTGTGATCGGTTACCATTAAGGATTGGTAACTACGTGTTTCCCTCAGACCTAATAATATTGGAATCGCAAGGATTGGATGTGATATTAGGCATGGATTGGTTATCAAAGTATGGAGGGAACATCGATTGTGCCAGTAAGTCGATTATGCTTACCACCCCAGAAGGAAGAAGGATCAAGTATGTATCCCGGCATGTGCCGAAGAGGACTCAAGTGAATTCCTTATCAGGAGTTGTACAGGAGGAAGTACCAGTGGTGAAGGATTACCCGGATGTATTTCCAGAAGAGTTGCCAGGCATGCCACCGGATAGAGACATTGAGTTTCTGATTGAACATTTGCCAGGCACAGGGCCAATATCTAAGAGACCGTACAGGATGCCCGCAAAAGATTTGGAGGAAATTAAGAAGCAGATTAAGGAGTTATTGGATAAAGGCTATATTCGCCCAAGTTCGTCACCTTGGGGATCGCCCGTACTTCTAGTGGAGAAGAAAGATGGATCGTTGAGGATGGTTGTTGATTACCGTGGATTGAATGAAGTGACCATCAAAAACAAGTACCCACTGCCGATGATAAATGATTTGTTTGACCGCTTACAAGGAGCTAAGGTATTTTCCAAGATCGATCTATGATCAGGATACCATCAGTTAAAGATTCGAGAGCAGGATATACCTAAGACGGCTTTTACCACCAGGTATGGGCTGTATGAGTATACCATTATGTCATTTGGTCTGACTAACGCACCTGCCTATTTCATGAACCTGATGAACAAGGTGTTTATGGAGTTTTTGGATAAGTTCGTCGTGGTGTTCATTGACGATATTTTAGTCTATTCCAAGAATGAAGAAGAGCATAAGGAACATCAGTTATACGCCAAGTTCAGCAAATGTGAATTTTGGCTGAAGGAAGTTGGATTCCTCGGACATGTTATATCCGGAGAAGGAATAGCAGTAGACCCCGCCAAAGTTGACACAGTAACAGGTTGGGAATCACCCACGTCAGTTGGAGAGATCCGGAGTTTCCTTGGACTTGCAGGATACTACCAGAGGTTCATCGAGAATTTCTCGAAGATTGCAAAACCCATGACTGAGCTATTAAAGAAGGACACCAAGTTCAATTGGACTGAGGAATGTGAAGCTAGTTTCCAAGAGTTGAAGAAAATATTGGTTACATCACCAGTGTTCATTCTGCCAGATCAACGCAAGGATTATGAAGTTTATTGCGACGCTTCTCGTCGAGGACTTGGAGCAGTACTTATGCAAGAAGGAAGAGTTGTTTCATATGCTTCACGGCAACTTAAACCCCCTGAGAAGAATTATGCCACGCATGATTTGGAATTAGCAGCCGTAGTGCATGCATTGAAGACATGGAGACATTTTCTCATCGGAAACCATTGTGAGGTGTACATGGATCACAAGAGTTTGAAGTACATTTTCACGCAGAAGGAGTTGAATCTCAGGCAGAGGAGATGGTTGGAGCTTATTAAGGACTATGATATGAGATTGCATTATCACCCAGGGAAGGCTAACGTAGTAGCAGATGCTTTGAGCCGCAAGAGTCATATCAACACACTCATGACAGGAGAGTTACCCCGGGAGTTAGCCGAGGATCTTCGCGAGCTATGTTTGGAGATAGTTCCAAGAGGCTATTTAGCGACATTGGAGATTCAATCTACCTTGATGGAAAAGATCAGAGAAGCTCAGAAGACAGACAAGGAAATTATCGAGATAAAGGAAAAGATGAGCAAAGGAAAAGCCAAGGGATTTCGTGAGGATGAGCACGATACCTTATGGTTTGAGGACCGCGTTTACGTGCCAAATGATCCGGAGATCAGGAAGTTGATTTTGCAAGAGGCCCATGATTCACCGTACTCGATTCACCCAGGAAATACCAAGATGTATTTGGATTTGAAGGATACTTTCTGGTGGACCGGAATGAAGAAGGATATTGCGGAGTATGTAGCAGTTTGTGATGTATGTCAGAGAGTGAAGGCAGAACATCAGAAGCCAGCAGGATTGCTACAACCATTGCCGATACCCGAATGGAAGTGGGATAAAATAGGCATGGATTTTATCACGGGATTGCCCAGGACTCGTTCAGGCTATGACTCAATATGGGTTGTAGTCGACCGTTTGACGAAAGTAGCTCATTTCATTCCAGTGAAGACCACTTACACCAGTGCTAAGTTGGCAAAGATATACATGACCAGGATCGTATGTTTGCATGGAGTTCCGAGGACCATTGTATCAGATAGAGGAACCCAGTTTACCTCGAAGTTTTGGAATCAGTTACATGAAACTTTGGGAACCAGGCTAGAATTCAGTACAACCATTCACCCACAGATAGATGGACAGACCGAGAGAGTCAATCAGATTTTGGAAGACATGTTGAGAGGTTGTGCGCTAGATTATGGATCTAGTTGGGACGACAATTTGCCATATGCAGAGTTTTCTTACAACAACAGTTATCAAATTAGTTTGAAGATGGCCCCTTTCGAAGCTTTGTACGGAAGGAGGTGTAGAACACCATTGTTATGGGGCGAAGTTGGAGACCGTCAATTGTTTGGACCAGATTTGATTAAGGAGTCTGAACAGAAAGTAAGGTTGATTCGCGACAGGCTCAAGGTAGCGCAGTCCAGGCAGAAGAGTTATGCGGATTCTAAACGTAAGGAGACAGTTCACGAACTCGGAGACAGAGTTTATCTTCGAGTATCACCACTTCGAGGAGTGAAGCGCTTTGGAGTTAAGGGAAAGCTAGCGCCCCGTTTTATCGGACCATACAGAGTTTTGGAACGTATGGGAGAAGTTGCATACAAACTGGAATTGCCTGAAGGATTGTCAGGAGTTCATGATGTATTTCACGTTTCCCAGTTGAAGAAGTGCCACGCAGAGATGGCTGAGATACCACTGAGAGATACAGTGCCACTGGAAGCGATTCAGCTGGAAAGTGATTTGACCTATGAGGAGAAACCAGTTAAGATTCTTGAGTATGCCAGCCGAGTCACCCGCAGTAAGGTTATCAAGTTTTGCAAAGTCCAGTGGAGTCACCATACGGAAGATGAAGCCACCTGGGAGCGAGAGGAAGATCTACGGAAGGACCACTCTCACCTATTTTCTAGCCAACCCGAATCTCGAGGGCGAGATTCATCTTAAGGGGGTAGGTTTGTAACATCCCAAATTTCCAATTTGGAATGTTATACATTAGATCATCATTGCATAGCATATTTTATTGCATTTTGGCAAATCCTCGATAAATCCTAAGCAACTCAAGGACCCTCGGAGAGAGTTGGGGATTTTCCCGATTTTTCATATTTGATTTTTATCAAATGATAAAACGAGGATTTTGGTTTTAATTATTTTTCTCTCCGAAAAATATTTCATATTAAAATAAATGAGAGGAGAAAAGATGACTTCTCCAAAACAATGGAAATATTGGAGGAAAAATATTAAAATCATATATTGGATTTTATTTGCAATTTTACTTGCATTAAAAAAATTGCACGTTTTCAAAACTGCATTTTTGAGTCAAACAAATGTTCACCTTGTTCTAATTATTTTAATTAGACGGGGAAAATTTGTTTTATCATTTTTGGATTTTTATTTATTTTTCTGTGAATTTTTTAGATTCGACGGAATATTAAAAAAAAACCACCGCGCCCGACCGGGCCGAGGCCCAGCCGAGCCAGCCGGCCCGCTCCCGTCGTCTCCCTCGCGCGCACGCCGCCGCCGCCGCCGAAGTCCGGCTCAGACACGCCACCGCGCCGCCGCCTTGCCCCTCCCCCACGCCACCCCTCCCCCTCTTAAATACCCCCACCCCGCCTCCTTCTCCTCACCCCGCCGCCACCCCAGCCCGCACCCGCCGCTGCCCGCTGCAGCGCCGCGCCGCCGCCGCCCGCCCGCCCGCCGCCCCGCAGCCGCGCCGCCGCCGCCCCGCTGCCCCGGAGCCAAGCCCGAGCCCCGCCCGAGCCTCGCCGTCGCCCCGCCGCCCCGCCGGAGTCCCGCCGGAGCCGCCGCCGCCTTGCCGGTTTTCTAAAAAAAACCGTTCGTTTTTTTCTAAACCCTAGTTTTCATTTTTTTCAGATCGGTTTATTTTTTTTTCGGTTTTATTATTTAGTGAACGTTCACCGACCCATTCGTTTTAACGAACGTGTTCGTCGGATTTTCGCTGTTAACGAACGTCCGTTCGTTTAACTGTTCGTCAGTTTTCTTTTTCGTCGGATTTTTCCGTGATTATTCCAGATCGCGATTCCTGATCAGATCTTCATTTTCGTTTAACTTTTCGCTCGTTTATCGGAATCAGGCGATTCAAGCGCCTAGAGTTTCGTCTCGAAATTCTCTTTACGTTTAACCTACTCAAACAAGTTTTTGCCACTGTAAAATTTGACCTAGATCCAGATTAGTAAACGAAGCTTGTTTCTTTCGCCGTTTGACTCTCGTTGCTTCGTTCGATTTGATTCTTTTTGCAAACCGGAGTTCTTAAGTTGAACTTTCTGGTTGGATCTTTTATTTGAGTTTTACTTGTGCATTAGATGAGTACTTATTGCTTGCTTTTTTGTTTGCGATAGTGTACCCGGAGTGTGCCGCTTGTTACTTCGAATCTCTAGGTTTCGCGGATCATCAGCAAGGCAAGTAACACTTTGATCATACTTTTTCCATACCCAGTTTTATTGCATTAGATCAATCCTCAAACATTGCATGATTAGGATCTAATTAAATTGTGGGTATTGGGAAGTAGTTGAGGTAGTACCTATTACTTGTTTTATTATCAAACCCTTGGGAGTTACTTCTACGTTTGCTATTATATTGCTATGCTATGCTCGTAGACGTGGATTGGGTTTGAGAGTATTCATGATAGATGTGAGATTGTTAATTAATGGTTTACTTAAGGTGGCAACTAAAACTCACATCTGGGTGGATTGAGGTACCTGGGTATTCCAGGATTGCCTTTTTTCTTTTGGACCGCCACCCAGGTTCAAAGGGATCATGAGATATTCAAGCTAGAAACTTCCGTGTGCAGCCGCAAGCTATTATGGGCTCTAGCATAGTTGATTAAGTTGTGTGAACTCTTACAGTGCTAGACTAGCAGATGTAGGGGATGTAGGTGGTACGGTCTATCACATCGTAAGGTGCAAACACTTCTGAAAGACTGTGTCTCGGTCATCCGTTTCTCAAACATCATGTAGTGCGAGAATCAAGCGGAGGCGATCGAGTCTTGTGGGAAAAGTGCACAAACCTCTGCAGAGTGTATAAACTAATCATGGTTAGCCGTGTCCCCGGTTATGGACAACTTGAGTATCTAGTACTTGGATTATCATGTGAATCTCATCATGTTACTTTAATTAATATTGTTGGGTTAATGATGATACTTAATTGGGATTGAGATGCTGTCAACCATCTCAATGTTTAACAACCACCATGATAGTTAAATAAAATTTATTCCTTTGCAGTAGGGAAAAATTGGCTTTTCGCAAAACTGTAACCATAGAGCTTTCCACCAACCATATATGCATGTAGTATAGCATTATTATGTTCATCATTCTCTATGTGTTACATTGCCAGCATATTCCATGTGCTGACCCGTTTTCGGGCTGCAATGTTTCATGTTGCAGACTTTTCAGACGACGAGTAAGGTGCCTTAGGTCGTGGTCTTATACTCAGTGATGCCGTTGGAGTTGATGGACTCACTTATCTTCCAAGCCTTCCGCTGTTATCGTATTTAGATGGCCTTAAGCCATATTTATCATACTTATTTCTCTTTTGAGATATTCGATGTAATAAGTGTGTGATTGCTACTCTGTTATAAATCCTCCATTTGTACTGTGCGTGTTAGCATTACTGATCCAGGGATGACACTGGTGCACAGCAGCACAGACTGTTTGAGGTCTGGCCGCTACACTAGTACTCCTCTCCGCGCAGGCTTCCACTGCTGCGTCTTCCCCGGCTCCGCGTCGTCCCCTTCCTAGGCCTCGCTGTCGTCCATCGCCCTGGTGCTCTCGGCGCGGTGTGGTCAACGTGGTCAATGACCCACTTCCATCGGAAGAGTACTGTACGTGGAGAGGCTGACAACTGGGTCCACGGCTGCCGCAAGGAAGTGCCTCCTTATTACGCGCAAAATAATTATTCCTCCACCTGACAGCGGGGACCCACCGGATGGGCCACCTTATTTCGTGAAAAAAATGTTTCCCCCCTGACTGCTGGGACCCACCGGACGGGCCACCGTATTTCGCAAAAAAAGGTTCCCCCCGCTGTCAGCTCGGACCCACCGGAAGTGCCTCCTTATTACGCACAAAAAAATGAATACTCCCCCTGCTAGCTGGGACCCACCTTGGTGGGAGGCTGACTTGTGGGCCTACTAAGTTGACGGGGACGGAGGGCTTTGTCAACTTAGTCAATATGAACGATTCTAGCTCCAGTGACCGTACGATGTCCATCCAACGGCCATAGTGCTTCTTCAACCTCTGGTCTTCTTGCTCCAGCCGCCCAAAGCAGCGCCAGTCGTGCCGCCTGCTCCTGCCTCCCGTGGCCGGCTGTGCTGCCGCGGAGGCCTCACCGCCCCCTACTATTCCCACCACTGGCCAGGCCCTGCGGCGACGGCAGCCTCACACCGCAGCCGAACGAGTGAACCCTCATACTCCTCTCCGCGTGGGCATCCACTGCCGCGTCTTCACCGGCTCCGCATCGTCCCCTTCCTAGGCCTCGCCGTCGTCCACCGCCCTGGTGCTCTCGGCGTGGCGTGGTCAACGTGGTCAAGGAACGACTTCCATCGGACATGGACTGTACGTGGAGAGGCTGACAGCTGGGTCCATGGCGGCAGCAAGGAAGTGCCTCCTTATTACGCGGAAAATAATGATTCCTCCACCTGACAGCAGGGACCCACCGGACGGGCCACCGTATTTCGCGAAAAAAAATTCCCCCCTGACTGCTGGGACCCACCAGCTACACCTTCGCACGCAAGGAAGTGCGTCCGGGAAAAAAAAAGATTCGCCCCCCTGACTGCTGGGACCCACCAGCTACATCTTCGCACGTAAGGAAGTGCGTCCGGGCAAAAAAAAAACCAAAACGATTCGCCCCCCTGACTGCTGGGACCCACCAGCTACATCTTCGCAGGCAAGGAAGTGCCTGACAGTCGGGACCCACCTGGTCGAAGCGTACGTAGCGTTGTCATTCTGGTCGCGAACGTGTACGTACATATATACTGGTCGATGTAGAGGCGCGCACGTGTCGTAGTAGAGGCGTGTATGTGTCGTAGTAGAGGCGCACACGTAGCATGTACACGTACGTACAACGTCCAGGGTGCAAGAAAGAAAATACGGCCACATACGTACATACAAGCAGGGTCTCGAACGCCTACTCGTGCATACGTACGGCGAGGGCTCGTGTACATGGCTGTGTCGGAACGGAGAAACAGCGTCGTCATCGTGTTCATGGGGAGGCAACGGAATGCGTCGTGTTCATGGGGAGGCAACGGAATGCGTCGTGTTCATGGGGAGGGGTGTGGCGTACCGCAAAACTGAGGAAACGGACCTCCTACGGTCGAAACGGGGGTCCTGTTGATCGGGAGGAGTGTGGCGTACCGCAAAATGGAGACGGACCTCCTACGGTCGAAACGGGGATCCTGTTGATCGGGAGGGGTGTGGCGTACCGCAAAACGGAGGAAACGGACCTCCTACGTTCGGAACGGGGGTCCTGTTGATCGGGAGGGGTGTGGCGTACCGCAAAACGGACGAAACGGACCTCCTACGGTCGAAACGGGGGTCCTGTTGATCGGGAGGTGTGGCGTACCACAAAATGGACGAAACGGACCTCCTACGGTCGAAACGGGGTCCTGTTCATTGGGAGGGGTGTGGCGTACCGCAAAACGGGACTCCACGGGATACCGTTCATCTCCACCGTCGACCTCCTCCAGCCTCCACGGGCTACCGTCGACCTCCTCCAGCCTCCACGGGCTCCTGTTCATCCAGCCTCCACCGCGCGCTACTCCACCGGCTACTGTTCAACCACCCCTCCACGGGCACCCCTCCACCGTCTACTGTTCATCCAGCCCTCCACACCACGGGGTCCTGTTCAACCACCCCTCCACGGGCACCCCTCCACCATCTACTGTTCATCCATCCCTCCACCACACCACGGGGTCCTGTTCATCCAGAGGCAACGCCACCGCTCACTGTTCATGCAACCCCCCCGCAACGCTCACTGTTCATCTAATCGATCGGCTTCAGTTAGCAGCAGTAGCGAAGGAATCGCTCGATCGGGTTCAGTTAACAGCCATCGATCGATTGCTCGGGTTCAGTAACGCGTAGCCTGCAGTGCAATTGCTCGGGTTCAGTTAGAGCCCAACGCCTCGCTCGGGTTCAGTTAGAGCCAACGCCTCGCACACACGCGCGTACGTGTACGAGAGAAACGCGCATCGCTCGGCCCCCGACTTCCCACCGTAACCGGGAACTCCCCGAAATTTTCCTCCCCCTCGCTTCTACCACGGTTTTTTCCGTCATGGACGGCCCAAAGAATGTCATGCAGCTGCATCTCCGGCCCGCCCAGGACGAAAAACCCATTTTCTGTCATGATTTTTTGTCATAGAAGTAGGAGCCCACCACATCTATGATGATACCGGGTTTTGTCACAATTATCGTCATAGAAGTGTCATATGTATGACAGATTTTTTTTTCGTTCGGCCCAAAATGTCACGGATGTGTCTTTTTTTTTTGTAGTGAAGGTTACCAAAAAACCTGCCAAGAAGAGGACCATTGAGTCTTCTGAATCAAATACTGATGCTGACCTGGCTAATCCGGATTCAGAGGTAGAACTTGACTCTCTTGGCTCTTTTTTCATACACCTCATTGACAATGACTGTTACCAGGACGACGCTGATGGCAGCCAAGCTGATGATGCAGAGGTAATTATCCTTTCTTTCGGTCCAGACCCTCTGCCAACACAGAAAATCCGTCAAGCAAACCGGAAAGTAAAATTTTCTCACCCCTTAGCTCACTTGGACCCAAACTTTCTTTTGAAGAAGCAGCAATACGAAGCCCGCCGCACAACCCGGCACAGCGGCCAGGTACGTAGTTACCTCTGCCAGTTTACCGAACACTCCAGTTCGGAAACGTCGATCAGAGGTCTCTTATATTCCTGATATTTCTTGCCCCAAGGCGGGTTGTTTCCGACAGCCTCTTCATCCGTCTGATTCGAATTATCAGGGAACACCTCATTCATCCTCTGGCGAGTCAACGGCCACACAACTTCCAACCCTCAAGACGGTTCCGGGGTGAGTTATGCTTTAACTTCATCCTTAATATACTATGTCCATCCAATGCATTGACCTTTATGTTTGTTTTTCTCAGTGCCAAGCCTAGACCCAGTAAAAAGGCTTGGTTAAATAAACCGGCTGATGATAATGTGGTTATTGAACCGGAGAGAACTCCAGAGTCGGAAGGAACAAATGCTGATGCCATGCTGAATGATCCGCCGCCTCAAGATCATGACTTTTTTATTGAACAAGTAGAAGTTGACACCACAGGCCATGCTGATAAACCGACAAGCCCGGCCCGAACTGATGATAAACCGGCAAGTCCAGCTAAGGCTGCTGATAAATCGTCATGTCCGATGAAGGCTGCTGATGATAAAGAGGATGACATTATGATTACTGGCTTCGGCCACACCGCTCCTGGCAATCCTGTCGCTTTATCCAAGCATAGTGCCAAGGACGAGCTTTCTGCTATGGGCAAAGGCAAATGGAACACAGATTTGTCAAGCTATGCCCACCTCAATGCCCAAGACATCCATTCTGGTTTTTTGAACCGTCTGTACACAAGCCGCGACTTCGAAGCCGGTTTAGTGAACCTTATGAAAGAGCGATATGAGGTAACTGCATAACTGTTTCTCCCTTATGTCCAATTCCAAATATCAACTCCAGTAGCCCCCAAGTGCCGGTTTATGATATACATCTAAATCGGGACTTTGTAATATCTCAACTTTGCATGCTTAGCCTCCAAGGGCCAAGTTATCTTTTTAAGATGAACCGGTACTTTTAGAATTGTAATATTGTAACTTCCGCCGGTGTAGTCCCCAAGGGCTGGTTTAACTTATGAAGATGAACCGGGACTTTTAGAAGAATACCCATAATGTTACTTTGAGCAAAAATACATTGGCCCCCAAGTGCCAAGAGTAATACTTGTATTGCGCTTGGGACTTGTAGAAATTTCTGATAACGAGCAAATAGGCATTAACCCCCAAGTATCAGGTGCATAACTTGTTATGTGCTTGGTACTTCAAATATGTACTGCCAACTCATGATATGTTTGTCTCGTATAGGCCGAGCTGAGCAAAAAGGAAACTCAAACTGCTGATCTACAAGAAAACATCAAGTCCCAGCAAGCAGAAACCTCCAAAGCCAAAGATGAGCTGACGAGCGCCTTAGCCGCCATGGAAAAACTGAAGGAGGGTTTCAACAAGGAGCGGGAGGATTGGGACATAGAAAAATCTGCATTGCAAAAAAGAGGCGAGGACGCAGAAGCAGCTCTTAAACCGGTGGTAGACGAGTTGACTGGTGTAAAGCGGCAAATACATGCCATGACTGCTGCTGTGTTTGGTAAGTATCCTTGCGTTAAGTTTTCAACATTTCATCCCATACATTGCCGGTTTACCGATGTTCGCAATGATGCAGGAACTCGCATTAGTCATCTGGGCTCTGATATACAGAAGAAGCTGAAGGCTGCCTATACTCTTATAGAGCAGTTATATACCGACGCACAACGGGTCATATGCACTGCTTCTCATAACAAGCCGCCCCCGACCTTAATCAAAGAAACTTTAGAAAGGTTGTCAATGCTACCTGCCCGAGTTGAAGAATTAAAAAGATCGGCTGCAAGGGCTGGTGCTCTAACTGCGCTAACCCGGGCTAAATCCTGGGTGCCTGACCTTGATCCGGTGGATGTGGGTAAAGTCTATCCGAGCTTAAAGGAGGACGGATCAGAATTTGACAATGATGCCCTCCGAGTCATAACCAGGGAGATGCGTCCGCTGGCTTGCCAATTGGCTGAAGAAGCTGACCTTTCATACTATCAGGCGAGTTATGACGTCAACAACAAACGGGTTGCTGCACCAACTCCTGAGGCGCAAAATCTCATCCCGCCAATCCGTACGCACACCTATGCGCCTGACATTGAACCGTCCACCCTTATAAGTGACGAAGCTATATTCCAAGCCCTAACTGGGATCGATTGGGCAACCATTGATTTCCAGCCACTGGGTAGAGATGAGGAGGATGAACCGGTGCAAGATGATCCGCAGCCGTCAAGTCAGCCTGGTGATGAGTCATGATTTGGAGGCCGGTTTAGCCTTCTGCGCAGTACAATACTTGCTGAGAACAATTATCCTTTTGGGCATTAAATCACCTTGTAATAGGCTAGTTCATAACACTGTCTGCTATGCCATCGTGCATATTTATTATGTCTGGCACTGTTAATCCGCCATGTTTAAGATATATGATGTTCATAATCCATAGCGATTTATTCAAGCTGTTCCTGCATACAAGAAGTTGAAAGTGTCCTGGCGGTTTACCACCGGACGAGTCATGATGCCCAAATATATAGCCAGGGTTTATAACCAAGGCTGTAAAAAGATAATCAAGTATGAAAATAAATGATACCTGTGACATTGAATCACATCGTTGGTTGACCGACTTTTGTAGTAAGGGTGATAACCCCAGTCTTGAGTACTGATAACTCCTTCCATATTATACCGGTTTATGATAAAACCGTACCGAGTTGTAATAAACACCGGATTATCCATAGATAACACTGGTGACTTATAGTCGAAACCAAGCCGGGTTAATAAGCGCCGGATTATAACTGATCATGTACTGACAACTTGTAGTTGAAAGCCAAGCCGGGTCAAGAAACGCCGGTCTATTATAAAATTTTATAAACCTCATCAAAAGAGTAAAAACTTGGCAAATAAAGCAAAAAAGAACATGCGAGGCTTTTCACGGGCTGCCAGGCCCCAAATCGAGGCTTTTCATGGGCTGCCAGGCCACTGAGTTAAACCATTTTGCAAAGCCTTTTAAGATGGACCTCAATCTTTAACCAATCGCCGTTTTAACTTTGACAAGTTCAGGGTCTATGAGATTGACTTGTCAAAAGTTCGGCGGGTCATACCAGGTTTACCTGGACGGAGTGGCTTACTTAAAAAGGCAGGATAACCCGGGGTTTTAGGTGAATACACCTGGCTTCCAAGCCGTGGCTTGATAGCCTATTACAAGTGTAGATTCTTTGTTCATTGCGAAGCAAAGAATCCCCAAGCAATATTTTGAGCTGTGCTCAGTGGGTGCTTATGTTTGAGTTGTGCTTTTGCAACACTCTCTTTGGCCCCTAAGTAATTTTCTTTTGGCCTTCAGCCGATCAAGAGGTGTAGCTATGGTTCGAATACGACCAAGCCCCCAAGTGATTTTCCTTGGCCTTGTGCCGATCAAGAGGTGTAGCCATGGTTCGAATACGACCAAGCCCCCAAGTGATTTTTATATATGGCTTTATAAGCTGAATCAAGGGGTAAACCGGACTTCACTTTATAAACAGAAGCCCCCAAGTAACCACACATGATGTAAGAAAAAACAACAGATACCCCGCTTTAGCTGAGGCTCCGGTTTATTATATTGATCATAATATATACATTGTCATAACTATGTACATAAGCAGAGCCTGTGGCTCAAGTATAGTAAGGCCGAAGATGAGCGATATTCCACGGCCGGTGGGTCTCCTCCTCCGATTTACGTGAGTCTTTGTGCTCTCGAACATCTATAAGGTAGTATGACACGTTAGGCAAATTCTTGCTGACCACAAAAGGTCCTTCCCAAGGCGGGGATAACTTATGCATATCAGTCTGATCCTGGATGAGTCGGAGCACCAGATCGCCTTCTTGAAAAGTTCTGGTTCTAACCCGGCGGCTGTGATAACGACGCAAATCTTGCTGATAAATTGCCGAATGGGCTGCTGGGACGTCACGCTCCTCATCTAACAGGTCAAGTGCTTCCTGTCGTGCCTTCTCATTGTCAGCCTCGACATATGCCGCCACACGAGGCGAGTCATGATGGATGTCACTAGGGAGAACCGCCTCTACTCCATAAACCATGAAAAAAGGCGTGTAACCCGTAGATCTATTGGGCATGGTATTGATGCTCCATAACACAGAAGGTAACTCCTCCACCCAACAACTCGGCATCCGTTGCAAAGGAACCCTAAGCCGTGGCTTGATGCCTCTCAAAATCTCTTGATTGGCTCTTTCCGCTTGACCATTAGACTGGGGGTGAGCTATTGATGATACGTCAAGCCGGATGTGCTCACGTTGACAGAACTCTTTCATAGCACCTTTGGACAGATTAGTACCATTATCAGTTATAATACTGTGTGGAAAGCCAAACTGGAAAATCACCTTCTTGATGAATTGAACCGCCGTAGCTGCATCACACTTACTGACTGGC
Source organism: Aegilops tauschii subsp. strangulata (assembly GCF_002575655.3). Classification (NCBI taxonomy): domain Eukaryota; kingdom Viridiplantae; phylum Streptophyta; class Magnoliopsida; order Poales; family Poaceae; genus Aegilops; species Aegilops tauschii. Next base: position 399,835,748 of record NC_053040.3, on the reverse strand, counting down.
TCTGCCTCCACCCACTTAGTGAACTTATCAACCGCCACCAAAAGGTGGGTCTTCTTGTCCTTGGATCTCTTAAAGGGCCCAACCATATCCAGCCCTCAAGTTGCAAACGGACAAGTGATTGGAATCATCCTCAATTCCTGGGCCGGAACATGAGCTCGGCGTGAAAATTCCTGACAACCATCGCACTTTTTCACCAAGTCTTCTGCATCAGCATGAGCCGTCAGCCAATAGAAGCCATGAGGAAAAGCTTTAGCTACCAGGGACTTTGAACCGGCATGGTGACCACAATCCCCTTCGTGGATCTCACGCAGGATCTCACGGCCTTCTTCAGGAGATACACAATGTTGAAACGCCCCTATTACACTGCAGTGATGTAATTCTCCATTGACAATAGTCATTGACTTGGATCGCCGGATTATCTGTCCGGCCAAAGTTTCATCCTCTGGTAACTCGCCCCGGTTCATGTACGCCAGATATGGGACGGTCCAATCCGGGATAACATGAAGCGCCACCACCAATTGAACCTTTGGATCAGGAACAGCCAGATCCTCCTCCATAGGGAGCTTGACCGACAGATTATGTAACACATCCAGAAAGACGTTGGGTGGCACTGGTTTACATTGAGATCCCAAACGGCTTAAAGCGTCTGCCGCTTCATTCTTCCGCTAGTCCACATGATCAACCTGATAGCCTTTGAAGTGACCTGCAACAATATCTACCTCTCGACGATATGCTGCCATGAGCGGATCCTTGGAATCCCAAGTACCAGAAACTTGTTGAGCCACTAGGTCCGAGTCACCGAAGCACTTAACCCGGCTTAAATTCATCTCCTTAGCCATTCGAAGACCATGGAGTAGAGCCTCATACTCAGCTGCATTGTTAGTACAAGGGAACATTAAACGGAGAACATAACAAAACTTATCACCTCGTGGGGAAGTTAATACGACTCCAGCCCCCGAGCTCTCCAATTGCCTGGACCCATCAAAATGAATAGTGCAATAAGTATGATTCGGCTTCTCTTCTGGCGCCTGTAATTCTGTCTAGTCATTGATAAAATCCACCAATGCTTGGGACTTTATTGCCATCCGAGGCATATATTTTAACCCATGAGGTCCAAGTTCAATGGCCCATTTGGCAACCCGACCAGTTGCTTCCCTGTTCTGGATTATATCCCCCAAAGGAGCAGAACTGACCACAGTAATGGGATGACCCTAGAAATATTGCTTAAGCTTCCGGCTTGCCATGAAAACTCCATACACCAGCTTCTGCCAATGTGGGTACCTTTGCTTGGACTCAATAAGTACCTCATTGATATAATAAACCGGCCGTTGAACCGGATACTCCTTTCCGGCCTCCTTGCGCTCCACCACGATAGCCACGCTAACTGCCCGGGCATTAGCAGCCACATATAGCAACAAGGGCTCTTTATCGACAGGAGCAGCAAGGATGGGGGGCTCAGCTAACTGCCGCTTTAGATCCTCAAACACTTCATTGGCGGCATCACTCCAGACGAAGTCATCTGTCTTCTTCAGCATCTGATATAAAGGTATGGCCTTCTCCCCAAGGCGGCTGATAAACCGGCTCAAGGCTGCAATCCGGCCTACCAGGCGTTGAACGTCATTGATACACTTTGGTTTAGCCAAAGAAGTTATAGCCTTGATTTTCTCCGGATTAGCTTCAATGCCCCTGTTAGACACCAGAAAGCCCAAGAGCTTGCCTGCCGGTACACCAAAGACACACTTGGCCGGATTAAGCATCATTTTATAATCCCGGAGGTTATCAAAGGTCTCCTTCAAGTCATGTATCAATGTTTCCTCCTTTCTGGATTTCACCACAATATCATCCACATAAGCATGAACATTGCGGCCGATCTGATTGTGAAGACAATTCTGCACACAGCACTGATAGGTCGCCTGGTCACTCTTGAGTCCAAAAGGCATAGACACATAACAGAAGGCTCCAAAGGGAGTTATGAAAGCTATCTTCTCCTGGTCCTTAACTGCCATTTTGATCTGATGGTAACAAGAATATGCATCCAGGAAACTCAAACGCTCGCAACCCGCCGTAGCGTCAATGATTTGATCAATACGAGGGAGGGCAAAAGGATCCACTAGACAAGCCTTGTTTAAATCTGTGTAGTCCACACACATACGCCAAGTACCGTTCTTCTTAAGCACCAGCACCGGATTAGCCAACCACTCAGGATGAAATACTTCAATGATAAACCCAGCCGCCAAGAGCCTGGCTACCTCCTCACCAATTGCCTTGCGTCTTTCTTCATTGAACCGACGGAGAAACTGTTTGACGGGTTTAAACTTGGGATCGATATTAAGAGTGTGCTCAGCGAGTTCCCTCGGTACACCTGGCATGTCAGAAGTTTTCCACGCAAAGATGTCCCAGTTCTCATGGATGAACTCGATGAGCGCGCTTTCCTATTTCGGATCCAAGTTAGCGCTGATGCTAAACTGCTTGGATGAATTGCCAGGAACAAAATCAACCAGCTTAGTGTCATCAGCCGATTTAAACTTCAAGGCCGGATCATGCTCGTAGTTGGCTATTTCAACGAAGTCATATCTGCCGATCAACATTGTCCTTGTAGAACTTCAACTCCTCTGTTGCACAAACCGACTCGGCATAAGCCGCATCACCTTCTTCACATTCCAAAGCGATCTTACGGCTTCCATGTACTGTGATGGTCCCCTTATGACCCGGCATCTTGAGCTGTAGATAAACATAACAGAGTCTTGCCATGAACTTGGCATATTCGGCCATCCAAACAGGGCATGATATGGACTCTTGATCTTTACCACTTCAAAAGTCAATGTTTCTGATCTTGAATCATGCTCATCTCCAAAAGCAACCTCCAGAGCTATCTTACCAACTGGATACGCTGATTTACCAGGCACCACACCATGAAAAACGGTGTTCGATGGTTTAAGATTTTTATCTGTTAGCCCCATGCGACTGATGGTTTCATAATAAAGGATATTGATACTGCTCCCTCCATCCATGAGTCCCTTGGTGAACTTATACCCTCCAACCCGAGGTGCCACCACCAATGCCAGATGACCCGAATTATCAACCCTGGGCGGATGATTCTCTCGACTACACACAATGGGCTGTTCAGACCAGCACGAGTAACGGGGCACCGCCGGTTCAACGGAGTTCACTGCCCTTTTGTTCAGCTTCTGGTCGCGCTTGCACAGGCTCGTGGTGAAGACATGATACTGCCCACTATTCAACTGCTTCGGGTTGCTCTGGTAACCCGACTGCTGTTGCTGCTGATTCCCCTGATGATTATAACCACCTTGGTTGCCCTCACTGCCTTGATTGCCATGTCTGCCTTGATTACTGTGAAATCCTGAACCGGAACTGCCTCCACCGTAACCCCGCCATGAGATCCGGGGCCTGAACCGCCGGCCGGTCCATGATCATACCGAAAAACTCTGAATTTTTGAACTCCCGCATAATATTACAATCCTTCCAGAGGTGCGTAGCCGTCTTATCCCGCGACCCGTGCATTGGGCAAGGCTGGTTTAACAGGTGAGACAGGCGCTCAGGATTGGGACCTGACCCTCCACCACACGGGGGCGGTTTACCCTTACGACGCTGACCATTATCCTGCGTGTTGGTATTGGCCACAAAATCTAAACTATTATCCGCTTTACGCTTACCGCTGTTTCCATGATCCGCCGGGTTATGCTGCTGCCCTTTGGTGCTGCCGCTCTTCTTTCCCTTCCCTATCTTGTCATCGTTAGACTTGGGGTCATTGGTACTATCAGAGTGGGCATACTTTACTAGAGCTTCCATAAGCGTTCCCATGTCATTGCAATGACGTTTGAGCCGTCCCAATTTCAACTTCAGAGGTGCAAACCGGCAATTGGCTTCCAACGTTAAAACTGCTATATCAGCATTGATGCGGTCCGATGAGTGCAAAATCTCCGAAACCCGGCGCGCCCAATGGGTTGTTGATTCTCCTTCCTCTTGAACACAGGCGGCTAAGTCCACAATTGACATGGGCTGCTTGCAAGTGTCTTTGAAATTCTGAATAAATCGGGCTCTTAACTCGGCCCATGATCCAATGGAGTTAGCTGGCATGTTCTTCAGCCAAGTGGGAGCTGTCCCTTCCAACATCATGGTGAAGTATTTAGCACATGCCGCATCATCAACATCCAGCATCTCCATTGCCATCTCATAGCTCTCAACCCATGACTCGAGGGATAAATCGGCAGTGTAATTCGGCACTTCACGTGGGCCCTTGAAATCCTTGGGCAGTCGTACATTGCGTAACGCCGGGACGAGACACGGCATCCCCAAAGAACTGGAGGTGACTCCTGGTTCCACCGAAGTTGTTGGGCGAACCGGAGTAAGCTGACGGGCCGCTTCTGTGCCGCTAACTCGGCCTCTCGACGTGCCCTAGCACGATCCACCATGTCCTGAGCATCAACACTGCCACCCGCCGGGTTATGGCCATGAGGCGGATTACGATTCCGTGCACTGCTCGACACGGCCAGTTCATCGATATGCCGGCTGTAACTTCGGCTTGGTCGGGGGGTGGAATGAATCCTTTCGCGACTGTATGAATAAGCCTGCTGCTGAGTCAAAGCTATCTGAAGGAGCTCCCTAGCCCGTCGCGTCTCCACCGCTACGGGGGACTCACCGTCGACTGGGAGGGCCGCCAATCATGAAGCGGCTGTGACTATGTTATCCAAAGGGTTGGAGTAATGACCCGGAGGCGTCGGCACGTATTGGGACGGGATATTCTGAGGAGGTGGATCCATTGCGCGCGGCTGAACTGGCGTCCCCGTTCCAGGTGCTTCGACCCGGTTTACCACTGGCTAGTCGCTGGTTCCTGCTCCTGGCGTGTTTAAGAGATTCCTAGCTTCGTAAACCGGAGGCAGGTGAGATCGGTACCTCCTCCTCATGACATCATTCGATGCGTTTTGATCCAACATAAGCCGATAAGCCTGTGCATCTAACTCGGCCTGCTTCGCCGTCATCCTGGCGTTTTCGGCGGCAAGGTCCACTTTGGCTTGGGCTATCTGATCCTTCACCTTCGCCACTTCTGCGTTGTGCCCCTCCTGGTCCGCCGGGCTAACTTCAGCCGCTAACAGTGCTGCCAAGGTGTCGAATAAATCGGACAAAGCCTGAGCCGGCGGTGGCGCAGGGCCTCCTGCCCCAGCTGCCGTCGCCGCTGCTGAACCGGAGATCATCGCCGCGGTGGTCGAAGATTGTGGCACTGACTGTCTACTGGCCATGAAGATCGCAACTCGGCTTGGCGGATCAAGGGGGTCCGGAATACTGTCGCCATCGGAACAGCCCCCAAACCAGCCATCCTGCAGTTGGTACAATGACTCGGTCTCTCCAGTAGATGACTCGTCCCCGGAGTAAACAACGGTTTCACCACCAGATTCCGATATATCCTCAGATTCCACTCCGTGGATGACTCCCACGAAGGCACGCTTCATGGCAGGCTTAGTCTGGGCGGATCTCGCACGCTGAGCCGTTTCGACGATGTCGGTGTAGATGTCCGGCTCAGGGCCCGGTTCGCCAATCTTGCCAATGAACACGTGAATGCCGCCGAAGGGGACCCGGTACCCGTACTCAATTGAGCTGGCCTCGGGGCCCCAGCCTGAGTCGTCGATGTAGAGCTTGCCGGGACGACTCTTGGTCATCCGGCCCACAGCGTATCCCTTGAGTCCTTCGAAGCTGCCCTCTAAGAACTCGAAACCATCGTGCGATAGCCCCACAGTGGGCGCCAACTGTCATGGTTTTGTCACGGCACATGTCCTAGTGAAAGGACTTAGTCGTGGAGCCATCGCGACGGGTTAGCTTAAAGGGGTTAAAGCGGACAAAGGACGCAAAGAGTTTTATACTGGTTCGGCCCCTTGCGGTGAAGGTAAAGGCCTGATCCAGTTGTTGTGGAATTGCTAGGGTTTCGATGACCAGGGAGCTAATCCGCTATGCCTAGCTCTCGAGTTGTTGTTTCTGTCCTTAAACCATCGTCGGGTCGTCCCTTTATATACACAGGTTGACACCCGGCGGTTTACAGAATCCCGAGGCCGGCTCATAAACGTGTCCGACTCGGTTTCTACCTTTCTTATCTTACAACACAAGTTACATATGATATGGCGGTTTATGTCTACAGGCCATAACCTTCCTCTGGGCCCTGGGCCTTTGTAAAGCGCCACACTCCTTGTCTTCATGGGCTTCAAATATAAATAACTCATTATGGGGATAACCCGGCCTCTCCTGGCCGGTTTATACCCAGTAGTAATATCCCCAACAGCACCAGAAATTCTTCCTGCTAATTCTTGAGCTTGCGTTGCTTTTTCCCTTGAAGAGGAAAGGGTGATGCAGCAAAGTAGAGATACGTATTTCCCTCAGTTTGAGAATCAAGGTATCAATCCAGTAGGAGGTACAAGCAAGTCTCCAATCTATGCACCTGCACAAACAATCAAACACTTGCAACCAACGCGATAAAGGGGTTGTCAATCCCTTCACAGTCACTTGCAAGGATGAGATCTAATAGAGATGGATATAAAAGATTACTAAAACGTAAAAAAGTAAAAGTAAATAAATTGCAGCAAGGTATTTTTGGGTTTTTTTGGTTTATAGATATGAAAATATATGACGGAAAATAGACCCCGGGGCCATAGGTTTCACTAGAGGCTTCTTTCTTGAAGAAAGGATACGGTGCGTAAACAAATTACTATTGAGCTATTGATAGAAAAGCGCAAAGTTATGACGATATCTAAGGCAATGATCATGAATATAGGCATCACGTCTGTGATAAGTACACCGACTCCTGCCTGCATCTACTATTATTACTCCACACATCGACCGCTATCCAGCATGCATCTAGAGTATTAAGTTCATAAGAACGGAGTAACGCCTTAAGTAAAATAACATGATATAGAGGGATAAACTCAAGCAATATGATGTAAACCCCATCTTTTTATCCTTGATGGCAACAATACAATACGTGCCTCACTACCCCTACTATGTCACTAGGTGAGCACACCGCAAGATTGAACCCAAAACTAAGCACCCCTCTGATAACCCACAAGTACAGGGGATCGTTTGTAGCCTTCTTCGATAAATAAGAGTGTCGAACCCAACGAGGAGCTAAAGGTAGAACAAATATTCCCTCTAGTTCTATCGACCATCGATACAACTCTATGCACACTTTAACGTTTGCTTTACCGAAAACAAGTATGAAACTATTTTGTAGGTGTGATGCTAGAACTGGTTTGGAAGAATAAAACTAGAAGTACTTTGCAAGATAATAAAATTTAGGCGTTTTGTTCGGGATATGACTATCGGGTATGACCCGCCTAGGAGGGGCTGGGTCATCCCTATAGCGGTTCATCTCAATGAAGCCCAAGAGTATAGTAACAATGGCGGTTCGTAGATAGGCTTAGTATAAGGCCCAAACTTGGAGATGGCTTAAGGCCCACGGATATAAACCGCCATGTATACGTAGACTTGTATTGTAAGGCATGTAAGATAAATCACCGAGCCGGACACGTTGTATGGGCCGGCCGGGACTTTGTAGATCGCAGGGCGTCAACCCGTGTATATAAGGGGACGACCCGGTGGTGGCTTAGGACAGGAGACAACAGATCGAGAGCCAGGCTAAGCGTATTCGTTCCCTGGTCATCGAAACCCTAGCAATACCACCTCAAACTGGATTAGGCCTTTACCTTCACCGCTAGGGGCTGAACCAGTATAAACTTCTCGTGTCCTTTGTCATGATTAACCCCTTTAAGTTAATCTCATCGCGATGGCTCCACGACTAAGTCCTCACGCTAGGGCATCTGCCGTGACAAACCCACGACAGTTGGCACCCACCGTGGGGCTATCACACGATGGTTTCAAGTTCTTAGAGGGCAATTTCGAAGGGATCAAGGGATACGCCGTGGACCGGATGACCAAGAGTCGTCGCGGCAAGCTCTACATCGACGACGCAGGCTAGGGCCCCGAGGCCGGCTCAATTGAGTACGGGTACCGGGTCCCCTTCGGCGGAATTCACGTCTTCATTGGAAAGATTGGCGAACCGGGCACTGAGCCGGACATTTGCACTGACATCATCGAAACGGCTCAGCGTGCAAGACCCGCCCGAGTTCAGCCCGCCATGAAACGTGCCTTCGTGGGATTCATCCATGGAGCGGAATCTGAGGATAGATCGGCGTCTGGCGGTGAGACGGTTGTTTACTCTGATGGTGAGTAGTCAACCGGCGAGACCGAGCCATTATATCAACTGCAAGACGGCCGACTTGGGGGCTATTCCAATGGCAACAATATTCCGGACCCCTACGAGCCGCCGAACCGGGTTGCAATCTTCATGGCCGGTACATAGCCGGTACAACATTCTTCAACTGCAGCGGCGTTGATTTCTGGCTCAGCAGCGGCGACGGCAGCCGGGGCAGGAGGCCCTGCGCGCCCACCGGCTCAAGTCTTGTCCGGTTTACTTGACGCTTTGGCATCGCTGATGATAGCGGAGGTTAACCCGGCAAACCGAGATCAGCATAATGCAGAAGTTGCAAAGTTGAGAGATCAGGTAGCGCAAGCCAAGGAAGACCTGGCAGCTGAGGACGTAAGGATGGCCGCGGTGCGGGCCGAGTTGGATGCTCAGGCACAACGGATTCAGTAGGAGTCTTACCAACTCATGCTAGATCAGAACGCTTCAAACGACATCATGAGGAGGAGGCATCAGACACGTTTGCCCCCGGTTTACGAGGCAAGAAATCTCTTTAACACGCGAGGAGGAGGAACCAGTAACCCGCCAGTGGTAAATCGGGTTGAAGCGCCTGGGACGGGTATGCCGGTTCAGCCGCGCACGACGGACCCGCCGCAGCACATGCCGACACCACCGAGTCATTATTCTAACCCCTTGGATAACATGATCGCTGCAGCATCGTGATTGGCGGCTCTCCAAGTTGAGGGCGAGTCTCCAACGGCGGTTGAAACGCGAAGGGCTATAGTGCTGCTTCAGACAGCATTGGTGCAGCAGCAGGCTTATTCTTACAGTCATGACATGATTCATTCAACTCCTCACCCAAGCCGGAGTTATATCAGGCATATTGAGGAACCGACCGTGTCAAGCAGTGGACGGAACCGTAACCTGCCCTGTGGACATAACCCGGTGGGTGGTGGGGTTAATGCCCAGAATGTCGTGGATCAAGGAAGAGCGCGTCGGGAGGCCGAGCTGGTGGCTCAGTATACGACTCATCAGCATTCCCCGGTTCGTCCGACAAACTCGGTGGAGACAGGTGTAACTTTCAGAACTTTGGGTGTACCGTGTTTGGCTCCAGCTATACGCAATGTACAGTTGCCCAAGGATTTCAAAGGTCCCTGCAAGGTGCCCAACTATACTGCCGACTTACCCCCTGAAGCATGGGTTGAGAGTTATGAGATGGCGATGGAACTGCTGGATGTTGACGATGATTCATGTGCTAAATACTTCACCATGATGCTGGAAGGGACGACTCATACTTGGTTGAAGGGGTTGCCAGCCAACTCCATTGGATCATGGGCCGAGTTAAAAGCCCGGTTTATCCAGAATTTTAAGGATACGTGCAAGCAGCCCATGTCAATTGTGGATTTAGCCTCGTGTGTCCAAGAAGAGGGTGAGTCGACAACCCATTGGGTCCGTCGGGTGTCAACAATCCTGCACTCGTCGGATCGTATCAATGCCGATTCAGCAGTCTTAATGTTGGAAAACAATTGTCGGTTCATACCCCTAAAGCAGAAGTTGGGACGGCTCAAACGTCACTTCAATGACATGGGGACGCTCATGGAGGCTTTGGTTAAGTATGCTGACTCTGATGGTACCAAAGACCCCAAGTCTGATGATGAAAAGCTGGGAAAGGGAAAGAAGAGCAGCAGCACCAGAGGACAGCAGCATAACCCAGCGAATTAGGGAGGCAACGGTAAGCGCAAGGCTGATAATAGCTTGGACTTTGTGGCTAACACCAATATGCAGAATAATGGCCAGCATCATAAGGGTAAACCGCCCCCATGGACTGGAGGATCAGGCATTAATCTTGAGCAGCTGCTGAATCAGCCCTATCCAAGGCATGGTACACGAGAAAGACCATCCGGCCACCTCTGGAAGGATTGCTTCATTATGAAGGAGTACAAGAATTCTGATCTTTTTCAAGACAATCATGGGCCGGGTGGCGGCTCAGGATCCGGCTCTCATGGACCGGGTTACTACGGCGGCGGCTCTAACTCTGGATTCCAAGGAAATCAAGGCAATCACGGCAACCATGGTGGTTACAATCAGCAGAGTAATCAGGGGAGTCAACAGCAGCAACAGTCTGGTTATCAGAGCAACCCGAAGTAGTTGAATAGTGGACAGTATCACGTCTTCACCACTAGCTTATGTAAGCGTGACCAGATGCTTCATAAGAGGGCTGTCAATGCTGTTGAGCCGGCGGTTCCCCATTATTTACGTTGGTCTGAGCAGCCCATTGTGTGGAGTCGGGAAGATCACCCGCCCCGGGTTGATAATCCGGGTCACTTGGCTTTGGTGGTCGCACCTCAGGTTGGAGGGTATAAGTTCACCAAAGTACTCATGGACGGAGGGAGCATCATCAATATCCTTTATTATGAAACTTTCCGTCGCATGGGGTTGACAGATAAAAATCTTAAACCGTCGAACACTGTTTTCCACAGCGTGGTGCCTGGTAAATCGGCGTACCCAGTTGGTAAGATAGCTTTGGAAGTTGGTTTTGGAGATGATCATGACTCTAGGTCGGAAACGTTGACCTTTGAAGTGGTGAAGATCAAGAGCCCTTATCATGCCCTGTTTGGACGGCCGGCTTATGCTAAGTTCATGGCCAGGCCTTGTTATGTTTACCTACAGCTCAAGATGCCGGGTTACAAGGGAACTATCACTATGCACGGAAGTCGGAAGATCGCTTTGGAGTGTGAGGAAGGTGATGCAGCCTATGCGGAGGCGGTTTGTGCAACAGATGAATTGAAATTTTACAAAGATAAAGTTGACCCGGCTGACATGACATCTTTGAAAAAGCCAACCACAGAGCATGACCCGGTTTTGAAGTTTAAGTCGGCAGATGATACTAAGATGGTTGATTTTGTTCCTGGCGATTCATCCAAGCAGTTCAGCATCAGTGCTAAGCTGGATCCGAAATAGGAAAGCGCGCTCATCGAGTTCATCTGTGAGAACCGGGACATCTTTGCATGGAAACCTTCTGACATGCCAGGTGTACCGAGGGAACTCGTTGAGCACACTCTCAATATTGATCCCAAGTTTAAACCGGTCAGGCAGTTTCTTCGTCGTTTTAATGAAGAAAGGTGTAAGGTCATTGTTGAAGAGGTAGCCCAGCGTTTGGCAGCTGGGTTTATTGTGGAAGTTTTTCATCCTGAGTGGTTGGCTAACCCAGTGCTATTACTTAAGAAGAACGGCACTTGGCGTATGTGTGTGGACTACACGGATTTAAACAAGGCTTGTCTGGCGGATCCTTTTGCTCTCCCTCGTATTGATCAGATTATTGATGCTACGGCGGGTTGTGAGCATTTGAGTTTTTTGGATGCTTATTCTGGTTATCATCAGATCAAGATGGTAGTTAAGGACCAGGAGAAAACGACTTTTATAACTCCCTTTGGAGCCTTCTGCTATGTGTCTATGCCTTTTGGGCTCAAGAGTGCCCAGGCGACTTACCAGCGATGTGTGTAGAATTGCCTTCACAATCAGATTGGGCGCAATGTTCATGCTTATGTAGATGACATTGTGGTGAAGTCAAGAAAGAAGGAGACCCTGATTGATGATTTGAAGGATATGTTTGACAATCTCCGGGTCTACAAGATGATGCTTAACCCGGCCAAATGTGTCTTTGGTGTGTCAGCAGGTAAGCTCTTGGGTTTCCTGGTCTCCAACAGAGGGATTGAAGCTAACCCGGAGAAGATCAAGGCCATCACTTCTTTGGCTAAACCGGCGTGTGTTAACGATGTTCAACGTCTGGCGGGTCGTATTGTGGCTCTGAGCCGGTTCATAACCCGGCTTGGTGAGAAGGCTATTCCTCTTTATCAGATGATGAAGAAGACGGATCACTTCGTTTGGAGTGACGCTGCTAATCAAGCATTTGAGGATCTGAAGAAACAGTTGGCTGAGCCACCCATTCTTGCTGCTCCTATTGATAAAGAGCTGTTATTGTTATATGTGGCTGCTAATGCCCGGGCTGTCAGCGTAGCCATTGTGGTGGAACGGAAGGTGGCAGGCAAAGAGTACCCGGTTCAGAGGCCGGTTTACTACATCAGTGAGGTGTTGATCGAGTCCAAACAGAGGTATCCGCATTGGCAGAAGCTTGTGTATGGGGTGTTTATGGCCAGTCGGAAGCTTAAGAAATATTTTTTGGGTCATCCTATCACTGTGGTTAGTTCTGCTCCCTTAGGGGATATTATTCAAAACAGAGAACCTATAGGTCGGATAGCCAAGTGGGCCATTGAGCTTGGACCTCATGGTTTGAAATATGTGCCCCGCACGGCCATCAAGTCTCAAGCACTGGTGGATTTCATTAATGACTGGACAGAGCTGCAGATGCCTGAGGAAAAGCCAGATAACACGTATTGGACTATTCACTTTGATGGGTCCATGCAATTGGAGGGCTCGGGGGCTGGAGTTGTGCTCACTTCCCCTCGAGGTGATAAATTTTGTTATGTTCTCCGTTTGATGTTCCCTTGCACTAACAATGCAGCTGAATATGAGGCCTTGCTCCATGGTCTTCAGATGGCTAAGGAGATGAACTTAAGCCGGGTAAGGTGCTTTGGTGACTCAGATTTGGTGGCTCAACAAGTCTCTGGTACTTGGGATTCTAAGGATCCACTCATGGCGGCTTATCGACGGGAGGTGGACGTTATTGCTGGTCACTTCAAGGGTTATCAAGTCGAGCATGTTGATCGGAGAAAGAATGAAGCGGCTGATGCCTTAAGCCGGTTGGGTTCTCAACGTAAACCGGTGTCGCCTAACATCTTTCTTGACGTTTTACATAACCCGTCGGTCAAGTTGCCTACAGAGGAGGATTTGGCTATTCTTGACCCGGAAGCTCAGTTGGTGGTGGCTATTCATGCTATCCCTGATTGGACAGTCCCTTATTTGGCTTATATGACCCGGGGCGAGTTACCTGAGGATGTAGCCAGGCAGATAACCCGCCGGTCTAAGTCAATGACAATTGTCAACGGAGAGCTGCATCACTGCAGTGTTACAGGGGCTTTTCAACGTTGTGTTTCTCCAGAAGAGGGCCATGAAAACCTGCGTGAGATTCATGAAGGAGACTATGGTCATCATGCCGGTTCAAAGTCTCTCGTAGCTAAAGCTTTTCGTCATGGATTTTATTGGCTGACAGCTCATGCTGATGCTGAGGATCTGGTCAGTAAATGTGATGGTTGTCAAAAGTTCTCATGACGCGCCCATGTGCCGGCTCAAGAATTGAGAATGATTCCAATTACTTGTCCATTTGCGGTTTGGGGGCTGGATATGGTTGGACCTTTCAAAAGGTCCAAGGACAAAAAGACACACCTCCTGGTGGCGGTTGACAAATTTACAAAGTGGGTTGAGGCGGAGCCGGTCAGTAAATGTGACGCGGCGATGGCGGTGAAGTTCATGAAAAAGGTGATTTTCCATTTTGGCTTTCCCCACAGTATCATAACTGATAATGGCACTAATCTGTCCAAGGGTGCTATGAAAGAATTTTGTCAACGTGAGCATGTCCGGCTTGACGTGTCATCAGTGGCTCACCCCCAATCGAATGGTCAAGCTGAGAGAGCAAATCAAGAGATTCTGCAAGGTATCAAGCCCCGGCTTATGGTTCCTTTGCAGAGAATGCCGGGTTGTTGGGTGGAGGAGTTACCTTCCGTGTTATGGAGCATTAACACCACCCCCAACAGGTCTACGGGTTATACACCTTTCTTCATGGTCTACGGAGCAGAGGCAGTTCTCCCTAGTGACATCCGTCACGACTCACCTCGTGTGGCGGCTTACGTTGAAGCTGACAATGAAAAAGCACGTCAGGAAGCACTTGACCTGTTAGATGAGGAGCGTGACATCGCGGCGGCTCGTTCGGCGATTTACCAGCAAGATCTGCGCCCGTTACCACAGCCGCCGGGTTAAAACCAAAACTTTCCAAGAAGGCGATCTAGTGCTCCGGCTCATCCAGGATCAGATTGATATGCACAAGTTATCCCCACCTTGGGAAGGACCCTTTGTGGTCAGCAAGAATCTGAACAACAGGTCATACTACCTTATCGATGTTCAAGAGCACAAAGACTCACGTAAGTCGGAGGAGGAGACCCACCGGCCCTGAAATATTGCTCATCTTCGGCCTTACTACACCTGAGCCACTGGCTCTTCTGATGTACATATTTTGACAATGTATATATTATGATCAACATAATAAAGTGGCATCCCCATTAAAGCAGGGCCTCTGATGTTTTCTCTTTAAACAATGAGTTTTTGGTCACTTGGGGGCTTCTGCTTTATAGAGCAAAGTTATGATTACCCTTTGATCCGGCTTATAGGCCACATAAAAAACACTTGGGGGCTTGCTACCCAGGTTAAAGGGACCAAAGAGAGTGTGTTGCAAAAGCACAACTCAAACATAGGTGCCCATTGAGCATAGCTCAGGAATATTGCTTGGGGGCTCTTTTGTTCTAAAGAACAAGAGTTGCTATAACCCTTGTGATAGGCTTAAAAGCCAGGCTTGGAAGCCAAGTGTATTCACCTAAAACCCCGGGTTATCCTGCCTTTTTGAGTAAGCCACTCTGCCCAGGTATTCCTGGAATGACCCGTTGAACGTTTGACAAGTCAATCTTATGCAGACCCTGAACTTGTCAAAGTTAAAATGGCGATTGGTTATGTGAGGTCCATCTTATAAGGTTTGTAAAACGGTTTAACTCAGTGGCCTGTGCAGCCCGTGAAAGCACTCAATTTTTGGCCTGGCAGCCCATGAAAAGCCTCGTTTTTCGTTTGTTTTTATTCGACAGATCTTTTGAGGTTTATTTGAGGAGGCTTATAATGCTTTATGATTCACCGGTGTTTATTAACCCGACCTGGCTTTTGACTATAAGTCGCCAGTATGAGATACGATAATATCCGGAGTTTATTAACCCGGCCTGGTTTTGTTCATAAAGCAGCAATCTATGATAGTTGCTAGTGCTCAAATTTTGGGTTATCACCCTTCTTATACTGGCTTTGTCCACCAACAGTGTGGTCAAATATCACATTTATGACATATTTTGTTATAATTGGACCAGCCCTGGTTATAAACTATTTTAGTTTCCAGTGATTATGCATTGGGCATTATGACCCGTCCTACGGTAAACCGTGGGACACTTGTGATCTGTTTTTGCATACAGGAACAGACTCAACAAGCTGATATTAGCATCAGTGGATCAATAGTTTCATGCAAAGCAGAACGCGCACGATGGCGCGGTAGACTCAAAGTTTTACTACCCTATTACATGCCTCCATGGGCCAAATAAGGTCAAAGTGTTTTTTCAACAGACCAAGTGTTTAGAACCGCCCGGCGGTTCAATCTTCTTGGCCTTGCCCCTCGGAGTCTTCTGCATCATCCTTTGTCGGCTCTTTGTCTTCTTTCGCTGCCTGAAAAGTTGGCAATGACCAATCGATGCCAGATAAAGCTAAATTCAACCTCATCATCTATAATCTTAGACGGATCGACTTCAGGAGCAAAGGTGTGCTTATAGATTGGCAGGATTAAGTCCATCACTTTGTAAGCCAGAGTTGGCATCTTCTTATTCTCCTGGTCATAAGCCGGATGGTACTTGGCAAGGTCCGAATCATTGGCAATCAGAGTGGCCATTGGACGAATTTCCTTTACGCAGGCTGAGAAGTCTTTCTGATCGAAAGGTGTGTCATCTTCTTTCAAGCTTGGGTAACCAGTGGCTACCTCAGACGGGTCAAGCTCTGGTACCCATGCCTTGGCCTGGCTCAAAGCCGTCACGACGCCGGCTCTTGCAGATGATCGCTTTATCTCATCAAATCTCACACGCAGCACAGAGAGTTTCTTCAACACATGTATCAACATAGTTGGTGCTTGACCTGTTGGCGAAATGGCGGCTAATGCACATTGAGTCCCGGTGTACAGCTGCTCGACAAGTGTATAGACAGCTTTAAGCTTCACAAGCATGTCTTGATTGAGATTGCTGCTCCTGGGACCTGGATATATTGCAGAATGATTAAATGGCGGGTGATATGATCAAAATAATGATTCATTTTTTATGCTTGGCAAGGCGGCTTACCAAAGATAGCTGAAACCATCTGAGTTACACGGTGTTTTAAGCCGGTGAGCTCAGTGGTCACCTCTTGAAGCGCTGCCTCTGCCTTCTCAGCATGTTGCGTTAAAATCGTCTTTTCATCCGCCCAAGTCTTTTTCTCTGCCTCAAAGCTGGTCTTTAGTTTTTCCGACTTAGCCACGCTAAACTGGAATTTTGACTCAGCCTTCCAGGTCTCAGTTTCCTGAGTCGCCAGCCGGGTCTTGGCATCATTCAATTGGGACTCCAGTTCTGCAATGGCAGCCTGTATAAGGTATAGAGTTATCAACATTTGTATCAAGATTACAAGAATACAAGTCCCAAGTCTTTTGCCAGCAACAACACTTGACACTTGGGGGCTAATGTCTATCGAAGAAAATTTTCAAGATAACGGCTCTTATGAATAAAGTCTAAAATACTTTGCAAGCAAGACTACTTAGCACTTGGGGGCTAATGCATATCGTTTGTATCTTCTTCATTATGAGCCGGAAGTGCTGTAAACAGTCCCAATCGACTCGTGGGGGCTATGCAGTCAAGCTCTCTTTTCTTATACAAAGACAAATAGGACCGGCTCATTCCTGTGGATTAAACCGGCCCTTGGGGGCTACGGATGCAAAACTCAATTTGTGCAAACACCCGGTTTACATTTAAACCGGACAAGGAGGGATTCTAGGACAGAAGTGTATGTATTTTTCTAAAGTCTACAACCTATTCAATCTTGTCATAGCCAGTAGACTTGGGAGCTGGCAGGATTTGTATATAAATTATTTAAGGTTGGAAGTCATACCTCATATTTTTGGTGCATCTGTTTCACCATATCAATTTCAAGGTCGTGGCTGGAGTGGACCTGGCTGAGGTAGCCGGAGAGGATCTCATTGTTGTTCAGTTGCGCATAATGGGAGATGTCAAACTTCAGTTTCCGCCTCTCAACAACCTCTTGCTTGGCAGTATGTTTGGCCAAAGCTATTGGATTTCCCGGTTCAACAAAACCGGTGCCAGTAATCAACATGTCATCATTATGAGTCTCTGACGGCTTAGGTGAACTCGAGGGGGCAGAAGTTGAAGGATTGGCAATAGTGTCATCAGCACGGAGATCCGGAATCTCAGGCGGAATAGCAGTAACAGGCTCTTCCGGCTGTTTGTCAGAAGCTTCAGGAACGGAGATTTGTGGCTCCGGTTCAGCAGTTTTCGGTGCTTCAGTTGGTTTATTCACCTTCGCCTTCTTGTTGGGTTTTGCTTGTCCACTACGCGGATTGTGACAAGTTAGTATAAATATAAGGGTAGGAAGAATTACAGGATAAAATCAATTGCTATTACCCAGGGGCAGTCTTGAAAGCCGGAAACTCAGTTTGTGATGAATCGCCAGAGGAAGAGCGGGCAAGTTCCCGATTAAAAGTTAACAACATGGTCAGAAGGTATGCAGATAAGATCTGCCAAACAGACAAAAAGAGTAATTAAAAAGGAACCTCGTTTCGACGTTTTCGTGGGGCAGGAGTGTTCGGTAAGCTGGAGGATAGCTCGTCACCTCCACTGGTCCGGGTCTGGTGGCGATTCTCGTGTTGCTGTTGCTTCAAAAGAAAGTGAGGATCCAAATAAGCTAAGGGGTGTGAAAATCTTACTTTCCGGGTTACTCGTCGAAATTTTGGTCCTGGCAAAGGCTCTGAGTCAGAGGAAATAATCATTAGCTCTTCTTCAATTGCTTGGCTGGCTCCCATGTCATCCTGAGAGTAATCAATGTCAATAAGATAGTTGAAAAAAGAGCCAAGGGAGTCAAGGGCTACCTCCGACTCAGAGGTGTCATCCAGTTTAAGCAGGTCAGAGGCACTTGGTTTCTTTTTCCTCTTGGTGGTCTTCTTGGCAGCTTTCCTGGCAGCTTTCTTGACGGCCCTGGCCTTCTTAGCAGCCTCGTGATCATACTCCACTTTCCAAAATTCAGACTTAGCCTACACAGGTTATTAAAGGTTGAGTTAATAAGATATTTCAAATGACGAGGTGAAAGATGAATAAGTTCAAAGGTTTACATCTGGTGTCGGGTTAAGCTTGCAGAAAGGGGCCAGACCCACTTTAACACAATCTTCTGGGTCTTCGTTCAGAAGAGATTTAACCATTTCATTTATTGCTTCATCAGTTAATGGTGCGGAGCTGTGGTGCAATGAATCTTTTTCACCACCAGTGTAAGTACACATTAAGCCGGCGCGGCGGCTCAACGGAATGATTCGCCAGGAAACCCAACACCTGACTAAATCAATGCCAGTCAGCCCATTTCCTAGCAGAGCTTTGACCTTCACAATAGTAGGTGCAATCTTCTTCCGTTTAGCGGCAGTAAGTTTTTCGGGAAGGTTATGTTTTGGGTCCAGGCGCTCAACGCGATAACCCGGCAGTGGATTCTCGTCAGCCGGAGAAGTATCCTTGCAATAAAACCACGTCTGGTTCCAGTCTTTGGGATGACTCGGCAAGCAGGCATAAGGGAAGATGGCATCTCTTCTGCGTTGAATGGAAATTCCGCCGAGCTCCAAGCTAGGACCATTTGTGAACTCAGTCTGGTGGTTTAAGTAAAAATACTCTCTAAAGAGTTCAACACCGGGCTCCTCTTGAAGGCACCTCACAGAAGACTTGAAAGTTGCAAATATTTTACACGGAATTGGGTTTGATGTCTTGAGGGTTGAGCTGGAAAAAGTGCAGAACGTCTCGGAAGAACTTAGAGCCGGGCGGTGAGAAGCCCCGGTTCATGTGGTCAGTGAAAACGATGACTTTGCCGTCTTTTGGCTGAGGTTTTTCTTCACCCGGATCAGGAGCACGGTAATGCATCACACTCTTGGCGGGTAGATACCCAACTTTGAAAAAGTCTTTGAAAGTGCCCTCGGTGACAATGGAAGGGACCCAATTGCATGTGTACACTTTTTTGGGCGGCATTGTGAAAGAAAGCCTAAAGGAAAGAAAGTGCTGGGTCAAGTTAATTGGTGAAATAACGGTTTAAGAATTGACAGTATGCATTCAGAATGGTGGCTTAAGTGAGGACTAATGGTATATGAATAATTGTAAGCCGGACGTATAAGCCGCCATGAAAGGTACAGGTATTCAAAATCTGACAAAGGGAAAAATTCTATTAAGTGTTGGACAAACAAGTTTCACAGATTCAAGTTATAGATTTGGATCTGCCATTGATCATAAAAAGGGAATAAATTCGAAACCTACAGAGGTGACAGTGGAAAGCAGGGATGCCCTAGAGGAGATCTGTCGCGTTGAGGATATATTCTAGTATTAAAAAGAGGGGCTAAAGTTACTGCTGTGAGAGATTTATGTGGTTTTTGGATCTAATCCATGGATCTGGACAAGGATAAAGAAGAGCGGCGACAAACACCGACGAACACTGATGAACACCGAAACCCTAATGCCAGATCTATGGTGAAAGAAAGGAGGTCTTACTAATGCTGATGGGATGGCAGAGAGGCGCCGTGGTTCTCTGGTCCGTTCAGGGTGATGCAGCGGCCGGAGTTGAGGATGGAAACGAAGGTCGACGGCGGCTGAGCTCGTGCGGATCGGTGCGTCGCAAGGAGGAAGAAGGAAATGAGAAGGAAAGAGGGGAGAATGAGAGGAGGGCCCGACGTCTTATTTATAAAGCCTGGGAGGACAAACGACGAGCGCAAGAATCGAGGAGGCAAAAAATGGATAAGCGACAGCGCGGGCGCCTCGATTTTCGGAAGGACAGTAAAGTGAGAGATTTATTAAGATTTGGGTTCTGTAAAGTATTAAATGGCAGGTGACGTCACGACGGGTTACTGTAAATTCCGGAGATGACGTCATGGCAGGTTACAATATTTCACAGTAAGATGAGGAAGGATTTTTCTAAGTATTGAAGATTGAAATGAACAAGTTCAAACCAACCTAGGGCCTAATGTTGGGGATATGACTATCGGGTATGACCCGCCCAGGAGGGGCCGGGTCATCCCTATAGCGGTTCATCTCAATGAAGCCCAAGAGTATAGTAACAATGGCGGTTCGTAGATAGGCTTAGTATAAGGCCCAAACTTGGAGACGGCTTAAGGCCCACGGATATAAACCGCCATGTAGACATAGACTTGTATTGTAAGGCATGTAAGATAAATCACTGAGCCGGACACGTTGTATGAGCCGGCCGGGACTTTGTAGAACGCAAGGCGTCAACCCGTGTATATAAGGGGACGACCCGGCGGCAGCTTAGGACAGGAGACAATAGATCGAGAGCCAGGCTAAGCGTATTCGCTCCCTGGTCATCGAAACCCTAGCAATACCACCTCAAACTGGATTAGGCCTTTACCTTCACCGCAAGGGGCCGAACCAGTATAAACTTCTCGGGTCCTTTGTCCTGATTAACCCCTTTAAGCTAATCTCGTCGTGATGGCTCCACGACTAAATCCTCACGCTAGGACATCTGCCGTGACAAACCCACGACATGTTTAGTAAAAGGGTTTGTGTCAACGAGAAAGTTATTTGTCCCTAGGCAATCGATAACAAGTACCGGTAATCATTCTTGTAATTTTATATGAGGGAGAGGCATGAGCTAACATACTTTCTCTACTTGGATCATATGCACTTATGATTGGACCCCTAGCAAGCATCCGCAACTAGTAAAGATCATTAAGGTCGTGAAACCCAACCATAGCATTAAGTATCAAGTCCTCTTTACTCCCATACGCCATAACCCACTTATCCGCGTTTGGGCTGCTGTCATCCCCCGCAACACTGACAATAAGCAAATCATGAACATATTGCAACACCCTACAGCAGGGGACCCCTCACATTTGCGCAAGAACGGAGGGCACCGTAGGACAGCACCATAAATAAAATATACAATCATACCAACCAAGATCACGATTAACCCATAGGACAAAGCGGATCTACTCAAACATCATAGGATAACGATAGATCATTGGGAAATAATATATGGAGTTGAGCACCATGTTTAAGTAGAGATTACATCGGGAAGAAGGGGTGTTACACCGCTGCATAGACGGGGAGAGATTTGGTGTTGACGGTAGCAAGATTGTTGATGTAGATTTCCGTCTCGATCGTTGCCCCGGCGGCACTCCGGCGCCACCGGGAGCTAGGGGGAGAGAGCCCCCTACTTCTTCTTCTTCCTTGGTCTCCCCCCTAGATGGGGAGGAGAATTCCCCCTCTGGTCCATGGTCTCCTATGGCGGCGGAGGGGCGGGAGCCCCTCTGAGATTGGATCTCCCTCTCTGTTCTCTTCTGTTTCGCGTTCCCCGGATCTGGCCCTTCACGATTTCTTAAATTCTCGGAGATCCGTAACTCCGATTGCGCTGAAATTTTTACACTATTTTTTCCATAAATTATCTTTCTTGCGCCAGAAGAAGGGCCTCAACCGACCTTCGAGGAGGGCACAAGACACCTAGGCGCACCAGGGGGTGCCTGGCGCGCCCTGGTGGGTTGTGGGCTCTGTGGGCCCCCGTTTGCGTTGATTCCACCTCCCAAAAATCACATAAATTCCAAAATAAATCTCCATAAATTTTATCGCGTTTGGACTTTGTTTGATATGGATTTTCTGTGATACAAAAAATGCAACAAACAGGAACTGGCACTGGGCACTTGATCAATAGATTAGTCCAATAAATCATATAAAAAGTTGCCAAAAATATGTGAAAGTTGCATAATATTGGCATGAAACAATCAAAAATTATAGATACGATGGAGACGTATCAGCATCCCCAAGCTTAATTCCTGCTCGTGCTCGAGCAGGTAAATGATAAAAAGATATTTTTTGATGTGGAATGCTACCTAACATAAACTTGATCATATGTCTAGTCATGCCATGAATATTAAGACATAAGTGAGTCAAAGCAATAGTCTATAATTTGACATAAAGACATCAATACTCAGGCATCCCAACAAACAATCATGTCTTTCAAAATATCAACGCTAAAGAAAGCTATCCCTACAAAATCATATAGTCTTGTCATGCTCTGTCTTCTTAACACAAAGTATTTATCATGTACTACCCCGGTGTCAGCCAAGCAATTGGTTCATACTTTTTAACGCGCTTCAGCATTTTCAACTCTCACGCAATACATGAGCGCAAGCCATGGATATAGCACTATAGGTGGTATAGAGTATGATGATAATGGTAAATATAGAGAAGACAAAAAAGTAAGAAAGTCTCACATCGACGCGGCTAACCAACTGGCTATGGAGATGCCCATCAATTGATATCAACGTGTGGAGTAGGGATTACCATGCAACGAATGCACTAAGAGCTATAAGTGTATGAAAGCTCCATATGAAACTAAGTGGGTGTGCATCTAATTCTATAATGAAAAATTCCCACTAGTATATGCAAGTGACAACATAGGAGACTCTCCATATGAAAAACATGGTGCTACTTTGAAGCACAAGTGTGGAACTAGCATGCCCCTTCTCTCTTTTTTTTCCTCTTTTTTTTCGTTCTTTTCGTTCTTTTCTTTCTTTTTATTTTTTCTTTATATATATATTTTTCTCCCAATGCCCGGAGTCTCATCCCGACTTGTGGGGGAATCCTAGTCTCCATCATCCTTTCCTCACTGGGGCAATGCTCTAATAATGGAAGTTCATGATCATCACACTTCTATTTACTTATAACTCAAAAGAAACTAAAACTTACAACTCGATGCCTATGACAAAGTATGACTCTATATGAATGCCTCTGGCATGTACCAGGATGTTCAATGATCTAGCGTAACATGTATGAAAAATGATGAACGGTGGCTGAGCTACAAATACTATGTCAGCTATATGATCATGCAAAGCAATATGACAATGAATGCTCAAGTCATCAAAACGGAAGCGGTGGAAGTTGCATGGCAATATATCTCGGAATGGCCATGGAAAAGCCATAATAGGTAGGTATCACTGGTACGCATTGGTCCTAAACAAACGGTTTTTAACCCCTTTCTGCGACGGCATTCGGAACCGTCACCAAGTGAGTGTGGGCGATAGGGGGGTCCTTCCCACACGACCCAAAAACCGTCGGGGATATGCCATCCTGGCACACACACTCGGAAAAATGAGGCCGTGTGCGACCGGCGAGCACTGAAATACAAAAATACGTATAGTAGTGCTCAAAAAATACAATTATACAGGCGAAATCATTTCCGGTCGTAAGTACATCCCACACAGTCAGGCACCGCTAAACGTTTCCGTTCGTATATACATCCCACACAGTCACTCCAAGGAAAACGTTTGCGCAAGGTGGCGTAACGCAAACAGTTTTCAAGAGAATGTCGTGTGTGATTGTTCATTGATCCAACACGGTTTATTCCTAGAAACTGTGTGTGTTGCTTGAGGTCATTGCCCACGGTGTTTTCTCATTAACCGTTTGTAATTGGAAAACCCAATTAGCAAGCTAATTGTCCAATTAGCGGGCTAATTGCCCTATTATTAATAATCCATTTACTAATCTAATTGACATTCATATTAAGCACATAATATATTCCATTTCCATATTAAGGAAGCAGGATTTCATAATTGAAATACATCGTAGTGCAACATGATATAGCTTCAGCACTCAGCCACCCCATTACACAACTGCACCAGCAGCAAGTTTCACATGCAACATCTAGAACCTTTCGAAATTAGCATCATAGACGGTACATAGAGAGATGCATCTCATCTAGAAAACTGCTGAAGCGGAAGGCGAATATTGAGCCTTCATTCATGTTGAAGGTCTTTGCAACTTTAGGCCAGTGCCTGTGGATGATTGACCGTCCATCCTTCGACCTCTTCAGGAACACTTCAATATTGAACCGTGGGTGTTGTATGAAAACTTTCCTCGCCTCCTGACCACAGAGGTGGTTTGAGAGGTAATCATCAGTGAAGCCTGAAAACAAGGATGTGCATAAATATCTTCTCTATATTGGAAATGGGGCAAAGGAATACAAAAAGGCAAGGTATAATAGTTAGTACCATCTTGTAAACCTCACTGCTTCCCATTGTTTCCCTACAACACATATAAGGTAGTTAGTCATCAGGTTAAGTAAGGGTTCGCATGCTATCAGTAAAATATGTTGATGAAAAATAAGCACATTGCAGATTCATCAGATTAATTCAAGCCACATGGAAAACCCATTTATCCAAACAAAGCTTGATTAAGAACTAGGAAATATAGCACTTGTATATGTTTCTCATGTATTAAGTGCAGCCAAATTCGATTTATTCCTCACATGGTATACAATAAGAGAATGCAGCCACAACAATTGAACATCGCACTGCAGAATTGAACCAAGCAGTTAACTAAACACCGTAACAAATGAACCAAACATTAACTGAGCACCACATTGCACAATATAACATACTCCTAATAGAAGATCAGACAGTTAACCAAACAAAGCATGCTTAACAACTTGGAAATCTAGCAATTGTATTTGTTTCTCATGTATTTAGTACACCAAATTCGATTTATTCCTCACATGGTATACAATAACAGAATGCAGCCACAACAATTGAACATCGCATTGTAGAATTGAACCAAGCAGTTAACTAAACACCACACCAAATGAACCAAACATTAACTGAGCACCACATTGCACAATATAACATACTCCTAATAGAAGATCAGACAGTTAACCAAACCAAGCATGCTTAACAACTTGGAAATATAGCAATTGTATTTGTTTCTCATGTATTTAGTACAACCAAATTCGATTTATTCCTCACATGGTATACAATAACAGAATGCAGCCACAACAATTGAACATCGCATTGTAGAATTGAACCAAGCAGTTAACTAAACACCACAACAAGTGAACCAAGCCACAACAAATGAACCAAGCAGTTAACTAAACACCAATTGAACAATATAACATACTCCTAATAGAAGATCAGACAGTTAACCAAACCAAGCATGCTTAACAACTTGGAAATATTGCACCCTGAAGAATTGAACATCACATTTGCAGAATTGAACCAAGCAGTTAATTGAACACCACATTGCACGACATATAGAACATATACACTATAACAGAAGATTGCATGGTAAAAGTAGATAGCACAATTCACTAGAATTTGTTAAGGAAAGGCAGTAGCTAGCAAACTGAACATGGGTCCTTATAGTGAGCTAATAAGACAAGCTACTCCTCATTGCCGGAGATATCGATGACGATTGGCTCCTTGGACATGGAAGAGGGCGAGGCCTCCGCATCGTGGGTGCCCTCATTGTAGTGGTGAGTTACTTGAGCCGCTTCGGGCACAAACCTGCTGGCTCTCGAGATGAGGTAAGCACGTGCACGCTGAGAAAACACCTCGTAGTCTTTGTCGAAGGCACCGACGGTGGCCTCGAGAAAACACCACGAACTGTTGTTTAAAGCAACCAACCACGTTGCGGCGTCGGTGTGCGAGGCGTCAATGGTGGCCTCGATAGCGAGGTGCTCCTCCAAGATCTGGGGGTCGGCACGAATGGCAGCCATCGCGACCTCATCCGCGCGTGCGGCCGCGATTTTGCTTCTCCTCTGCCAAATGCTCCTTGAGGTCCTGGCTATACTGCGTGCACCATGGCTCAGGCCGGTGCTTATTTGGTGGAGGGGTCGGTGATTTGGGTGGAAGTTGTCGCGCTCGTGCCGGCGGTCGGGGCATGTGGGATGTGGAAGGAGGAGGAGGATGGGGGTCGGGTGTGGATTACCTGCCTGGATAGGCGAGGCCGAGCAGCGTGAAGGAGGGTCGCCGGCGAGGAGGCGGTGACGCTGCAAGCAAGGAGTGAAGGTTTCAACTTGGAAAGGAAGGCGGAAACAGGGGAAATGTGGCTTTTGGCGAGGGAAGGGGGCGGGGATGTAGGTATTTCCGCGGAAGCCAAAAATTTGGAATCGCTTCAGCCAAAAAACTGGCGCGTAAAGTGTCATCAGACACGGTCCCTTATTCAGGGCGGGCTGTGGACTGTAGCCGTCGCACCTTCTCGTGTAAGCCGTATGCGTACTATACTCCGACGGTGCTCCAAGATATTTTGTGCTGCATCTCACACGGTTGGTTATACTAAACTTTGTGGGATCTTGTTCTAAAAAAAACTGTGTGGGATCTACTTGATTTTTCATCTTGATTTGAATTACATAATGGGGGTCACAGCGGCCATGGACAGTATTTGAATTGCTAGACCTTCTATCTGCAGTGATCATAAAAAAATTGGAATTCTTCAGGGTTCGTTTGGACATTTTTATGCATTAAGTGAGTTTTCAGAGCATTTATGTGCATAATTCAAATTTGAACTACATGCACATACTCCAGTGAATATAAATTGGTTGAAAATCACATCTTTGTCCTTGGGTGCAAGCTTAGGTCCCATGCAAGAAATGGGAATGAATGTCAAACACCCTGCCACCGTCATTCGGCCGCAAACATTGAGATACCTGGTTTTTAAATTTGAGTAAATCCAAAACTCGTCTGAAATTCATGAAACTTGGCATGCTATCATGGAGCAGCATCAACATGGCGTGGTAAATTTTTTATCCCATTTGGGGCAGGTTTGGGTATATGCTTCTCACAAACCATAACTTCTCACAACAAGCATGATGGTTTCGGTAGGGAACGCCCCAACTTTGGGGGCGAAACGATATCCATTGCCTCTTATTGCTTTCAAATTTTTTCTCGTGTCAACATAGAATAACAGGAGTGTTGAGTTATTTTTTGTGATTTTTCGGGGTTCGTTTGGACATTTTTATGCATTAAGTGAGTTTTCAATGCATTTATGTGCATAATTCAAATTTGAACTACATGCACATGCTCCAGTGCATATAAATTGGTTGAAAATAAAATCTTTCTCCTTGGGTGCATGCTTAGGTCCCATGCAAGAAATGGGAATGAATGTCAAACACCCTGCCACCGTCACTCGGCCGCAAACATTGAGATACCTGGTTTTTAAATTCTAGTAAATCTAAAACTCGTCTGAAATTCATGAAACTTGGCATGCTATCATGGAGCGGCATCAACATGGTGTGGTATTTTTTTCCCATTTGGGGCAGGTTTGGGTATATGCTTCTCACAAATGAGAGCTTCTCACAACAAGCATGATGGTTTCGGTAGGGAACGCCCCAACTTTGGGGGCGAAACTATATCCATTGTCTCTTATTGCTTTCAAATTTTTTCTCATGTCAACATAGAACAACAGGAGTGTTGTGTTATTTTTTGTGATTTTTCAGGGTTTGTTTGGACATTTTTATGCATTAAGTGAGTTTTCAATGCATTTATGTGCATAATTCAAATTTTAACTACATGCACATGCTCCAGTGCATATAAATTGGTTGAAAAATCAAATCTTTGTCCTTGGGTGCATGCTTAGGTCCCATGCAAGAAATGGGAATGAATGTCAAACACCCTGCCACCGTCACTCGACCGCAAACATTGAGATACCTAGTTTTTAAATTCTAGTAAACCCAAAACTCGTCTGAAATTCATGAAACTTGGCATGCTATCATGGACTGGCATCAACATGGCGTGGTAATTTTTTGTCCCATTTGGGGCAGGTTTGGGTATATGCTTCTCACAAACCAGAGCTTCTCACAACCAGCATGATGGTTTCGGTAGGGAACGCCCCAACTTTGGGGGCGAAACGATATCCATTGCCTCTTATTGCTTTCAATTTTTTTCTCATGTCAACATAGAACAACAGGAGTGTTGTGTTATTTTTTGTGATTTTTCGGGGTTCGTTTGGACATTTTTATGCATTCAGTGAGTTTTCAATGTATTTATGTGCATAATTCAAATTTGAACTACATGCACATGCTCCAGTGCATATAAATTGGTTGAAAAATCAAATCTTTGTCCTTGGGTGCATGCTTAGGTCCCATGCAAGAAATGGGAATGAATGTCAAACTCCCTGCCACCGTCACTCGGCCGCAAACATTGAGATACCTGGTTTTTAAATTCTAGTAAATCCAAAACTCGTCTAAAATTCATGAAACTTGGCATGCTATCATGGAGCGGCATCAACATGTCGTGGTAAATTTTTGTCCCATTTGGGGCAGGTTTGGGTATATGCTTCTCACAAACCAGAGCTTCTCACAACAAGCATGATGGTTTCAGATAGAACACCCGTATGCAAAGTGAGTGCAGGATTTGTGCATCTCTTGAACACAAACAGTTCTTTTGGATGACCCATGTGAACCACGTACAAACAATATGGTGCGAGTTGCATCTGTCATATTGGGTATGTTGCCATTTGTCAAACTAGAAAGATTGACATTTGTTGATCTTGTAACATTGCCATTTGCCAACCTTATAACACTGCGATTTGTCAAAACATGAAGCTAAAAATCACTAGCAGTGTCTAATTTTTGCAAGTAAAATTCAGTTTATGCTAGTTTTTTTGACTATGTACTGTGAAGCAAAAGATCCACAGTTAGTTTATGCTAGTTAATCATGCATGTAATATATAGTTTACTTTATTGGTGTGTGGAAATGTCATGTGTATAGTATCCACCTATGTAATTATGCATCTAATAGTTTACTTTGGTGTGTGCAAATGCCATGGTTGTAGTAGCCACCTATGTAAGTGGATGTTTAATTTGGTTATGCAAGCATGTTCTTATAAGCGTGTGTGTGTGTATATATATACATATATTACTATATATATATGCTGTTGTTCTGTATGCAATCCCATCGCACAACACACACGTCTTGTTAAGTTGAATCATTTCTGTTCTCTTGTCTCAACGCAAACAGTTCATCCGAGTGAACCACATGCCGTATATCGCACACACCTTCATCTGGCTGACCGTTTCTTTTGTGTTGCCTAATCACAAACAGTTCATCCGAGTGAACCGTATGCTGTACATCGCACACACATTCATCTGGCTGCCCGTTTCTTTTGTTCCTCCTCATCGAAAATGGTTAATTGAACTGAACCGCATGCCCTGAATCACACACGCAACTAAAATCTGAACCGTGTTTGATGCATCCTCCATCGCAAATGTTTTGCACCTTTTTTGATGGCTTTTTACACCACCGCTTGCGATTGTGGCATCGCACACAGTTTCGTCGAAGGGTCTCTGATCGTAGTGTCGCGTTAGCAGCAACCTGTAGTAGTGTATGGTGGCTGTTTTGAGGAAGATATAATAAGGCTTATGTGTGATAGAGCGTATCATATCACGGGGTTTGGATGCACCGGCGAAGTTTGCACCATGTCTCGAGGTGAGAAAGGGCAATGCACGGTACCATAGAGGCTAGCAAATTGCGGAAAGGTAAGAGTGCATATAATCCATGGACTCACATTAGTCATAAAAAACTCATATACTTATTGTGAAAGTCCATTAGCCCTCGAAGCAAAGTACTACTACGCATGCCCCTAGGGGAAGGGTTGGCAGGAGTTAACCATCGCGCGATCCCGACCTCCACGCAAAGGAAGACAATCAATAATAAATCATGCTCCAACTTCATAGCATAACGAGAGACTATACGTGCATGCTTCAGGAATCACAAACCTTAACACCAATATTCTTACTAACCACAACCGTTTACTAATACCTCCCACATATTATCATCTCTACATCGCAAAACTATTGCAAGGAATCAAACATATCATATTTAGTGATCCATAAGTTTTATGTAGGATTTTATGACTAACCATGCAAATGACCAATTCCTGTTGACTCTCTAAATAGATATAAGTGAAGCAAGAGAGTTTAATTCTTTCTACAAAAGATCGTGCTCTAATAAATATAAGTGAAGCAAGAGAGCATTCTACGTACATCGGTTTTCTATGTGAAGAGAAACATGCAATCCAAACTTCAAATGATATAAGTGAAGCACATGAAGCATTCTATAAAGCCATACTCAAAAGATATAAGTGAAGTGCAATGAGCATTCTATAAACCAACCATGGACTATCTCATACCAGCATGGTGCGTAAAAGAAAAGTGAAAAATAAACACAAAAGACGCTCCAAGAATTTACGCATATCGTGTGAACGAAACGAATCCAAAAACATACCGATACTTGTCGAAGAAAGATGCATGGGATGCCTTCCGGGGCATCCCCAAGCTTAGACGCTTGAGTCTCCTTGAATATTTACTTGGGGTGCCTTGGGCATCCCCAAGCTTGAGCTCTTGCCTCTCCTCCTTCTCCTCACATCGAGACCTCCTCGATCTTTAAACACTTCATCCACACAAAACTTAACCGAACTTTTAGTGGCGGGGTTAGTGAATATGGCAATGAAATCCCATCATGTACTACTGTAACATTATTGTGTAATTGTAAACAAACATTACCCACTGTATGCTATCACAATTCTATGGCCCCAAGTCAAGGAGGCTTCAACAAGAATTCAAACATACGTAAATAATGAAGCTATAACAGCAATCTGTGAAAACAGGACAATCTGTAAAGATTTGAACATCCACCATACTGATCTAACTCTAAAAATTCTTAAAAATTAGGACGAAATAAAAAATTTGTATATCAAGACAGTACAAAAAGTTTCAGAACCATTTGACATTCCAGTAAAAAATGAGAAATTGCGCACTACAACCAAAGTTTCTGTTTTGCACTGCACAAACCAACAAGTAATCTAATCATCCTAAAGGCAAACCTTGGCACATTATTTTTATAATACAATGGAATTGTACAAGGGGATAATTATTTTTGTGAGAAACTTCCATGAAAAATTCTACATTGTTTCCATGAGCATGAACACAAGTGTTCAAGGTCGACCCTCACTTCCGCAATGCATCACCTTTCAATCGCTTCTCTTTTTGATTTTTTTTTAAGTTCCCCTCCATATATTTTTTTGTTTTTAAACTTTATAAAAGCACTCAACAGAAATAAATGACTCTCTAAAACTTCCGGGTTGTCTCCCTGGCAGCGCTTTCTTTAAAGCCATTAAGCTAGGCATAAAGTGCTCAAGTAATGGATCCACCCGGATCCCAAGGTATATCAAAGCCAATTTGAATCAACAATGATTTAGCATTTAGTAGTTAGCACAAAGTAACATATATCAAGCAATGACGAAGTCTAACTCTCTTCCTATGCATTGGCATGTCATACAAGAACAATTCATGCTCATCAAGTAAAGGCCAATACATAGCATAAGCAGTTTCTTGCAATTTTATCGTGTTGGAAACATAAAGAGGTGGAGATGTAGTTCCTCTCTCATAATAATTGCAAGTAGGAGCAGCAAGCACATGCATATTATATTCATCAAAATTATTACGTGAAATAGTAAAAGGCAACCCATCAAATGTAATCCTTAATATGTGCAAACTTCTCCGATATAGTGTAGTTTGGAGAATTCAGAAAGATAATAGGACTATCATGTGTGGGTGCAATAGCAACAATTTCATTCTTATCATAAGGAACTATAGCAAGTTCATCTCCATAAGCATAATTCGTATTGGCATCTTGGCCACAAGCATAGCAAGCATCAAGTTCATCCAAAAGGGATATTTCAAATGATTCAATGGGATCATAGCAATTATCATAGCATTCATCCTTCGGTAAGAACGAAGTGAAATTAAACAATGTATCAGTTGAAGAGTTACTCTCATTATAAGGTGGGCACGGGTGATCAATCGGCTCTTCCTCCGCTTGTTCTTCGCTCTCCTCATCATCTTTTTCATCCAATGAGCTCACAGTTTCATCAATTTCTTCTTCCATAGACTCCTGCAAAATATTAGTCTCTTCTTGGATAGCGGAGGAGTCCTCAATATATGGTTTAACATAGGCATTAGAAGCATAATTATCATAGCAATATTTAAGTATGGCAAAAGTTTCAGATATGTAAAGAGTAGCATCATACTTTTCAATCAAAGAAGCAATTTCATAAGCACCCTTAAAAGCAAAAAATTCTTCAATTTGTTGAACATCATAGTAATTATAAACACCCTTAGCATACGAAGATACGATTCCATTATCACTAAACTCACATTGGTAAGGAAGGTGTTTCTTAGGGTCTTCAGAACAACAAGTAAAATCATATAATTCACATAAATTCCAAGCATAGAATTGCATAGTATTGATTTGATGCTGTAAAAGTTTCCCTTTTGAGATAAACGGTGTCGCACAAAACAAGCATGTTCATCTAATGATTTTCCCTCAAATAAGCTAGTTCGGTTTTCAGCACGAGCACATAGGGATCGAAGATGATCCAAGTAAAAAGCTTCAGTAGTATGATAGATTTTGGGTGGTTCTTCAACCATTGGTTTAGTAGGTACAACTATTTTTTTGGTATTTTGCGTTTCCTACCCATAACTAAAGATAGAAAACAAGAGCACAAAATAAAAACTACTTAGTGATAAAGCAAACAAGCACATACGAGAATATTCACCGCACGCTATTGCTCCCCGGCAACGGCGCCAGAAAAAGGTATTGATAACCCACAAGTATAGGGGATCGTTTGTAGCCTTCTTTGATAAATAAGAGTGTCAAACTCAACGAGGAGCTAAAGGTAGAACAAATATTCCCTCAAGTTCTATCGACCATCGATACAACTCTACGCACACTTTAACGTTTGCTTTACCGAAAACAAGTATGAAACTATTTTGTAGGTGTGATGCTAGAACTAGCTTGCAAGAATAAAACTAGAAGTACTTTGCAAGATAATAAAAGTTAGGTGTTTAGTAAAAGGGTTTGTGTCAACGAGAAAGCTATTTGTCCCTAGGAAATCGATAACAAGTACCGGTAATCATTCTTGTAATTTTATATGAGGGAGAGGCATGAGCTAACATACTTTCTCTACTTGGATCATATGCACTTATGATTGGACCCCTAGCAAGCATCCGCAACTACTAAATATCATTAAGGTCGTGAAACCCAACCATAGAATTAAGTATCAGGTCCTCTTTACTCCCATATGCCATAACCCACTTATCCGCATTTGGGCTGCTGTCATCCCCCGCAACACTGACAATAAGCAAATCATGAACATATTGCAACACCCTACAGCGGGGGCCCCTCACGTTTGCGCGAGAACGAAGGGCACAGTAGGACATCACCATAAATAAAATATACAATCATACCAACCAAGATCACGATTAACCCACAGGACAAAGCGGATCTACTCAAACATCATAGGATAACCATAGATCATTGGGAAATAATATATGGAGTTGAGCACCATGTTTAAGTAGAGATTACAGCGGGAAGAAGGGGTGTTACACCGCTGCATAGAGGGGGAGAGTTGGTGTTGACGGTAGCAAGATTCTTGATGTAGATCGCCGTCTCGATCGTTGCCCCGGTGGCACTCAGGCGCCACCGGGAGCGAGGGGGAGAGAGCCCCCCTACTTCTTCTTATTCCTTGGCCTCCCCCCTAGATGGGGAGGAGAATTTCCCTTCTAGTCCATGGCCTCCTATGTCGGCGGAGGGGCAGGAGCCCCTCCGAGATTGGATCTCCCTGTCTGTTCTCTTCTATTTAGCGTTCCCCAGATCTGGCCCTTCACTGTTTCTTAAATTCCCGGAGATCCGTAACTCCGATTGCGCTGAAAGTTTAACACGATTTTTTCCATAAATTATGTTTCTTGTGCCAGAAGAAGGGCCCCAACCGACATTCGAGGAGGGCACAAGACACCTGGGCGCGCCTGGTGGGTTGTGGGCTCTGTGGGCCCTCGTTTGCGTTGATTCCACCTCCCAAAAATCACATAAATTCCAAAATAAATCTCCGTAAATTTTTATCGCGTTTGGGCTTCGTTTGATATGGATTTTCTGCGATACAAAAAAACATGCAACAAACAAGAATCAGCACTGGGCACTGGATCAATAGGTTAGTCCAATAAATCATATAAAAAGTTGCCAAAAATATGTGAAAGTTGCATAATATATATTGGCATGAAACAATAAAAAATTATAGATACGACGGAGACGTGTCACTCTCCCATTGCAAGAAAAACCAA
The DNA here is from genome assembly GCF_002575655.3 of Aegilops tauschii subsp. strangulata. Lineage (NCBI taxonomy): Eukaryota > Viridiplantae > Streptophyta > Magnoliopsida > Poales > Poaceae > Aegilops > Aegilops tauschii. The sequence continues at coordinate 399,801,616 of NC_053040.3, read as the reverse complement.
TCTAGTTGGCCAAACCAAATCGATAGTTCATAGAGAAATACAAAGATATCGTACTCATGCATAAAAGAGTTCAGAGAAGACTCAAATAATGTTCATAGATAATCTAATCATAAATCCACAATTCATGGGATCTCAACAAACACACCGCAAAAGTATATTACATCGGATAGAACTCCAAGAACATCGAGGAGAACATTGTATTGAAGATCAAAGAGAGAGAGAGAGAGAGAGAGAGAGAGAGAAGAAGCCATCTAGCTACTAGTTATGGACCCGTAGGTCTGTGGTAAACTACTCACGCATCATCGGTAGGGCAGCAAGGCTGATGTAGAGGCCCTCCGTGATCGAATCCCCCTCCGGCAGATCGCTGGAAAAGGCCCCAAGATGGGATCTCACGGGAACAGAGGCTTGCGACGGTGGAAAAGTATTTTGGTGGATCCCTCTGATGGTTTGGGAATATTTTGGAATTTATAGAGGTGGAACTAGGGTTAGAAGACATCAGAGGGGCCCACAAGCCAGGGGGCGCGCCCTGCAGGCTTGTGGCCTCCTCGGGAACCTTCTAGCCCTCTCTCCAAGTTATGTAGGTGTCTTCTGGTCCAAGAAAAACCATCGTGAAAGTTTTATTCCGTTTGGACTCCGTTTGATATTCCTTTCTGAAAAAGTCAAAAACAAGGAAAAAAACAGTAACTGGCACTGGGCTCTAGGTTAATAGGTTAGTCCCAAATATAATATAAAATAGCATATTAATGCATATAAACATCCAAAACAGATAATATAATAGCATGGAACAATAAAAAATTATAGATACATTGGAGACGTATCACCCAACGAGGAGCAGAAGGAAATAACAAGCGGTTTTCAGCAAGTTAGTTTCTGCAAGCACTAAAATTGTAGGTAACAGATAGTTTGGTAGCAAGATAATTTGTAACGGGCAAGTAACGGTAACACTAAAAAAAGTGCAGCAAGGTAGCCCAATCCTTTTGTGGCAAAGGACATGTCGGAATGGTCTTTTATAATAGGTAAAATGTTCTTGAGGGCACACGGGAATTTCATCTAGTCACTTTCATCATGTTGGTTTGATTCGCGCCAACGAATGTTGTTTCGTGACAATAGGTATTTATCGCCACGAAACAACATGTATTACAATAAACGGGTTTGTTGCAATAGACCCGGATCCTTGTAGTGCACGTACGCTACTTTGATAATATGGTATGTGGGTGGACTGGTGTTTGGGTGCTATTCTTACTTGAACAAGCCTTCCACTTATGATTAATGCCCTCCCAAGCATCTGCAGCTACGAAAAGAATTAAGATAGCAATTGAACCATAGCATTAAACATGTGGATCCTAATCAGCCCCTTACGAAATAGCGCATAAACTAGGGTTTAAGCTTCGGTCACTCTAGCAACCCATCATCTAATAACTACTCCACAATGCATTCCCTTAGGGCCAAAGATGGTGAAGTGTCAGGTAGTCAACGTTCACATAACACCACTAAGGGAATCACAACATACATACCATCAAAATATCGAACGAATACCAAATTCACATGATTACTTGCAACATGACTTCTCCTGTGGCGTCAAGAACAAGGATAACTACTCACAAATAATATTCATGCTCAAGATCAGAGGGATATTAAATAACATAATGGATCTGAACATATGATCTTCCACCAAATAAACCATCTAGCATTAACTACAAGATGTAATCAACACTACTAGTCGCCCACAGGTACCAATCTGAGGTTTTGATACAAAGATTGAACACAAGAGATAACTAGGGTTTGAGATGAGATGGTGATGTTGAAGATGTTGATGAAGATTGGCCTCCCAAGGATGAGAGGGTTGTTGGTGATGACGATGGCTTCAATTTCCCCCTCCTGGAGGGAAGTTCCCCCGGCAGAATCGCTCTGCCGGAGGGCAAAAGTGCTCCTTCCCAAGTTCCGCCTTGAGACGGTGGTGCTCCATCCCGAAAGTCCTCTCCTTATTTTTCTAGGTCAAAAGACCTTATGTACAAGAAGATGGGTACCGGAGGTGGGCCAGGGCCCCCACTACCCACTATGGCGCGCCAGAGGGGAGGCGCGCCCTGGTGCCTTCTGGGCGCCTGGGTGACCCTCTCTAGTAGTTCTTTTTCTGATATTTTTATATATTCCAAAATAATTCTCCGTGAAATTTCAGCTCATTTGGAGATGTGCAGAATAGGTATCTGTGACATAGCTTTTTCAGGTCAAGAATTCCAGCTGCCGACATTCTCCCTCTTTGTGTAAACCTTGCATATTATGAGAGAAAAGGCATTAGAATTACTCCATAAAGTGTTACAATGAATAGAAACACTATAAATAACAGTAGAAAAACATGATGCAAAATGGACGTATCACGAACCAGGCTAAAATATTAAGTGGCAAAAGGAACTAAAAAGGGAAATGAATTACATGGGTATAACCCAACACAACGCACACCAGGGAGGGAACATGGCAGACAAATAACAATACGCCCCCGCGTTGTCTCCTCTGAGGCAACTCGGGGGTTACGTTAGTCGGCCCCGCCACCCTCCTGTGTCCCTTCCCACCGCTGCCGCCAGAGGTGCCCTCCACCATCACGCGCGACACCAATGAAGGTGGCAGCAGGGATCTAGCGCCTCCACCATGCGTGGAGCACCTCGGCAGCCGGGGCGACATCCCTGAGCAGGGAGTGAGGTCTAACCTTGGTAGTGGGTTGCGCCTGTGGGTGCTGGTGAGTCATCTTGCTCGGTCATGCGGGTCAGAGGAGGGGACGTTCGTCCGTTGCTAGTGCGGAAGCATGCCCGAAGGCCTGCCGATGATCAAGAGAAGAAGCTCCATCATTTTGCCTCGATCTGCTCATTCCCTCGCCGGATCTGAATTTTGGGATCTAAGGTTGCTGATTCCTGGTATTGGTTGTGTGGGTCTCATTGGGTGGGTGTGGATCCGGGGGAAACCCCTGGCCGGCGCGAAAACCACATCAAAGACAATGCCTTGGGAGTCAGTCACCTCATTGGAGGCCTTGGCGAGGATCTCTCCCTCTTATTCCCTACCCTGCGCTGAGGTGAAAACTAAGCCCTCCTGCTTCAGGCGCGACGGCATGTCGATGTCGTGTTCCTTCTTGGAGGCATCATCCACGGACCACGGGGTGGCAAGAGAGTGGTGGACCACATGGCTAGCGAGAGTGTGGTGGTACACTACAAAAAATACACTTCCGTGATGATACGTGTTTGTCACAGTAGGTCATGTTTTCTTACATGCATGTACATCCATGACAATTTTATGACAGAATCAAGATAGTCATACCCGTGCTGTCGTAGAAGTGTTCCATGACATTACCAAAATTATCATCATGGAAGTGTCCACTTCCATGACGATAAATCGCGCGTCATAGAAGTGCTTTCGTCAAGGGTGACCGACACGTGGCATCCACCGTAACGTGACGCCGTTAAGCTATCGGGTCCGGTTTTGGATCCGATAACCCGTTAACAGCCCCGACCATTCCACGTGTAAAATCATCATTGGCTGGAGGAAACACGTGTCGGCTCACCGTTGGGACAGATGTCATCCACTCATTGGACCGAAGGCGCCTATGATACGTCGACACGTGGCACGGCCCAACAGAGGCCCATTCCTGTGAAAAGGCCGGCCTGTTTGACTTGGTCAAAAGGTGGCGGGCCGGCCCACGGAAAACCTGTTAACGGCCTGTTCGCATATAGCTCATTTACAGCCCGCTAACCCAGGGCTCGTTACGACCTATCCAAATTAGGCCCAGTAGCATCATCTGGGCCATCCAATATGATTCCAGCCCGTTTTAACTTCCGGCCCATGTATGGCTCATGACGTCTTTCGGCCCATATGAGGCCCTTTGTAACTCTTGGCCCATTAACAACCCGTGGTGAAACTGGCCTGTAATGAACAGTGTATCACTTTATACCCATTAACGGCGCATTCTTCCATTGGGCCGTTTCTGGCCCATGTTATCTTTCAGCCGTCTCAGGTCCCATTTATTCTTGGGCTCATTTCCAGCATTCGTTTACTTACGGCCCGTTACTGTCATTTTCTGATTGTGGGCCAAATTCAGGCCGTGGTTACAGTCGGCCCCATTTGTGGCCTGTTAATACGTTGGGCCGTTTTCATAGCGTCCAAATACGGCCGATTAACGATGGCCCGTTATGGTCGGCCCATGAACGGACGATTCCAACTCTAGCCCGTTTACGACCATAATTCAGGCTGTTATTGGCCCATGTTTGGCCAATCGATCATACGGCCCGTAGAAGGTCCATTGATGATACGACACGTAGAAGGCCCATTGATGATACGGCCCGTAGAAGGCCCATTGTTTCTACGCCCGTTAGAAGGCCCATTGTTTCTATGGCCCGTAGAAGGCCCATTGTTTCTACGGCCCATAGGAGGCCCATGGTAACTACAGTAAATATGTAGCCCATGGTTATTGTGGCCTAGTTTTGAAAAATAGGTTATTGCGGCCACTAGCAAACCGCGGAAAAGGAACTGCACTAATTACAAGCAAACAAATAAACAAAACAATAAGGAAATAAATAAGCAAGCAACTTACGCTAGGCTATCACGGCTATTACACATATTACATCCACTGGGCATCAAAGTTCACCACCAGTGCAAATATAGGGAACAAAGCAGCATATCATATACACTTGTTGTCAAAGTTGGCGACCAGTGCAAATAAACGCCGCAGCAAAACAAGTCCAGAACTGAAACCACTTCAGAAGAGCTCAAGAAACAATATCCTGGGTACCCATAATGCTGGCAAGATGCTTAGCAAGCTTATTAACTTTCTCTTGTTTGGCGCTTAAATCCTCCAGCACTTGCTGTTGCACCAGAAAGTATGCATCTGAATTCTGCAGGGACTTCCTCAGTCCTTCGGTTTCCTGTCGCATAACATCTGATCGATGTCTTTCAACTTGAAGTTGAGACTCAAGAAGCCGAACTGATTCAGGCAGTGAGTTTGAAGAGCTGGTGCCAGTAGTAGTAGCCAGTAACTCGAACACTACATCAAGACAGGACTTTGGGGTTGTCTCAGTGTCTTCAATATAGATTTTATCAGCTTTCTTGGAGACCAACAGGGATGTCTCACTATCTTGAACCTTATCTGCATTACTTCCTTTACCATTGCATAACGGGGTACTCTTCTCCAATATTTATCCGCGTTCTAAAAGAGAAACAAACAAACACATCATAGGTTTACAATGTAGTATATGAAACTCATTTTGGTAAACCAGTTCATTAGTAAGGTGGACAGGATACCAGCATGAAACAAACATATATCTATGTAGTATGGTCACTGTATGGTCTATATCATTCTAGTTTATGTTGCCAAATCAAGATAGATACAGTTCGAATCCTATCTATTTAAGACAAAGCAGCATAGAGCCATAGACAGAATATAAGTATGGGAAACTACACAGCAATAACAACACTTGTAATGTGCATGGCATGAGAACATAACTGTTTATTCAATTGAAACTAAAATCAACATAGAGCAAGTTACAATAGCAAACACGTTAAAGAAACAGGTTTAAAACATACCTGTTGCGCCATTGGAGTTTCAATCGCATCCTTCAAATTTGAAATTAGTTGGTATGAGTAAATACAGTGATGCAAGAGCAAAGTAGTATGAACCATAGCTACGGAACCTGACTTGAGAACAATTCTTGTTCTGCTTTAAGCGTTGACTTGGGGTTCGGAGTGGTGGTCCTCGTGCTTTGGGCACTGTAGTTGCCTTACTAACTGCTCGTGTTCGGGTGCTCTATGGTGGAGACGGTGCTATGTCAACTGGAACTGGGTTACTATCTACTGGGGTTGGGGTTAGAAGGGGTGTAGCTGGTTCTCTGTCCAACAGGGTAGGGGTACAATCTGCGTGAGTCTGGGTTATGTGTGGTGGGGCTGGTTCTTGGGCAAGTACAACCGTGGTTCTATCTGCATCGACAGGTAGCACGATCTTTTCTGAAGACCGTGTTTGTACTCCCACAGATACTGCCATCACCCCCTCCAATTGAAATGGCTGATAAACAAGGAAAGTAATTGAATGTACAGACAGTGTAAGATAGACAGGTGCAATGGATAGTAGGGAGGAAAACAGGGCATGAAATAATTCACATTTATGTTGTCTAACCAAACAGAATAGAAGGACATAATTTCACATATATGATGGCTAATTAAACAAGATAGCATGACACAATTTCACATGTATGATGGCTAACTAAACAGGATAGAATTATATACTTCAAAATATGATGACTATGTAAACAGGATGACATGATATAACTATACAATGTGTCTATTAAAGTGGTTGGCATGCCATATATCACAAACATGCCGTCGATGGAAACATGATGGCATGATATAATTCACGGATAGAATGACATAATTCAAAATATGATGACTATGTAAACATGATGAGATGATATAACTATCTTATGTCTTTAGAAAAAGGGTTGGCATGCCATAATTCAGATACATGCTATCTATGTAAACATCTTGGCATGATATAATTCAAATATATTATTTATATACTAAGCAAGTGAGCAGAGGGCAATCACATATATGATGTGTCAACTAAGGAGATGGCATTCAATATTGTGTATATGATGTAAAAACTAAGCATTGCAATACAACATATGCATGATATGAGTAATATAACCTTGCCAAGTTTGAGCATACACCTCAGGGGGATAATAGGACTAGTCATCTGCCTCTGAATCCTCCTCTGAAGAGCTATCTGTAACCAGCAAGATATCTGCTTTAGCAGGTAGCATTGTCTGCTCTGAAGACCTTGTTTTCACTCCAGATTTCTCCATCACCAATTCAAATGGCTGATGCACAGGAAGAGCAGTTGAATATACAAACATTGTTGACAAATGAAACGAGAAATACAAAAAAAAGGACAGCATGATATAATTCACATATATGACGCTTGGCTAAATAGCATGGCATTGCATAATTCACATATATAATGCCTTGCAACAAGATAGCATTGCATAATCCACATATATAATGTCTTGCAACAAGATGACATCGCATAATTCACATATATGGTAATTAGACACTAAACAGGTGGCATTCACACAAAGAATGTCTAAACTAAGCAAATGATATAGCAATGCAAGATACCATACGCACGATATGAGCAACATAACCCTGCCAAGTTAGAGCATGCACCTCGGGGGGGGGGGATAGGACTGGTCATCTGTCTCTGAATCCTCCTCTAAGGAGCTATCTATAACCAGCAAGACATGCGCTTCGTCAGATAGCATTGTCTGCTCTAAAGACCTTGTTTCCACTTCAGATTTTTCCATGACCGTGCCGAATGGCTGATGCACAGGAAGAGTAATTGAATGTACTAAAATTGTTGACAAATTTAACACGTAATAAAAAAATGATGGCATGATATAATTCACATATAAGATGACTGGCTAACCAGGGTGGCATTGCAAAATTCACATATATGATGCCTGGCTAAACAAGATGGCATTGCATGATTCACATATACGATAAAGAAACTAAACAGATGGCATTGACACAAAGCATGTCTAAACTAAGCAGATGACATATGCATGATATTACCAACATCAGCATGCAAAGTTAGAGCGAAGACCTCAGGGGGTAAATAGGAGTGGTCTTCTCCTTCGGAATACCCCTCAGAACAGTTATCTTCCTCTTGATTACAATCCGAAATGGGTGGAGGGGCCTGCCTTTGCGCCCACCATGGAGTGACGTCTGCATGAAATTTTATTGCCATGCAAGGCTCGTCTCTTTTGCTCTACATGTTCAGTTCCATTGTGTACAATAACTGACATGCATAGGAATAAAACATAGTGAGATTATGTAAGGAGTGCATGCACAAATCCAGAGTGATGGTAGCAAACTGTGGATAAACCCAAAACCAACGATAGCTGGCAGATAATAGCTTTAGTTAAAAACTACAGATAATGGTTCCTTTAATGTTTGTTTGCACCCAACATGAAACTCATAGTAGACACCCGAGATTAACCAGATAGTAGACAGATAGTACTGATTGCTGCCCCAATATGTAGCCCACAACCATTTAAAAACTCAAGTTTCAGCATTAGTTTGGACCTGACTCGGAGTCTAATAGGTGAACACGACGATAAAGTAGCATGTCATCATATTAAGCGATGCATAACGTAAGAAGACACGGAAGAGTGCGACCTCTCTTGCGGACCCGTGTAGTCCTCAAGGTCATCTGCTCAGTTGATGATGGTAATGCAGTTGTCGTGGCTGCCGGCGGCTGGGAAGAAGATCTGAGGCGGCGAAAGACAGTCTGGAGAGCGGATCCCTGCTGTGGTGAACCCTTCTGTCGTTGGAGCAGTTGAGCTGGGGTGGAACACAGCGCAGCAGGAGCAGGACAAACTACACAAGGTTTTCTTTGACACATATCTGTAACAGAAGTAAGTGTGTAAGGGCTTGTTTGAATTTGAGGATTCTAACAATGCAGGGATAGGAAATAGACAGGAATAGGATAGGAATGCACGTGCAAAATAGAGAATTTAAAAACACAGGATTTTTGCCAATCTGGGTGTTTGATTCACAAGAATTGGAAGATCACGGGATGCAGAGAAGCATGGTGAGATTAAGTCAAACCACAAGAAAATGTACGGTTATAATGCTATTATGCTACTATCTCTTAGTCTTGTGCTTCATGAACAGGAATTTGAAAAGGAGGACAAGTGGAAATTAAAATTCCTATGGTTTTTCTTTCAAGGAGACACTAAAGGAACAAATCCTATAGTTTTCCTTTGCTCCATTCCTTTGAACCAAATTCATTAATAGTAGTACCAATTCCTATGTTTTTCCTTCACTTTTCCTTTCAAGCACTGGCGATTCTAGTAGGCAGGCTTGAGCAAGGAAAAGCCTACACTCAAAAATGTTTTTGTGCTACTTCTATTACTTTGGACCCAGGCCACTTGAGGGAGTCCTGGATTAAGGGGTCCTCGGATAGCCAGACTATGTACTTTGGCCGGACTGTTGGACTATGAAGATACAAGATTGAAGACTTCGTCCCGTGTCCGGGTGGGACTCTCCTTTGCTTGGAAGGCAAGCTTGGCAATTCGGATATGTAGATATCCTCCCTTGTAACCGACTCTGTGTAACCCTAGCCCTCTCGGGTGTCTATATAAACCGGAGGGTTTAGTCCGTAGGATAAGAACAATCACAATCATAGGCTAGCTTCTATGGTTTAGCCTCAACGATCTCATGGTAGATCAACTCTTGTAATACTCATATCATCAAGATCAATCAAGCAGGAAGTAGGGTATTACCTCCATCAAGAGGGCCCGAACCTGGGTAAGCATTGTGTCCCCCGCCTCCTGTTACCATCCGCCTTAGACGCATAGTTCGGGACCCCCTACCCGAGATCCGCCGGTTTTGACACCGACATTGGTGCTTTCATTGAGAGTTCCACTGTGCCGTCACCATAAGGCTTGATGGCTCCTTCGATCATTGGCAATGATGCGATCCAGGGTGAGGTTTTCCTCCCCGGACAGATCTTCATATTCGGCGGCTTCGTACTGCGGGCCAACTCGCTTGGCCATCTGGAGCAGATCGAGAGCTACGCCCCTGGCCATCAGGTCAGGTTTGGAAGCTTGAACTATATTGCCGACATCCACGGAGACTTGATCTTCGACGGATTCAAGCCCATGTCAGGTGCACCGCACAGTCACGACGAGCATGAATTAGCGCTACCGTCGGACAGTGTTTGGGAGATCACACCTGCGGCTACTCAGGCCCTCAATCCGGAGCAGATCGTGCCTTCCGAGGAAGGGTGGAAAGACCCCGCCACGGAGGCCACACACTCAGCGGCGATAGAGCCGAATGGTGACTTCACCCCCTATGAGACCTGTGTTGCCGGACCCTTGGGTTCGTCCCCGACCACGGGCTCCGAACCGCCTGCGTCCGTGCCTATCGAATCTGATTGGGCACCGATCATGGAGTTTTCCTCCACGGATATCTTTCAGCACTCACCCCTGGGCGACGTGCTAAATTCATTAAGGTCTCTCTCCTTGTCAGGAGACCCTTGGCCGAACTATGTCTGGCTGGAGTGGGAAGCGGACGACGAAGAAATTTGTTCCCCACCCACCACCCACTTAATAGCCACTGTCGACGACTTAGCCGACATGCTCGATTTCGGCTCCGAAGACATCGATGGTATGGACGACGACGCGGGAGACGAACAGGAACCACCGCCCACAGGGCGCTGGACTGCCACCACATCATATGATATATACATGGTGGACACCCCCAAAGAAGGTGATGGCGATAAGGCAACGGAGGATAATCCCTCCGAGAAGCAACCTAGGCACCAGCATCAGCGGCGCCGCTCTAAGCCCCGCCATAGCAAAAGTAGCGATACCGGCACAAGAGACAATAACGCTGCAGATAATGCCGAAGACAGAGACAATCCCCTCCAGCCAGGCTTAGAGCATGAGGACGGGCAAGCTAGCCCTAAGAAACAGGCAGCTGGCGGAGAATCTAAGGATGACAATTACATGCCCCTCTCCGAAGACGAGGTGAGCCTCGGCGACGAAGAATTTATCGTGCCCGAGGATCCCGTCGAACAGGAGCGCTTTAAGCGCCGGCTTATAGCCACAGCAAAAAACCTGAAGAAAAAGCAGCAGCAGCTTCAAACTGACCAAAATCTGCTAGCAGATAAATGGACTGAGGTCCTGGCGGCCGAGGAATACGAACTCGAACGCCCAACCAAGAGTTACCCAAAGCGCAGGTTGCTACCCCAACTCGAGGAGGAAGCATTAAAACCTACATTACCAGCGTATGATGCGGCTGATCGGCCACCTCGTGGCCGAGTCAGAGTGGCATACCAGCCCGAAGTTCAGCCCGCACCCCGTCGCCATTCAAACGAAAACACCAAGGCCCGGGGCAACACGCAGGACCTGCAAGACGTATTGGAAAACAAAACAGGACATACAAGATCGATCTACGGATCACGGGGGCGCGCCCCAACGCGTGACGATGATCGTCACGCCGGATACAGTAAAAGCAAATCTGGCCGGGCTGAATACAGCAGACAAGACTCGTATGAACTGCGTCGTGACATAGCCCGGCATAGAGGCGCCGCACACCCCCTATGCTTCACCGATGAAGTGATGGATCATGAATTCCCAGAAGGGTTTAAACCCGTGAACATTGAATCATATGATGGTACTACAGACCCCGCGGTATGGATAGAGGACTTCTTCCTCCACATTCACATGGCCCGCAGCGACGATCTACACGCCATCAAGTATCTCCCACTAAAACTCAAAGGGCCAGCTCGGCATTGGCTGAATAGCCTGCCGAAAAACTCCATCGGAAGTTGGGAGAACCTGGCAGACGCATTCCTGGACAACTTCCAGGGCACTTATGTGCGACCACCGGATGCTGATGATCTAAGTCACATAATACAACAGCCCGGAGAGTCAGCCAGGAAATTCTAGACTCGGTTCCTAACTAAAAAGAACCAAATTGTCGATTGTCCAGATGCCGAAGCCCTAGCGGCCTTTAAACATAACATCCGTGACGAGTGGCTCGCCCGACATCTTGGCCAGGAGAAGCCAAAATCCATGGCAGCCCTCACGACACTCATGACCCGCTTTTGCGCGGGCGAGGATAGCTGGTTGGCCCGTAGCAACGACACAGCAAGCAACCCTGGCACATCAGAGGCCAGAGATAGCAACCGCAAACCCCGACGCAACAAAAACAAGCGCTGCAAATATGGTGAAAACACCGAAGATACGACAGTTAATGCCGGATTTAGTGGCGCTAAGTCCGGTCAGCGGAAAGGGCCACTCAAAAATAACAATTCGGGTCCGTCTAGTCTGGACCGCATACTCGACCGACAATGCCAAATTCATGGCACCCCAGGAACGCCAGCCACCCATACCAACAGAGAATGCTGGGTCTTCAAACAAGCCGGCAGAGCAGGCGCCAAAAACAAAGATGGGGGGTCCCAAAGCGATGATGGTGACGAAGAGCCCAGATCACCAAATATAGGAGGGCAAAAGAAATTTCCCCCGCAAATCCAAATGGTGAACATGGTAAACAACACCCACATTCCCAACCCGGACCGGATGCGCACCCTTAGGGATGCCGACTTAACGGAACTAGTCATCCCACAATATAAACTAGGGCCGGTCACCTTCAACCGCACGGATCGTCCGATTAACGCCAATCAGGGCAATCCAGCCGCACTAGTCCTCGACCCAATAATTGACGGGTTCCACCTCACACGAGTCCTTATGGATGGAGGCAGCAGTCTAAACCTGCTTTACCAGGACACAGTGCGCAAGATGGGCATCGATCATTCGGTGATCAAACCCACTAAAGCCACTTTCAGAGGCATTATACCAGGTGTGGAAGCCAGCTGTACAGGCTCCATCGCCCTTGAGGTAGTATTCGGATCACCAGACAATTACCGTACCGAGGAGTTAATCTTCGAAATCGTCCCTTTCCGCAGTGATTATCAGGCACTGCTCGGACGAACCGTGTTCGCTCGATTCAATGCGGTGCCACATTATGCCTACCGTAAGCTCAAGATGCCCGGTCCACGTGGCGTCATCACGGTTAAGGGCAAGGCCGAACTTTCCTTCGGCACCAACGAGTACACGGCTGCCTTAACAGCAGAAGCAACGAGCAGCACCTTGTAGCCGAACCTCGAGTCGACGGCTAGGCTCCCAGACACCGCCAAAGGACTCCGAACTACTTCGCGGCAGGATAGCCCGGCTCGTCCAGAGCTCAATTAAACACTCCAGCGAAGGCCAGGACAGGCCGCACACAGCGGCTCAACCGCTGTCCGGCACACAAACATTTCTTACATTTCCTTTGCAGGTTCACCTTTGCACCGACCAGGACGGGCGATATGGAGGCAGCTCGAACACGCAAGGGAATCCATAGATATTCCCCGCGATGACCATCCGACTATACTCCGGATCCGCACACAGCTTCTTCCCCCTGGTCTCAGCAGGTTCCACAGTAATATTTCTTTTTATCACATTACCTGTACTCATACGCATCGACGTACTATTCAAATACAACATGTGGATTTATATGACGCTTGTCTGCTGTTATTTCTTATTAAAATTCTTTTGTCAAGTGGCATTCGTACACCGCGATATGCCTTAAAACATGCCAGGGGCTTCGTTTTACCCATAATACGGCAATAAAGTCCGAACACATTCACGGAAGTTCGGCACCCTGAACCTATAGCATTATATGCATTAGCTCCGAATCATGTTTTGGGTTAATAGTTGGGTTTGCACGGCTCCCATGTTTTGGTACCTTACGTTCCGCTATATCGGCTAAGGTAGCACTGGGAGAACTACTGCGATTGTGTCCCGGTTCTTCCGGACGAGCACCTCAGTAGAGAAAGCCGAAAACTGACTGTCATGATACGGCGAGAGCTGGTCAGCTGTTCGAGAGGTTGTAAAATCTTTAAGGATTTCTCCCGCATAATGCCATAACCAATGCAGCGTGCGATGGATCAGTTTTTCTTCCGATCAGGTGCTTATAGAGCCCCTCGTGCGGTCTTCTGAACACCAGGGGCTGTGCCTACCTTCCTAAAGCTCCTATGGCTAAGTGAGAGTGATAAAGCCCTATAGTCCGATTGCCTGGTTCGTTGTGCTGAACACCTGCTTCGAAGGACCCAAAACTGGGATAAAGAGTGATCAGGTTTATCCCGAACACCCCCGTACTACTTACGTGGGGGCAGAAGCCGACGACTGGCCAACTCTCAGGATTATTATATAAAACGGCCGCGCAGGAGGATACACTTTTATATAACATGCAATAAATAATATAAATGACCTTGTTCAAACATTACAAAGGACAACATGATTTGCATTCATGGAAATATAATGTCCTTGGTGCATAGCTCCGCTGCAAGGTAGGATCCTTTCAGGACACTCTCATAATATAATTCGGGCTTGCGGTGCTCCTTCCCCTCTAGCGGTCCTTGGGTCATCAGCTTTTCAGCATCCATCTTCCCCCAGTGCACCTTTGCACGGGCGAAGGCCATTCGCGCACCCTCTAAGCAGACCGACCGCTTGATGACGTCAAGTCGAGGGCAGGCACTCACAAGCCGCTTCACGAGCCCGAGGTAGCTGCTCGGAATTGGCTCGGCGGGCCATAGCCGGATAATCAAATCCTTCATGGCTAGTTCCGACGCCTTATGCAGTTCGATCAGCTGTTTCAGTTGATCGACAAAAGGCACCGGATAATTCGGTGCCAAATACTGCGACCAGAAGAGCTTATCCGCAGTGTTCCTTTCTTCGGCTCGGTAGAATTGGGCGGCATCCGATATGCTGCGGGGTAGCTCCGCAAATACCCCTGGAGAAATCCGAATTCAAAATTAGAAACATAATTTTATCCTCAAATACTTGCTTTACATGGAAAAAATCCATACCCGCCGCGATCTTCCTCGCCTCTTGGATCTCCTGCAGGGCGCTTTGGGTTTCCCCCTGGGCATCGCTCGTGGCCTGATGAGCCTTGGTGAGTTCGGATTCTTTCTCCATTAAACTCTGCTCCAAGGTCTCGCATTTCTTCACGGCCTCTTGGAGCTCCTGCTCAGCTTCAATAACCCCAGCCTCGTGCTTCTCACGAAGAGCTTGCTCTGCGGCTGCCTTTTTCTCGGCCTCGGCCACATCCTTCTTAAGAGCCTCGACTTCGGTCATCATCCCTAGCGCAAATTATGAAACATATTTTATCATACTGAAACTTCGTTCGCGTTAAACGCGAACAATCCTTGCGCATACCTTATTTATCTCCCAACTGCATTTTCAACTGGCCAAGTTCTTCTTTGGCCCGCTCCAGACTTTGATTCAGTCCGGAGACCTCCGCAGTATGAGAGGCAGCAGCCGCTATAGACGCCTGCTTATAAAAAGAGAGATAGATGTCATCAAGTGAGTCTTCCTACGAACATAAATTTGATCCTCTGTCCGGTTCTTTCTTTCACCGAACAGTGTATCAGGGCTACTATCCATACCATGACACTCCTCGAAACCTCATAAAACATACCTCAAAACCTTTTGTAAGGCTGATACGGGCTTCATCCAGTCCACTCTTAGCAGATTGAATCTTTTCAATCACTGCACCCATAAGGGCACGGTGTTCATCGACGATGGAGGCGCTCTTCAGCGCCGCCAACAAAGCATGCGACACCTCTGGTTGGACAGAGGTTGCCGGTGGAACAGGTACGCCCCCTCCAGCCGTAGGAGGCCACCTGCTTGATTCTGGAGCTGTATAGGTCTCCGGAATTGCATCCAGCTGGGAGCTGAATTCCAGATGGTCCCCGCCATCAACTCCCATGGGAATCTTCTCCCCCATGTGTTCGGCCCCTGAAGTTTGACCTCCAGGCGCCGCCTTCACGATCTTTTCCTCCCCTCCTTGGCCGGGGTCCTTCTGGGACGAAGCCTCGGTGTTATTCACCTGTTTGGGGGAAGGGGCCTTCGTGGGCGTCCCGCTCTCCATAGGATCCGAGCTTAGCGAATCCTCTGATGAGGATTGTTTGGTACGGGACCTCGCCGGACTACAGTACATATGGCTCAGGTTAAAATATTATGCCATGATGAGTCTGGACGCATAAACGTATTTGGACTTTATATACTCACGAATTCACCAGGGGATGGGCCCTGGGATCCCACGCCGGGCCGCTGTCGGCAGCGGCAGTGGACTCTTCCGGAAGAGGAGCTTTTCCCCTTTTAGGTGACTCGGCCTCCAAGTGTGCGGAGGCCGTCCTCTTCTTTCTTCCCCCCGCGGCGGATTCATCTTCCTCCTCCTCCTCGTCCTCTTCGGAGGCGAAACGGGCATTGGAGCCTTTAGATATTGTGTCCGAAGTGCCGCGGCGACGAAGGCCGCCCCGGGTCTTTTTGGCCTCCTTCTCAGCTGTCTTCTTCGGCACCTTGTAAAGCGCCGGGACCAGCATCTTCGTCAGAAGTGGGACGGCCGGTTCTTCGGGCAGCGGGGCCGGACAGTGGATCTGCTCCGCCTTCTTCGTCCAGCCCTAGGAGAGTTATGGAAAACACATCAAGCATTTCCTTTGGGTTATGCAGATAAAATGTACAATGACTTACCGAGCTTGCAGTGCGGGACAGTTGGTACCCGCGGTCCTCGGCTGAGTCCGGCCATGATTTGCCGGACTTGAAAAGCACCTTCCAGATGTCTTTGTGCGAGGAGCCAAAGAGCTCTCGCAGGGTTTGGTGCTTGGCCGGATCAAATTCCCATAGATTGCAAGTCCGGTGTTGACAAGGCAGGATCCGGCGAACTAACATCACCTGGACTACATTGACTAGTTCGATGTTCTTGTCTTCCATATCTTTAACGCGCATCTGGAGCACCGACAGTTCGTCGGACGAAGACCAGTTCGGGCCCTTCTTGACCCAGGATGTAAGCCACAAAGGGGCTCCGGATCGAAACTCGGGAGTAGCGGCCCATTCCGCGCCGCGCGGCTCGGTGATGTAAAACCACTGTTGTTGCCACTCCTTGACGGAATCATTAAAGGTGCCTGTTGGCCATGTGACGTTGGGCATCTTGCTCTCCATAGCACCCCCGCACTCGGCGTGCTTGCCGCCCACTACCTTGGGCTTCACATTAAAAATCTTCAGCCATAAGCCGAAATGTGGCGAGCTGCGGAGAAAAGCCTCGCACACGACGATGAATGTCGAGATGTTGAGGAAGGAATTGGGGGACAGATCGTGAAGATCGATCCCGTAATAGTACATGATGCCGCGGACGAACGGGTGGAGGGGAAACCCTAGCCCACGGACAAAGTGAGGGAGGAATACAACCCTCTCATGGGGTTCCGGAGTAGGGACGATCTGTCCCGCCGTCGGGAGATGGTGGCTGATTTTCTTGGCCAGGTACCGGCCTCCCGAAGCTTTTTGATATCCTTCTCCCGGATGGTAGAGGCCATCCACTTGCCTCCTGCTCTGGATCCGGACATTTTTGGAAGGCCTTTGTGGGCGGAGAAGATGAACGCTTGGGCGCTGGAGCTCGAGCGAAGGGAAATGGATCGAGAAGAAGAAAGCGTGGGTGCGAAAGGGAGTCCTTATTCCTTTATAAAGGCAGCAGGGATTCTGCGCCTCCCCACTTGCCTGGTAAACTCACTTATTCCCCAAGCGCCGTAAATTGATGGCACGGTTGGGTTACCCACACCCGTATTGATGAGAATCCCATGATAAGGGGACACGATCTCTGCCTCGACAAGACGTGCCAAGAAAACCGCCTCACAATATGTGCAGTAGCTGGTTGGGAAAAACGAGTCGAATAATGACCGGGCCGTGGCGTGATGTCATGCTATGGAACTTGTCAGCAGATTAGATTTGTGGAATATTATACTCTCTACGGTGGTAGGTGGAATTTATTTTGCAGAGCCGGACACGATCCTTGTGTTCAAGATCTTCTATGGAGTATTCGGAGGAGGAACCCGCCTTGCAATGCCGAGGAAAATCTGCGCGCCGGACTCTTCGTCATTGAAGCCTGGTTCAGGGGCTACTGAGGGAGTCGTTGATTAAGGGGTCCTCGGATAGCCGGACTGTTGGACTATGAAGATACAAGATTGAAGACTTCGTCCCGTGTCCGGGTGGGACTCTCCTTTGCGTGGAAGGCAAGCTTGGAAATTCGGATATGTAGATCTCCTCCCTTGTAACCGACTCTGTGTAACCCTAGCCCCCTCCGGTGTCTATATAAACTGGAGCGTTTAGTCCGTAGGACAAGAACAATCATAATCATAGGCTAGCTTCTAGGGTTTAGCCTCAACGATCTCGTGGTAGATCAACTCTTGTAATACTCATATCATAAAGATCAATCAAGCAGGAAATAGGGTATTACCTCCATCGAGAGGGCCCGAACCTGGGTAAACATTGTGTCCCCCGCCTCGTGTTACCATCCGCCTTAGACGCACAGTTCAGGACCCCCTACCCGAGATCCGCCGGTTTTGACACCGACACCACTACCCTACTAGCTCAACTCCCAGGCCCATCGACAAATGCACCACTCAAACGCGCAGAGATAAATAATGATGGCATTCAAGAGAGTCCATCACGGATAGCTAAGTTGCCTGGTACATCACTGCTTGTCATATAGTAGGATAAAATAATCGTATTTCACGTTACTACGCGTGCTCAGTGGACAATATATATAACATGTAGAGTAAAAAAGAGATGCAACAAGTGTACAACCTCTTTGGCGAAGCCATGTCGATCTCAGTGTGATTGGGTTCGTCGGTGAGGATGCTCCGGATGACTTGGCTGTCGGAGGAGGGGAAGAAGATCTTAGGCGTTTGGAGATGGCGCCCGGGGTACTGCTCCGCTGTGATGGAGGGTTTCGTCGTTGGAGCAACTCCGGTGAGTTGTACGACGCCGAGGCTATAGCAGGACAAGAGAGACAACGTTAACCTAAGTGGAATTCTAATAACATCTCCAATAGATGACGTAAAATACATAACCAGAAAGTGCTAGATGTAAAATACATCAGCCCCTCATCTCTGAACTTAACTGTCGAAACTGAATTTTACTGTCGAAACTGAACTTAACTGTCGAAACTAAATTTTGCTGTCGAAACTGAATTTTACTGTCAAAACTGAATGCACTAGTAGCAGAAAAGCAGCAGCAGCAGCGCGTGCGAGAGCTGAGGCAGCTGGTCATGTAGCAGCATCAGGTGGGGCTACACGTCAGTCGACTGACTTTTTCATCTCTGGTCAGTCGATTTTCCAGCCGTTAGATACGAAATCAAGGGCCTGCAGTTTATCTTCAACCTTCGCCCCCCTGAGCCGCCAGCCACCACCGGCCAAAGAGCCGCCCCCCGCCGCCCGCGGCCAGCGGTGCGCCGCCCCTAAACCACTCCCCACCACCGGTCCGTCGCCGCCCCGTCCATCCCTCTAGGCCCCCCCGTGCCGAGCTTTTTCTCCAGCGATCCCCACGCCACCGCCCCACCACCACCGGCGACCACCGCCCCCACCCTGAACCCTAAGATAGATAGTAGGGTACCTCTCCGGTGAGCCCCCCTCCCCGCTACGGCTGGTTCTTCCTTAACTCCGCGAGCCCGCCCCCACCCCTTGAAAATCGACTGATCCAAAAGTCGATTCAGTCGACTGAAGTGTAGCTAAATAGGAGCAGCATCACAAGCAAGAGCAAGAGCGAGAGCAGCAGCGCGAGCAAGAGCAATAGCAAGAGCAGACCAAGAAGGGGACCAAGAATAAGAGCAGAGCAGCAGCGCGAGCGAGAGCTAAAGCAGCAGCATCTCCTACTGATGTGGACGTCGCTGCCGTGGATGGAGCCGTGCCGTGTCGGCCCGAGACCGAGTGCCAGCAGCACCGTGAGATTGAATCAAGAAGAAAATGCGGCGATTAGTGTACAACCTCTTTGGTGGCGCCCATTAGGCCTCAGCTTCATCCGAGGAAACGGTGATGATGATGCTCTTCTGGTGGTGCAGGTAAAGACGGCGGTGTGGGAATGGAGGTGACGCGAAAGACGGGGGGAACATCGGGGCAGATCCTTGGAGGTGGAGGATGGGGTGGCTGAACAGGCGAGACGACGAGTTTGATGATGGATCCTCATCCGGTACGGTGGATGAGGGACGTCGAGGTGTTGCTGTGGACGACGTCGTCGGGGAAGAGGCTCCGGCTGGGTGGCAGACGGAGGAGGGTGTGGGGCTTCGCGGGTTTTTGCGGCCTCGGTGTACGAATGGGTGGGCGGATGGGATGGGAGTGGGGAACCATGGCTTAGGGACGCGCTTGTCCGAAATTTGGGGTAGGTTACGAAAGTACCCCCACTGATTTGACCTAGGCGGTTCTTTTGGTTCAGGGGTATCACGGGCATTTCGCGTGTCGGGATGTCAAAGGAGGTGGGAGTTTTCGCACGGGTTGTAATTTTGGAATAGCAAGGCGCGGGTTGAGATGGAGGGAGTTGTCGGAGCACAACGAGACATAGATATATCTTAAAAATTTCGGGGTAAGAAGGCGCGGGTTGAAGAGGCGGGAGTTTCGCAGCACGATAAATAGAGACGCTAGCTTGAAATTTTGGCATAACAAGGCGCGGCTTGAAATTTCAGGAGAACAAGCTTAACATGTACCCAAAAAAGACAATTCGCACCGCATCACTAGAGAGAGCCATGTCCCGTTTTACTATATTACTAGAAATGCATTCAAATACAACAACAAAAAACTAAAAAAATCGGGACAACAAACATAACGTGTACAGTACCAAAACAATTTGCACTTCCCTCAACAATAAAAGAACAATGTGTGTTGTCTAGCATATGGACTAAATTTGAGTACATTTTCCCTGTTTGAATGGGATTGTACTCGGGTTAGTTATACAACCATCTAAATATTATCTTCACAACACATGATATGAATATAGGAGAAGTAAATTCCTATATAAATACGAACTACATGTACATATGATCTCGAATTCAAATATATGTATCCATTTTATGTTGAATTCAAATCATAGTACATGTATGCTCTAGCTAGATGTTCGAATCTAAACCATGTATGATATACTACGTACAATGTGTTTAACAAGCACAACACGCACACAAACACAATTTAGACTAGTAAGGTACACGTGCATTGCACGCATGAGATTTGGCAACCAAATTATGAATAAATACCACAGTATAGCATGTAAGCTTTGAGTCAGATAAGCATGATGTAGATGTTCTTTTAATTCTTTTAGTTCATTTCATTCAAAATCATCTAGTTTTTATAAGAAATCTAATCTATTTTAAGATTCATGGAATTGTGCGTTGTAAGGCATAAAATCATCACACGCCGAGATTTGGTAAAAACAAATAATGGCAAATCATGTAGAAAAACATTTGGGCAATTCTGATACAGAAGATTCTAGAACAAAGAAGTGCTTATGTTTTGAGGTTTGTGCATTATGCTTAGGTTCAACCATGGAGTCTTCTAGATTGTACATGTGGCAAAATCTGGTGGAATCTAGATGATATCCAATGGCTAGTAGTGCTCAAATTTGGCATCTCTGCACCATCGGATTGGCCTCATCCAACGACCATCTTTCAGTGTTAAAGTTATCCGCACACTATATAAAAAATATATAATATAATATATATAGGGGTATAGATATAGATATGTGATGCGAAAACCATCCATCATCTCCAATTAGAATAGTGTGTCCATGCACGGATGCAATGTGGCCAAACGATGTCTGCCATCGATATCTCAAATTCAAATCTGTCTGACCTTGTTTAATGTGTATATAGTACAATATGCTCGTTTCCAAACCACACCGCGCATATCTCAGTTATATTCATGCATGCATGGGTTTCAAACATCATGATCTCTTATTCAAATATTTGAATTCAACTTTACATTGATTATGACCTCACCTAGTCTTTTACACCCACACAGTCATCTTCTCTTTTATAATTGTACCACTAACTTTCTCTCGTTCATGCATGCACACACAGTACCAGTCAGCATTATCCATCGCACACATGCAATCTTTTTCTTCAGGTCGGTCTCCCATGCATGCATGCACGCACACACACACCTCCCCCTCCCCGTCATATTGGGCATTCTTTATCTCTCACGTGCATGCGCAACGATCGATGTTCCTCTATGTGTGTGTATATATAGCTAGGTCTTTCACAGTTTCCCACACAAACCGATCAATCTATATATCTACTGATGTCTCACCCTCTTTTCCACGTCCACATCGATCAATCTATACCTCTCTATATAGGATTACATAGCTAATGCACACACATTAATTATATATCCAACGTCCCCCTCTCATCATCCATGCCTTCCGCTTCATCTCTCAGACACGCGCACAGTGGCGAAGACAGGGGGCAGCAAGGGCCCTGCCCCCCTAACATCACTATATATCAAGGCTAATATGAATGTGATCATTAGAAAATTGCTGGTAAAATGGTTTAAGTTGATGAATTGGCCCTCCTCGTAAAGGATTAGCAATGCTTGGCCCCCTAGCTCATTTATTTTTCATGGCTCCGCTACTACGCGCAACAGCACACGTTCTCGCCCCTCTCTTTAAATATCGATCTCGCACTTGTGCACTCCTTCATAGTCTCCCTCCGCTTGGCCCCTCGCACCATCTACTAGCCCCCACCGGATTTTGCCACATGTACAATCTAGCAGACTCCATGGTTGAACTTAAGCATAATGCACAAACCTCAAAACACAAGTGCTTCTCCTTTGTTCTAGAGTCTTCCATATCATAACTGCCCAAACTTTTTTTCTAGTTGAATTTCCATTATTTGTTTTTACTTTATGCTTTACAACGCACAATTCCATGAATCATAAAATAGATTAAGGGCTTCTTTGATTCAAAGGATTCTCAAAGGAATTTTGGAGGATTCTAATCCTTAGGAATATTTCCTCTCTTGGTTGTTTGATTCGTAGGATTGTAAACCATAGGAATTTTTCCATAGGATTCATTTGCACTAGATTTCATAGGAAACATCCCATCCACTCAAACCTCTTTGAAAGAATCCTGCGTTTTTTCTATGCACAATCAAACACTCGTACAATCATGTAGGATTCAAGACGACATTCCACTCTAATCCCATGTTTTTCCTATTCCCGCGTTTTGGAAATCCTACGAATCAAAGAGGCCCTAGCTTTTTTATAAAAACTAATTTATTTTGAATGAGATGAACTATAAGAATTAAACAAAGGTCTACATCAGGCATATATGACTCAGAGCTTACATGCTATAGTGTGGTATTTATTCATAATTTGGTTGCCAAATCTAATGCGTGCAATGCATGTGTACCTTACTAGTACTTCGAGTATGTGCAAAACACGTAAGTTAGAATTCCAATGGCACGCTACACAGTGTCTCTCTTACATTTCATGAAGCCACGTGGCACATGTGGAGGCGTTGTCGCGACCTCCTTGTGTGGATTGATCACAATGACGTGCTGCTTGTTCCAGAAGAATGTACTCGTCCTCTCTGAGACACACTGGCGGTACATGCACGAAGCAAAGATGTACACGCACGCCACGCACACATTCCCTCGCACGCACACGCGGGTACACGGGGACACATTTTTGTGCGAAGATCCACCCCATGTGATAATTTGACGCGTGTAAAGTCCTTCACTTCATTGATGGTCAATTAATACAGTGCAAGCAAATTGAGTGGATGTGAGGGCAGAAGAAAGACATTACTACTCCACTGGGCGCATGCGAGTAGTTAAACTTATCGGGAGCCGTTTCGGGCCTCGAAACCAAAACCATCAATTAATCTTTACCTTGTCCCATTCCAAAGTACTAGTGCTACAATTAAGTGCAAGCCTGCTCACACCTACTAGTACGTACCAAACCTGAACGTGTTCCCACTATGCAGGTTTTAGTACTAGTGCTAGTACTTAGGATATAAAAAGGGGAACTACCTAAACGAAAATTACTCTACCTTCCTCCTCATAAGTCCTTCTTCTTCGTTCGTCCTTGCCATGGCCGGTGTGCAGAGCTCTCGGTCGAGAACTACTCGTAACAAGGGAGCGGCAACCAAGGCTGCGAAAAAAAGAGAGGGCTCACCGCCACGCAGAGACCTCGAAAGATCTCTCACGGGCAGGCGATGGCTTTTGGGGAACGTAGTAATTTCAAAAAATTTCCTACGCACACGCAAGATCATGGTGATGCATAGCAACGAGAGGGGAGAGTGTTGTCCACGTACCCTCGTAGACCGACAGCGGAAGCGTTATCACAACGCGGTTGATGTAGTCGTACGTCTTCACGATCTGACCGATCAAGTACCGAACGTACGGCACCTCCAAGTTCTACACACGTTCAGCTCGATGACGTCCCTCGAACTCCGATCCAGCCGAGTGTTGAGGGAGAGTTTCGTCAGCATGACGGCGTGGTGACGATGATGATGTCCCACCGACGCAGGGCTTCGCCTAAGCTCCGCGACGGTATTATCGAGGTGTAATCTGGTGGAGGGGGGCACCGCACACGGCTAAAATATCGTATATCAAGTGTGTATAGAGGTGCCCCCTGCCCCCGTATATAAAGGAGCAAGGGGGAGGCCGGCTGCCTATGGGCGCGCCAAAGAGAGGGGGGGAGTCCTCCTCCTAGTAGGAGTAGGACTCCCCTTTCCTAGTCCTACTAGGAAAAGAACGGGGGGAAGGAAAGAGAGGGAGAGGGAGAGGGAAAGGTGGCTGCGCCCCCCTCTCCTAGTCCAACTAGGACTCCTCCTGGGAGGGGGCGCACCACCTCCTGGCTGCTGCCCTCTCTCTCCCCTCAAGGCCCACTAATGCCCAATACTTCCCCGGGGGGTTCCGGTAACCCTCCGGCACTCCGGTTTAATCCGAAACTTCTCCGGAACACTTCCGGTGTCCGAATATAGTCGTCCAATATATCAATCTTCACGTCTCGACCATTTCGAGACTCCTCGTCATGTCCGTGATCACATCCGGGACTCCGAACAACCTTCGGTACATCAAAACATATAAACTCATAATAAAACTGTCATCGTCACTTTAAGCGTGCGGACCCTTTGGGTTCGAGAACTATGTAGACATGACCGAGACACCTCTCCGGTCAATAACCAATAGCGGGACCTGGATGCCCATATTGGCTCCCACATATTCTACGAAGATCTTTATCGGTCAGACCGCATAACAACATACGTTGTTCCCTTTGTCATCGGTATGTTACTTGCCCGAGATTCGATCGTCGGTATCTCGATACCTAGTTCAATCTCGTTACCGGCAAGTCTCTTTACTCGTTCCGTAATACATCATCCCGCAACTAACTCATTAGTCACAATGCTTGCAAGGCTTATAGTGATGTGCATTACCGAGAGGGCCCAGAGATACCTCTCCGACAATCGGAGTGACAAATCCTAATCTCGAAATACGCCAACCCAACAAGTACCTTTGGAGACACCTGTAGAGCACCTTTATAATCACCCAGTTATGTTGTGACATTTGGTAGCACACAAAGTGTTCCTCCGGTAAACGGGAGTTGCATAATCTCATAGTCATAGGAACATGTATAAGTCATGAAGAAAGCAATAGCAACATACTAAACGATCGGGTGCTAAGCTAACGTAATGGGTCATGTCAATCACGTCATTCTCCTAATGAGGTGATCCCGTTAATCAAATGACAACTCATGTCTATGGCTAGGAAACATAACCATCTTTGATTAACGAGCTAGTCAAGTAGAGGCATACTAGTGACACTCTGTTTGTCTATGTATTCACACATGTATTATGTTTCCGGTTAATACAATTCTAGCATGAATAATAAACATTTATCATGATATAAGGAAATATATAATACTTTATTATTGCCTCTAGGGCATATTTCCTTCAGTCTCCCACTTGCACTAGAGTCAATAATCTAGTTCACATCGCCATGTGATTTAACATCAATAATTCACATCACCATGTGATTAACACCCATAGTTCACATCTCTATGTGACCAACACCCAAAGGGTTTACTAGAGTCAATAATCTAATTCACATCGCTATGTGATTAACACCCAAAGAGTACTAAGGTGTGATTATGTTTTGCTTGTGAGATAATTTTAGTCAACGGGTTTGTTACATTCAGATCCGTATGTATTTTGCAAATTTCTATGTCTACAATGCTCTGCATGGAGCTACTCTAGCTAATTGCTCCCACTTTCAATATGTATCTAGACCGAGACTTAGAGTCATCTAGATTTAGTGTCAAAACTTGCATCGACGTAACCCTGTACGACGAACCTTTTGTCACTTCCATAATCGAGAAACATATCCTTATTCCACTAAGGATAATTTTCACCGCTGTCTAGTGATCTACTCCTAGATCACTATTGTACTCCCTTGCCAAAATCAGTGTAGGGTATACAATAGATCTGGTACACAGCATGGCATACTTTATAGAACCTATGGCCAAGGCATAGGGAATGACTTTCATTCTCTTTCTATCTTCTGTCGTGGTCGGGCTTTGAGTCTTACTCAATTTCATACCTTGTAACACAGGCAAGAACTCTTTCTTTGACTGTTCTATTTTGAACTACTTCAAAATCTTGTTAAGGTATGTACTCATTGAAATACTTATCAAGTGTCTTCATCTATCTCTATAGATCTTGATGCTCAATATGTAAGCAGCTTCACCGAGGTCTATCTTTGAAAAACTCCTTTCAAACACTCCTTTATGCTTTGCAGAATAATTCTACATTATTTCCGATCAACAATATGTCATTCACATATACTTATCAGAAATGCTGTAGTGCTCCCACTCACTTTCTTGTAAATACAGGCTTCACCGCAAGTCTGTATAAAACTATATCCTTTGATCAACTTATCAAAGCGTATATTCCAACTCCGAGATGCTTGCACCAGTCCACAGATGGATCGCTGGAGCTTGCATATTTTGTTAGCACCTTTAGGATTGACAAAACCTTCTGGTTGCATCATATACAACTCTTCTTTAATAAATCCATTAAGGAATGTAGTTTTGTTTATCCATTTGCCAGATTTCATAAAATGCGGCAATTGCTAATATGATTCAGACAGACTTAAGCATAGATACGAGTGAGAAACTCTCATCGTAGTCAACACCTTGAACTTGTCGAAAAACCTTTTTGCGACAATTCTAGCTTTGTAGATAGTAACACTACTATCAGCGTCCGTCTTCCTCTTGACGATCCATTTATTCTCAATTGCTTTGCCGATCATCGGGCAAGTCAACCAAAGTCCACACTTTGTTCTCATACATGGATCTCATCTCAGATTTCATGGCCTCAAGCCATTTTGCGGAATCTGGGCTCACCATCGCTTCTTCATAGTTCGTAGGTTCGTCATGGTCTAGTAACATAATCTCCAGAACAGGAGTACCGTACCACTCTGGTGCGGATCTTACTCTGGTTTACCTACGAGGTTTGGTAGTAATTGATCCGAAGTTACATGATCATCATCATTAACTTCCTCACTAATTGGTGTAGAAGTCACAGGAACAGATTTCTGTGATGAACTACTTTCCAATAAGGGAGCAGGTACATTTACCTCATCAAGTTTTACTTTCCTCCCACTCACTTCTTTCGAGAGAAACTCCTTCTCTAGAAAGGATCCATACTAAGCAACGAATGTCTTGCCTTCGGATCTGTGATAGAAGGTGTACCCAACTGTCTCCTTTGGGTATCCTATGAAGACACATTTCTCCGTTTTGGGTTTGAGCTTATCAGGATGAAACTTTTTCACATAAGCATCGCAACCCCAAACTTTAAGAAACGACAACTTTGGTTTCTTGCCAAACCATAGTTTATAAGGCGTCGTCTCAACGGATTTTGATGGTGCCCTATTTAACGTGAATGCAGCTGTCTTTAATGCATAACCCCAAAACGATAGTGGTAGATCGGTAAGAGACATCATATATCGCACCATATCTAATAAAGTACGGTTACGATGTTCGGACACACCATTACACTGTGGTGTTCCAAGTGGCGTGAGTAGTGAAACTATTTCACATTGTTTTAACTGAAGGCCAAATTCGTAACTCAAATATTTTACCTCTGCGATCATATCGTAGAAACTTTTATTTTCTTGTTACGATGATTTTCGCTTCACTCTGAAATTATATGAACTTTTCAAATGTTTCAGACTTCTATTTCATTAAGTAGATATACCCATATCTGCTCAAATCATCTGTGAAGGTCAGAAAATAATGATACCTGCTACGAGCCAAAATATTCATCGGACCACATACATCTGTATGTATGATTTCCAACAAATCTGTTGCTCTCTCCATAGTTCCGGAGAACGGCGTTTCAGTCATCTTGCCCATGAGGCACGGTTCGCAAGCATCAAGTGATTCATAATCAAGTGATTCCAAAATCCCATCAGTATGGAGTTTCTTCATGCGCTTTACACCAATATGACCTAAACGGCAGTGCCACAAATAAGTTGCACTATCATTATTAACTTTGCATCTTTTGGCTTCAATATTATGATTATGTGTATCACTACGATCGAGATCCAACAAACCATTTTCGTTGGTGTGTATGACCATAGAAGGTTTTTATTCATGTAAACAGAACAACAATTGTTCTCTAACTTAAATGAATAACCGTATTGCAATAAACATGATCAAATCATATTCATGCTCAACGCAAACACCAAATAACACTTATTTAGTTTCAACACTAATCCCGAAAGTATAGGGAGTGTGCGATGATGATCATATCAATCTTGGAACTACTTCCAACACACATCGTCAATTCGCCTTTTACTAGTCTCTGTTTATTCTGCAACTCCCGTTTTCGAGTTACTACTCTTTAGCAACTGAACCAGTATCAAATACTGAGGGGTTGCTATAAACACTAGTAAGTACACATCAATAACATGTATATCCAATATACCTTTGTTCACTTTGCCATCCTTCTTATCCACCAAATACTTGGGGCAGTTTCGCCTCCAGTGACCAGTCCCTTTGCAGTAGAAGCACTTAGTCTCAGGCTTAGGTACAGACTTGGGCTTCTTCACTTGAGTAGCAACTTGCTTGCCGTTGTTTTTGAAGTCCCCCTTCTTCCCTTTGCCCTTTTCTTGAAACTAGTGGTCTCGTCAACCATCAACACTTGATGTTTTTCTTGATTTCTACCTTCGTCGATTTCAGCATCACGAAGAGCTCGGGAATTACTTCCGTCATCCCTTGCATACTATAGTTCATCACGAAGTTCTACTAACTTGGTGATGGTGACTAGAGAATTCTGTCAATCACTTATTTTATCTGGAAGATTAACTCCCACTTGATTCAAGCGGTTGTAGTACCCAGACAATCTGAGCACATGCTCACTAGTTGAGCGATTCTCCTCCATCTTTTAGCTATAGAACTTGTTGGAGACTTCATATCTCTCAACTCGGGTATTTGCTTGAAATATTAACTTCAACTCCTGGAACATCTCATATGGTCCATGACGTTCAAAACGTCTTTGAAATCCCGATTCTAAGCCGTTTAAGCATGGTGCACTAAACTATCAAGTAGTCATCATATTGAGCTAGCCAAACGTTCATAACATCTGCATCTGCTCCTGCAATAGGTCTGTCACCTAGCGGTGCATTAAGGACATAATTCTTTTATGCAGCAATGAGGATAATCCTCAGATCACGGATCCAATCCGCATCTTTGCTACTAACATCTTTCAACATAATTTTCTCTAGGAATCATATCAAAAATAAACACAGGGAAGCAACAACGTGAGCTATTGATCTACAACATAACTTGCAAAATACTGTCAAGACTAAGTTCATGATAAATTTAAGTTCAATTAATCATATTACTTAAGAACTCCCACTTAGATAGACATCCCTCTAATCATCTAAGTGATTACGTGATCCAAAGCAACTAAACCATGTCCGATTAACACGTGAGATGGAGTAGTTTCAATGGTGAACATCACTATGTTGATCATATCTACTATATGATTCACGCTCGACCTTTCGGTCTCTGTGTTCCGAGGCCATATCTGTACATATGCTAGGCTCGTCAAGTTTAACCTGAGTATTCCGCGTGTGCAACAGTTTTGCACCCGTTGTATTTGAACGTAGAGCCTATCACACCCGATTAACACGTGGTGTCTCAGCACGAAGAACTTTCGCAACGGTGCATACTCAGGGAGAACACTTTTGTCTTGAAATTTTAGTGAGAGATCATCTTATAATGCTACCGTCAATCAAAGCAAGATAAGATGTATAAAGGATTAACATCACATGCAATCAATATAAGTGATATGATATGGCCATCATCATCTTGTGCTTGTGATCTCCATCTCCGAAGCACCGTGCTTGTGATCTCCATCTCCGAAGCACCGTCATGATCACCATCGTCACCGGCGCGACACCTTGATCTCCATCGTAGCATCGTTGTCGTCTCGCCAACTTATTGCTTTTACGACTATCGCTACCGTTTAGTGATAAAGTAAAACTATTACATGGCGATTGCATCTCATACAATAAAGCGACAACCATATGGCTCCTGCCAGTTGCCGATAACTCGGTTACAAAACATGATCATCCAATACAATACAATATATCACATCATGTCTTGACCATATCACATCACAACATGCCCTGCAAAAACAAGTTAGACGTCCTCTACTTTGTTGTTGCAAGTTTTACGTGGCTGCTACGGGCTTAGCAAGAACCGTTCTTACCTACGCATCAAAACCACAACGATAGTTTGTCAAGTTGGTGCTGTTTTAACCTTCGCAAGGACCGGGCGTAGCCACACTCGGTTCAACTAAAGTGAGAGAGACAGACACCCGCCAGTCACCTTTAAGCAACGAGTGCTCCAAACGGTGAAACTAGTCTCGCGTAAGCGTACGCGTAATGTCGGTCCGGGCCGCTTCATCTCACAATACCGCTGAACCAAAGTATGACATGCTGGTAAGCAGTATGACTTATATCGCCCACAACTCACTTGTGTTCTACTCGTGCATAGCATCAACGCATAAAACCAGGCTCGGATGCCACTGTTGGGGAACGTAGTAATTTCAAAAAATTTCCTACGCACACGCAAGATCATGGTGACGCATAGCAACGAGAGGGGAGAGTGTTGTCCACGTACCCTCGTAGACCGACAGCGGAAGCGTTATCACAACGCGGTTGATGTAGTCGTACGTCTTCACGATCTGACCGATCAAGTACCGAACGTACGGCACCTCCAAGTTCTACACACGTTCAGCTCGATGACGTCCCTTGAACTCCGATCCAGCCGAGTGTTGAGGGAGAGTTTCGTCAGCACGACAGCGTGGTGATGATGATGATGTTCCACCGACGCAGGGCTTCGCCTAAGCTCCGCGACGGTATTATCGAGGTGTAATCTGGTGGAGGGGGGCACCGCACACGGCTAAAATATCGTATATCAAGTGTGTATAGAGGTGCCCCCCTGCCCCCGTATATAAAGGAGCAAGGGGGAGGCCGGCTGCCTATGGGCGCGCCAAAGAGAGGGGGGGAGTCCTCCTCCTAGTAGGAGTAGGACTCCCCTTTCCTAGTCCTACTAGGAAAAGAAGGGGGGAAGGAAAGAGAGGGAGAGGGAGAGGGAAAGGGGGCTGCGCCCCCCTCTCCTAGTCCAACTAGGACTCCTCCTGGGAGGGGGCGCACCACCTCCTGGCTGCTGCCCTCTCTCTCCCCTCAAGTCCCACTAATGCCCAATACTTCCCCGGGGGGTTCCGGTAACCCTCCGGCACTCCGGTTTAATCCGAAACTTCTCCGGAACACTTTCGGTGTCCGAATATAGTCGTCCAATATATCAATCTTCACGTCTCGACCATTTCGAGACTCCTCGTCATGTCCGTGATCACATCTGGGACTCCGAACAACCTTCGGTACATCAAAACATATAAACTCATAATAAAACTGTCATCATAACTTTAAGCGTGCGGACCCTTTGGGGACCTGGATGCCCATATTGGCTCCCACATATTCTATGAAGATATTTATCGGTCAGACCGCATAACAACATACGTTGTTCCCTTTGTCATCGGTATGTTACTTGCCCGAGATTCGATCGTCGGTATCTCGATACCTAGTTCAATCTCGTTACCGGCAAGTCTCTTTACTCGTTCCGTAATACATCATCCCGCAACTAACTCATTAGTCACAATGCTTGCAAGGCTTATAGTGATGTGCATTACCGAGAGGGCCCAGAGATACCTCTCCGACAATCGGAGTGACAAATCCTAATCTCGAAATACGCCAACCCAACAAGTACCTTTGGAGACACCTGTAGAGCACCTTTATAATCACCCAGTTACGTTGTGACGTTTGGTAGCACACAAAGTGTTCCTGCGGTAAACGGGAGTTGCATAATCTCATAGTCATAGGAACATGTATAAGTCATGAAGAAAGCAATAGCAACATACTAAACGATCGGGTGCTAAGCTAACGTAATGGGTCATGTCAATCACGTCATTCTCCTAATGAGGTGATCCCGTTAATCAAATGACAACTCATGTCTATGGCTAGGAAACATAACCATCTTTGATTAACGAGCTAGTCAAGTAGAGGCATACTAGTGACACTGTTTGTCTATGTATTCACACATGTATTATGTTTACGGTTAATACAATTCTAGCATGAATAATAAACATTTATCATGATATAAGGAAATATATAATACTTTATTATTGCCTCTAGGGCATATTTCCTTCAATGGCTCCCAGGAGCGCCCTAGCCGCGGAGGCAAACATGCCGAGCTGGCGGCGCTGGAGTCGTTATCCTTCAACGGCATGCCCAATCAGCTCAATAAGCACCTCAATAAGCAGAAGGAGTTCATGCACGGCTTGGTGGAGCTGCTGAAGGAGAGCCTCGATGACATGCCCGCTGAGCTCAGTGAGCAGGGGGAGTTGACCGCCGGCTTGGGGATGCTGCTGAACAAGAGCATTGCCTTGGAGAAGAAGGCGACCGGTGAAATCCTGCAACTTCAGGAGGACAAGGCAAAGCTCTGCCATGAGCTCGACCTGGTGAAGGAGGAGAACGCCGGCTAGAAGAAGCTGCATGAGAATTGTAGTTCGTCGATGAAGATGCTACAGGCCCTCGTCATGGAGCAGAAGGAGGAGTTGGCGAAGCTCCGCATCGAGCACCCGGCTGCTGTCAAGGTACGTAATGCGGCCATGGAACAGATGATGAAGGCTCACGTCGAGAAATCCCGCGTCATGGACAGAATGAAGAAGATGGCGAAGGAGACGCACAAGGAGATGGAGGTCGTGGAGGCGACGAAGAAGCAGTTACGACTCCGCGGCTAGCAACCCTTCATGTAGTAGAGAGCAGCGCCCCAGACTTGTGTGTGTGTGTGTCTTCCTTCTTTTTTGGGGGTGATAATCTTCCTTCTTCTTTTGCTCCTGTGTTTCTTCTTTTGCTTTGGGTGTTTCGCCACACGTGTCACGTTCTCTGCAAGACATGAATAGAACAATGCTAACAATGAGATGACTAGCAAATTAGATCATTTTTTATTGCCATATGGCACTGGGCTGCCGTGTTTCGTGCTCCTCCGTCGTACTAATCCAGTGGAAAACTTGAGTATACCGCATGGTTGTTTGCTCCTCCTCAGGTCGTCGGCACATTTATACGAGCAGTCAAATCACAAGGCCCCGCCTTCCAACAGTAATGAGCCATCAAATCACAAAGGCCCTCGCCTCTCTTGAAACCGACCAAGCTATACTGCCCCGTCATCTAGCCTTTTAAAAAATGTATACTTTTGTATAGTAGTAGTATCGATGGATTGCGCCATGGAGCAAAACTAACAAGATGAAATTAAAGAAAAAAGGTGGTACATATAGAGAGCGCTCATCGCCAAATTATGCATATAGTACTATTAAAAAAGCTACTACGTGCTTAAATGGGGTGCTAAATTATATTAAAGAAATTAGCATACCTATTTAATTCTTGGGTTCTTACTATTTATGCCACTAGTTGTGTATCACTACTCAGTTTTGCCATTAGAAGTTACAACTACTCAAAAATGCCATCGATCCGTGAGATGCCTGCTCAAAAATGCAATTAGATATCTCAAAAATGACATCGTTAAGTTAGATGTTTGCTCAAAAATGCCATTAGACATTGTTATTTTCACGTCAAACCAGTTGACCATGTTATATGACAAAAATAAGCCGATTCTCACAATGATAAGTGTGGCCCCGCTTGTCAGGACTAACCAAGCGAACAATTTTATAGGAAAATAAGAACGCTGTTGGGATCAAGTAGGCCCCACACTTTATTTTACTATAGTGAGATAGAGGGAGAGCTGGCATGTTGGTCCATCGGTATTTATGTTATTATAACATGGCCAAAGAGATTTGAGTCACAATAATGGTGTCCAGCACAGCACACCCCTCAAATAAAACTAAGGACACTGAAATTCTTTGACAACTAAACTGCTGGCTATATGATGTTGGCCATATATATTGTACATATATAATGTGAAGAAACGAGTGGTAGTACTATACCAACTGAAAGATGAACTGTAAGAAATACTAGTATGTACGTACTGAAGAGTTAAAGTAACGAGAAGGAACATAACATAGTTCTTGTCGGCGTTCTGGGAACGGGGGTCCCTAGACATGCCTGCCTGCGGCCCACGGCGTGGCTCTGCAAGCGGGCCCGTATGGCCCATCTTCATCAACAATGCATTCAAGACCCTCGCGAGGGGCCAAGCCTCGCGAGGCAGACGACACAAGACCTCCTCAGGAGCGGCCTCACCAGGTTGGCTCGCGAGGGGCGGAGAGTTCAAGGCAAGGCAAACCTCACAAGGTTCTCGTGACGTGAGCCATGACGATCGAGACCAGGTGGGCGCCAGGTGGGCGCCAGCGCACACAGTGTACTTGTTTCCTCTTTGCTGCAAGGGAGGCAAGCGCAGGCGCGGAGTACCGAGGTGTCAAGCAAAGGTTTCCATATCGGTGCAACGAGACCAAGACCAGCAGGACGGCAAGACGGAGGTCACCATGGAGCCCAAGGCGGCGTCACCACTAGAGCCCTTTTGCAGGCGAAGACTGCTTTTGTCAGGATAAGCTGTACTAGCTGTCCCCTTTCAAATTGGCCATTGTTGGCTCCCTTCCCGCTCAATATTTGGGGAGAGGACCAGGGCCTCTATAAATAGGACTAGCCACCACAGTAGGAGGCATATGATCTTTGGCCAATCTCTAGCCACACATCGAGCACAAGAACACCTCAACCTCAGGAGGCTGTTCTTCCTCTTGTAACCGTTCATCCTCAGCCCAAGAGGCAATCCACCACCACACACTGGAGTAGGGTATTACACCACAACGGTGGCCCGAACCAGTATAAATTTTTTGTCCCTTGTGTTGCGAGTTCGTAGAGTTAGCCCTCGAGATCTTAGTGAAGCTAGGACGTGGATCGGTAGGAGGAGATCTTCGTGTGCACCCTAGTGTTCGAACCTTGAGGGTTTTGCCGGAACTCGTGATCCGACATTTGGCGCGCCAGGTAGGGGTGCGCCGGGGCTCTTCTCCCACCAGCCGATCCGCTCGTTGATCCTTCGACGCTCCGCGGCTCCGATGTCCGGTGACTCGAGAGCCAACACCGACCGCTGGGCAGCCTAGCCAGCCCAGGCGGCGCCGGCTGCCCAAGAAGACCTCAACCCCTCGCCTCAGGTGGCACGCGCACCACCAAACGCCGCAGGGCACGAGCGGCGCGGTCACACCCTCTGCACTTACTCCACGACAAGTGCGAGCGGCCGCGAGGGCCTCAAGCCACGCTGCCGCACACCCAGCGGGAGCAAGCGAACATGAGGGCCACGCTCACGGTGGCTCGAGAGCTGCTGCGATGCCGGTTAATGGAGAGCGGTCGGGATGCTTTGCTCAAGCGCGTCGCCGAGCTCTTGGACGCCATGGCCTCAGGAGCGCCACCCTTCTATACTCCGCTCACGCCACAAGCTGCGGCCGGGTCGCATGGCGGACCACGCCGCGCCCGCGTGACCGCAGGCGCACCACCAGGCTTCATCGACACCGGCGCAACCAACGGAGTTGTACACCCGCTCGCACCCGCGCCACCTTCGCTGGGCGCTGGCGCGATCGCCGCCATCTATGGTCCGGGCGGGATGCAACCCTACCATCCTCGAGGCGGCACGCTAGGACGGGCGACATGTAGCATGGGGCACTACGGCGAGGTCTTCGAGGCGGCGGCCCCGGAGGCCTACATGCCCTGCATGGTGGACCAGGAGTACATGCTGGAAGACGACCCCGGCTCGTTCCTCGAGCCGGGCTGGGAGGAGGAGGCCCTAGAAGCCGGAACCTTTCGGGAGCCATCCGGAAGCCTCACCAACCGCGTCGGCGACAACGTCTACAGGGTACCACCAGTTCCTCAGGAGCAGGCTTACGCTAACCATGGTGCGCAGGAGGATCAGGTCACCACAGCGGCTGGCGGCCCCAGTTCGACGGCCTCCCTTCTGCCAGGGGGAGTGCACTAGGGGCTGCAGGAGAGGGGTCGGGAGACGGACCCCTCCCCGCGCCGCACGGAGCAAGGCGTCCCTCGGAGGTAGGCCCTCTGCCGGGGAGGTGCTGGAAAGCCTACCCCCGACAGAGGACCCGTGGTCGCCGAGGGCGCCGCTGGCGTCCCCTTTGCCCCTTGGTGTCGTCCAGGTTTCCGGTCGCCCCCAATGGTGGTCGAGGGTGGCGCAAGGTGGGGCCCTCGTTTGGCGATATGAAGTAAGGCTCACGCCTATGAAGATCGCCGCCCGTCACACTCTCACGTAATGAAGAGTGGGGCTGTACACGCCCCGGAGCCTCAGGAGAGCCGCCCTCGGGCCTCGGGGGCTCCCTCCCACGTCCTAGTGGTAGCACTTAGCTCCACGATGGTGAGAAGACTCGAAGACAAGAAGACTAGACTAGGTGCCGGACTCGGCCATTTGCTTTGGATTCCTTTTTCGTAGCCTTGCCTTCTGGATTTGGATTTAAGTTGAAGTTGAATTTTCATTGATGCGTGCGAGGGGTGCCTTTTCTCGTTCGAGCAATTTCTTGTTGTCTGGTTCTTGCCTTATTTCGAAGCTCGCGCTCGCTGCCTCCCCCTCGCGGGCCACTCGCAAGTGGGGCTAGGCACAGCATACGCACCGCGTGCATCGATACCATGATCGACACCTGATTCTCGTGAGGCCCTCTCGGGCGAATCAAAAGATCCTTCAGGAGCTCCTCGGGAACTCACGACCTCACGATCTGGTTCAGGGCTTGCCTCGGCTAAGGTAAGCCACAACAGCAAACTTGCCACCAGACTCATGGATTCACAAAGGCGCACACTCAGCTTGGCATAGAAGAATAAAAACTGCGATTTGTTTACATGAGGGGCTCCCCCTCTCAAAATGCTCTTACAATCTTTAGGGGCCACGCCCAAGTTCTTGCATACAGGGTAAAACAGCAGAGGAACATGGGATCAGCCGGATATGTCGCTCGCCGTGTCCCCCAAGTCATCTTCAGATGCACCGC
The DNA here is from genome assembly GCF_002575655.3 of Aegilops tauschii subsp. strangulata. Classification (NCBI taxonomy): domain Eukaryota; kingdom Viridiplantae; phylum Streptophyta; class Magnoliopsida; order Poales; family Poaceae; genus Aegilops; species Aegilops tauschii. The sequence continues at coordinate 399,764,660 of NC_053040.3, read as the reverse complement.
TGGCGTCGTTGTCGCCGTCGCTGGCGTTGCCTCCACCTTCGCCGGCCCCGACATCGCCGTCGTCAACCACGTCACCTTCGTCTGCCGCAACTACCACCGCGTCATCCTCAGAAGCGAAGGCCCTAACCAGCGCATCCACGTTGTCCTCCACCCACCGTGCCAGGTCGCCCCGGATGGCCGCGGGTACGGGGGCAATGGCAGGGTTGAAGTCGAAGTCGGGGAAGGTGTTCTGAAGAGGGCTGAAGACGCGGGAGAATGCGCGCCCAAAGCTCCTCTCTTCCACGAGCTGGCGAGCTCTACCGGATCGAGCTTCCAGGCGCGTCACCACGTCGGAGAAGAAGCCAAGGTGGCTGGCGTAGTCATCCGAGTGAGGATGCGGAGCATTCTCGTCGCAGACGTGGCCCAGCGCCGCATTGGCCCTGACCCTGAGGACCTGAAGCATGGGGGCGTGCTCACGCTCCAGCGTCCGCCAATGAAAGCACTTCCTCCCCGTTCTGCCACGCAACGGACTCGGCATCAGCAACCCGCTTTTGGAGGGAGAGCAGCTCGGCGCGGGCAGAGGCCAATTCTGCCTGCGCCGTGACCAGGGCGGCTGTCGTGGCTTCCTCGCGCCTCTCCACCTTAGCTAGCCTAGGCCTAAGGGCAGCGGCCCTACCCGCTGCCTCTGTCTCCGCAAGCTTCAACTTCAGGTTGTGCCTACCCTCAAGACCCGCGCGAACCTCGGCCACCCGGCGATCGACCTCCTCCTGGACTTTGGCCTCGCGAGCACCAACGAGATCTTCCGCTTGCTCAACTTGACACTCCCTTGTGTCCAGTCGCTCAAGCTCGAGGGTATGCTCCACGGCTTCTAGTGCCAATGCCTCCTCGTGCCTCCGGACCTCTTCTTCTTCGGCAGGTGTCCCCCTCAGCGATGCAAGGGCAGCCTTGCATGCCTCCACGTGCTGCTCCAGGGATGCACTCCAGGCCTCGAGCTCCCACGCGCGCTTCTCTGCAGCTTCGCGATGGCGGTCAGCCTCGCGAGCCTCCTCCAAAGCTCGGGAGCAAGCCTCACGAGAAACCTCAAGAGACGCCTCGGCCTTCGCATTGTCAAGATCGCGCTGATGGCGGCCAAGGTTGATAGCCACCTTCAGCTTACGCCGTTCCTCCGCCAGCCGAAGACCCTCAGCCTTGAGGCTCGCGTCGACGTCCGTGAGTTCACCACTGAGCCGGTTCATCGCGCCCATCGCCTCCTGGAAGAGCTCGTGGCGAATGACGCTCCATTCGTGCTCAAACTCAAGCGCACGACCCATCTCGTCCTCCACCACGGGGGCTGCGGGCAAGGCCTGAAGTGGTGCGCCCCCTCTTAGCAGGGGGCTGGGGGCTGGTGCTGCCCCAGGCGCTAGCCAGGCCTCGCGAGGAGCCCGAACTAGTCGGGGCCCGCTGCTTGAAGAGGAGCCGAAGACCGAAGCCAAGCAACCACCGTCCATGAACAGAGGAGGGGTCCTGGGCACGCCCGCCAAGTTCCAAGCGAGGCCGCGAAGGAGGGGCGACGAGGCCGTGGGCTCAAGGCGCCATGGAGGCGAGCGCGCCTCTCCAACCGAGCCCGCACCAGGAGCGGCGTGCGGGATCGGGGCGCTCAAGGCCAGCGGGGAAGTCGAAGAGAGAGGACTCTGCTTCTCGGAAGACTCAGCGGCTATAGCAAAAGGGACCCTGAAGAACCAACGTCAGGAAGCAAGGCAGCACTCAAGAAGCCACAGAGATACAGTACTTACTCGTCAATGGCGATGTACTTCCTCCGCTTCAACGGCCCGAAGATGCCGCCGCCGCTCGGGGACCTCTTCCTCTTCCGGAGCTCCTCGAAGTCCACGAAGAGCCGACCGAAGCGTTGGACATGGCGGCCAGCACGAGGTGTAGCAGGGGAAGCACTTAAAGGGACAACCTCAGGGGCGCCGAGCTGAGGAGAGTTGCCGAGCGCCATCTCGCGGCAACCTGCCGAGGTCTCAGGAGCTTCGGCCTCAGGAGTCGCGCGCTGCGTCGCCCCCGCAACTGCCGCCCCAGGACAACAATCACGGACTCCCGAGGACGACGCCTCGGGAGCCCCAGGCAGCATCAGCACCTCGGTGCTAGGGCCACCGACCCCGGACGATGCTCGCCCCCTGCTTCCACACTCGGGGTGAGCTCGGCACCAACAACGAAGAGGGGAACCATGTTGACGGGGTTCTCACGGGGCCCCACCAGGCCGTCTGGGTGCAGCCCCCACTTGTCAAAGGAAGGCATGTGCTCCACGAATTCTTCCCTGTTCGAGCAACGGTACAACAAGCAACTCTTCCCAGGCATGTCGTCTGGCAACGGAACGCCCGCCAAGACCTCAAGCACCGCCTGCCGCGCCTCAACAGGGAGCCCGGACTCCTGAAGCCTCATATGGTCCTTACTGTTGAGCAAGGCCCACATCGGTCGAGAATGGCACTGGAGCAGAGTGACTCGGCGCCTGACGAACTCCTTCACCACCATAGGCGCAGTCACACCAAGGTCTTTCAGCTTCTTCAGCCAGAGCCAGACGGGGACAAGGTAAGGGCTCGTGAGCTTCTCATGGCCCCAGACGGAGTTGGGGATGGCAGGCGACGACGGAGGTGAGAGCAGGGGGCTGAGCACCCCTACCTCCACATACACCCAGCGTGTCCGAAATCTGCCCGCGGACGGCGGGAGGTCAAAGTCGATCCCCGAGCCGGCTGTTTCGACCACGGCATGGAAGCTCACGCATCCCGAGCTCTGCCGGGGATCCACAAGATGCAACGAGAAGAAGTGGCGGAGAAGGGCCACGGAAGGGGAAATGCCCACCATGGCCTCGCAAACAAAGGCGAAGACGGTGAGAAGTCACGGATTGGGGGTTGAGATGCAGCATGTGGATCTGGTAATGTTCAAGCACTGCATAGAAGAAGGCGGAGAAAGCGGGAACTAGGCCAGCCCAGAGATCGTCGATGAAGAGCGGAACCTCGGTGACTGTCCTGTCAATATGAGCTCGAGACGCAGGCCAGGCGACCGTCTTTCCCCACTCATTGAAGCAAGAGGCGAGCATGGGGCGCACCTTGCCCATGGCCTCATCATTGAGCACCAGCGATCGACCAACCGCGGGCTCGATGGCCGGAGGCGCGCTGGCAGAAGACAGAGGTTTCTTCCCCTTATCCGCTTGTTTCGGTGCCATGACGATGGAATGGGCAGAGCTCAGGTCAGATTAGAAAGAGGAGCAGATTCTCGGAGAAGCAGAGGAACCAGGGAAGTATGGCGCGGGCGATGGAAGAATAACTGTGTAGGTTGCGGTGGCCGCGTAGCTAGGTGGATTACAAGGCTGCGTGGGGAAGCGGAGACGCCCACGTCTAATCAACCGCCACGTGTCGACCAAGGCCGCAGGCTATTGGGGCCCGCGGCACTCCGCACTTGACCTTTGGCTTCGCCTCGAAGCCAAGCCCGAGCGCGCCTTGGGCCCGGGGGCTACTGTCGGCGTTCTGGGAACGGGGGTCCCCAGACATGCCTGCCTGCGGCCCACGGCATGGCTCTACGAGCGGGCCCGTACGGCCCATCTTCATCAACAAGGAATTCAAGACCCTCGCGAGGGGCCAAGCCTCGCGAGGCGGACGACGCAAGACCTCCTCAGGAGCGGCCTCACCAGGTTGGCTCGCGAGGGGCGGAGAGTTCATGGCAAGGCAAACCTCGTGAGGTTCTCGTGACGTGAGCCATGACGATCGAGACCAGGCGGGCACCAGCGCGCATAGTGTACTTGTTTCCTCTTTAGTGCAAGGGAGGCAAGCACAGGCGCGTAGTACCGAGGCGTCAAGCAAAGGTTTCCATATCGGTGCAACGAGACCAAGACCAGCAGCACGACAAGACGGTGGTCACCATGGAGCCCAAGGCGGCGTCACCACTAGAGCCCTTTTGCAGGCGAAGACTGCTTTTCTCAGGATAAGCTGTACTAGTTGTCCCCTTTCAAACTGGCCATTGTTGGCTCCCTTCCCGCTCAATATTTGGGGAGAGGACCAGGGCCTCTATAAATAGGGCTAGCCACCACAGTAGGAGGCATCTGATCTTTGGCCAATCTCTAGCCACACATCGAGCACAAGAACACCTCAACCTCAGGAGGCTGTTCTTCCCCTTGTAACTGTTCATCCTCAGCCCAAGTGGCAATCCACCACCACACACTGGAGTAGGGTATTACACCACAACGGTGGCCCGAACCAGTATAAATCTTGTGTCCCTTGTGTTGCGAGTTCGTAGAGTTAGCCCTCGAGATCTTAGTGAAGCTAGGACATGGATCGGTAGGAGGAGATCTTCGTGCGCACCCCAGTGTTCGAACCTTGAGGGTTTTGCCGGAAGCCATGATCTGATAGTTCTGTTGGGGGCTCAGCACAACACACCCCTCAAATAAAACTAAGCACACCTAAATTCAAACTAAGCAACTAATCCGGTAGACACTGCATTAGAACCACCATGAGCAACAACACTGCCACCTTACTCGGACTCCTCGTCCACGTGCTCGACTTCATCCTTGTCCCTCTTCCTCTTGGGCGATACTTCTTTGCTTGAACCGCACACTTGCCTCTTGCTCTTCATCCAACCCTTGTAGATATTGAAACAAAGGTAGCCATCCATTGCAGCATAGTGGATGTGGTCTATATCTAGTACATTCCACTCCCATGCGTGATGAAACTTGAACGGAGGTTTCTTCAGTGTACCGTACGAAGGATGAACCAGGGCTCCTGCCAGGGTCAGCATTGAAGGCTGATCACGGGAGGGCACCAGCCCTTTCTTCTGGAAGTCGAAGGGTTGCCTACAACGAGGCCTATCCGATCCAGGACATCCCTGTCGTTCCTAAAGTCTACAGTAACGAATTTGACTCGGCTGCCATTGAGGATGTTCTTAAATTCCTCGCACTCAACGTCGGCATGGCATATGTGGTAGACCAAGCATAAGTCATGCACGCAAACCTGGATCACGGCGGGCTTCTTCTTCTCTGCCTCCTTTAGATTCTTCTCACTTTCCAGGACTATTGTGTACTCAACATCTAGCCCAGCGACCCACTCATCCTTTGAGTTTTCGAACATGCGTCTGAAGCAAGCAAGGCATCCTTTCACCGTCGCAGAAGAACGGGTGTAGATGACGTCGAACTCATCGCCGGTGATGGTTCTAACCTTGTACTCACCGCTGATCATGGAGATTTGGGACGCCATGGATTTGGGAGGAGGGTTAGGATTAGTGGAACTACCGTAATGTGAAAGGACAGGACGACTAGGAGTGAACTACCGTAATGTTAAAGGACATCCGGGGACGAGTAGGAGCGAACTGCCAGCGGTTTTTGTAAAAATGCTGAGTGGGGCGTGCGAATGGCAGGGTAGTGGCTTGCCTGGTGGATAAATGGATTCATGCACAGTACTATGGGGGCCCAATTAGATTTCATGTCTACTCGACGCCCAATTAAATGGCTTTCGATGTCATGTCAAGCGTCGGGAAAATTATAGGTGATACGAAGCTTTCCATTCTCCCATGATACGGGCTTCCGAGAGCCATTGGATCTGAGATCGAACGGTTGCATGGCGTGATTCTAGACCTATGGGTGAATATCCTATCCTAGAGGGTTATTCTGCAAATTTTCAGCAACTTAGCATGCGACGGTTCGATCTCAGATCCAAGGGCTGCCAGCATCCCGTATCATGGTCGCGCCTACCACGACCATCGCCTCACTCGCGCGGTCGCGCCCTTGGAGATTTAACACGGTGCGTTAGGCTATCTAATGTTGGCATGTCATACATAGTCATCACTTAGTCACTCATACAACAAGGTTAGCTATAAGGTTGGCTATAAGAGTATTTTTTTACTTCTCTCTATCTTTTTCTTCGTAGTATTTATTGCATTTGCCAAGGAGTGACCTCTTCCAATGAAATGGTAGTCTCAAGTCATTAAAAGCATGCACACCCCACATCTCTTATTGGTTGATATGTCAAGAAACAAGAAATGACGTACTCCCTCCTCTCCGGTTTATAGGGCTTATCTCAACTTTTTTGTTTTTTCCAATTTATAGGGCTCATCTCCATCTAATTTTTAGTTTCCGAGACGCATTAAATCTTTGAATGTAAGAATTAAAAAGGAACACACCAATGCATGTAATGTTTCTACTTAGCTAGTGGCCAAGCATGCATGCACTGCAATTTATCCAATTTAATGCATGAGTTTAAATGGAGTACGAGATACATTCCTCCACTCACAAAATGCCTTGATTGATGAGATTTCAGATTTGAGCCTTATAAACCGGAAAAGAGGGAGTAGAAGTTAATGCACCGTGCCTAAGTGTTTTGGGATTATTTGGTTTTCGTAAGATGACTTGCACACCTAGACGGAGGGAGTAATTAACTTGCCACATCAGACTTTATGCCTATTTGGCAGGCTTAGCACCTGTACGAGCAAGTACAATAGTGGGCTATAAGCCCGCTTACATGGCATTTTTGCATATGTGGAGGAAAGAGGCAAGGAAAAAGTGTAGGAAAGATTGCCCACTGCCGGGAAAGAAGCAAAAGGCGCTAGAGCCGGGAAAGAAGCGAAAGGCGCCAGAGCCACTGCTGAAGGTATGGAAAACGAGGTCTGTTTTCTGGGACTTGCCATACTGGAAGATCCACCGTGTGCCTCACAGCCTTGATGTCATGCATATCATGAAGAACGTGTGCGAGAGTCTGCTTGGTACCCTGCTCAACATGCCAGAGAGGACCAAAGATGGGCCGAAAGCAAGGGCAGACTTGAAATCAATGGGCATCAGGGAGGAGCTTCACGCTAATGATGGTGATGATGATGAGGCGAAGCAGGACACGGAAAGTCATCGCAAAGGAAAAAAAGGCCAAGAAGACCGGAAATGACTTCCCTCCCGCGTGCTTCACTCTAAGTCAGGAGGAGATCGATCAGTTTTTCACCTGCCTCGTAGGAGTAAAACTTCCTTACGGTTACGCGGGGAAGATAAGCAGATACCTAGACTCAGCGAAGCAGAAGTTCAGCGGGATGAAGTCTCACCACTGTCACGTGCTGATGATGCGGATACTTCCAATTGCAATCCGTGGGATCATGGATGCGCACGTCCGTGAAACGCTATTTGGCCTATGCAACTTTTTCGACGTCATCTCTCGGAAGTCGGTTGGCATGAGGCAACTCAGAAGGCTACAGGAAGAGATCGTGGTGATACTATGCGAGCTTGAGATGTACTTCCCGCCCGCATTCTTCGACGTTATGGTGCATCTGCTGGTCTATATCGTGGAGGATATCATCCAACTCGGGCCGACGTTCCTGCACAGCATGATGCCGTTCGAAAGGATGAATGGTGTCATCAAAGGATACGTTCGCAACATGTCACGTCCAGAGGGAAGCACAGCCAGGGGCTTTTTGACCGAAGAGTGCATCTCCTACTGCATGAATTATCTAGGCATCGAGAACCCCATTGGTCTGCCCGTCAACAGGCACCTCGGCAGGCTCGCTGGATGGGGTCACCGTGAGGGTCACCGCGAAATGCATGTCGACTTCGATGGTCGACTCGCCGACTTTGAAAGAGCAAACCTAGTCGCGCTACAACACATAGACGTGGTCGATCCTTGGGTGGTAGAGCACAAAACCTTTACTGAGAAGACGTACAATGACCGAGGCCAACAGAGGACGGACGGAGATATAATCAAAGAGCACAACTCATGTTTCACGCGTTGGTTCAAGCAGAAGCTTCTGTCGTACCCTTTACATGAGGATTCTTCCGCGGAAGAACAACTCATATTCGCCTTGTCACAGGGCGCCAAGCACAACCTGATGACGTATGAGGCGTACGATATCAACGGCTACACATTCTACACCGAGGACAAGGACATGAAGAGCGATGGTTATCAGAACTCCGGTGTAACGATGGAATCCTACACCGGTAACGACAAGGATAGATACTACGGAAGGATCGAGGAGATCTGGGAGCTGAGCTACGCTGGAGAGAAGGTCCCGATGTTCCGTGTCAGATGGGCCAAGAGCATCATAAAAGAAGACCGGTATTTCACCACCATGGTTATACCCGAAGCCAAATCCAAGACCGCAGGCGCGAAAGTCACCGCGAAAAATGAGCCATGGGTACTGGCTTCCCAAGTGGACCAATGCTTCTTCATTACCGACCCGTCAAAGCCCAGTCGTGTTGTCATGAGGAGAGGCAAAAGGAAGATCATCGGAATGGATGGAGTCGCCAATGAGCAAGACTTCGACAAGTACGGCGACCCGAAGATGGAACATGACGACGACGATGAAGTATCAGCATACACCACAAGGAGAAGCAGGACCACCCTACCTAAAGGACGTCCGTTCAAGAGAAGAGCTCCATTTACGAAAAATATGGGCAAGAAGATTGTGAAGAGATAGCTAGCTAAGATCGATTGTATTTAAATTGTAGCCTTCATTTCTCGATTGTATTTCATGGGCACTTTTTGAACTCATGAATATTTTTAAATTTCATGGACACTCGATCTCGATCCCCCTCCATCTCAATCGCTATCCCACCTCGCCAGATCCGGTCCCCCTCGCTGCCGAGCACCCCCCGCACCCTCTACCCCGCTCCACCGGCCGCCGCCGCTGATCCCCCGCACCCTCCCCCGCTCCACCGCCGCCGACGACCCACCGCATCCTCCCCTGCTCCACCGCCGCCGACGACCCACCGCACCCTCCCCGGCCCGCTCCACCGCCGCCGACGACCCCCCGCACCCTCCCCAGCCCGCTCCACCGTCACAAATGAATGCAACTAAAATTGCAAAAAAAACAAATTTGATTATATTTTCAAATAACAAATTTGATGATTTTTTCAAATAATAAATTTGGTGATATTTTTTCATATTCATAAATATTTTCAAATAACAAATTTGATGATATTTTTTAAAAAATTATTACTGTTTTTATAAAAAATATTTCTGTTTCATATTCATATTCATTTTCTAAAAAATTATTAGATGCAACAAAAAAATAATAAAAAGATTACTAATGGCGCACCTCTGGCTGGTGCGCCATTGCTATATAAAAAAAAGTTTACTAATGGCGCACCGATCGTGGGTGCGCGATTGCTATATAAAAAAACATTCTAATGGCGCACCGCTTCGGGGTGCGCCATTAGTAAGTTTCCCCCTGTAGCTAATTCCTCCCTCTCCCTCGCCAGTTCCCCTTCGTCCCTCTCCCTCGCGCCAGTTCCTCTCCGTCCGCTCCCAATCCGCGCCCCGCCGCCTCCCTCTCCCCATCCTCCCCTTCCTCCCCTCCGACCCCACCCCACTCTCGCCGGAGCAGCGCCGCAGGGCCGACACCAACCTCGACCTCGCCCGCGCGCGCCGCAACCTCCGCCTTGCCGAGTCCAGAGCTGCTCGTGGAGGAGACGTGGCTGGAGGCGCTCTCCGGGGAGCTGCTCAAGCCCTACGCGCTCGACCTCTGCCGCTTCGTCGCCCTCGCGCGCCTGCACGCCAAGGTGCCCGTCTACCCGCTGCCCATCTACCCAAGGTGCCTTCCCCTATTCCCGCTAATTTTTTTCATTCACTTGTTCTACTTGCTTATGGGATGAACTCCTCGGAGTAGCCTGTTTTCTGTTGTATGTAACGCCGTTGGTAAGTATAAGGGCGCAAATTAACTGTTAACCCAGCTGCTTAACTGTGAAGTGATGGTGCAAATTAACTGTTAAGTAATGGTATTAACTGCTGGGAGTACTATCTGAAGTTGTGAACCTAGCTACTAAGTATTGGTGCAAATTAACTGTTAACTTGAAGAAACAGAGCTTCTCTTGGTACTATTGGCTGTTAAGATGGCTGAAGTATTGGCTGAAGAAATGAACCTAGCTAGGAGTACAACATCCAGATGCTAGCATTGAGGTTCTGCTTACAGAAAATCTATATTCTCCCAAAACGAATTAATAAAGAAGAGCATATTCCAGTTTATTCATGGATTAAAAACATATGGTGGAATCTCTGTCATGAGATAGCCTGGGTGTACTAAACATAAAAGTAACCGATAAGCTTCTATAGGGAATGCTATACAGTACTACTCCAACGTACTGTCAATTAACACTCTATACACTGCCAACTATATTTAGTTAACATTACACTGCCACTGCTATTCAGCACAAACGTTTGATCATCTCACTCTACTTACTGTCAATTGACACTGTATAACTGTCAGCTCCATTCACTAGCAGCAGCCAGCACTTCTGAATCTAATGTTTCTTGGGCAAGCTCGGCTACTTGTTGTTAGTAATTCACTAAAATATCCTCAACAGACTGCATGCATCTAGTATTAAATTTCTTGGACGGATCATCTCTTTTAGCAAAGGACTGTAATAATTAGCTAACTGAAAATTTGACATTCTGGACTATGCTTGGCTCTGGTTTTGTGAAATCTCATCTCTTTTCAACTGCCATGACTAGTCATGAATTTTATTTTACTTTCCCCACTTTATAACATTCAGAAATTGTTTACTAGCTCAAGCTTCTCCTTTGCACTTTATCACTTCAATCAGCTGCTACCTCAAGCTTCTCATTTACACTTGTGCCAAGTAACATTTTTTCCTTGTATAATTATATGGTGGTTGACTGAGCTGCTACCTTTTCCTTGTAGAAGATCACAGGTCGAGTGGGAGGGATCCAGTTGCGACGACACCGAATCACCAGCAAGGCAGCTGCCTAGAATAATAGGTTGACTCACCTATATATACTACTATCTTGCATCTCTCTCTTGTTTCTTCTTCTACTACAATACAAAGAGAGTCATTTTAGTTACTTGTCTTAGTGTGTGGTGTGGCTGTTTATTGTTCAACACCAGCAGCTAGCTCTATTTAGGTCCAGTAGAAATGACATGGCTCTCCAATTTTTAAGTAATCTTGCATATGTTAGAAACTACATATATGGTCTCCGATTTTCTTACCTCTGCTCTGAAACACCAACGCATCAACAAAAGAAGATGGTATTTTTGTTACGCTTTCAGTTCGTGTCAGCAGGGAGATATAATGTTTTAAAATCTTTCTGGTTATATTGGAGTTAGGTTTTTTGAATATGAGCAGTAGTGACTTGGATATACCTTATGGAGTTGTAATAGTTCCTCTTGGTGCTTAGGTGCACTCATGTACCTGACTTATGTGGCTAGCTATTGCACTTTACCCAGTTACTCTGCTTGTGTCTGTGTCCTCATATAAGTATCCCATGGAGTTGTAACACCTAGTACATAACTATGGATTCTATGAACGATTTGTCAAACCATGATTTTTCTTTGATACCTGGAGTCTTGTCTCTGCATTTTCTTTGTGTAACTTGGTTTAAAAATGTGATTTGGTCTTTTGTGGCACTTGGATATACCATATGAAAGCAGAGGCACATTGTGGTGCTAGTTTGCTGCGTTTTGTCTCCGACCATCGTGTCGTGATGATTTTGCAGGTACCCCGAGAGGCCCTTGAGTTTGCCGGAATGTCGATTAACTTCCGTTCCGGCAAATTTGGGTACTCCATATGTCCTATTTTCAGCAAAGGTCATGCTGAAATTTTCCGTGAATTTTAGCATGACTTTGCTAAAAATAGGACATATGGGGTACTTGCGACTAATGCATGGGCCAGGGTATCTTAGTACTTAATTAAGTAGGATCAATTGCCCCTTTATTCTTGCTGCATTAAACCATAGGTGGCAATAGAGCCAAGTGATTAGGCCCAAATGATGAAATCTTAGGCTTTTAGGGTGCCTTGGCGTCGACAAACCCTAAATGATAAAAGCTTAGCTTTTAGGATGCCTCTCGGTGTCGACAAACCCTAAATGATGAGACCATGATCTTGTTCCTTGACACTAACCAACTTTTTGACCAAACTTTTTTCCTATTTAGAGCGAAACATGGCCCACAACGATGAGGCCGGCGGTTCGGGCGGCAAGCAATTCTGGGAGCTGTCCCAGGAGGTGGAGGAAGAACCTCACCGCTATCAGGACGATGTCGCGGAAGACACCGATCCTGACTACACAACTCCTAGTGGCATCGGGGATGACACCACTGATGGTGCCGTCGAGGATGCCACCACTGATGATGGCGGCGCACGCACAGATGGAAGCCAGCCGCAGAGGCAACGGAAGGACCGGCGCCCGAACGTGCTCGGCACCGTCAAGGAGGAATTTACTGAAGTGAACTCCAACGGGCATCCAACGGCGCCCAAACAAGTAGTCAAGGGGTACTCGGTTCAGCTCGGGTGCATTCTCCGGAGCACCGTCTCGATCAACACCGAGAACCTAAGGCATAAGGACCGAGGGAATTTGCGCAGCCTCCTCTTCACGAAGCTGCACGAACGATACAAGTTCCCCGCTGAGTTTGCAAACACACGCCTCTCAGGGAATAAAGTGAACAGTGTCGCCCTCACGAGGATGAGCACGGCCCTGTCTACATGGAGAAGCACAGTGAAGGCAATGATTGAAAAAGCTGATAGTTATGAGAAGATCAAGGCGAAATATCCTTTGATGAGCGAAGATGACTACAAGGAGTTCAAGATCAAGTGCGAGAGCAGCGCAACCTCCGAATCAAGTTAGTGGGGGAAAGAAATGCGGCAGTTGAACTTAGGGGTCCACCAACTCGGTCCCGGCGGTTACAGAGTGGCGGAGCCTATATGGGACAAGGAGGACGCGGAGCGTGCCGAGCAAGGCCTACCGCCCCGCTTCGAGAAATTCCGTGACAAGCAGACCAGGAACTTTGTCAGGGCCCGGTACAAGGAGGACCCGGTAACAAAGGAGCTTACCACGGATCCGAAGACCAGGGCGCTTGAGCTTGTTCTGGTAAGGAGTACACCCCCGCGTAATTAGCTCCATATGGTTGCATTCTAATTAATGAAGCAAAATTTCTAAATGGTTCACATTCCTTCCGCAGGAGGCTGAAAGCAGTAGCGCGGGGTCGTCTCAGAGCTCCCCTTTTGACACCACTTTAAAGAGGGCGTTGAACGTAATGAAAAACAAGGATAAGCTCAGTAAGCCGTCGTCAGCAGGTCGTGTGGCCGGCAAAGGCTTGTCCACAAAATGGTTGTCATACTATACCGCAGGTGGGCGAAAGGAGAAAAAGACCAGCTCGGAAAGCCAGTCGCGCGAGGTTCAAGAACTCAAGGCACAAGTGGCGCGGATTCAGGAGATTGTCCAAGAGCAAGTGCAACAACAACTGGGAACGACGCTCACCGCCATTGTGCCTACCTTGATTCAGGGGCTGACGACGTGGATTGTAGGCGGCCAACAGGGGCCTCCCCCGGTTCCCAGCTTCACGGCCAGCAACTCGCACAATGGGCAGGCGGCGCCATTGGTGTCTCCGGCGAGGCGGTATTCGTGTCTCCGGCGCCGGCACGGGCATTGGAGTTTAATGCACCCGGGTGTACGCCGACCGGCACCTCGCCAGCAAGCGACCCCTCCGTCAGTTGCACGCCCGCCGTTGGCGGTGCCTCGACATTAGCCGAGCTCGACGGCATCACGGTAACTAAGCCTCTCGGCCGATGACTTCATCTCCTTGCCTTTGACTGGGCATCCCTGATGCCCTACATGTTTTCGCAGGGCGCCGCCGATGTTCCTTGCACTCTCTTGCACGTCGTGGACGGCGAGTTGGTCGATGTCGCCAAGGGCAGAATCGTTCAACCGGGCAACCGCGTGTTCCACGGTAATCCGATGCCACCCACCTTGTATAGGGTTGAACTGGTTCGGGTGCTGCGAGGCTGCGATGAGTTGTTACCTCCGATTCGACTCGCTGGGGCCGACGAAGATGATGTGATGACCCTCAGCGCCTGCGTAAGCTAGCCCCTCCTTTGGCTGAAGAGCCAGATTCGTTTGGGGGCGGGGGACACCACCCCAGACACAAGACCGCCAGTCGTGCCAGCGCCAAGCCATGGCAAGAACGCCGCAACGCTACCGGACATGCCGGACATCCCTATGGCACAGGATCCGGACATGCATATGACACAGGATCCGGACGACGACGACAACGACGGTGGTACATTTTCCAACGTCGATAAGTACTTTGCCGAACACTGTGGGCCTCCTTCTCAAGAACCCAACCCTGAAAAAGACGACCGCGATCTAGCTGGTACGGCGGAGAAACCCAATTGCAACAGGCGTCGTCTGGCGTTCAGTTCTCAGGAGACGCCTCCAGCTGCCGCCTTCACCGAGCCTCAGATAGCTGAGGTGCAAAATATTATCAGCCCCAACACGCTCAAGAAGGTGGTCTGTGAGCAGAACTCGATCCCATTACAGCAGATCAGGAAGAAGGGACAGAAACGAAAGACTAACAAGGGCGCCAGTGCGAGCCAGCCGGCACCGAGTATGATCGGTGCTCAGGACGGGCCACCTTCATCTAAGGATATCTCGAGGAGGGTGCATGTGGCGGGTAGGGCAATGCTACCGACAAATATGCTCAATGCTGCAACCGGTGCTATGCGGAGTCTGCATGACAGTGTTATTTCTTTGGAGAAGCGGCGTCTTAGAGAGAATGATGTGGCATACCCGGTTTTCGTGGCCAAGGTGCCAGAGGGCAAGGGCTTTGTGGATAGCGCCGCCGGGGGTACGATCGTCCTGCGGTTTGATGACATCTTTACTATGCTTAACCTTCATCCTCTGCACTACACCTTCGTTCGGCTGTTTTCGCTGAGTATGGAGATGCGGATCATTAGAGACAAGACCCCGGACATTGTGATAGTCGACCCCTTCTACATGCGTGCCAAGATCTTGGGCAGTGCCGGGGACCGGCAAGTCGCGAGTTCACACCTCGAAGGCATCATTCTGGCAAACCCAGATAAGGATAACTTCCTCGTGCCTTACTTTCCCGAGTAAGTCATCTCCTAACCGCCCCGTAACATATGATTTCTTAGATTTCGATCGTTCTTTTTTTTCTAACATTCCGTGTTCTGTGCAGTGACACACATTGCACACTCATCCTCTTAAGCCCGAAATATTCCATGGCCACGTATTTCGACCCGGACCGTGACTCCAAGATAGACTACACAAATATCAAGAAAGTTCTTGATGATGCTCTCCCCGGCTACGCCGCATCTGGAGGCACCTTTAAGAGGCCAGCTCGTAGGTACAGCAGGCACGTGTTCACCCACAATACGACGTTCCCCTGCGTCAAGCAGCCGCCTGGCGGTCAGAAGGATGCCTACTACACCCTCCATCACATGCGGGCGATCGTACGGGACCATAATCACCTTCTGCTACCAAATAATCTCTAAGATTGGGCCGCAAGCTTTGCGGCAATCCAGGACGCGGACATCCGACAAGAATTCTTTCGCATCCAATCGGAGTTTGCAGAAATCATCCATCAAGATGTCCTTCGTACCTCGGGGCAGTTCTACCTCAAATTTCAACCGTCCAACAGTGAGATAGACACAACGCTAAAAATGCAGGCTGATAACGCCCGCGACTTCATGACCATCACGACAGACGGCGGCTTCATCCACGCTCCGGTCCCATGAGTCGAGTCGAAAGTAGTGATGCTATGTGTAGTTCTGAAACATTGATTAGCTCATGTTGTAATTAAACTTTAATGAACTTGTATGTCTCTTTGGTTTGGACAATCGTTCAACTTAGATGTAATCGATGCTATTTATTAGTAGGACCATGAATCGTGCTATTAATGTCTTGCTTTTCTCTTTCGATCCTTTTGTTGCATACTTATATATTGCTTATGTATTGTCTGTTGTTTGGCTAGTGCATAGAGATGCCGTCGTATGTCGTGTACAAGGGTAAGGTTCCCGGAGTCTACGACAACTGGGAGGAGTGTTGGAGACAGGTTCACCATTTCAGCGGTAACAGTTGCAAAGGGTACACCACTAGGGCGGAGGCGGAATCTAGATACGCGCGCTATCTAGCGGGAGAGAGGAGGGAGCGTTGGAGGAACCGGATGGAGACCAGTTTCATCGCGATGATGCTGATCGTGATGACCGTAGCTCTCTTCTATGTGATGGTAGTTTAGATGATCGATATCGACTTGTAATGTGAAGACAAACTCACTACTCGCGGTCTCGAGACTTGTAATGTTCTATCTTTGTTCGGTCTTTTGAATTCGGAGACTAATATGATGAATTGTATTCGGAGACTAATCTTCTATTGTATTCAATGAATCTGCTGTTGCTGTGTGGTGCTGTTTATATTCTGTCCAATAATATATTTTGTAATCTTTGCAAATATCAGAAAAGAAAAAAAATCCCTAATATACATACTAATGGCGCGTCACCCCAACGTGCGCCATTAGTATGCCAAAGGATACTAATGGCGCATCACACCAACGTGCGCCATTAGTATGCCAAAGGATACTAATGGCGCATCACCCCGCAGTGCGCCATTAGTACGGCAAAGCACATGGGTAAATATGGCCCCCTGGGAGGCATACTAATGGCGCACCGTGGCCTATACTAATGGCGCACTGCCTGGTGCGCCATTAGTATACCAGATACTAATGGCGCACCAGTGGTGCGCCATTAGTAAAAAATACCAGTGGCGTGGTACTAGTGGCGCACCAGTAGTGCGCCATTAGTAGGCAAAACTGGTGCGCCACTAGTAGGCCTTTTCCTAGTAGTGACTCTCTTGTAATTGATTGAGTTTTCCCTTTGAAGTTATCTTATCTGATTGAGTCTTTAAGGATTTGAGAACACTTGATGTATGTCTTTCATGTGCGTATCTGTGGTGACAATGGGTTATCACGTGATTCACTTGATGTATGTTTTCGTGATCAACTTGCGGGTTCCGCCCATGAACCTATGCATAGGGGTTGGCACACGTTTTCGTCTTGACTCTCCCGTAGAAACTTTGGGGCACTCTTTGAGGTCCTTTGTGTTGGTTTGAATAGATGAATCTGAGATTGTGTGATGCATATCGTATAATCATACCCACGGATACTTGAGGAGACATTGGAGTATCTAGGTGACATTAGGGTTTTGGTTGATTTGTGTCTTAAGGTGTTATTCTAGTACGAACTCTATGATAGATTGATCAGAAAGAATAACTTTGAGGTGGTTTCATACCCTACCATAATCTCTTCGTTTGTTCTCCGCTATTAGTGACTTTGGAGTGACTCTTTGTTGCATGTTGAGGGATAGTTATATGATCCAGTTTTATTATTATTGTTGAGAGAACTTGCACTAGTGAAAGTATGAACCCTAGGCCTTGTTTCAAAGCATTGCAATACCGTTTACGCTCACTTTTATCATTAGTTACCTTGCTGTGATGCCCGGATAATTAAGCTACAGTGAAACTCTGCTAATGATGCCACGTCACCTCCGTTACTGTTGCTAATTCCTCGTTAGTTCCAAAACCGATTCAAAATTCAAATTCCAAATATGGCATACAATAAAAGTTTTTCAAATAATAAAACTAAAATGTGCGGAGTGAACCAAATATTGCATAGGTAATTTTGGTGAAGAAACCACACTTTTATAAAAGTGTAAAATACTCTAAAATGTTTTAAAAAGTAGCAAAAACAATTAGTTGAATGCCTTTTACAATAAATAAAATATTAAACTATGTTTATTAGTTGGCCAAACTTATGTGGCAGTAGCCTATCTAGTAAGACTAAAGTAGGGACTACTTTTATAGTTTATAAAACTAAGATAAAGTGAAACTAAAAATAAAACAGTAATAGAAAGATTAAGAAAAACAAAATAACAAAAAAAAGATAAAAAGAGAACACCCCCCCCCCCCGCTGGGCCATGGCCCAGATGGCCTCGGAGCCAACCAGGCCAGCCCAGCTGGCGCCTACAGCACCCCCTGGGGCGACCGAACCCTAGCGGTCCCTCCCCACTCTCTCCCGCATGATCCCCCACTCCCCCTCGTTCCCTCCTCGCGCCGCCACCCACGACGCACACACACACACAGGCGCGGGAGGGGCGCATCTGCTCGACCCCCTCCTCTCGCCGCGCCAGCGCCTGAAGGCCGCCACCAGCCGGCGCCAAGCACCGCAACTCCCGACCTCCGTCCTTGCGCTGCTGTCCTCGCCCAAGACATGGCGGGATCCCGCGCCTCCCCGACGCCCCCACGACGCCGCCCCGTGCTAGGATTCCTCCTCGGGCCGCCGCACGCCGCCACCGACTCCGGCCACCCCGAGCCTCCCTCGAGCCTGCTGCCATGCCCTACGGCTCCACTGTGAGCTCCGCCGCGAAATCCCTCTCCCCCCGTGCTCGATTCCGCTGCCTAGCCCTCATCCCGTTGAGCACCGAGCTTCAGCCGCCACCATGGGCGATGAGCACCACGCTCCCGAACCCCCCTCTGCTCGTACGCTCTACGCCAACACATTCATGGAGCTCCGTAGAGGCCGCCTGTGCCGTTTGTTCGGTCAACTCCCTCGCGTAGCCTGCTTCTGCTGAGCTCCCGCTCCGATCGCCGCCTCGGTTCATCGCCGTCGCCGTTCCCGATCATCTTCGGTCGAGGTAGAGCCCCCGCTCGACACGCGCTGTTGTGTGCGTTTGAACGCATCTGGCCGCATCCAAAATGGTGCCCGGTACGCGTTTTTCGACACGCTCCATCGTGTCGCCGCCGTCGGTTTGGTCACCGGCGCGCCGACCGTTCGAAACGCCCCGTGGGCCACCGACAAGTGGACCCCGCGGGGATTAACCACTAACCCCGCTCTGACGTGTGGGCCCCTGCCTCTAATTAGGTTAGTTAAAAATAATAAACACGGTTATTAGAGTAGTCACTGATAACCTGGCCCACATACTAATTTGTTTAGATAATTTATTTAGAACCTGTTATTATAAACAGTCACTGACTACTGGGTCCTGCTGGACCCAGTTGACTAGTCAACTCTGTTGACTGGGCACTCCCAGTCAATGACAGGTGGGACTCCCTGGGCCCCTTTGACTTCGTTGACCAGTCAACTTGTCAACAGTTGACTGGGCTGACTCAGCCCCTGGCCCCACATGTCAGTCTTAGTAGCACATATGTGGGTACACTTCTGTGTACCCGTAGTAATTTCCTTTTATTTTTGATTTAAATTAAATTCAGAAAATGAATAAAACTTAGAAAATTAATATAAAATAATCCGTAGCTCGGATGGAAAGACTTTGTACATGAAAGTTGCTCAGAACGACGAGATGAAATTGGATACGTAGCCCGTTCGTCCGCCACGCATCCCTAGCATAGCGAACACGCAACTTTCCCCCTCCATTTCGTCTGTCCGAAAACGCGAAACACCGGGGATATTTTCCCGGATGTTTCCCCCTTCACCGGTATCACCTCATACCGCGTTAGGGCACACGTAGCACCGTTACTTGTCATGTCATGCATCGATATGCATCTGTTTGCATTGTATTCATTGTTTCTTCCCCCTCTTCTCTCCGGTAGACTACGAGACCAACGCCGCTGCTGGTGCCCCGACCAACTACGTTGTTGACGACCCCTACTTGCCAGAGCAACAAGGCAATCCCCCCCCCTTGATCACCAGATATCGCCTATTCTACTCTCTACTGCTTCCATTAGAGTAGTGTAGCATGTTACTGCTTTCCGTTAATCCTATCCTGATGCATAGCCTGTCCTTGCTACTACTGTTGTTACCTTTACCTGCAATCCTACATGCTTAGTATAGGATGCTAGTAGTATTCCATCTGTGGCCCTACATTCTTGTCCGTCTGCCATGCTATACTATCGGGCCGTGAACACTTGGGAGGTGATCACGGGTATATACTTATATACATGATATATGATACCTGTGGTGACTAAAGTCGGGTTGGCTCGTAGGAGTACCCGCGAGTGGATCTTTGTGGCAGAGCGACAGGGCAGGTTGAGACCACCTAGGCGAGAGGTGGGCCTGGCCCTGGTCGGTGTTCGCGGTTACTTTAAAATAACACACTTAACGAGTTCTTGGTATTTGATCTGAGTCTGGCCATTTGGTCTATACGCACTAACCAACTACGTGGGAAAGTTATGGGCACTCGACGTCGTGGTATCAGCCGAAGCCTTCGTGACGTCAGCGACTGAGCGGCGCGCGCCGCATTGGACCGTAAGCTCGCACTTGTATTAAGGGGGCTAGGTCTGCTTCCAGACGCGTACGCAACGTGCAGGTGTGCAATGGGCGATGGGCCCAGACCCCTGCGCGCATAGGATTTAGACCGGCGTGCTGACCTCTCTGTTTTGCCTAGGTAGGGCTGCGACGTGTTGATCTTCTGCGGCTGGGCATGACCCAGAAAAGTGTGTCCGGCCAAATGGGATCGAGCGTGTTGGGTTATGTGGTGCACCCCTGCAGGGAAGTTTATCTATTCGAATAGCCGTGTCCCTTGACCTTATGACAACTAGAACCGGATACTTAATAAAACACACCCTTCCAAGTGCCAGATATAACCCGGTGATTGCTCTCTAACAAGGCGACGAGGAGGGGATCGCCGGGTAAGTTTATGCTATACGATGCTACTTGGTGAACTTACCATCTACTCTCTCCTACATGCTGCAAGATGGAGGTGGCCAGAAGCGTAGTCTTCGACATGATTAGCTATCCCCCTCTTATTCTGGCATTCTGCAGTTCAGTCCACCGATATGGCCCTTTACACATATACCCATGCATATGTAGTGTAGCTCCTTGCTTGCGAGTACTTTGGATGAGTACTCACGGTTGCCTTTGTCCCTCTTTTCCCCCCTTCCCTTCTACCTGGTTGTCGCAACCAGATGCCGGAGCCCAGGAGCCAGACACCACCGTCGACGACGACTCCTACTACACCGGAGGTGCCTACTACTACGTGCAACCCGCTGACGATGACCAGGAGTAGTTAGGAGGATCCCAGGCAGGAGGCCTGCGCCTCTTTCGATCTGTATCCCAGTTTGTGCTAGCCTTCTTAAGGCAAACTTGTTTAACTTATGTCTGTACTCAGATATTGTTGCTTCCGCTGACTCGTCTATGATCGAGCACTTGTATTCGAGCCCTCGAGGCCCCTGGCTTGTATTATGATGCTTGTATGACATATTTATGTTTTAGAGTTGTGTTGTGATATCTTCCTATGAGTCCCTGATCTGGATCGTACACGTTTGCGTGCATTATTAGTGTATGATTGAATCGGGGGCGTCACAAGTTGGTATCAGAGCCGACTGCCTGTAGGAATCCCCCTTCCACACTCCTTGGCCGAAGTGGAGTCTAGACATTGCAAACACTTTTACTAACATGGCTGTGTGTCTTACGGGCCCACGTCGCCATTGGGTGGTACTAGGATCTTTTACTCCTCGACCTTTACTCTGGGACTCTGAGCTCTCTTCTATTCAGGTTAAAACATTTTGCTAAAAACAAAATTAACTTTAGGTTCTCTAAAATACTTTCTCCCGGAGAGCCCCTCACTTCAGAAGATCGCCTGCTGCACTCGAAGATTCCGAAGTTACTGTATGATGTTCTCTCGAGTCTTTGTGACATCGCATTTGCGATTTCCTTCCACCATCAACCCCTATGAAAACTGCATACACTTGCCATTCATACAATCATTCCTCGTTGATCTTGTTATTACAAGATGTCCCGAAATACTCTCTGTTGTCCCGAGAATCCTTTGAGCTTACTGCCTTGCAATTCTTTACCACATGAATACCCCTACGAATAAATCCTCACACTTGTCGAGTATCCGCTCATCCCCAGTTGATGATGTGTTTCACAAAAGTCTTCAAAATACCATTCGATCTTCCGAAAATCCCCAGGAGCCTTTTGCTCTTGAAATTCTTGCTTACTTGCATTATGATTAATCCCATAAGTCTAGTAATCTTATTGACATCCTTTGTCATTATCATTTTGAGTCTGTTGATTCAATATGTTGCGGTTGCTCGCAATCCTCAACCGAATCATAGAATTCACCCTTCTGGCTTAGACGCCAATTTTAAACATGAGATGGTTCTCGCCGAATCAAATTGCCATCGATTGTATACCTAAGCCTATTCAACTTATCCATCTTTGATCAGACCGTTTGCTTCTGATATCTTGATTTGGAAAACATAATTCCTTTGCATTTGATTGAATTAGTCGGTTGTTTCTATAATTTGATCTCCTTGCATTGTATCTTCCTCTGATTGAGTACCGATGCTCACATCAGATCCCTTGAGGACCACCGGATCCTTTGTGGGATTTTATCCGGTAGCATCCTTCATATCCAATCACTTTGGAAGTTCTTTCTCCATTGGTAAATCCTATCCTCTGATTGACCTACCATGCTTTGCTTTCGAGCTTGTGTTATGTACTCCTGAAGTCTGTGGTATATGTTCCTAAGAGACCCTGATGGGTTGAACCTATACCTTTTTCTAATCTGTGTGAACCCGGAAACTACTACGGGTCATACTCTACTGCTGTTATGTCAGATAAAATTTCAACACAACTTCGTTGAAGGCAAGAAGTGAATGAAAGGTTATGCATTAGAGAAGTGGGAGTCGACCTTGAACTTTGTGTTCATGCCCATGGACACGATGTAGATCCTATCATAAAAGCTTCTTGTAATAATAATTGTTTCCTTGATATAATATCATATGGTATCTGAGAATTGACCCCTTTGTAGTCGTGGTTCCGGCCATGTTCTCCTTTAAATACCATTTCTCGGACAAGTTGAAGTACTTGTCTTCTGTAGAGCAATACCCCAGTCCAACCTCTACTTTGGTTTGTCGTCGAGTATTACCCCCCTGGTATCTCGAGATTATCACGGAACTGCATAACTTCTTATGAGTTCTCCATCAAGTATTACATTCTCATTGATTCCAATTTTTCCCGGGCTCCAAGTTATTAAACACTCAAGGACATCGATAACTGAATCGAGTCCGCATCACGATTAAACAACTCTTAGTAATCTCCTTTGCTTACGGGTTTGGACTCGATCACGTCATCCCTAGCCTGACCGGATTATCATTATCATGCTGATTTTAACTGTGCTACCTGGTCCTTATTCCTGGAGCACAACTTTCGACGATTGAGCTAAGATTACGTCGATTTCCTTGTCTTATCGTTCCACCTCGAACAACAAGCTTGGTTCCGAGTTGGTGTCGTATCCATGGATCCAATAATATTTTGCTGCACCAGTCCTTTTGCTTGATGCAGTCGCTGTTCGATTGCTTCTTCGTGGAGCCTCTCGACAAAATTGCCATGATCATCATCAATATCTTGACTCCTTCCAGGATATCAATCAAATTGATGATGATAAGTATCATCCTCGTCCCTTGGTAATTTGAGTTACCATGAACAACATCCTTATCTTCCTTTCATCACAACATTGATCATGTTGTGGATGTGACTTGCTATCCAGCTTGTATTATGTTCTATCTTGGAGTATTACCATCTTTTAGGTCAAGATTGTCATGAGAATTTCACCACCTCTTAAGAATTCTTGATACAGGTGATACTTCTTGCCATATTCGTTCATTCCTTGGTCCCTGTGTTGTTTCTAACCGGAAAACCGACAATTAAACTATGATGTGCGACTTCAAAACTTCTAGCAACCCTATTGCTTTGAAGTTAATGGTCGATAGTTTCATTCTAAGTCTATTGCTTATTGAATCATCATTCAAACATTGATCGTGCTACCTAGTCCAGATTTCCGGGTGCACCCTTCTATCATTGATAAATTGTGTATGATTTCCTCGAGCATACATCATTATATCATTGATCTGACTAATGTTATCTCCTTGTTCACATAATTGTGGAAATCCATATTTTTGGAAATCTCAATGAATTGTCGCTGAGTCAATCAGCCACCTCCTCACCTCCTTGATTTAATGCTGAACTCTTGTTTCAGAACTCGCTTCCATAGTTCAATTCTCGAGAATATTACAATGCCATCTCGACAATTTGTGTTGCACCTTTCTTCTCAGGCATCCTGAGTCAGAGTTATCCTGACACCAACCAGATCTGAATCTCGGTCAGATATGATGGTTGGAACATATTTTCAAGAGTTATAACATTGGTTGTTATATGACCCGGTAAGGTGGTGTCATGCCTGGTACACCTGGCCGGAGGACCCTATTGTTATAGTTCCCTTCTTAACAAGGTTATTGATTCTTCCATGAGGAAATCGTAAGACTTATTCTATAAGTTGTTCCTGATGGATCCTTTGTGTATCCAAAGTCCGACCTTTGCTTGAAGACCATGTCAAAGCTATCTCGAAGCATGTTTGTGGTACTCCGATCATCAATAAGAACATTTAAAGCACAATGCTAAATTTTCCTTATCAATTATCCAAACACCGTTGTATGGGTAATGTCAGGAAAGTTCTCTCCCCTTACCTAAATGGTTTTCTACCTTCTATCCTGTCATGGATATCATCTGCTTGTCCTTGTGAAGGATATACCCATGAAATATGTGTTTAAACACATTTTACTTTCCATTGTTCTGTTTAATATGATGATCACATTTTCCTTCCATTGGTTTGTTTGACCTTTTCTTGTGATCTATATAATCTAAGCAGTAATAATTCACTACTTATGTAAACACCTCGGTGTACAACTCTGTCAGTGAGACCCTGTTTCTACTGTTGATGACATTCCGGTAACCGCCGATGGATGAGAAATTTGCCTAATGGTCCGCCTCGTTCAACGAGCAGGAAAATGGTTCTCTTCGTCCCTCGCCCTTGGTACCGACGTTGTTGCCGACATAATCGACAGGCTACCCTTTGACATGCCTTGCTTGCATGATCACGCAAGACGTCTCCACCCTTCCAACTTTTATCCCACATGGTGGGCCCATAACCCACAGTTCCACAGGATCGAAACCTGACTCTCCTGTACCCCTGTTCCCAAGGTTATTCCTCGCGCTTGGCTCCGTATGCAAGTCACGAGCCACCTACATAGTAGTCTATTCTGGTATCAGACACAACATTCATTCTTCGACGCTTTGAACCCCTTTCACTCTGTTTCAGACATCGAACGATTGTCTATCCGCTTGGAACTCCTTATTGTACCTTCTTACTTTGCTCTTGAGGTCTTTCATTTGTTCAACTCGAGAGATATGCATCTGTTCTTTCATGGGATACTCCCAGATGATTACCCCTTATAGCATTCTATCGTTGTCGAACTGCCCCTTATTCGTAAGTATGATGGAGTTTCCGAAGGAAGGAGGCTGACTTCATCATGATGAACTGGAGCAGAGAAATGAAGACATCAACATTAGGGATCAACTTCTTCGAGAAGAGCAAGCAAGACCGAGAAGATTCATTAGAATTTCGTAACCAGACCTTTCCCCTTACTCCCCCTCTTAAATCTCGGGACGAGATTTCTTGTAGTGGAGGAGAATTGTGACGCCCGGATAATTAAGCTACAGTGAAACTCTGCTAATGATGCCACGTCACCTCTGTTACTGTTGCTAATTCCTCGTTAGTTCAAAAACCGATTCAAAATTCAAATTCCAAATATGGCATACAATAAAAGTTTTTCAAATAATAAAACGAAAATGTTCGGAGTGAACCAAATATTGCATAGGTAATTTTGGTGAAGAAACCACACTTTTATAAAAGTGCAAAATACTCTAAAATGTTTTAAAAAGTAGCAAAAACAATTAGTTGAATGCCTTTTACAATAAATAAAATATTAAACTATGTTAATTAGTTGGCCAAACTTATGTGGTAGTAGCCTATTTATTAACACTAAAGTAGGGACTACTTTTATAGTTTATAAAACTAAGATAAAGTGAAAATAAAAATAAAACAGTAATAGAAAGATTAAGAAAAACAAAATAACAAAAAAAATAAGATAAAAGAGAACACCCCCCCCCCCCGCGCTGGGCCACGGCCCAGATGGCCTCGGAGCCAACCAGGCCGGCCCAGCTGGCGCCTACAGCACCCCCTGGGGCGACCGAACCCTAGCGGTCCCTCCCCACTCTCTCCCGCACGATCCACCACTCCCCCTCGTTCCCTCCTTGCGCCACCACCCACGACGCACACACACACACAGGCGCGGGAGGGGCGCGCATCTGCTCGACCCCCCTCCTCTCGACGCGCCCGCGCCTGAAGGCCGCCACCAGCCGGCGCCAAGCACCGCAACTCCCGACTTCCGTCCTTGCGCCGCTGTCCTCGCGCAAGACATGGCGGGATATCGCGCCTCCCCGACGCCCCCAAGACGCTGCCCCATGCTGGGCTTCCTCCTCGGGCCGCCGCACACCGCCACCGACTCCGGCCACCCCGAGCCTCCCTCGAGCCTGCTGCCATGCCCTACGGCTCCACTGTGAGCTCCGCCGCGAAATCCCTCTCCCCCCCGTGCTCGATTCCGCTGCCTAGCCCTCATCCCGTTGAGCACCGAGCTTCGGCCGCCCCCATGGGCGACGAGCACCACGCTCCCGAACCCCCCTCTGCTCGTACGCGCTACGCCAACACATTCATGGAGCTCCGTAGAGGCCGCCTATGCCGTTTGTTCGGTCAACTCCCTCGCGTAGCCTGCTTCTGCTAAGCTCCCGCTCAGGTCGCCGCCTCAGTTCATCGCCGTCGCCGTTCCCGGCCATCTTCGGTCGAGGTAGAGCCCCCGTTCGACACACGCTGTTGCGTGCGTTTGAACGCATCTGGCCGCATCCAAAATGGTGCCCGGTACGCGTTTTCCGACGCGCTCTGGCGTGTCGCCGCCATCGGTTTGGTCACCGGCGCGCCGGCCGTTCGAAACGCCCCGTGGGCCACCGACAAGCGGACCCCGCGGGGATTAACCACTAACCCCGCACTGACCTGTGGGCCCTTGCCTCTAATTAGGTTAGTTAAAAATAATAAAGACGGTTATTAGAGTAGTCACTGATAACCTGGCCCACATACTAATTTGTTTAAATAATTTATTTAGAACCTGTTATTATAAACAGTCACTGACTACTGGGTCCCGCTGGACCCAGTTGACTAGTCAACTCTGCTGACTGGGCACTCCTAGTCAATGACAGGTGGGACCCCCTGGGCCCCTTTGACTTCGTTGACCAGTCAACTGTCAACAGTTGACTGGGCTGACTCAGCCCCTGGCCCCACATGTCAGTCTTAGTAGCACATATGTGGGTACACTTCTGTGTACCCATAGTAATTTCCCTTTTATTTTCGATTTAAATTAAATTCAAAAAATGAATAAAACTTAGAAAATTAATATAAAATAATCCGTAGCTCGGATGGAAAAACTTTGTACATGAAAGTTGCTCAGAACGACGAGATGAAATCGGATACGTAGCCCGTTCGTCCGCCACGCATCCCTAGCATAGCGAACACGCAACTTTCCCCCTTCGTTTCGTCTGTCCGAAAACGCGAAACACCGGGGATATTTTCCTGGATGTTTCCCCCATCACCGGTATCACCTCATACCGCGTTAGGGCACACCTAGCACCGTTACTTGTCATGTCATGCATCGATATGCATCTGTTTGCATTGTATTCATTGTTTCTCCCCCATCTTCTCTCCGGTAGACTACGAGACCAACGCCGCTGCTGGTGCCCCGACCAACTATGTTGTTGACGACCCCTACTTGCCAGAGCAACAAGGCAAGCCCCCCCTGATCACCAGATATCGCCTAGTCTACTCTCTACTGCTTCCATTAGAGTAGTGTAGCATGTTACTGCTTTCCGTTAATCCTATCCTGATGCATAGCCTGTCCTTGCTACTACTGTTGTTTCCTTTACCTGCAATCCTACATGCTTAGTATAGGATGCTAGTATTCCATCTGTGGCCCTACATTCTTGTCCGTCTGCCATGCTATACTATCGGGTCGTGATCACTCGGAAGGTGATCACGGGTATATACTTATATACATGATATATGATACCTGTGGTGACTAAAGTCGGGTCGGCTCGTAGGAGTACCCGCGAGTGGATCTTTGTGGCGGTGCGACAGGGCAGGTAGAGACCACCTAGGTGAGAGGTGGGCCTTGCCCTGGTCGGCATTCGCGGTTACTTTAAAATAACACGCTTAACGAGTTCTTGGTATTTGATCTGAGTCTGGCCATTTGGTCTATACGCACTAACCAACTACGTGGGAACATTATGGGCACTCGATGTCGTGGTATCAGCCGAAGCCTTTGTGACGTCAGCGACTGAGCGGCGCGCGCCGCATTGGACCGTAAGCTCGCACTTGTATTAAGGGGGCTAGGTCTGCTTCCGGACGCGTACGCAACGTGCAGGTGTGCAATGGGCGATGGGCCCAGACCGCTGCGCTCATAGGATTTAGACCGGCGTGCTGAGCTCTCTGTTGTGCCTAGGTAGGGCTGCGACGTGTTGATCTTCCGCGGCCGGGCATGACCCAGAAAAGTGTGTCCGGCCAAATGGGATCGAGCGTGTTGGGTTATGTGGTGCACCCCTGCAGGGAAGTTTATCTATTCGAATAGCCGTGTCCCTCGGTAAAAGGATGACCCGGAGTTGTACCTTGACCTTATGACAACTAGAACCGGATACATAATAAAACACACCCTTCCAAGTGCCAGATATAACCCGGTGATCGCTCTCTAACAGGGCGACGAGGAGGGGATCGCCGGGTAGGTTTATGCTATACGATGCTACTTGGTGAACTTACCATCTACTCTCTCCTACATGCTGCAAGATGGAGGTGGCCAGAAGCGTAGTCTTCGACATGATTAGCTATCCCCCTCTTATTCTGGCATTCTGCAGTTCAGTCCACCGATATGGCCCTTTACACATATACCCATGCATATGTAGTGTAGCTCCTTGCTTGCGAGTACTTTGGATGAGTACTCACGGTTGCCTTTGTCCCTCTTTTCCCCCTTTCCCTTCTACCTGGTTGTCGCAACCAGATGGCGGAGCCCAGGAGCCAGACGCCACTGTCGACGACGACTCCTACTACATCGGAGGTGCCTACTACTACGTGCAGCCCGCTGACGACGACCAGGAGTAGTTAGGAGGATCCCAGGTAGGAGGCCTGCGCCTCTTTCGATCTGTATCCCAGTTTGTGCTAGCCTTCTTAAGGCAAACTTGTTTAACTTATGTCTGTACTCAGATATTGTTGCTTCCGCTGACTCGTCTATGATCGAGCAATTGTATTCGAGCCCTCGAGGCCCCTGGCTTGTATTATGATGCTTGTATGACTTATTTATGTTTTAGAGTTGTGTTGTGATATCTTCCCCTGAGTCCCTGATCTTGATCGTACACGTTTGCGTGCATGATTAGTGTACGATTGAACCGGGGGCGTCACACTTGCTGTTTTTATATTTTCAGATTACAAATACCTATATCTACCATCCATGTTGCACTTGTATCACCATCTCTTCGCCGAACTAGTGCACCTATACAATTTACCATTGTATTGGGTGTGTTGGGGACACAAGAGACTCTTTGTTATTTGGTTGCAGGGTTGTTTGAGAGAGACCATCTTCAACCTACGCCTCCCACGGATTGATCAAACTTAGGTCATCCACTTGAGGGAAATTGGCTACTGTCCTACAAACCTCTGCACTTGGAGGCCCAACAACGTTTACAAGAAGAAGGTTGCGTAGTAGACATCAAGCTCTTTTCTGGCGCCGTTGCCGGGGAGGTGAATGCTTGAAGGTATATCTTTGGATTTTGCAATCGAATCTTTTAGTTTCTTGTTTTTATCACTAGTTTAGTCTATAAAAGAAAATTACAAAAAAATGGAGTTAAGGGTGCCTCATATGCTTCATCTTTTTAATGTCTTTCGTGAAAATGATGGGAAGGAAAATTGTGCTCAAATACTAGAAGAAGAATTAAATAGAATGCTTGGCATAAAATATGTGAATGATGAGCATGATTGCAATGTCGTTAGAATGAATTCTTCGAATACCCATGATGCTAATGATATGCAAAGCCACAAGCTTGGGGATGCTATGTTTGATGAAGATGATATATTTAGTCTCCCAAGTTTTGATATGCAAATTTATAATGATGATAGCATGCCTCCTACTTATGATGATTATATTGATGAAAGTGGGTTTGGAAGAGTGTCAACTTTAGGAAGTAGTGATCCCACTATTTTGGAGGATGTTGAATCTTATTGTGATAATTATGAAAGTGGGTTTGGAGAGGTCATAACTTTATTTAGTGATGAATCCACTATTTTGGAAGAGGTTTCAATTGATTATCATGAGAACAAAGTTGCTACTTATGATGATTATTGTGATGAAACTTATGCTATAAAAGTAGTGATGATTATATTTATAAAACTTGTCATGATTATGATTACCCTTTTTCTGAACATTACTCTTTTAATGTGGAAACAATTTATAATATTCAAGTCTCTTATCATACTCCCACTATTCCGAATGAGAAGAATTTTGCTTATGTGGAGAGTAGTAAAATTTCTATGAAAGTAGATCATGAAAATAATGCTTTAGGTTCTGGTTATATTGTCGAATTCATTCATGATGCTACTGAAAATTATTATGAGGGAGGAATGTATGCTTGTAGGAATTGCAATAATATCAAGTTTCCTCTCTATGTGTTGAAAATCTTGAAGCTATGCCTGTTTTGCCTTCCTATGCTAGTCGATTATTGTTCCCATAAGTTGTTTGCTCACAAAATCCCTATGCATAGGAAGTGGGTTAGACTTAAATGTGCTAGTCATATTCTTCATGATGCTCTCTTTATGTTTCAGTTCTTATCTTTTATGTGAGCATCATTGAAATCATCATGCCTAGCTAGGGGCGTTAAACGTTAGCGCTTGTTGGGAGGCAACCCAATATTATTTTAGTTTATTGCCTTTTGGTTCTGTTTAGTAATAAATAATTCATCTAGCTTCTGTTTAGATGTGTTTTTATGTTTTAATTAGTGTTTGTGCCAAGTTAAACCTATAGGATCTTCTTGGATGATAGTTATTTGATCTTGCTGAAAATTCCAGAAACTTTCTGTTCACGAAAACAATTGTTAAAAATCACCAGAACGTGATAAAATATTGATTCAAATTGAAGAAGATCAGCAAACAAATTATCTAGGTCTTCCTATTTTGGTAGAATTTTTGGAGTTCCAGAAGTTTGCGTTAGTTACAGATTACTACAGACTGTTCTGTTATTGACAGATTCTGTTTTTCATGTGTTGTTTGCTTATTTCTATGAATCTATGGCTAGTAAAATAGTTTATAAACCATAGAGAAGTTGGAATACAGTAGATTTAACACCAATACAAATAAAGAATGAGTTCATTACAGTACCTTGAAGTGGTGTTTTTGTTTCTTTCGCTAACGGAGCTTACGAGTTTTCTATTAAGTTTTGTGTTGTGAAGTTTTCAAGTTTTGGGTAAAGATTCGATGGACTATGGAATAAGGAGTGGAAAGAGCCTAAGCTTGGGGATTCCCAAAGGCACCCCAAGGTAATATTCAAGGATAACCAAGCGTCTAAGCTTGGGAATGCCCCAGAAGGCATCCCCTCTTTCGTCTTCGTTCATCGGTAACTTTACTTGGAGCTATATTTTTATTCACCACATGATATGTGTTTTGCTTGGAGCGTCATGTCATTTTATTTTGTTTTGCTTGCTGTTTGAATAATGTATCAAGATCTTAAATTCTTAAAATGGGAGAGAGTCTTCACATAGTTACATAATTATTCGACTACTCATTGATCTTCACTTATATCTTTTTGGACCAGTTTGTCATTTACTCGTGTGCTTCACTTATATCCTGTGAGTAAATGGTTGAATGATGTGAATGTCATAAATCTGAAATTATATATGTTTCATATGCCTTTCCCATGGGGAGTAATGCCTTCACATATAAGAAGTAGAGGTGGTAAATTTTTTGAAGGTTAGCAAACATTGTATTGGTCACTTGAACAATTCATGAAAGAATATTGAAGGAAGAGAGATTTCACATATAAATATACTATCTTGGACATCTTCTATGATTATGAGCCCCATTAATTATTTTCAAACCTGAGCAAATGAGTTGAAGTTGGACAAGGAAGACAACATAATGAGTTATGCTTGGGTATATTTGTATAAGTTATATTGTTATGGATCCTCTAACATGTGGTGCTTGCTATTTAGAATCCTTTGCTAGCCAAAATATCCGTACTAAGCAGGAATACTGCTTGTGCATCCAAATTCCTAGAACCAAGTTTCTTCCATGAGTGTCCACCATATCTACCTATATGCGGTATTTACCTGCCATTCCAAGTAAATTTGCTTGTGCCAAACTCTAAACCTTCAAATAATAATCTATTTTGTATGCCCGAATTGCTCATGTAGCGACTAGGGGCTGTCAGTATCTTCCATGCTTGGTGGGTTATTCTCACGATGAGTGGACTCCGCTCATCATTCACGAGAAAATGGCTGGTAACTGGGATGCCTAGTCCTATGATAAAATATCAAAAACAAATCACAAATAATTTAAAAAAACTCCCCAGGAATGTTGATAGTTGGACGGCACACGTTGTTTCGGACAAGCCGTGGAGTGTGAATGTTGGTGGAGGGGAAGTAAAAAATTTACCTTTCTGCGTGGGAACCGCCTATGATGTATCTAGAATGGAAGATATTGGGAACTCTTGGTCGTTATGTTGACAATGAAAGCATACCTATCAAAATTATTTTCATCTCTGTTTTAGCTTCGAGCTCTGGCACCTCTACAAATCCCTGCTTCCCTCTGCGAAGGGCCTATCTTTTACTTTTATGCAAGAGTCAGTAGTATTCCTTCTCATTCCAACCTACTCTTTAGTTGGCAAGCATCATGTGATGGAAAGATCTAAGCATATATGGCCATTCAAATATATTTGAGCATGAATTATTATTGTTGACATTACCCTTGAGGTAAAAGGTTGGGAGGCGAAACATTAAGCCCCTATCTTTCTCTGTGTTCGATGAATACTATTTGTTCTTAAAATATGCTTTGAGTGGTAGCAATCATGGAAGACTAAATGATAGTTGAGTATGTGAAGTTTGCGGAATCAAAGCTCTGACATAGACTCTTCCTGAAAATAAGATGAATTGTAATTGTTTGATGACTAATAACACGGTTTGTTAGTTTTCAAGGAAGTTTATGATCTATACTTTAACATGTGAATAGTTTGTTACTTGATCATGCAAATTTTTATGATATGAGCTACTGTTATGACATATAATGATGGTAGAAAAGGTGATTGAAATTCTCATTGATCAAACTTGTGCACCTGCTAGCATTCACACTTCATAAATTCTTTCTTTTATCATTTACATACTCGAGGACAAGCAGGACTTAAGCTTGGGGATGCTGATACGTCTCCAACGTATCTATAATTTATGAAGTATTCATGCTATTATATTATCCATCTTGGATGTTTAATGGGCTTTACTATGCACTTTTATATTATTTTTGGGACTAACTTATTAACCCAGAGCCCAGTGCGAGTTTCTGTTTTTCTCCTTGTTTCAGTGTTTCGCAGAAAAGGAATATCAAACGTAGTCCAAACGGAATGAAACCTTCGGGAGAGTTATTTTTGGAACGGAAACAATCTAGAAGACTTGGAGTGTACGTAAGGGAAGCAAGAGGAAGGCACGAGGCAGGGGGCGCGCCCTCCACCCTCGTGGCTCCCCTGACCGACTTCTTTCACCTATATATATATCCATATACCCTAAAACCATCGGGGAACAGAATAGATCGGGAGTTCCGCCGCCGCAAGCCTCTGTAGCCACCAAAAATCAACCGGGACCCTGTTCCGGCACCCTGCCGGAGGGGGGAACCCTCACCGGTGGCCATTTTCATCATTCTGGCGCTCTCCATGATGAGGAGGGAGTAGTTCACCCTCGGGGCTGAGGGTATGTACCAGTAGCTATGTGTTTGATCTCTCTCTCTCTCCCTCGTGTTCTTGAGTTGGTACAATCTTGATGTATCGCGAGCTTTGCTATTATAGTTGGATCTTATGATGTTTCTCCCCCTCTACTCTCTTGTAATGGATTGAGTTTTCCCTTTGAAGTTATCTTATCTGATTGAGTCTTTAAGGATTTGAGAACACTTGATGTATGTCTTGCATGTGCGTATCTGTGGTGACAATGGGATATCACGTGATTCACGTGATGTATGTTTTGGTGATCAACTTGCGGGTTCCGCCCATGAACCTATGCATAGGAGTTGGCACACCTTTTCGTCTTGACTCTCCGGTAGAAACTTTGGGGCACTCTTTGAGGTTCTTTGTGTTGGTTTGAATAGATGAATCTGAGATTGTGTGATGCATATCGTATAATCATACCCACGGATACTCGAGGTGACATTGGAGTATCTAGGTGACATTAGGGTTTTGGTTTATTTGTGTCTTAAGGTGTTATTCTAGTACGAACTCTATGATAGATTGATCAGAAAGAATAACTTTGAGGTGGTTTCGTACCCTACCATAATCTCTTCGTTTGTTCTCTGCTATTAGTGACTTTGGAGTGACTCTTTGTTGCATGTTGAGGGATAGTTATATGATCTAGTTTTGTTATTATTGTTGAGAGAACTTGCACTAGTGAAAGTATGAACCCTAGGCCTTGTTTCAAAGCATTGCAATACCGTTTACGCTCACTTTTATCATTAGTTACCTTGCTGTTTTTATATTTTCAGATTACGAATACCTATACCTACCATCCATATTGCAGTTGTATCACCATCTCTTCGCCGAACTAGTGCACCTATACAATTTACCATTGTATTGGGTGTGTTGGAGACACAAGAGACTCTTTGTTATTTGGTTTGTGCCAAGTTTGCGTTAGTTACAGATTACTACAGACTGTTCTGTTTTTGACAGATTCTGTTTTTCATGTGTTGTTTGCTTATTTCGATGAATCTATGGCTAGTAAAATAGTTTATAATCCATAGAGAAGGTGGAATACAGTAGATTTAACACCCATACAAATAAAGAATGAGTTCATTACAGTACCTTGAAGTGGTGTTTTTGTTTCTTTCGCTGACGGAGCTTACAAGTTTTCTATTAAGTTTTGTGTTGTGAAGTTTTCAAGTTTTGGGTAAACTTTCGATGGACTATGCAATAAGGAGTGGCAAGAGCCTAATCTTGGGGATGCCCAAAGGCACCCCAAGGTAATATTCAAGGATAACCAAGCGTCTAAGCTTGGGGATGCCCCAGAAGGCATCCCCTCTTTCGTCTTCGTTCATCGGTAACTTTACTTGGAGCTATATTTTTATTCACCACATGATATGTGTTTTGCTTGGAGCGTCATGTCATTTTATTTTGTTTTGCTTGCTATGCCTGTTTTGCCTTCCTATGCTAGTCAATTATTGTTCCCATAAGTTGTTTGCTCACAAAATCCCTATGCATAGGAAGTGGGTTAGACTTAAATGTGCTAGTCATATTCTTCATGATGCTCTCTTTATGTTTCAGTTCTTATCTTTTATGTGAGCATCATTGAAATCATCATGCCTAGCTAGGGGCGTTAAACGTTAGCGCTTGTTGGGAGGCAACCCAATATTATTTTAGTTTATTGCCTTTTGGTTCTGTTTAGTAATAAATAATTCATCTAGCTTCTGTTTAGATGTGTTTTTATGTTTTAATTAGTGTTTGTGCCAAGTTAAACCTATAGGATCTTCTTGGATGATAGTTATTTGATCTTGCTGAAAATTCCAGAAACTTTCTGTTCACGAAAACAATTGTTAAAAATCACCAGAACGTGATAAAATATTGATTCAAATTGAAGAAGATCAACAAACAAATTATCTAGGTCTTCCTATTTTGGTAGAATTTTTGGAGTTCCAGAAGTTTGCGTTAGTTACAGATTACTACAGACTGTTCTGTTATTGACAGATTCTGTTTTTCATGTGTTGTTTGCTTATTTCTATGAATCTATGGCTAGTAAAATAGTTTATAAACCATAGAGAAGTTGGAATACAGTAGATTTAACACCAATACAAATAAAGAATGAGTTCATTACAGTACCTTGAAGTGGTGTTTTTGTTTCTTTCGCTAACGGAGCTTACGAGTTTTCTATTAAGTTTTGTGTTGTGAAGTTTTCAAGTTTTGGGTAAACATTCGATGGACTATGCAATAAGGAGTGGCAAGAGCCTAATCTTGGGGATGCCCAAAGGGACCCCAAGGTAATATTCAAGGATAACCAAGTGTCTAAGCTTGGGGATGCCCCAGAAGGCATCCCCTCTTTCCTCTTCGTTCATCGGTAACTTTACTTGGAGCTATATTTTTATTCACCACATGATATGTGTTTAATGGGCTTTACTATGCACTTTTATATTATTTTTGGGACTAACTTATTAACCCAGAGCCCAGTGCGAGTTTCTGTTTTTCTCCTTGTTTCAGTGTTTCGCAGAAAAGGAATATCAAACGGAGTCCAAACGGAATGAAACCTTCGGGAGAGTTATTTTTGGAACGGAAGCAATCAAGAAGACTTGGAGTGTACGTAAGTGAAGCAACGAGGAAGGCACGAGGCAGGGGGCGCGCCCACCCCCCTAGGCGCGCCCTCCACCCTCGTGGGCCCCTCGTGGCTCCCCTGACCGACTTCTTTCACCTATATATATATATATATCCATATACCCTAAAACCATCGGGGAACAGAATAGATCGGGTGTTCCGCCGCCACAAGCCTCTGTAGCCACCAAAAACCAATCGGGACCCTGTTCCGGCACCCTGCCGGAGGGGGGAACCCTCACCGGTGGCCATCTTCATCATTTCGGCGCTCTCCATGACGAGGAGGGAGTAGTTCACCCTCGGGGCTGAGGGTATGTACCAGTAGCTATGTGTTTGATCTCTCTCTCTCTCTCGTGTTCTTGAGGTGGTACGATCTTGATGTATCGCGAGCTTTGCTATTATAGTTGGATCTTATGATGTTTCTCCCCCTCTACTCTCTTGTAATGGATTGAGTTTTCCCTTTGAAGTTATCTTATCTGATTGAGTCTTTAAGGATTTGAGAACACTTGATGTATGTCTTGCATGTGCGTATCTGTGGTGACAATGGGATATCACGTGATTCACTTGATGTATATTTTGGTGATCAACTTGCTGGTTCCGCCCATGAACCTATGCATAGGGGTTGGCACACGTTTTCGTCTTGACTCTCCAGACAAACTTTGGGGCACTCTTTGAGGTTCTTTGTGTTGGTTTGAATAGATGAATCTGAGATTGTGTGATGTATATCGTATAATCATACCCACGGATATTTGAGGTGACATTGGAGTATCTAGGTGACATTAGGGTTTTGGTTGATTTGTGTCTTAAGGTGTTATTCTAGTACGAACTCTATGATAGATTGATCAGAAAGAATAACTTTGAGGTGGTTTCGTACCCTACCATAATCTCTTCGTTTGTTCTCCGCTATTAGTGACTTTGGATTGACTCTTTGTTGCATGTTGGGGGATAGTTATATGATCCAGTTTTGTAATTATTGTTGAGAGAACTTGCACTAGTGAAAGTATGAACCCTAGGCCTTGTTTCAAAGCATTGCAATACCGTTTACGCTCACTTTTATCATTAGTTACCTTGCTGTTTTTATATTTTCAGATTACAAATACCTATATCTACCATCCATATTGCACTTGTATCACCATCTCTTCGCCGAACTAGTGCACCTATACAATTTACCATTGTATTGGGTGTGTTGGGGACACAAGAGACTCTTTGTTATTTGGTTGCAGGGTTGTTTGAGAGAGACCATCTTCAACCTACGCCTCCCACGGATTGATAAACCTTAGGTCATCCACTTGAGGGAAATTTGCTACTGTCCAACAAACCTCTGCACTTGGAGGCCCAACAACGTCTACAAGAAGAAGGTTGCGTAGTAGACATGAAGCTCTTTTCTGGCGCCGTTGTCGGGGAGGTCAGTGCTTGAAGGTATATCTCTAGATCTTGCAATCAAATCTTTTAGTTTCTTGTTTTTATCACTAGTTTAGTCTATAAAGGAAAACTACAAAAAAATGGAATTAAGGGTGCCTCATATGCTTCATCTTTTTAATGTCTTTCGTGAAAATGATGGGAAGGAAAATTGTGCTCAAATACTAGAAGAAGAATTAAATAGAATGCTCGGCATAAAATATGTGAATGATGAGCATGATTGCAATGTTGTTAGTATGAATTCTTTGAATAGCCATGATGCTAATGATATGCAAAGCCACAAGCTTGGGGATGCTATGTTTGATGAAGATGATATTTTTAGTCTCCCAAGTTTTGATATGCAAATTTATAATGATGATAGCATGGCTCCTACTTATGATGATTATATTGATGAAAATGGGTTTGGAAGAGTGTCAACTTTAGGAAGTATTGATCCCACTATTTTGGAGGATGTTGAATCTTATTGTGATAATTATGAAAGTGGATTTGGAGAAGTCATGACTTTATTTAGTGATGAATCCACTATTTCGGAAGAGGTTTCAGTTGATTATGATGAGAACAAAGTTGCTACTTATGATGATTATTGTGATGAAACTTATGCTATAAAAAGTAGTGATGATTATATTTATAAAACTTGTCATGATTATGATTACCCTTTTTCTGAACATTACTCTTTTAATGTGGAAACAATTTATAGTATTCAAGTCTCTTATGATACTCCCACTATTCCGAATGAGAAGAATTTTGCTTATGTGGAGAGTAGTAAAATTTCTATGCAAGTAGATCATGAAAATAATGCTTTAGGTGTTGGTTATATTGTTGAATTCATTCATGATGCTACTGAAAATTATTATGAGGGAGGAATGTATGCTTGTAGGAATTGCAATAATATCAAGTTTCCTCTCTATGTGTTGAAAATCTTGAAGCTATGCCTGTTTTGCCTTCCTATGCTAGTCGATTATTGTTCCCATTAGTTGTTTGCTCACAAAATCCCTATGCATAGGAAGTGGGTTAGACTTAAATGTGCTAGTCATATTCTTCATGATGCTCTCTTTATGTTTCTGTTCTTATCTTTTATGTGAGCATCATTGAAATCATCATGCCTAGCTAGGGGCGTTAAACGTTAGCGCTTGTTCTGAGGCAACCAAATTTTATTTTAGTTTCTTGCTTTTTGGTTATGTTTAGGAATAAATAATTCATCTAGCTTCTGTTTAGATGTGTTTTTATGTTTAATTAGTGTTTGTGCCAAGTTAAACCTATAGGATCTTCTTGGATGATAGTTATTTGATCTTGCTGAAAATTCCAGAAACTTTCTGTTCACGAAAACAATTGTTAAAAATCACCAGAACGTGATAAAATATTGATTCCAATTGAAGAAGATCAATAAACAAATTATCTAGGTCTTCCTATTTTTGTAGGAGTTTTGGAGTTCCAGAAGTTTGCGTTAGTTACAGATTACTACAGACTGTTCTGTTATTGACAGATTCTGTTTTTCATGTGTTGTTTGCTTATTTTGATGAATCTATGGCTAGTACAATAGTCTATAAACCATAGAGAAGTTGGAATACAGTAGATTTAACACCAATACAAATAAAGAATGAGTTCATTACAGTACCTTGAAGTGGTGTTTTCTTTTCTTTCGCTAACGGAGCTTACGAGTTTTCTGTTAAGTTCAGTGTTGTGAAGTTTTCAAGTTTTGGGTAAAGATTCGATGGAATATGGAATAAGGAGTGGCAAGAGCCTAAGCTTGGGGATGCCAAAAGGCACCCCAAGGTAATATTCAAGGATAACCAAGCGTCTAAGCTTGGGGATGCCCCAGAAGGCATCCCCTCTTTCGTCTTCGTTCATCGGTAACTTTACTTGGAGCTATATTTTTATTCACCACATGATATGTGTTTTGCTTGGAGCGCCATGTCATTTTATTTTGTTTTGCTTGCTGTTTGAATAATGTATCAAGATCTTAAATTCTTAAAATGGGAGAGAGTCTTCACATAGTTACATAATTATTCGACTACTCATTGATCTTCACTTATATCTTTTTGGAGTAGTTTGTCATTTACTCGTGTGCTTCACTTATATCCTGTGAGTAAATGGTTGAATGATTTGAATGTCGTAAATCTGAAATTATATATGTTTCATATGCCTTTCCCATGGGGAGTAATGCCTTCACATATAAGAAGTAGAGGTGGTAATTTTTTTGAAGGTTAGCAAACATTGTATTGGTCACTTGAACAATTCATGAAAGAATATTGAAGGAAGACAGATTTCACATATAAATATACTATCTTGGACATCTTCTATGATTATGAGCCCCATTAATTATTTTCAAACCTGAGCAAATTAGTTGAAGTTGGACAAGGAAGACAACATAATGAGTTATGCTCGGGTATATTTGTATACGTTATATTGTTATGGATCCTCTAACATGTTGTGCTTGCTATTTAGAATCCTTTGCTAGCCAAAAAATCTGTACTAAGCGGGAATACTGCTTGTGCATCCAAATTTCTTGAACCAAGTTTCTTCAATGAGTGTCCACCATATCTACCTATATGCAGTATTTACCTGCCGTTCCAAGTAAATTTGCTTGTGCCAAACTCTAAACCTTCAATTAATAATCTATTTTGTATGCCTGAATCGCTCATGTAGCAACTAGGGGCTGTCAGTATCTTCCATGCTAGGTGGGTTATTCTCACGATGAGTGGACTCCGCTCATCATTCACGAGAAAATGGCTGGTAAATGGGATGCCCAGTCCTATGATCAAAAGATCAAAAACATATCACAAATAATTAAAAAAAACTCCCCAGGAATGTTGATAGTTGGACGGCACACGTTGTTTCGGACAAGCCGTGGAGTGTGAATGTTGGTGGAGGGGGAGTAAATTTTTTACCTTTCTGCGTGGGAACCGCCTATGATGTATCTAGAATGGAATATATTGGGAACTCTTGGTCGTTATGTTGACAATGAAAGCATACCTATCAAAATTATTTTCATCTCTGTTTTAGCTTCGAGCTCTGGCACCTCTGCAGATCCCTGCTTCCCTCTGCAAAGGGCCAATGTTTTACTTTTATGCAAGAGTCAGTAGTATTCCTTCTCATTCCAACCTACTCTTTAGTTGGCAAGCATCATGTGATGGAAAGATCTAAGCATATATGGCCATTCAAATATATTTGAGCATGAATTATTATTGTTGACATTACCCTTGAGGTAAAAGGTTGGGAGGCGAAACATTAAGCCCCTATCTTTCTCTGTGTTCGATGAATACTATTTGTTCTTAAAATATGCTTTGAGTGGTAGCAATCATGGAAGATGGGAGGAGAGACGGTGGTCCGGTGCTAGCTTTGGAAGATGCTAGGAGAGACGGTGGTCTTGCAATAGAGAAGAGGGAGAGGCGAGACGGTGGTTTTGGAATGGAGATGATGGAGAGGAGAGGGGGTGGTTTTGCAATGGAGAAGAGGGAGAGGCGAGACGGTGGTTTTGGAATGGAGATGATGGAGAGGAGAGGTTTCCCTACCTTTCGGTCGCTAACAGGTGGGCCCCGCGCTTGGTGGGGCCCATGTGTCAGTGTCTCAATGGCAGGATGTGCTTCGTCACGGGATCCTTGTCCGAGGAGAGAGGAGGTGGTTTTGCAATGGAGAAGAGGGAGAGGTTAGGCGGTGGTTTTGGAATGGAGATGATGGAGAGGAGAGGAGGTGGTTTTGCAATGGAGAAGAGGGAGAGGAGCGTGCGGCAGCGATTTAGGATTGGACGAGAGGGCCGGCGCGCTGTGACTGGATCAAAATCAAAATCAATTTACCCTTCAATTAAGAAAGCGACCCCACATTAACTAGTCTCCCTTTTATTCTGGGTCATAATTGACCATGATTTTCACAAATAAAATATATGTTATACGTTGCAAAAATAATATAATTTGAAAGTACATTCATATACGAACCAAACGATAAATTTTGTGGGGACAAGAATTCACATTTTGCTTGTCAAATACAGCACGTGGTCAAACTTTGACCCAAAATATGCAAAACAAAAAAAATACTTCCAAGGCCAGCGCCGCTCCTCTCCTCTTAAACCACCGCCGCTCCTCTCCTGTTCCAATCTAAATCCAGTGCCGCTCCTCTCCTCTTCCATTTCAAAACCACCGCCCCTCCTCTCCTGTTCCAATCCAAAACCAGCGTCGCTCCTCTCCCTTCTAATCCAAAACCAGCGCTGCTCCTCTCCTCTTCCATTCAAAAACCACCGCCAGCGAGTGAAGGTGTTGGGGAGAAGTAGATCGATGGAGGAGTACAACCGATACATGAGGATCGCAGACGGCAACCCTGTGAAGCTAGCTAGGATGTTGGAGATACAATCTTGGTTTGACAACAAGGACCAACTAGCGGCGACGGCGACATCCATGACCAAATATCTACAACAGAGCGAAAAGGCGGTGATACTCCCGAAGGGAGTCGCGCGGGAGTACATAGAGCTGCTCCTCTGGGCCATGGAGCAAACAGATTCACCGAATCCGATCGTGAGGGAGCAGCGGTGGGAGTATCGATCCCAGATGGAGCATCCACCAGAGATTGAAGGATCGAGCATCTACAGGGTGCCGTTTGTGAGGGTGTCGTGCCAGAGCGAGCCGGTGGAGTCTTCGTCGACCGAATCCAACTGCAAGAGGAGAAAAGCAGTTGGCCTGACGACGCTTCCCCGCCATCCTCTCCCTCGCTGTTCACATCGTCTTACGGGGTGGCTGTGTGCCGCCAAGGAATAGGAGGGGACTGCCCCCCAGCCCAATAGTCGGGCAGGTTGTGAATTGTCAGGAGGAGCTTAGGGTTGTCAGTATTTGTAGGTTGTGAATTGTGTTTTGTGTTGTGTATTTTGAGAGTACTTTCAGATATGAATGTTATTTGAATTTCAGATTTGCAGTATTGAGCATATGAAGTATTTTATGAATCCTAGAGATCTATTTTTAGCACTTAAAAAAATGTAGTTTCCTAGGAGTATAAAAGTGCAGACAATGTGATTCTCAGATAAGAAACTGCAAGTTTCAGTTTCAGATAAGAAACTACAAGTGCAGTTTCAGATAAGAAACTGCAAGTTCAGTTTCAGATAAGAAACTGCAACTTTCAGAGGCAGAGCATTTATATTAACAAGGCCTTTTCAAACAGGGTTAACATCATGTTGGAAGTTTTATTCATGGTCGAAAATGGAACAACCAGCCAGTTAACATCATGCTGATCAACATTCATGCATAACACATCTTCATATGATGCACAGTAAAAAATGTATGCTATTTTCAAAATGCCCACACAATGTCGAGTGTGCGAAAAACAGAGAAATCGAGGGACAAAGTTTTGGCAAGTGTTGGACATGGTGTGTGTAGATGACAATGGGGACCCACATGTCAATAATGGCAGAGGCAAAAAATTAGGAGATATTTTCCCTGCATCAGGTGGAATCGAACCCGGGCGGAACAGCTGTCGGGTAGTGTCACTTGGCCACTGGGCTAGTTCAGTACTTTCGTTACAAATAAGGCACTGCCTCAGGTGGTCCGATCTCCTCCTGCGCCTTTGTGTGCTCGCCGCGGCACCGCTGTCTGCCGTTGTGAACATGCTGAACAAACGAGAGGAATCTGGAGAGGACTATACATGGAGAGGTGGACAGTCGGGACCCACTAGGTCTATGGCCGTACGCAAGCAAGTGCCTCATCGAAAAAATACTTCCTCCTAATGTTATACTGACGTTGGGGCCCATGGGTTTGTCAACATAGTTACATTTTTTTAGGTGCTTCAACATAGTTACTATAGGAGATAAATTCACAATGAAGTCAGGGAGCTGGCAGGTATCATTTATTATCACTGGGGCAGCAAGTATCAGCTGGGTTTTGGGCTGCCCCGTCTAGGATTTCTTTTTTAACATGCGCAGCCCACGACATACCGGTTTGTATTTTTTTGAGGGCCGTCATGTATCGACCGGCCTATGGACCTCCCATCCGAGGTTTTATTTTTCCTGAAACATCGGCAGGCCAATTTATGTATTTTTTTTTGAAGAAAACGCAGAGGTCTATTCTATTTTTCTATATAAGAATAGGAACGCCTGGTCCAACTTATGTTTCCCTTCTAACTATATTATATATATTTAAATTATTTTATATGTTATTATATATTATTGTTATTGTCATCATATATTTAACAGATACTTACATATGTAAGAAAACAATATTCCACATCTTATTAACTTATAAAAATAATTTCTTAACAATAAAATCCTGGATATTTTTGGCAACAAAAATCCTGGTGATTGTGTACAAAAGCTTGGTTAGATTTAAGGACCAATGTAATAATAAATCAGTTATTATTTAAATATATTTATAACAAAATGCTCAGCCACTGTTTATTTTTGGATAACATTGCTGTGCCCAACCCAACATTATAATTAGAATCAGCCCAGCAAAATCGTGTATTTCGAGAAAGTGCAAATGGCATGTAATTTTTTAGGAAAAAAATAAATGGGCCGCATGGACGCTACATTATTTGTTCACCCAGCCCAGCAAATGGACTATAATTCTAAAAAAAGAGATCAAATTGACTGTAAATTCTGAAAAAATGGGTTGAATACGTGCCACTTTTTTGGAGGCTGAATTGTGGGCCAATAGGTCGAAGCCAACGCAAGTCGTTGTCAACTTAGTCAACAAATGATTCTGACATCGTTAGACTTTGGATTTACATCCAACGACCGACATCCATCTTCAATCTCTCGTCTTCTTCCTCCAGCGCCACCGGGACCACCTGCTCCCGCCTCCTGCTGCTAGCAGCTCTGCTTAGCACGCTTCGCTGTGAAGCCCTACCCCACCGTTGGCCAGGCCATCCCTCCACCCCTCCATACCTCCTGTTCTTCTCCACCGACTACCGGACCACACCGCACCAGAACCAGTTAACCCTCGCACACCTCTCCGTCTGCGACTCTACTCCCGCGTCT
Source organism: Aegilops tauschii subsp. strangulata (assembly GCF_002575655.3). Classification (NCBI taxonomy): domain Eukaryota; kingdom Viridiplantae; phylum Streptophyta; class Magnoliopsida; order Poales; family Poaceae; genus Aegilops; species Aegilops tauschii. The sequence continues at coordinate 399,720,089 of NC_053040.3, read as the reverse complement.
TCCCATCTCCGGCTCATTGCTGTCCGGGGCCTCGCCGTCGTCCACCACCTTGGATGCGCTCGGCGCGGAGTGGTCAGCGTGGTCAATAAACGATATCCATCGGAAGTAGACTGTGCGTGGAGAAGCTGATAGCTGGGTCCATGTCCGCACGCAAGGAAATGCCTCCTTATTACGCGCAAAATTATGATTCCTCCACCTGACAGCTGGGACCCACAGGAAGGGCCTCTGTATTTCGCGAAAAAACGTTCCGCCCGCTGACAGGTCGGACCCACCAGCTATATCTTCGCACGCAAGGAAGTGTCTCCTTATTACGCACAAAAAAATGAATACCCCCTGCTAGCTGGGAACCACCATAGTGGGAGGCTGACTTGTGCTCCTACTAAGTTGACGGGGACGGAGGGCTTTGTCAACTTAGTCAATATGAACGATTCTAGCTCCAGTGACCGTATGATGTCCATCCAACGGCTGTAGTGCTTCTTCAACCTCTGGTCTTCTTGCTCCAGCCGCCCAAACCAGCGCCGGTCGTGCCGCCTGCTCCTGCCTCTTGTGGCCAGCTATGCTGCCGCAGAGGCCTCACCGCCCCCTACCACTCCCACCACTGGCCAGGCCCTGCGGCGACGGCATCCTCACACCGCAGCCGAACTAGTGAACCCTCGTACTCCTCATCCACTGCCGCATCTTCCCCGGCTCCGCGTCGTCCCCTTCCTAGGCCTCGCTGTCGTCCACCGCCTTGGTGCTCTCGGCGCGGCATGGTCAATGTGGTCAACGACCGACTTCCATCGGAAGAGTACTGTACGTGGAGAGGCTGACAGCTGGGTCCACGGCCGCAGCAAGGAAGTGCCTCCTTATTACGCGGAAAATAATTATTCCTCCACCTGACAGCAGGGACCCACCGGATGGGCCAGCGTATTTCACGAAAAAAACGTTTCCCCCCTGACTGCTGGGACCCAATAGCTACATCTTCGCACGCAAGGAAGTGCGTCCATATTACGGCAAAAAAAGTTATTCGCCCCCTGACTGTTGGGACCCACCAGCTACATCTTCGCACGCAAGGAAGTGCCTGACAGTCGGGACCCACCCGGTCGAAGCATACATAGCGTTGTCATTCTGGTCATGAACGTGTAAGTACATACGATCGGTCTGTCTGCAGGCTGGAGCGATGAACCGTGGCCGAGTAAGGAAGGGCACGTGTCATAGTAGAGGCGCTCACGTAGCATGTACACGTACGTACAGCGGCCAGGGTACATACGGGCGGGGTCTCGAATGCCTACTCGCGCATACGTACGGCCAGGGCTCGTGTACATGGCTGGGTCGGAACGGAGAAGCTGCGTCTTTGTCGTGTTCATGGGGAGGCAACGGAATGTGTCGTGTTCATCGGGAGGCAACAGAATACGTCGTGTTCATCGGGAGCCAACCGGCTTGGACGAAACAGCCGACGGAAACGAGGCCTGGCGTACCACAGAACGGAGGAAACGGCCTTGTGTTCGACCGACCATGGTGGAAACGGGATCCTGTTCATCGGGAGGGGTCTGGCGTACCGCAAAACGGAGGAAACGGACCTCCTACGGTGGAAACGGGGTCCTGTTGATCGGGAGGGGTGTGGCATACCGCAAAACGGAGGAAACAGACTTGTGTTGGAGCGCTACGGTTGAAATGGGGGTCCTGTTCATCGGGAGGCGTGTGGCGTACTGCAAAACGGGACTCGGCGGGATACTGTTCATCTCCACCGTCGACCTCCTCCAGCCTCCACGGGCTACTGTTCATCCACCGTCGACCTCCTCCAGCCTCCACCTGCGACTGTTCATCCACGGGCTCCTGTTCATCCAGCCTCCACCGCGCGCTCCTCCACCGGCTACTGTTCAACTAGCCCTCTCCACGGGGTCCTGTTCAACCACCCCTCCACGGGCTACTGTTCATCCAGCCCTCCACCGGCTACTGTTCAACCAGCCCTCCACGGGGTCCTGTTCATCCAGCCCTCCACGAGGTCCTATTCATCCACCGGCTCGATCGATCGGGGTACTGTTCATCCAGCGGCAACGGCCTCTACTACCACGGGGTCTTGTTCATCCAAGCCCCCATCGGGAACTGTTCATCCAACCCCCCCCCCCAACAACACTCACTGTTCATCCAGAGGCAACATCGATCGACTTCAGTTAGCAGCGGTGCCGAAGGAATCACTCGGGATCAGTTAACAACAAGGGATCGATCGATCGCTCGGGTTCAGTAACGCGTAGCCTACAGTGCAATCGCTCGAGCTCAGTTAGAGCCCAACGCCTCGCTCGGGTTCAGTTAGAGCCCAATGCCTCGTGCACACGAGCGTACGTACGACAGAAATGCGCATCGCTCGGCCCCCGACCACCCATCGTAACCGGGAACTCCCTGATATTTTCCTTGCCATCGCTTCTACCATGGTTTTTTCCGTCATGGACGGCCCAAAGAATGTCATGCAGCTGCGTCTCCGGCCCGCCCAGGACAAAAAGCCCATTTTCTGTCATGATCTTTTGTCATAGAAGTAGGACACCACCACATTTATGATGATACCGGGTTTTGTCACAATTATCGTCATAGAAGTGTCATAAGTATGACATAAAAAAATTTCATTCGGCCCAAAATGTCACGGATGTGTCTTTTTTTTGTGGTGGTAGGTGGCATGTGACAGCTTGGTTCTGCTCTCGAGCAACACTTCAATGGTTGCACCTATGGAGGGTCCCTGCCGAGGTAGTTGGTGGGTCGATGTCATCGTGGATGGGCAAGAGGAGATTGATACATCCATTTGCATCATAATTACCTACTGTTATTTACCTCATTTCAATGTTATATTTCACAATATGATGCAATTATAATGCCCTTCTCTCTTAAAATGCGAGATGCATCAAAGGAGGGAGACTACCGGCAGCCGAAAATCTGACCTAGAAAGGCAACACGAGAGATATAATTTCTCCAGAGCTCAAAATGAAGCGCTGTTTTGGAGAATTATTTTGGAATATACGAAGAATTGTGGAGCAAAAATATGCCAAAGGGGGCTCACCATCCAGCCACATGGGCAGGTGGTGCGGCCACCCCTGGCCACGCCACTTGTCCATGTGGGGCCCTGGAGGCTCCCCTCCATGTGTCCTTTGGCCATAGATTCCTATTTTCCATAGAAAATAAATAAGATAAGAGTTTCGCGACTTCCTGCCGTCCTCTCAAGGCGGAACCAGGGCAGGAGCACTTTTGCTCTCCAGCGAAGTGATTCTGCCGGGGATACTTCCCTCTGGCAGGGGAAAATCGAAGCCTTCATCGTCACCGACACTCTCATCATCGTGGGAATCATCACCTTCATGAGCACCATCTTGTCGATAAACCCTAGTTAATCTCTTGTGTTCAATATTTGTATCAAACCTCAGATTGGAACCTGGAGTGTTAGTAGTGTTGATTACATCTTGTAGTTAATTTTAGTTGGTTTACTTGGTAGAAGATTATTATGTTTATATTGTTAATCACATATTCATACCCATCGATCATGTTTAATAAGATGAGTTGTGAGTAGTTCTATTTGTACTTGAGGACATGGGAGAAGTCTTGTTATTAGTAATCATGTGAAGTTGATCACCGTTCAATGTTTTGATATTATGTTGTGTTGTTCTTCCTCTAGTGGTGTTATGTGAATGTCGACTACATGACACTTCACCGTATTTGGGCCTAGGGGAAGGCACCATGGAATTAATTTGTAGATGATGGGTGATAACCCACAAGTATAGGGGATCACAACAGTCTTTGAAAGTAGTATTCCATCCAAATTTATTGATTTGGCACGAGGGGAGCCAAAGAATATTTATAAGCCTTAGCGATTGATTTGTCAATTCAACCACAGCTGAGAAATCACTTCCTTGTAGCATTTTATGAGTAGCACAACAATATGATAGTAGCGATAGAAGTAGCAACAAAGTAACAGTAGAATGTAATAGATTTATAGCAAGCTGAGCAGTAGTAACTTGAGCAAAGGCAATAGTATAAAAGTTTAGGCATGGAGTAGCGATGGATATTCAGATGAGAGTCAATATGTAACTGTCACAACCTAGAGCGACACACGATAGCTCCAATTCATCAATCAGAACTAGAACAAGTCATTCATGCATAGTGAATAATGAACTCCTCAAGTTAAAGTCATCCCCGTCGATATCCCAATTCATGGTCACCTTGGGGGGTTAAGGTTCAGAATGATAATAGATGCATGCAACTTGCAGATAGGATCAAGAACACAAATATATTCATGAAAATGTAAAATGTGCAAATGTGAAATCATGGCACTCGGGCCCTAGTGACAAGCATTAAGCATAGCAAAGCCATATCAATGTCAATCTTAGAACATAGTGGATACTAGGGATCAAGCCCTAACAAATTGGTATGATTACATGCTGAATTTCATCCAACTCCATCTACCTCTACTACTTGTGATAGATGTTGGGTTTCCCCAAAGAGGAAAGGTGAAGTAGTATAGTAGCAGATTGTATTCCCCTCAGTTAAGAACCAAGGTCATCGAACAAGAAGAAGATCACACACAAACAACATGAACAATACCTACACACACACGAAGCAAATGCTTGCACCCAACAAAGGCAAGGGGGTCTTCATTCCCCCTGTTCTTGCCAGTTGCAAGAATTAAATATGATAGTGATAAGCAAATAAATAAAAGTAAAAGAAAGCAAAATAAAATAGCGACATAATTGTAGGGACAGAGATGGCATCGGTCTCCTCGAGGCCGCCTATGCCACTGGTGTAGATGTAGGTCTCCAGCTCGTCATCCTCGCTGGGATCACAGGGGAAGTAGGTGGTGGAGTTCGGGGTGAGGACCACGGATGAGTTATAGGTCGTCTTGAATACTGGTAAGAAGAAATATGTAGCTAAATAGGTAGCTTATCAACATGGTTTTTGTTTATTTGAGTATAAATGGCTCATGGTTGAGTTGGTCAGTGCAAATAAGTACTAGTACTATGCTAACTTTTTAAGTTTGATAAAATATATAGAATTATGTACTCACTCTAATCCATATTAGTTGCGCTGAAATGGATGTATTTAAATGTATTTTAGTGCTAGATACATCCGTTACTAAACAAGTTTTATTAGACGTTGTAATAAATTAAGATATTTTTCTATAGAATGTGTCAAATATAGAGAAGTTTAACTTATGATAAAATTAAAACTTCAAGTAATCTAGAACCATGGGAGTAGATAAGAGCACATGGTGGAAGGCAACAAAAATTCCAAGGTTGTTGCCCTGAGATTTATTCCAAAAAGGCTCTTCACCTTGAGATTTATATCGTGACATGAATATTATCGTGCGTAAGAAGTTATATCTTTTTTTGAGTTCTTGGTGATTGATGGTTCGTTGCTAGTATTATTTTGTGCTTGAGAGTATTTAACTTTGCAATAAATTTGCATTCCGCGAACAACATGACAGCGGAGGCTAAGAGAGGTGTTATCTTAAATTATAAAATAGAATTTTATGCTTTACTAGGTGACATACAAAAACCTACCATTATATTAAAAGTCAACGATGTCAGAATGCACACAAAGATTCTAATTTTCCTATAGCTAGATATGGATCTAAGGGCATCTCGAAGGCGAACCCGTAAAACTCCCGCAACCGTCTAGACCATGTTGTCTGGACCGCCAAAGCCATCCAACATGGTCCTGTATCGGTCCGAGGGGCGGTCCAAACGAGATTTCTCCCGCAAAGCGGAGACAAAAGTAGGGGTGCTTTGCAGGAGTTCGGACACGCGAAACGTACGAATACGACACCCCCAGGCCCACCCAAAACCCTTCCCCGACCCCGCTACTCCATCCTCCCCATTTTCTCAACTTCCTTTCTTTCTCTCTTGCCATCACCGGTGCTCCACCAACCCGGCCACCACGCCACACCCCTGCCGAAAATCTACGTCTCCATCACCTCCGACGATCCCCGCTACTTCTCCTCCATCTCCGTTCAACCCCCTGTCCTCTGACCGCCGCGCCAGGTACCATCCTCCACCTTGCCCGGCAACTGTTCGATGAATGGCCGAAGCTGAAAGCAGTTATCTCTTCTTCTTTGTAGCAATGGATTCTGATTTGGAGTACATATACGAGCAATATGTTAAGTCATCTGACGGCTCGTTGGACGAGGAGGAGTACTCCGATGAGACAACAATGATGCAGGCGGTCCTTGAAGACGCGGAGCATGCGGAGGATTATGTTCTCAATTTCAAGGGCTCGATCAAGGGTCATCTAGTGCTCAGTCGCAGTAGGGCGCGCGGGCATTTGACACTGATGTCTGACTACTTTGCCCCCAATGCACTATTCATTGACCATTTTCGCAGGCGTTTTCAGATGCACAAGACTGTTGTTGATTGTTTGTATCATGGCGCCCGATTCTATGATGACTATTTCGTCCTAAAGAAGGACGCCGTGGGAACGATTGGCTTCTCTGGTTACCTAAAGTGCACGGTCGCACTCTGGATGCTTGCATATGGCATGGTTGGTGATCCATGGGACGAGTACCTATGGATGTCTGAGAGCACATGCGGAGGTGCCTGAAGGAAATATGCCCTAGAGGCAATAATAAAGTTATTATTTATTTCCTTATATCATGATAAATGTTTATTATTCATGCTAGAATTGTATTAACCGAAAACATAATACTTGTGTGAATACATAGACAAACAGAATGTCACTAGTATGCCTCTACTTGACTAGCTCGTTGATCAAAGATGGTTATGCCATTGACATGAGTTGTCATTTGATGAACGGGATCACATCATTAGGAGAATGATGTGATTGACTTGACCCATTCCGTTAGCTTAGCACTCGATCGTTTAGTATGTTGCTATTGCTTTCTTCATCACTTATACATGTTCCTATGACTATGAGATTATGCAACTCCCGTTTATCGGAGGAACACTTTGTGTGCTACCAAACGTCACAACGTAACTGGGTGATTATAAAGGTGCTCTACAGGTGTCCCCGAAGGTACTTGTTGGGTTGGCGTATTTCGAGATTAGGATTTGTCACTCCGATTGCCGGAGAGGTATCTCTGGGCCCACTCGGTAATGCACATCACTTAAGCCTTGCAAGCATTGCAACTAATGAGTTAGTTGCGGGATGATGTATTACGGAACGAGTAAAGAGACTTGCCGGTAACGAGATTGAACTAGGTATTGAGATACCGACGATCGAATCTCGGGCAAGTAACATACCGATGACAAAGGGAACAACGTATGTTGTTATGTGGTTTGACCGATAAAGATCTTCGTAGAATATGTGGGAGCCAATATGAGCATCCAGGTTCCGCTATTGGTTATTGACCCGGGACGTGTCTCTATCATGTCTACATAGTTCTCGAACCCGTAGGGTCTGTACGCTTAATGTTTTGATGATGGTTATATTATGAGTTTATGAGTTTTGATGTACCGAAGGTTGTTCGGAGTCCCGGATGTGATCGCGGACATGACGAGGAGTCTCGAAATGGTCGAGACATGAAGATTGACATATTGGAAGCCTATATTTGGATATCGGATGTGTTCCAGGTGAAATCGGGATTTTACCGGAGTACCAAGGGGTTACCGGAACCCCCCGGGGGCTTAATGGGCCATAGTGGGCCTTAGTGGAGAAGAGGAGAGGCGGCTAGGGCAGGGCCGCGCGCCCCTCCCCCTCTAGTCCGAATAGGACAAGGAGAGGGGGGCGGTGCCCGCCTTTCCTTCTTCTCTCCCTCCTCTTTCCCCCCTTCTCCTAATCCAACAAGGAAGGGAGGGAGTCCTACTCCCGGTGGGAGTAGGACTCTTCCTGGCGCGCCTCCTCCTGGCCAGCCGCACCTCCCCCCTTGCTCCTTTATATACGGGGGCAGGGGGCACCCCAAAAACACAACAATTGATTTGATCTTTTAGCCGTGTGCGGTGCCCCCCTCCACCATAGTCCACCTCGATAATACTGTAGCGGTGCTTAGGAGAAGCCCTGCGTCGGTAGAACATCATCATCGTCACCACGCCGTCGTGCTGATGAAACTCTACCTTAACACTCATCTGGATCGGAGTTCGAGGGACGTCATCGGGCTGAATGTTTGCTGAACTCGGAGGTGCCGTGCGTTCGGTACTTGATCGGTCGGATCATGAAGACGTACGACTACATCAACCGCGTTGTGCTAACGCTTCCGCTTTCGGTCTACGAGGGTACGTGGACAACACTCTCCCCTCTCGTTGCTATGCATCACCATGATCTTGCGTGTGCGTAGGAATTTTTTTGAAATTACTACGTTCCCCAATAGTGCCATGGTCAGGTTGGTAACTCTCCGTGGTCGTGGTGTTCGGAACTCAGTACCTGAAAGAACCAATTGTGGCAGACACAGAGAGGCTCCTTGCAATCTCAGAAGCAAGAGGGTGGCCAGATTTGCTTGGATCTCTTGACTGCATGCATTGGAAATGGAAGAACTGCCTGAAGGCTTTACAAGGGCAATATCAGGGTCATGTTAAGAAGCCCACCATCAATCTTGAAGCAGTTGCATCACATGATTTTTGGATTTGGCACGCTTTCTTTGGCATGCCCGAGTCTCACAACATCAATGTGTTGCAATGATCATCGTTGTTTGCAAGGCCGACTGAAGGAAAAGCTCCGCCTTGCCACTATGCTGTCAATGGACATGAGTACAATATGGGCTACTATCTAGTTCATGGTATCTATCCTCCATGGACTACCTTTGTCAGCACCATCTCAAACCCTGTTAGCCAGAAAAAGGCTCACTTTGCCCAAAGACAAGAAGCAGCTAGAAAGGATGTCAATAGGGCATTTGGAGTTCTGTAGGCCCATTTTGCAGTTGTCCGTGACCTGCAAAAAAATGGGATCCGGACCATTGTGGGATGTGATGACATGTTGTGTGATCATGCATAACATGATCGTCGAGGATGAGGGTGACGATGCTGACTCAAGAACATGGGTGATCTTATCCAACTTTTGTACCAGAATCTAGCCTCATTTGAGGAGTTTATTCAAATGCATCAACAAATTCGGCATCGACCAACTCACGAGCAACTTAAGAAAGATCTGATTGAGCAACAGTGGACGGTGAAAGGGGACAACAATGTTGGATGTAATATTTGAAATTTTTAAAATTTGAACTTGTGTTGCATGCGGCTATTTAAACGTTTGAACCCTTCGCATGCGGCTACTTGATCGTGCGGACTAGAAAAAAATTCGAAAGATCGGATATATCACTACAAAAAAATACACTTCTGTGATGATACGTGTTTGTCACAGTAGGTCTCGTTTTCTGTCATGCATGTACATCCATGACGATTTTATGACAGAATCAAGATAGTTATACATGTGGTGTCGTAGAAGTGTTCCATGACATTACCAAAATTATCATCACGGAAGTGTCCACTTCCATGACGATAAATCGCGCATCACAGAAGTGCTTTCGTCAAGGGTGACCGACACGTGGCATCCACCATAACGGGTCGTCGCTAAGCTATCGGGTCCGGTTTTGGATCCGATAACCCGTTAACAGCCCGAACCAATGGGAAATTTCCACGTGTAGAATTCTGATTGGCCGGAGGAAACACGTGTCAGCTCGTCAGTGGGTCAGATAGGCGCCTATGATATGTCGACACGTGCGATGGCCCACCACTGGCCCATTTAGCTTACAAAGGTCGGCCCGTTTGACTTGGTCAAAAGTTTGCGGGCTGGCCCATGAAAAGCCTGTTAATGGTCTCTTCGCAAATAGCTAATTTTATGGCCCGGTAACTCACGGCCCGTTAGGGCCTACCCAAAATCGGCCCAACAACGTCATGTGGGCTGTCAAATATAACACCAGCCCGTTTCCCTTTCGGCCCATGTATGGCCCACGACGTCTTTTGGGCCATATGAAGCCTTCGTATCTTTAGGCCCTTTGGAGGCACACGGTGACTCTAGCCCATAATGAACAGTAAATTTTTTTGTACCCGTTAACGGCCCATGATTCACATGGGCCATTTCCAGCCCGTGTTAGCTTTCGGCCTACCAAAGGCCCATACCTTCTTGGGCTCCTTTCCGGCCCTCGATTCCTTCTGGCCCATTACTGGCATGTTCCCCTAATGGGCCAAATTCGGCCTGTGGCAAGAGTCGGCCCATTTCTGGCCTGTTAACCCATTGCGCCGTTTCCAGCCCGTCCTATATTCTGGCCCATTAATGACCCGTTATGCCTGTGATAGAATTAAGCCTTTGCTGTCCTCTGGCCTGTTAATGGCCCGTTACGTGCTGGGCCGATTCCAATTACGCCCGTTTACGGCCCATGTAGACCCATTTATCCGACGACCCGAGGCCCACCGATTCTAAGGCCCTATTGGAGGCCCATTTATCGACGGCCCATAGGAGGCCCATGGACCCTACGGCCCATAGCAGGGTCAAGGTTACCACGGTCCGTATATGGCCCATGGTTGTTGCGGCCACTAGCAAACCAGGGAGAAAGAAGACTAGGAAATAAATAAGCCCAAAACTAACGCTATGCTATTAAGGCGATTGCACAGATTACATCCACTGGGCATCAAAGATCGCGACCAGTGCAAATATAGGGAACACCCTACACTATACAAAAATGGCTTGCTATTTTCTTCAGCCGATGGCTGCACGTTAAGAACAAATTTTGTATCGCAACAAAACAAATTACAACTGTAAAACAAAAGGAAGGTTGGCATAAAAGTTAACAGTCTGGCAGATAAATGCACCACCAGAAGTTCAGAAGCTCAGTTCATTTGACCTGACTGTTATGTTTTCATGCTGTATTGTCCGATGGAGCACCATAACCTTCGCCTTCATTTCTCCTAGGCTCCTGAACAACATAGCAAATGTTTGATAGTCTGGTTTCAAAACCATGCATATCTTGATGACATCGAACAATGTCTGTCCTTGTTTCACAAAGGGTCTCTGTTAGGGAATGGACTTGTGTCTAGAGCGCAGATATAACATTGTTTTGAGCTTGCATATCTTGATCATGACGCAGTTTGGATGAGATTGCCTTAACAACCAACCCAGTATTACGCAATAACATGCTTTTGGCACTGTTAGTGGACAGGTACTGACCCAGTTCAGCAAGAGCTGACATTGCGGTTATAGTTGCCTCGCCACCTCAAGAAGGTGCCGGTTCCACCATTTTTTCCATAGCTTGTTGAAAAGTTGAGTTTTTACATTAGTAGTACTAGAACTGAAGATATTAAGGAGGCAACAAAACCAAATAAAATACTTTGGTCTATATACAGAACTTATTCTGGTGAACCCACGTAAAATATTAGTTGTATTTTACTGCAAAGTACATAATAAAACCAGGTTCCAAACAGATGACCATGTACCATGGCTAATGTATTGTCTATTTCTTCACATTGTATTGACAGCTAAGGACAAATAGACAAAGTTTATAATACGGTAAGCATAGTATGGAATCATTCATATCACAAAACAACTGAGAACAGACAAATAGGCAATTGTAATGTTGTGTGGGCAAGTCCAGCACGGAACTAGATTACAGGTCAAGATCAAAGGAACATCACGCCTCTCTTTTAAACCTTGTAAGGTGCAATGATACGCTAAGACAATTATGTATAAAATTGAAAAGAGTAATAGACATTGGCTGCAAACCATGCAGTTCAAGGCACGAGTCAGAGTAAGTAGTAGTTAAAAGGCATGAGGATTAAGGACTTACAACAGCGGCTTTGACTGGTGTAGTCATGCCCTTCGTCTTGCTAGTGTGATAGTCCTTGAAGATTTCCATAGCATTTGGTTCAGGTACTTTTTGGTCCTTGCGGGATTTCCTCTGCATTTGGAACAAGTCAATATAGATATGATAGTATGGTACAGTGAAAAGAGTGAAACAGCAGCTAATTACAAGAGCCTCGCAATGTGCAATATAGCTACAGGATCCTGTCGTCTGTTGGAATTTCACTTTCGTACGGTTGGCCTTGTTCTTTGAACAATTCACCTACAAGAAGATAGATTTGTGTGGCACATGTGTAAATAGGACTTCAACATGTGATCTGATCACATATATATAATGTACCTGATACTTCGGATCAGACCAGTGTTTAACGAGGCCTCTCCAGTCTTCATCCGATATATTTTCCACTGGAGATGTTTGGGCAAGTTCACTGTTAGCCTTGCCTTCACACTTGTAGAAAAAGGGGCTTTTGTCCCGGTTGGTAAGGCCCTTTAGTCCCGGTTTTTGAACCGGGACTAAAGGGTCGTTACTAATGCCTCTCCCCTTTAGTCCCGGTTCTTACACGAACCGGGACTAAAGGCCGCGGCCACGTGGAGCTCCACCTTTAGTCCCGGTTGGTAACACCAACTGGGACTAAAGGAAATTTTATGATTTTTTTTGAATTTTTTGAATTTTTTTTTATTTTCAAATTTCTGAATTATTTTAACCTCTAATCTCTAATCATCACCCCTCATCACTGCTCAATTTATCCTCTAATCTCTAATCACCCCTCATCATTCCAAATCATCTAACTTCCCGAACGGGCACCCATCCTACCACTCCCCCAGCCTGAGCACGCTTAACTTCCGGGTTCTATTCTCCCTCGTTTCCAAGTCTGCACTTGTTGTTTTCCTGACAATAGTAAGATGTCAATCCTATTAACCCTCAGGAATTTTGCTTGAGCATGAAGTGACACATTTCACTGTTTGAGTTTGAAACTATTGTTTTAAAAAACAATAATTATTTAGTAACACTAATATTTCTTGAATAATTAGTTTGACCATTGTTTGACCATAGTTTGACCAGATTTGACCAAAATTCAAAATAACTGAAATAATTATTTAGTAACACTAATATTCTAGAATAATTAGTTTGACCATTGTTTGACCACAGTTTGACCAGATTTGACCAAAATTCAAAATAACTGAAATAATTATTTAGTAACACTAATATTCTAGAATAATTAGTTTGACCATTGTTTGACCACAGTTTGACCACAGTTTGAAATATTTTCGATTTTTTCCACTCTAGATCTTAAAAGCCCCGTAACTTTTTTTCTATTAGGTTTTTGAGGATTTTGAAAATGTTTAACGGGGTTCCCCCGATTAAATTCGGATGTAACTTTTCGATTAGATGATTTTTCATATAAAAAACTTTTTCATCCGAGTTCGTATGCAAAAGTTATGCCCATTTTACAAATTCTAGAGAGATTTTGCAAATAAAGTTGAAATTCATATTTGTTAATTTTCCCAACAACTAGACCACATATCACATGGGAAACTTTTTTTTTGACATTTCCATCATTTTCTTTGTTTTTTCTAAAACTGAAAAGGCGGTCCACGGGGGGGGGGGGGGGGTAGAGTTTGAAAATGGGACCTTTAGTACCGGTTCGTGCCATGAACCGGTACTAATGCCTCAAAGCCCATTAGTACCGGTTGGTGCCACCAACCGGGACTAATGGACATCGCACCCTTTAGTCCCGGTTTGTGGCACCAATCGGGTCTAAAGGGCCCAGGTGAACCGGGACTAATGCCTTAGCCGCACGAACCGGGACGAATGCTGACATTAGTCCCGGTTCGTGACTGAACCGGGACTAATGTGAATACTGCCCTATGACCAAAGCCCTGTTTTCTACTAGTGTCAAAGTGAGTTTTCCTCAAGTTATACCGATACTGTCACAGAGCAGACTTGCAAAAGCTTGTCTGGTTGCATCATCTTGGCTATCCAACTTGAACCTCATCTATTGAAATTATGGGAGTCTCATTATCAGCAACCTAGAAAGTATGGGGCAGAGCAACAAGATATTACTAGTTTCCATACATAACCATACTTACAGATAAATGGTCGAGGAAGGTGTTGAACTGGGTTTCGTCTTTGTCATTCCTGTACTGAATCCATGTTGGGAGGATACGTACATGACACCTGACGGCAACCGCTGCCTCTGATACTAACTTGGCTGACTCTGTAGCATCATGTGGCCTTTTTAAACCTGCCTCAAAACGGATCTCCATTCTTCCTCATCTAGATTTAGTTAACCTATCGAGCATTATCCCAGATGTTTGTTTTCTCTTGCGCATAGGTGCTAGTCCAACAACGAACATAGGAAGTGTTAGTGTACATCAAACTGTGAGACTACATATAAAGAAGCATGCAACTGTAACTTGACTCCAGCAACTACCTTCTTGCTGTTGAAGCTCACAAAGTTCATCTGATCTTGCCAACTCATCTTGTGTCAAGAGTGCTTCGGAAGTAGTGTTAGGTGGCAATGGAGCTTGGGAATGTGCTGCTAGTTGAGTTGACCAACGAGTAAATTGTGCAGCTGGTGGTACTGTGGAAGGTGTTGCAACAACTAGTGCTGACTCTGCTTGTTTGGTGGCATCTATTTGTTTTTGTTTGGCTTGTTCTGCAGCTTGTGTAGCACGGGATACCCTATTTGTACAATTTTCCGCTAGACTTTGAACTTCTATTGCACCATCAGTACTAGCAGAATCTGCAGGATTCTTGTGCTTCCCTTTCCCTGTCATTCTGTGTTGCTTCCTCTTTCTCTGTGCCATGTTAAGTCAAGCCGACAAGAAAAACGAATAACAATTTAGTTCTTCAGAAAAAATTGATGCGTGATACGGACGAACTGAACTTTGATGTTAGACAGCCACATGATAGGAGGATGTAATATTACGAAAAACAGGACGGCATGAGATAACCAGAACTATGATGTGTAAACTAAGCAGAAGATATTTCACTAAATTAGAAGCAATGCAATGGAAGGTAGACACCATATGTAAGATGCTACAAATATCGCTCTGCCAAGTTAACCATGTCTCATCATAAATGGCGTTTAAACGAAGAAGCAGTACAAGAAATAAATCATATGCAAGATGCAAACAACATCACACTACCAAGTTAAAGGTCTCTCGTCATTAGTGCCATTGCATATTAACAGCATTGCATATTCACAGCTTATGATGTGTAAGCTAGATACCATATGAAAGATGCAACGAATATCACTCTACCAAGTTAAAACTGTCTCGTCATAAGTGCCATTTCAACAAATTAGAAGTAGTACAAGCTAGAAAAGAATGCGAGATGTAACCTATATCACACTCCCAAGTCAAACATGTCTTATGATAAGTGATTGTTGCAGGTTACACAACAGTAGTACTTTGATGTAAGAACATTGTGTGATAGACAGATATTGTATGTTCTAGAAACAGGAACACGTGTCTTATGTGCAAAGTAAGCAGATGGAATTCAACAAAATTAGAAGCAATACAAGCTAGACATCATACATAGCATGCAACCACATATAACAGTGCCAAGTTAGAGGGAGCACCTGTGATGGTGCACTAGGGGAGACGTGCTCATCATCAACACAGCTACATTGAGTGTCTATGCATGTGTTGTCTTGGAAATCATCTTGGGGGGATGGAGGAGTAGAATCTGTAGAGGCCCTCAGTTTGGAAGGAGCATCTTTATACGCTGCCTTCCTAACTTCCTTCCACTTTATTGATTTTTAATTTTCAAGTAAAACCGACAAGAAAAAGCAATAAAATTCACTCTTCAGAACTCATTCATGCATGATACTGACAATCACTACTTTGATGTAAGGCAAACACATGATACCAGGATGGAATAATACGAAAAACAGGACGGCATGAGCATATTCACAACTGTTTGTGTAAACTAAGCAGAAACCATTTCAACAAATAAGAAGCAATGCAAGCTAGACACCACATGGAAGATGCAACCAATATGACTCTGCCAAGTTAAAAGCGTCCCATCATAAATGGCATTTCAACAAATTAGAAGCAGCGCATGCTATAAATCATATGAAAGATGCAACTAATATCACACTGCATATACTAAAGGTGTCTCGTCATATTGATTCATGCGGGATACAAAAAAACAATAGTTTTATGTAAGGACATGCTTAATAGACAGATGTACTATGTACTAAAAAAGGAAGACATGTCACATTAACAGGTATAATGTATAAACTAAGCAGAATAGCACATGCAATTTAACCAGATTGGAAGAATTACAATCTAGACACCATATGCAACATGCAACCACATATCATGCTGCCAAGTTAGAGCAAGCACCTGTGATGCTAGTGTTGGGGAAATGCGGTAATCAACTATAGAGATATGTTCACTATCTTCATCTAGCCTTGATGTTTCTTGAGAATCATGTGGGGAGGCTGACGCTGCATTCATTAAATGAGGATCATTTCTCACAGTAGTCCACTGGCCTAACTGCATCATCATAAGTGATTGATGAGGGATACACAAGAACATTAGTTTGATGTAAGAACATGGTTAATAGACAGATGTACTAGTATGTACCAAAAATAGGAAGGCATGTCATATTCAAAGGTATAGTGTGTAAGTTAAGCAGATGCAATTTAACCAAATTGGAAGAAATACAAGCTAGACATCCAGGTGGAGTGGTGAGCATGATCATCTAGGACCTGAGAGCCTGGTGGGAGGCGGGCTGCTTCGCCACCATCGTGGCTTTTTAGTTGGCTTCTAGGTGATGCCTATCTATGCTGGGCTTGTCACTGGCTCGGCCAGTGCCCTGACTAGCTATTTGACTTCTGGTGCTCCCGGGATGGTGGTTCATGTAAAAAATATCTTTCCTTATCTTAATAAGGACCGACTTTGGCCTTTCGAATACAAGCTAGTCACCATATGCAACATGCAACCACATATGACACCGCGAAGTTAAACCAGACACCTGGGACTATGGTTCATTGCGAGCGAGATTGTCAACTCCAGAGCTACGTTTACCATCTCCATCTGCTGACACTACACCCTTTAAAGTGCTGAAACGTGTGTGGCCTACCCACGTACAAAGCTGGGGCGACTTCTCTCTTTTCTTTTCCGCTTCTGTGAAGGCAGAGTCCGAAATACCCTTGCATAAAAACACAATAGTGAGAGTATGGGTGAAGTGTGTGGAGAACTAGTGCACTGTAAAAGTAGCAGATAGCAGGTGGCTGAAAAATAAATGACAGGAGACATATGATAGCTCTACAACATTGCATGGCAAACAAAATTAGATTCTACTCCGTATGATTTTGTAATATATGAGCACAGGAAATGCAGGTACTCCTCTAGCACACCACCACATGTGGTCCTATCAAGATAACAGCCGACTGAAAATAAATAGGTCAGTCAATTTTTTTATGAACCGTCTGATCTATAAGGAACGGGCAGATGGCCTTCGTCTACCTCCGGCCAGTCACTGTTGACGATCTTTCTTGAACCGCCAGTGACCATCGGCCTAGACCCCTACCTCCGCTGCCCCGCCCTCCCCTCGACCTCACACCACCGTCGTGCTTGGCAGCACCCCTAGGCCATCCCTTTAATCCCGGCCGACCTCCAGATCGTGCGCTAGCAGCTCTAGGCCCCACACACCCCTAAGATAAACACCAAGGCGCTGCTTCCCCGGTGTAATAGGCGGACTAGCGCCTGTTACGCCGGGGAATGCTTC
Source organism: Aegilops tauschii subsp. strangulata (assembly GCF_002575655.3). NCBI lineage: Eukaryota > Viridiplantae > Streptophyta > Magnoliopsida > Poales > Poaceae > Aegilops > Aegilops tauschii. The sequence continues at coordinate 399,702,649 of NC_053040.3, read as the reverse complement.
CGTTAATTGGGAATCAACTGACCAGGAATTGAAATCCAGGGGGCGACGGACCTCTAGCTAAGGTGAAATAGTATATGAGGAGAAACCTTGTGCATCGCGAGTTACTAGGAACATCTAGTATCAAGAAGAAGCGGTCAACTAGTGTCTTCTGTGGGATGAATACCATGCAAGCAGACACGTAAGATTTGCACGAGTAAGGGAAGAGGAGTACCATTTCAGGTTGCCAGTGTGGTCTCCTCCGTATGTCGCGGTGATCTTCTTCTTTTTGCCGGGAGAACCGATGTTTTGGAGGAGGGTGCAGGCTTGGACGAACCCATGGCCAAATTGTTGACTGTGTTGCCGTGGCCGTATGTCGGCGGAGGGGAAGCAGATCCAAGGCGGCGAAGGACGGCGTAGCAGGAACAGCTCTAGTGTGGTGGACGGTGGCGAAGTTGGAGCGGCAGCGGTGAGGCACAGGACGGCGTGGTTGAACTGGCTCGGGTACGGACGGCTCGGCCTCGGCTTCAACTACTAGTCATGGAGGGCGTTGCGGTTGAGGTTGCGGTGGACGACGACATCGAGGTATCAGCTCCGGCGTGATGGAGGAGGGCGGCGGTTGATGGGTGGGATGGGGTGGCGGACAGAGGACGTCGGGGTTTCGCGTCTAGTGGAGAGGTAGTTTTGGCGCCCACAGAGTACGAATGGGGAATCGGACGGGGGGCGGGGGCGGGAGGAGCTAAGGGAGAACCATGTTTCGGTCTAGGACGCGCTTGTTTTTGGCTTTTTTGAACAGATGGGACGCGCTTGTTTGAAATTTGGGGAAAGTACAAACTTTGCCCCCCTCTTAAATTTCGGACTTACTGTGGGTCGGGGGTAGGATGGTAATCCCAGGTGTCCCAAATAGTGGGCGGGAGCGATTTTCGGCCGCGCGCATGTGTGCTTAGGCAGCCATTGTGTATGAATGTTTTTCGGAGGCGGTTGCGTGGCGTCTAGATGATGCTACAAACCTACCCCGGTTTAGACCTTTGGCCGTCGGGCTGGTAGGTTTCACGGGTCGGAGTTACAAAAGTAATTTCCTTCTACTACCAAACATTGGTATCACGCGGTTTCGGGCGAGGGAGTCCTGGACTAAGGGGTCCTCGGGCGTCTGGGCTATGTGATATGGGCCGGACTGATGGGCCGTGAAGATGCAAGATCGAAGACCTTCCCTCGTGTCCGGTTGGGACTCTCCTTTGCGTGGATGGCAAGCTTGGCGTCCGATGTGTAGTTTCCTTCCTCTGTAAACCAACGTTGTACAACCCTAGTTCCCTCCGATGTCTATATAAACCGGAGGATTTTGTCCATAGAGGCTATCACAAATCATACATGCTAGACATCTAGGGTTTAGCTACTACGATCTCGAGGTAGATCAACTCTTGTAACCCCTATACTCATCAAGATCAATCAAGCAGGAAGTAGGGTATTACCTCCATTAAGAGGGCCTGAACCTGGGTAAACATCGTGTCCCCCGTCTCCTGTTACCTTCGATCCTCAGACGCACAGTTCAGGACCCCCTACCCGAGATCTGCCAGTTTTGACACCGACATTGGTGCTTTCATTGATAGTTCCTCTATGTCGTCGACAGAAGGGTTGATGGCTCGCCTTGTTATCAAGGACAGTATCACTTTCGAAGGAGCCCTAGTTTTAGGGCAAACCCTCCGGCTTGGCAGCTTCACCATGGGCGCCTGTTCGGCCGTTAAGCCAAAGGCATCCCAGCTTCTCACAAAAATCATCTCCATGTCGGCCCCGAATACTCCGACAAGATGAATCCGGTAGATTTATCGTCCTTAAACGAACTGCTAGATTGCATCGCCGCCCTGGGGGTCGCAACTGACTATGATCGGATTGGGCTTAAACCTGATTAGACAGAAATCAAATCTCCACCGATCACCCATCAGGTAGCGGTTGTGGAGGAACAAGCCGACAATAACTCTTCTCCTACATTGAGAACAATCTATGTTCGCATTTCCGATCCCGGAGAGCCGGATACCCATCTTCGGGAGGACACTCCCTATCCTCCGAACATAGGATCGGGCGTTGGGCCTGAGAACTCACCGGACACTCCGGAGCCCGGGCTGGTAACCTCAGAAATTCTTTAAACTCCGGACTTCACAGTGGGTCAGGGTTCGGATTTAACCCCGCCCACCCACCACAAACAATATTCCCCAAGCAACTCCGGTCCTCCGGATATATGCGACCTAATGTACGTGCGGCAGCAACCTCAGGAAACTGTCCATCACTTCTGGGCCAGATTCCTCCTTGTTAAAAACAAGATCAAAGATTGTTGCAATGACGATGCGATCTCAGTATTTTGTAACAACTGTATGGATGAGAGAATCCTTAATGCCCTCAACCCTGTCGCGTACTGCACTTTGCAAATTTGGCACACCTAGTACAGAAGTACTGCGCAATGGAAAGCGACTGGAAAACTCAGACAACCCGCTGGGGACCGCAGGCCTTTAAGCCATCTCCCGGACAGGCAAAAAGGATGCACCCTCGCGGGGCACCTGATCATCATCCCGTGGACAAGAAAATCATGCCCTTTATGGGACCTAGAACTGTCCTTGAGGAATGGCTCGACAGGCCCTGTCAAATTCACATGACGCCAAATACCGAACCAACGCACATCCTCCGAGCACGTTGGATACTCCGGCAAGTGGCCAAGAGCGGCGAGGGCATCCTCACCGACACCACCCCAGAGAAGCACTCTTCGGAGGACGACGATCTCAAGGTATTTATGGTCTTCGAGACCTTTTCATCAAATAATCAGCGTAAAAGGGCGCTCCACGACCTCGCCGAAGTCTGCCAAGTAGCAGCAATAAATCCTTGGAACGATACGGCGATCACTTTCAATGCCGATGACAAACCAAGATCCCGCTCAGTCCGGGCACCAGCCGCTTTTGTCCTAAACCCAATCATGGATGGCTTTCAGCTAACTAAAGTGCTAATGGACGGCGACAGCGGACCGAACATCATCTACGAAGACACGCTCAATAAAATGCAAATGGATAGAAGTCGCATTGAGCAAAGTAACACAACATTTCGAGGCATTATCCCTAGTCGGGAAGCAAGATGCTCGGGGAAAATCAAACTCGACATGGTATTCGGCACGCCGGAGAACTATAGGTCCGAAGAGTTACTCTTCCATGTGGCACCTTTCAACAGCGGGGAATCAGGCCCTGTTGGGGCGAGACGCATTCACACGCTTTCAAGCCATACCCCATTACGGGTATATGAACCTCAAAATGTCCGGGCCAACCGGACTTATTACTATAACTAGTGATCCGGACATATCACTCTGCGCCAAAAACAAAACCGCCTCTCTGGCCCTTGAGGCACTATCCGAGGCCCTTGCGACCGAAGAATTAACCACCCTACGTTCCACAGTGGATAGGGATGACGTAATCCTCGATAAGAGACCTAAGTCCACTTCCTTCAAACCAGCCGATGAAATAGTCAAATTTCAAGTTCACCCGATGGACCCCAAGAAGACAGCTTCCATTGGGGCACAGCTGGATCCGACGGTCGACGCTGCATTACGCGCGTTCCTACGTGAGAACTGGGACATCTTCGCCTGGCACCCTTCGGATATGCCAGGTATCCCACGCGGACTGGCCGAACATAGTCTCAATATACTTAAGGGATACAAACCAGTCAAGCAAACACTGCAGCGTTTTTCCGAACCCAAATGAAAGGCTATGGGGGAGGAGCTAGCCAAGCTACTTGAAGCCGGGTTCATCAGAGAGATCAAACATCCAGACTGGCTAGCAAACCTGGTCATGGTACTGAAGAAGGATAAATCATGGCGCCTGTGTGTCGACTTCAAAGACCTTAATAAGGCCTGCCCTAAGGACCCCTTCCCACTACCTCGCATTGACCAGATTATTGACGCAACCGCGGGACACGATTCACTGTGTTTCCTCGATGCATACTCCGGATACCATCAAATTAAGATGAAGGAATCCGACTAGGTCGCAAGGGCATTCATCACCCCGTATGCGCCTTTCTGCTTCAACACTATGCCTTTCGGGCTCAAGAACGCCGGTGCCACTTACCAACGCATGATTCAAACATGCTTGGAAAAGCAAACCAACAAGACTGTTGAGGCATACGTAGATGATGTAGTCATCAAAACCAAGCACGTTGAATCATTGGTGGATGACTTACGCCTTACATTCGACAACCTCTGAACATATGACACACGACTCAATCCGTAAAAGTGCGTTTTTGGCGTTCCCGCCGGAAAACTGCTTGGGTTCATTGTCTCCAATAGAGGAATCGTAGCAAACCCAGCCAAACTCCAAGCCCTATCACAATTGGCAACACCAACAGACCTCAAGCAGGTCCAAAAACTAGCCGGGTGCGTGGCAGCTTTGAGCCATTTCATCTCCAGATTAGGAGAAAAGGCATTGCCATTGTATCGCCTGCTCCAACGCACCGACCACTTTGCGTGGACAGACGCTGCAACAGCCAGACTGGAAGAGATAAAAACTTTGTTAGCAAGCAACCCAATCCTGGCCGCACCAAACGTCGGTGAACCTATGTTGCTCTACATATCCGTGACTCACCAGGTGGTGAGTGCGGTGCTCATCGTCGAACGAGAGGGAGAGGGACATAAATTCCCACTCCAAAAGCCAGTATACTAGGTATCGACGGTCCTTACGCCATGCAAATCCCGATACCCACATTATCAAAAGATAGCATATGCGGTCTTTATGGCATCCCGGAAGCTGCGTCACTACTTTCAAGAGTGCTCGATCACGGTGGCTTCCGAAGTACCACTCAATGATATTATAAACAATCGGGATGCCACCGGCCGGATTGCCAAATGGGCCATTGAGCTCTTACCATTTGAAATAACGTACAAGCCACGCCGAGCCATTAAATCTCAGGTGTTGGCTGACTTCGTCGCCGAATGGACAGAGGCCGAACTCCCTAAAGAGTACGGCACATATGCCAACTCGGTGATGCACTTCGACGGCTGTAAAATGCTAGCCGGACTTGGGGCTGGTGTTGTCTTGACATCCCCCACAGGAGACACAGTCTGTTATGTGCTCCAAATACTGTATATAGACTCTAACAATGCCGCCGAATACGAGGCCCTATTGCACGGTCTCCGGATGGTCGTCTCTATGGGCATACAATGCCTCGAGGTGCGCGGGGATTCAAACCTCGCAATATCACAAATAAATGGCGAATTCGATGCAAAAGATCCGAAGATGGTGGCTTACCGAAACGCCGTACTCAAAATATCAGCTTAGTTTGAGGGGCTCGAGTTTCATCACGTGGCTCGAGAGAGTAATCAAGCTGCGGACATCCTTGCTCGCATGGGCGCTAAACGCGACCCCGTCCCACCTAACACCTTTGTGGAGAGGCTCTTCAAGCCATCCGTGGTGTGGCAGGACGAGAGTGGCAACACTGGCCTGGAGCCGATCATACCCCCAGATTCCAAACACAGTTCTGATATCATCGGGGGCTCGAGGACTGAAATAACACCATCGGCCCATGAAATCATGGCTGTAATTGCCTTGTGGACTGAACCTTTCCTCGCCTACCTTACTAGGAAGGAGATCCCTAATGATCAGACTGAGGCCCATTGTATTGCTCGACGCTCTAAATCCTACAAAGTTCACGAAGGAGAACTATACAAGAAAAGTACTACCGGAGTCCTTCAATGACGTATCTCCGAAGAAGAGGGACGGCAGCTCTTGGCTGAAATACACGCTGGTCTTGGTGGCCATCACGCCGCAGCTCGGGCCCTTGTAAGTAAGGCCTTCCGTACGGGTTTCTTTTGGCCCACGGCCACAGCAGACGCACAGGACCACGTACAGCGCTGCGTTGGATGCCAGCTTTTTGCCAATCAAAGCCATATGCTGCCCACTGCCCTATGAACTATCCCCATTACTTGGCCTTTTGTGGTCTGGGGGCTAGACATGGTCGGACCCCTTAAAGGGGGAAGCTATCGGCGTTCTGGGAATGGGGGTCCCGAGACTTGCTTGCCTGCGGCCCACAGCGTGGCTAAGCAGCAGGCCGTACGGCCCATCTTCATCAACAAGGCATCCAAGACCTTTGCGAGGGTCCAAGCCACGCGAGGCGGACGACGCAAGACCTCCTCTGGAGTAGCCTAGCCAGGCAGGATCACTAGGAGCGGAGATATCAAGGCGGGGCAAACCTCACGAGGCTCTCGTGACGTGAGCCATGACGAACGGCACCAGGCGGGCGCTAGCGTGCGCAGCGTCCTTGTTTCCTCTTTGGTGCTAAGGAGGCCAGCGCAGGCGAAGAGTACCGAGGCATCAGGGAAAGGCTGCTATATCGGTGCAACAAGACCAAGACCAGAAGGACGGCAAGACGGAGGTCATCGTGGAGCCCAAGACAGCGTCACCCCAGAGCTTTTCGCAGGCGAAGACCGCTTTTGTCAGGATAGCTTGTACTAGCTGTCCCCCTTCAAATTCGCCCGCCGTTGTTGGCTCCCTTCCCGCTCAATATTTGGGAAGAGGACCAGGGCCTATATAAGTAGAGCTAGCCACCATAGTAGGGGCATCTCATCCTAGCTTGATCCAACCCGATCGAGAGCCTAGCCACAAGAACACCTCAACCTCAGGAGGTTGTTCTTCCCTTGTACTGTTCATCATCAGCCCAAGAGGCAATCCACCACCACACTGGAGTAGGGTATTACACCACAACGGTGGCCCGAACCAGTATAAACCTTGTGCCTCTCTGTGTTGTGAGTTTGTCGAGTTCGTCCGCGAGATCTTAGCGAGTTAGGGCATAGATTGATAGGAGGGAAAGACTTCGCGCGCACCCCAGTGTTCGAACCTTAAGGGTTTGCCGGAACCCCACATCCGACATTTGGCGCGCCAGGTAGGAGTGCGTCGTAGCTTCCCTTCCGTCAGTTCATTGCTCCGTCGCTTCGTCGTCTCCATGGCGGACGCTCGCCGTGCTCGAGCTGAGCGTCGGGCTGCCCTCACCGCCTGCGTCGCTCAGACGGCTCCCGTTCGCGGGCCACCTCGTTGTTATCCGTCTCCCGCCGCCAACGCTGCCACCGGCCTGGCGGGGAACGAGCAGCAGGCATCCTCGCTGCATCCTTCAGTGCGGCAGGACGGCCGCACCGCTACTCCATCGCTGACCCCCGTCGGTTCTTCGTCTCACGCGTATCGCGCTCCCATGGAGGCACGGGCCGCGCTCCTCGCGGCGAGCGAGCTCCTGCGCTACTGCCCTGTCGACGACCTCAATGAGGAGTGGCTCGACCGCATCGCAGAGCTCGTCCGCGCCGCAGGGGGCTCACCGGCGCCGTACCACTCTCTGCCTCCCCCTCAACCAGCCGCGGGCGATGGGGCTCATGGCGTGCCTCCACCACCCCAGCCCCAGGACAGTGCCTTGGCACCAAGGCGCGCGGCTCCGTGGCGTGATCCACCGCGCCCGGCGCCTGCGCGCGAAGAGAGAAGCTGCCAGGAAATCCCGCGGCCGCGAGAAGCTGCACCTGTGCTCCCTGCGCCACCTCGTCAAGACCGTGCGCCGCCCGCAGCGGCGTAGCACGGACCCCGCCAAGACGAAGCTCCACCTCCGAAGCAGACCCCGGCAACCACGGCCGGCTGCCGCGCCTTCACCCCCGAGTTGCGTAGCGTCGCCTGGCCAGGCAAGTTCAAGCCGGATCTGCCTCCTCGCTATGACGGTACCGCCGACCCCGCGGAGTTCCTGCGGCTCTATGAGCTGAGCATCGAAGCGGCCAATGGCGACGAAAAAGTCATGGCGAACTGGTTACCCATGGCTCTCAAGGATGGGGCTCGCTCCTGGCTCCTGAACCTGCAGCACGGCTCGATCTCCTCTTGGGACGAGATGCGCGACCGCTTCCTCGCCAACTTCCAGGGCACTCGCGACCGCCCACCGGCCGCGGGTGATCTACGCCGCATCAAGCAACAACCAGGAGAGCCCTCCAGAAGTACATCCAGCGCTTCAACAACACCCGTCTCAAGATCCCCAAGGTCACGGACGAGGCCATCATCTCTGCGTTCTCGGACGGCGTCCGTGACGTCAAGATGAAGGAAGAGCTCGCCATCCACGAGGAGCTCTGCACATCTCAGGAGCTGTTCAACCTAGCGACCAAATGCGCAAGAGCCGAGGAGGGGCGCCTTGCCCTCCTCAAGCTGCCGGCCGCAGGAGCGGAGGAGAAGAAGGCCAAGGCCAAGGACGTGAAGCGCAAGGAGGCGGTGGTGCTCGCAGCGGAGCCCGACACCAAGCGGGGTAGAGATCAACCCGAGTCATCCAAGAACGGCCGACCGTTCTGCGCCTTCCACAACCTGAACACCCACAACACCAGCGACTGTCAAGAGCTCAGAGCCATACGGGAAGGACGCTCCGGTCGACGCCCCAAGCGCAACGACCGGGGCTACGACCGCGGAGGAGGACGTGGAGGCGGACGCTGGGACGACCGTGGCCCGTGCTAGGAGTGGCGCGACCGGCCTCGTGAAGACCGCTGGCAGGACCAACCTCGCGAGGGCGCCTGGAGGGACCCACCTCGTGAGGATCGCCCCCAGAGCAACACCGGTCTTCCCACGTTGCCGCCACCAAGAAGGAACGACGACCACCACCAGGACGAGGGGGCTGGGGGCTTCGAGGAGCCGCGTGCAATCGCCTGCATCTTGGGCGGTGCCCAGGCCCTAGCCTCAGCGCATCTTCAAACAGTTCGCTCCCAATCTCGAAGCCACGCGCCCGCTCAGGTGGTCCCAATGCGCCATCACCTTCAACTCGACGGATCAGCTCAAGTGCGCAGCCACAGCTGGCGCCCTTCCTATGCTGTGTTCCCCAGTCATCAGCAATGTGCAGGTCACCAAAACCCTCATCGACGGCGGCGTAGGGCTCAACGTCCTGTTCGTCGACACGTTCGACAACCTCCAAGTGCCATACGAATAGCTCGAGCCCATCAAGCCTTTCTCAGGAGTGACCTATGGTTCCACCGCACCGATAGGGCAGGTCCGCCTACCTGTCACCTTCGGGGAGCGCAAGAACTACCGCACCGAGCTCATCGACTTCGACGTCGCGCACATCCGCCTGCCATACAATGTGATCCTCGGGTATCCAGCCCTGGCCAAGTTCATGGCGGTCACTCATCACGGCTACAACGTCCTCAAGATGCCAGGAAGCGGAGGAATCTTCACAGTCCCCTGTGAAGAGAGAGATGCAGTGTGCTCCCTTGAGCGCGCCTTTCGAGCCGCAGCAATCGACGACCCCGACAGCATAAGTGAGGGCATTCCGGAGACCATTCCCAAGAAGAAGAAGCCGCGCCGTGCAGGACCTCAGGAGGATGGCGCCGCGGCAGGAGCCTCGTCAGGATCAGCGCCCGCTCTAGGGGCGCTCCCTCCATCGCATAGGAAGGCGCGCCCGGCGCCCTCCTCAGGCAGGGCTCGGGGGCTCTCTTCTGGAGGGCCTCAGACCTTGCCAACCTCACGAGGGAGGCGCTTGGGCACCACTTGGAGGCGTGCTTCGCGGCACGTGTCCCTCAAGAGAACACATGGCAAGGAGTGCCCACCACCCAGGAGTTCATCACCAAGACCACTCAGGAACTGCAAGATGCAAGGGCCATGCGCGGCGACCGCCGCTCACAAGGCGCAGCTCCACATCCTGGCGAGGATGCTGGGCTGCGTGTTTGTATCGACGTCCCAGGGCTCAACAGGGCCGCATCTCAGGAGCGCTTCTCGCCTTCGCGTGCGGGCCGCTGTGAGGGCCCACAACACAGCTATGTTCGCATGCCCTTCGGCTTGCCGAGCGTGGCGTCAGCCTACCAACGCAACCTGTGGCGTGTCCTGGCGGCTCAGGAGGCCAGGTACCACGCCGTCCTGGAGGAGATGGAGATGGTCTTCAGGGAACCTCCCGAGCCCCCAGAGCCTCCCGAGGCTCAGGGCCCGGTGGCTCATGAGGAGTCATTTCTTCAACGCACGCCTAAAGCTGCGCCAACTCTACTTCGTCTACAGAACCAGGTGACATCTTCCAAGCTCGTTTAAGCTGGGAGCGCCCCTCGGGCTGCATTATTCCCAGGCCACGTGGGTCCGTCCCTGTGGCATGTATCCCTTTTTGCTTATGTCTTTAGCTTACCTTGCTGGGGGCGCCCCTCGGGCTGCATCATCCCCAAACCGCTCGGGCCGGACCCAGCGGCATGTATCTTCCTGCATTTATCCAAGTTGATCTCCTCTCCATGCTTAACCTGCCAACGGCTATCACCCGCTCGATTGCCGCCTGCCACGGGTCTGTTCATCCTATGCAATTCGCTTGCACGTTAAAAGGGGGCTCCTGAGCATCGCGACTCAGGAGCTCTTACTGGCTCTCCAGCCCTCACCCCCTGGCCTTGACCACGGCATCGCGACCTAGCATACCAGCCGCGGCTGAGCTCGCTCGAGGGCCGGGACCTGAGGACATAGAGTGCTTGCATCTAACCGCCTTGCAGGGACATACAGTCACCAAGACTCAAGACCAGGCGCAACCCGCCTTGAGGTAGGGCCTCGTGAGTCCCGCGCTGGCTCACGAGTGCCCAGATACACCTCGCAGCCCTGCCGTGCAAGCCACGTGTCAGGGCGGGGCTGTACACGCCCCGGGGGCTCCTCCCGGAGGGGGCCCCCATCCCACATCCAAGTGGAAGCACCATGCTCCGCGCTGGCTGTCGACACTGCCGAGGAGCGGCTATGCCCGTGCACAAGCGGAAGCACTATGCTCCGCGCTGGTGATAAACAACTGAGGGCGACCCCACGGTCGTACCAACCTCAGGGAGCCCAGAGCTCAACGCCCAGCCCCACCACAACGCCTCCCCTCGGGAGGGCCGCACGAGGGGGCTGGGCACGGGGGCTGCGCTCGGGTCACGCCCAAGCGCACGCCACCCAACCAGGTCCTCGGACCTGGGCATCTTGTGCCCCTCCAGAGGCCTCGGCGAGGGGAGGTATGGAAATTGTTTGCACGTCAAGGGGGACTCCTGAGCATCGCGACTCAGGAGCCTAATTGGTCACGTAGCCCATCACTCCTTGGTCCATCCTGGTCTCCGGTCGGCCCAATGGCGGCTGAGGTATGCGCGGGGCCGGGCTCTGCCGACGTAGAACATTAATCTATCCCCACAAACTCTCCCTATATGCTATTTGCGCGTCTAGGGGGACTCCTGAGCATCGCGACTCAGGAGCCTAACTGGTCACGTAGCCCCTCACTCCTTGGTCCGTCCTGGTCTCTTATCGGCCCAATGGCGGTTGAGGTATGCACGGGGCCAGGCTCTGCCGACGTAGAACGCAAAGCAAATAGGAAGGAAATTGCAAAATCTTGAAGGAAATATTACAAGCATATTGTCCTCACAATACCAAATGAAAAGTCTAAACGCCTCCACGAGGCCTTATGCATGTCGCAGGAACGGAACGGGAAGAATGGCCGCAGGTCACCTCTAGACGTCGCCGTCGCCTGCGGAAGGTGCTCCCCCGTGAGCAATTTTGTCTTCACCTTCACCACCAGCTGCAAGGTCGACGACATCGCCAGACAAAGGAGAGGAGACAAAGCCGCGGAACTTCCTCAGCAGGGCCCCCACCTGATCTTGCACGGCCGAGGCAGCCGCCTCGTATTGATCTTCAGCTACAAGCTCCAGCAGCTCATCAAGGCAAGTGTTGGGGTCGCAAAGATGCAGGTGGCTAAAGACGTGAGTCAGCGCCGCTGAAGACAGGACACGAGCTTCTCCCTCCGCCATGGGACCGAGACCATCAACGACCTCCTCAAGCGCCTTCACCATGAGAGGAAGCAGGTGGGCGGGGCCGTCCTCTTCGGTGTCCAGAGGCTTCTCTAGGCCGTGCTTGTAGAGCGTCTTCAGCGCCTTGCGAGATCTCTTCTCGCGGTCGGCGAAGGCTACGCGGTCTTCGGCCAGGACTCGCGCCTTCACGTCAAGATTGGCCTCGCTCGTCCCCATCTTCAGCTCCAACTCTTCCAACCGGTTGCGCTCGGCGGCCTGCTTCTTCCCCAGCTCCACCAGTTCAGCATCACGGTTCTTGACGGCTTCCTCCCGGGCCTTCATCTCCACCTCCTTCGCTTGGCGGCAGCGTACCTCTTCGGCGTGCTTGTCGCGCAGGCTCTGCAACTCACCCTCCAGCTCTTGGCAGCGGTCACGGGCGGCCTTGGCATCTTTCAGTGCCGCCTCACGATCGGCTGCAGCATTGGCGGCTCCTTGCTTCTCCTTCTCGGAAGCCGCAGCAGCCTGGCCCAGCGTCGTGCGAACCGCCAAATCGGAGTGAAGCCAGCCAGTGGCCAACTCCAGACGCCCGGCCACCAGGCACAGGTCCGAGCTCAGGAGATCCACCTGTAGCTGGGTCATCTCCGAAAGGGCGCGCTCCAAGACAGCAGCAAGAGTAGAAGAACCAGGGAATGGAGGTGCAGCAGTGGGAGGAAGCGACATCGTCACCAGGGCTTGGGAGACCGCGGGCTCCGGAGCAGCTCGGACCTCGTCAGTTGCGCCAAGCACCGGCACCTCCGGAGCCAGCGGGGCCATGGGGGCTGATTCCACGCGGTGATGCTCCTCTTGGCCCCGCGAGGACGATCGGGCTGGGGAGATGCGAGTGTTGTTGCCTCCTTTCTCCGCGGGAGGCATAGCTGCTGCGTCTTGCTTCCTCTTCTTCGCCGAGGATGTCGGCCTGATCAACCAAGGGCGAGTATCAGGAAACGACGAGTACAAGCAAGGACAAGGCGAAGCTTAAGACTCTTACCGATCCACTGCGATGTATTCCACTGACCGCTTGAGAACCTTGAAGCATGACAGCCTCGGGACCTGAGGGGCAGGCGTTCGGGCTCCAGCGGCACCAGGCGGAGCAGAGGCAGAGCCGGAGCCAGCCCCAAGAGGTGCAGGGGCAGAGGCGGCACCACGGGCCACCAGCGACGACCTACCCTTCGTCGGGACGAGGGGTTGCTCCCTCTCCCCTCGGAAGGTGTCGGCCTCGGCATCATCAGGAATGGCGCGAAGAATCTCGGCTTTGCTCGGAGGGGAAGTGTCCCCCACCTCTTCCAGGGTCTTCTCCGAGTCCACCTCCTCTTCCCCTCTCCGCGGGACTCGCCAGAAGACACCTCCACCGGTTTCTGCGCCGAAGGAGCTCCCGGAAGCGCCGGTGGCACCAGCCTGCGCGCATCAAAAGTCGGCCTGGAGGCGACGAATTCCTCCCGGTCCCTGCGTTGGAATAGGGGAACGAAGGCGCTAGGCGGGTACTCCTGGTTGTCCCCGACTATGAGGCGCAGGACGGCGTCCCATTCATCGCCAGGCAGGTCCTCTGGCCTCAGGCGGGTCTTGTTCTCCTCTTCTTCAAGCTCCCAGTGTCGGGTGGTAGGTGCGACATATGCCAACGGGTGGCTTATCATTGTGGGAGCCAGTAAGACGTCGCCGGTGCCTGGAAACGGGATGAGGCGAAGACATGCACGCCGGAGAATCTTACCCAGGTTCGGGGCTCTCTGTGGAGATAACACCCCTAATCCTGCTCTATGGGGTCTTCGCATGATCACTAGATCAAAATGAGTAGCTACAAACGCTCCTTGAGATGTCGGGTTAGAGGGAGAAGAAGGGCAAGGCTAGCTCTCCTTTTCTCTCTATGTGGTGTGTGTAATTCTATGAGACCAACCCTTTGCATGGGTGCCCCGGGGGGTTTATATAGGCCTACCCCCCAGGGGTACAATAGTAATCCGGCTGGGCGCGGGTCCCAGCCATCAGTGTCTGTGTTCGCTGGCTTCTCCGCCGGCCATTGGGGCCCGCCGACTGGTGGGTCCCGCCGACTGCCGGCCTCTTGGTCGACAGGCCGGCCCCACCGCCTGGCGGTCTTGTCGGCGGCTGGTTACCGTTGCCTCGCCCCTGATGACGAGGGCTTTGTCGAGGTAAGCGTGGCTACAGCGCCACCGCCTTGCGGGCTCTCACTGTAGCCTCACCTCGTCTTGTCTCCTTAATGAGGCTCGTGTTTCGAGGGAGGGAGGTAGCCGGCTATTGGGAACCGGCCACGCCCCCGGCCGACTAGGGGAGGCCGGGCCGCCTTTGAGCGTCTCTCTGGCGAAAGGGGCCCGCCGCCCCCGGGCCGTGCTGGCGTCTGTCGTGGGTGACGTCGAGGTCAACATGGCTATAGTGCCGCGCCGGACGGGAGATGGCTGATCCGTACGGTGCCCTGTGGCCATGCCGGCTCCGGATTCGGGGGTAGTGGGCTGCACTGCAGCCACGCCCCGTCTTATCACCGTTATGTGGATGCAGTCTTGGTGGGTGCAGTCTTGGCCGGCTTCTGGGAGTCGGTCCTCTTGGGGCCGGCTTCCTGGAGTCGGACATCTCGTAGCTTTCTTGGGGAAGGTTTCTGAGACTGGGTCGCCTTCTGGAAGTCGGCCCCGGGGATAGTCAGCCGGGGGAAGGCGGCCCTATGCTTCGTATGCTTGAAGGCTTGAATGGCTTGATAATTTTTGAAGAGCCAGGGGGAGTCGGTTAGGCTACCCGTGGCCATTTACTCCGACACCCAGAGGGGGCGCGCGTGCCTGGAGCGGGGCAACCCACAGCATGAAAAACTCCCTCAGGAGCATCGCCCCTGTTACCTTGGCCGCCCTCGCGTTGCCCGGCTTCAGGTCGGTCATCATCTGCCCCAACACTAATGATGCCCGCTCGTCGACAAGCTCTGCCTTGGGCCACCCCTTGCCCTACCGGGGCGCCTCCGTCGGCAACGCCAGGCGCGGATCAGCACGCTGGGCATCCATCATGACCCATTTGGATCGGATGTTGTCAGCCCTCTTCCCGGTGCTCGAGATCGAGTTGGCCTTGCCGCATGCGACGAAGTTAGCGCATCAGGAGGCATGCTCGCCTCTGACGCGGAGGAAGAAGAAATGGCGCAGGAGCGCCACGGACGGCATCACGCCCAGGTACGCCTCACAGTAGTAGGCGAAGATGGACAGGAGGAGGACAGAGTTGGGATGGAGATGCAACGCCTACAGCCGTAGTGGTCGAGGACTTCATAAAAGAAATTAGAGAAAGGAGGGACCAACCCAACGGCGACGCTGCTCGAGAAGAAGGGGAAGAAGGTGCTCCCCTCAGGCTCCGGCTCGTCGGAGGCGAGCCAGAGCTCCGTCTTCAGTAGGCGCATGGAGGCAAGGCTCTTCTCCGTGAAGGTGGGCGCTTCAAGAGCGGGATCATACCAAGCCGACGCTGAGGAAGTCTTGACCTTGCGCGGCGCCATGGATTGGGGGTGCGGGATGAGATTGGAACAGATCTGGAGGTAGCGGTGGCGAGGAGCAAGACAGGGGATCTGGAGCAAGGCAAGGAAGAAGCAATGAAGGCAAGTGCTGCCTGCGCAGGCCTTTTTGTCAGGTCAAGTAGTTGCCGAGGCAGCGTGGGCAAGCGGAGGCGCCCACGTCCAATCAACCGCCATGCGTCAACCGAGGCCGTGGGCTTTTGGGGCCCGCGGTGCTCCGAACTTGACCCTTGGCTTCGCCGCGAAGCCAAGCCCGAGTGCACCTTGGGCCTGGGGGCTACTGTCGGCGTTCTGGGAACGGGGGTACCCAGACTTGCCTGCCTGCGGCCCACAGCGTGGCTAAGTAGCAGGCCGTACAGCCCATCTTCATCAACAAGGCATCCAAGACCTTCGCGAGGGTCCAAGCCTCGCGAGGCGGATGATGCAAGACCTCCTCTGGAGTAGCCTAGCTAGGCAGGCTCACAAGGATCGGAGATATCAAGGCGGGGCAAACCTCATGAGGCTCTCGTGACATGAGCCATGACGAACGGCACCAGGCAGGCGCCAGCGCGCGCAGCGTCCTTGTTTCCTCTTTGGTGCTAAGGAGGCCAACGCAGGTGAAGAGTACCGAGGCATCAGGCAAAGGTTGCTATATCGGTGCAACGAGACCAAGACTAGAAGGACGGCAAGACGGAGGTCATCGTGGAGCCCAAGACAGCGTCACCCCAAAGCTTTTCGCAGGCGAAGACCACTTTTGTCAGGATAGCTTGTACTAGCAGTCCCCCTTCAAATTCGCCCGCCATTGTTGACTCCCTTCCCCCTCAATATTTGGGAAGAGGACCAGGGCCTATATAAGTAGAGCTAGCCACCATAGTAGGGGCATCTCATCCTAGCATGATCCAACCCGATCGAGAGCCTAGCCACAAGAACACCTCAACCTCAGGAGGCTGTTCTTCCCTTGTACTGTTCATCATCAGCCCAAGAGGCAATCCACCACCACCAGACTAGAGAAGGGTATTCCACCACAACAGTGGCCCGAACCAGTATAACCTTGTGCCTCTCTGTGTTGCGAGTTCGTCGAGTTCATCCGCGAGATCTTAGCGAGCTAGGGCGTAGATCGATAGGAGGGAAAGACTTCACGCGCACCCAAGTGTTCGAACCTTAAGGGTTTGCCGGAACCCCACATCCGACAGAAGCCATCAGAAGAAATGTTTGCTGGTTATGGTTGATAAGTTCACTAAGCGGATAGAAGCCAAACCAGTCAAAACGGCTGTAGCCGGACCGGTGATAGACTTTATATCCAGGGTCGTACAACGTTATGGTGTCCCACACAGTATTATTACTGACAACGGCTCTAACTTTATGGCCGATGAGGTGAAAACTTGGTGCACTAATTTGGGCATCAAGCTCAATCACGCCTCCGCATATCACCCTCAGACAAACGGTCAGGTCGAACGAGCTAACCTCCTGATAATGAGCGGCATCAAACCTAGACTAGTGCGGTCCCTGCAAGACTCAGACAAGCACTGGGTTGAGGAGCTCGATTCCGTACTCTGGGTGCTGCGGACCATGCCCAATCACATGACCAGATATACACCTTTCTTCATGGTGTACGGCACGGAGGCGGTCTTGCCTTGCGACATTATTCATGACTCACCTCGAGTGCGCATGTACGAAGGGAGAGAAGCTGAGCTCGATCGGCAGGAAGATCTGGACGGCCTGGAGGAGGAGCGTGATGGCGAAGGCCCGTTCCGCATTCTCTCAACAGCAGGCTCGGCAATAGCAAAGCAGAGAAGTACGGGCAAAGACTTATAATGTTGGGGAACTCGTTCTACGCCTACCAGAGAAGAAAAAGGACAAGCTCAAGCCCAAATGGGAGGGTCCCTTCATGATAGATGAAGTTCTCACTTGAGGAGCCTATCGCCTTCGCAATGCTTTGGATAATCGCTTGGAGCCTAACCCATGGAACGCTGCCCGGCTCCGAAGATTCTACGCTTAAATCCGCCCATATACCTTTTTTCTCGTTCCTTCTTTTCTCCTTTCACCTTTTTCTTTTTTCTCATTTTTACGACTTCTAGCTCGTGTTCAGGCAAACCACACACTTAAGGGGTATACATCCTTAAATGTACATACCCCACAGCTTCTTTTCACAGAAGCTTATTATTATTATTATTTTTCGAGCATCAAGCTCATCGTATATATGTGTCGCCTTCTCATATATGTCTTTTCTTTGCCATTATATGCACCTTTATGACTTAAGTTTTGGCCAAGCTGGGTTGCCTGGCTCCTGTGCTTATGCCCTACGTTCTCACTTGTTCGGCTAGGGCATAAAGGGAGCACCTCTGCGATTGTTATAGTCGGGTTATCCGGACATGTACCTTACACAGTGAAGCCAAAAGCTAGCATTCTTAAGGGAATAATTGGTCAGCGGACAAAAGACAAACTGCCCTCATTGCAATATAAGCCCCCAGAATATAATGTGTACTGTAATTTTTAGCATCACAGCTTAGGCATGCACAAAAACGCATGCTGGCCCAGGGAGAGGAACCCTTAATGGAACTATTCTCCCTGGAAGATGTTTCTTACGATCAAATGTAATATAACATAACTCCCTGAATACAACCTGTCTGTTCAAGCAACTATGACCGGACTGCCTGGTTTCTGAACATACTTTAGTGTCTACTGATGGTATAGTATTCGGAAACACTCCTAACCTTGGGTTTCGGAGGTTGAAGCAGAAGGTCTGCCATGGCAAATCATTTTACAATTCGGCTGGAGATAAGTTTGCCAATAAAAGTACATTGCTACTTGGACTCTAAAACTTCTTCCTCCTCTAGACCATCTAACAGGTTGTCTAGTTTACAATCCTGTTGTGAAAACTTGGCGGCTATCTTTACTTGGTCATACACCAAGATAACATGAATTTCTTGTCCATCTGGTCCCCAAGGTCCAACCCGGGCCATATGATTCGGATCAAGTCTGGTGTATCGCCTTTTCACCATGGCCCAAGCCTCTCGTGCACCTTCGCGGCATGCCGATATCTTCCATAGCCCAAAATGGCGACGAGTTCCCTTGAATAAATTCACGAGTTCCTCCATACTTCCTAGAGGAGAATCAGATGGCCATAAAGCCTTAGCGATGTTCCTCATCGCCTTCCGAGCTCGCTCATGCACTTTGGACAGCTCTTGTAGCAGGTCGCCTTGGAATCCGGACACTTCTCCCTTGGGCCGCCCAGTCAGCACACCTACAGAAACAAACTTGTTAAATTTTCCATCAGGGGCCTGTATGAAAAGTAAGGTTAAAGAGCATACTGAATATGCCGCCTTTCAGCTTTCTGTTCTCCTTCAAGGCATCCGCCAGTTGGGCTCGTATGTCCTTTAGCTCTTCGGCTTGCTTGATGGTTGCATCTTGTAGTTTGTTCTTCTCATTAATGGTCTGTGTTAATACACGTTGACCAGCGGCTTCTTACCCTTCGGCATGCTCCTTGTCCGCCTGAGCAGCCCTTAGCCTCTCGCCTAACCGGTCAGATGACCCTCCTGTTTCATACAAAGAAAATGCATAGTGGGAATCATTGTGGGTATGGAATAATATTCTCCGGATACTGTTGTGCTTACCAT
Source organism: Aegilops tauschii subsp. strangulata (assembly GCF_002575655.3). Lineage (NCBI taxonomy): Eukaryota > Viridiplantae > Streptophyta > Magnoliopsida > Poales > Poaceae > Aegilops > Aegilops tauschii. The sequence continues at coordinate 399,683,829 of NC_053040.3, read as the reverse complement.
CGGGTGCCCCCTTGGATTTCTTTAAATCTTCAAGTTCGGCGGTGGTAACAATTAGCCTAGTTCGGCATTCTTCCAGCTCCTTGGATAATGTGTTATTCTTCTCCGTGAGTTCCTGATGGCGTAACGACCCTTAAATCATTTGGGCCAACTGCTTCAAGGCTCGGGGGCTACTGGCATATGATTATTAAATCTACAAAAAAGTTCTTACCCGCATATCCTTTGAAAGCTGGTGAGTGGCTCCGGCAAGTCCATCCCGAGCAACTCGGATGTACGCATCCGCTGAGCTGAAGGCATTGAATGCTTCTTCGGTGAAATTCGGGTTGCGCATAGCCGCCCTCTGGCGCCGATGGTTCATCGCACTCTCCACTTCAGAGTTGGTGACGGATACATTATCCGAATCCTCGGGGAGAGGACAATTTGACATTTCACCTGTATCAACCCTAGTCCTTGGGGCAGGGTTCGGGGTCGGATTGGTTGATGCATGACCGGTGAGGTCTCCGGACATAGTCCGGCGTATGCTCTTCCTAAAGATGTGGCACAACAGGAAATGTCACAATCTGGTATGTCAGCCTAGTGCGTATTAAAAACCATACCTCTTTGGTGAAGGTGGGGGCTCGGTACTATCGCCGTCCGCCTTTCTTTTCGAAGACCCGCCCTGCGCAGGCGTCGCCCTCTTAAGGGACACCTCCGATACGGCGTGGCGAGACGAGCGCCGCCCCTTTGGAGCACGAGACAGTGCGGTGGGTGAGGCGCAATGACAAAACTCTTTTGGAGGAGACGTCTCCTGGGTACTTATGTGGGAGGAGGGGAGAAGTCCCGGGTAATCGGCTATAATGGCCACTTCTGTGCCATCGTAGCTCGCCTGATAAAAGACCCCCTCCTTGAGCTCTATAAATATATCCGGATCTTCTTCATATCCAGGATCTAGGTCTCTAATGTGGACCTCTTGCTGCGGAGCGGGGCTGTGGATCCCCTCGACGACCTTTCTCCACTCTTGTTAAAAATAGCCGGATTAAATTCGACTAGTGCAAATCGGGAAGGAGATTAAGTGGAGCCAATGATCGACGAAAACTCACCCAGGGGATAGGATTATACATGGAAAAACCTCCGACATTTCAAACGAGTGAAGTCTTCCTTCTCCCCTTTGAAAAGATCAGCCAACATGGCGGTAAGGGCGGCAAAATTATCCGGACCCTTGCGACCACAGCGAGAGGCGTCGTCCTCCCTGTTGTAATGCCACATGGGAAGCCCTCTGGATTGGAGTGGCTAAACACATCGTGTTATTGAAATCGCCGTTACCTCGATTATGGATAGTCCAGAGCTGGCGAGGACTCTGATCTTGCTTGCTAGCCTCTTAACCTCCGCACTGTCCTCTTCCTCGAGGCTTCGGGGACGCTAGCTAGTGCGCTTCTTGAAAGGAGCGGTGGAGAATTCAGGAAGACCACGCCGAATTGGATCCGGGAGGACCACGTCTTTGATGTAGAACCATTTTGAGGGCCACTCTTCGGACGCCTTCTTCGGAGTGCCACATAGGTATCCTGTCCCGGCTATGCGCCATACTTCAGCGCCGCCCACCTCGAATATGGATCCCTTTTGGGAGCGGGGGACAAGGCAGAAAAATTTCCTCCATAGCTCGAAATGGGCCTCATAGCCTAGGAACAGCTCCCAAAGAGCAACAAATCCCGCAATGTGCAGGATTGAGCCTGGCGTAAGATTGTGCAGTTGGAGGCCATAATACTCCAGGAGACCTCTAAGGAAAGGGTGGATCGGAGACCCTACACCTCTCAACAGAAAGGAAACAAAGCACACTCGCTCCTGTTCGGTGGGGTTGGGGAAATTCTCTGCCAGGGCTTCGCCGTTGATGGACGTTGATCCAGCCCGAATAGGGATTAGATCCGCGGGAGGCAGGTATCCCTGTATCTGAAGTTTATTCAGATGAGCGTGGGATACCGAACAACTTTCCCGGTCACCTTTTCGAGGGCCGTGAGGGTGTGAGGAGGAGCTAGGAGCACTGGCCATGTTTGAGCGATTTTTTGTGGGAAGATCTAAGGATTTCTGCGTGGTGTGGAATGGCATCTGAGATCTCATCTCTTTAAATAGACGCTTTCCCTACGCGGTCAAGGGGTTATTTGTAAAAAAATTAGACCCTTCGTATTTATCTGACGCGTGGAAGCCAAGACGGTGGCGGCACAGAAGCTGAAGGGGATGGTATGTAATGTAAAACCAAACTATTTGAGGTACAATGGAGAACCCGCCTTGCAAAGCCGAAGACATAAAACCAGATGTGACATCGTCATTGAAGGCACGTTCGGGGGCTACTGAGAGAGTCCTGGATTAAGGGGTCCTCTGGCGTCTGGGCTATGTGATATGGGCCGGACTGATGGCCCGTGAAGATGCAAGATTGAAGAGGCCTTCCCTCGTGTCCGGTTCGGACTCTCCTTTGCGTGGATGGCAAGCTTGGCGTCCGACGTGTAGTTTCCTTCCTCTGTAAACCGACCTTGTACAACCCTAGTTCCTTCCGGTGTCTATATAAACAGGAGGGTTTAGTCCGTAGAGGCTACCACAAATCACACAGGCTAGACATCTAGGGTTTAGCTACTATGATCTCGAGGTAGATCAAGTCTTGTAACCCCTATACTCATCAAGATCAATCAAGCAGGAAGTAGGGTATTACCTCCATTAAGAGGGCCTGAACCTAGGTAAACATCGTGTCCCCCGTCTCTTGTTACCTTCGATCCTCAGACGCACAGTTCGGGACCCCCTACCCGAGATCTGCCGGTTTTGACACCGACATCGGGCGAGTAGAGGCTCTTTTGGCGCTTCGTTCGAAATTTTGAAACAGAAGCATTCACGTTTAGAGTACTCTTGAACTTTGAGGATTGACCTAAATAGAGAACGTTAAATTTGACCTTGTATGTTTGAAAACCTCATTAAATTATCCGCTTCTTTTTGAAATTTTGACAATTGAAAATCCTATAACTACGATTATTTTGGAATGGAGGAGCTAAATTTGAATCTATTTTGTACATGACTATATATGCTATTATGTACAAAATCAAAGCAAAGATTGGTGCCCCATAATTTAGGTATGATTTACAAATGCAATGATATCGAATTCAAATAATTGAATGGACTTCATGTTGAATTTGATTTTTTAAACCACCTTAAGTTGAATTCAAATCTATGATAGTTCATAGCTAGCTATTTATAATGTTCGTTGTGTAACTTTCGTATGTATGATGTGCTTTACACACACAACATGAACTATACTCACGTTTATATTTGATTGCTAAAGCGATGCATTGTCTGGAGTTCAAAAACTAACTATGTGGATCAATTATGTCGAATAATAACATAGACATGCTCAAATTCAATAGAATCTATATGTCTGATGGATCAATGACCGTTCCTTACGCGAATTGCAAATATCATGATCCCATCCTAATATTTGGATACAATTTATATCTTTAATCAATGTGTACATCAGTCTTTTATGTGTAGTTTCACTCTCCATCAGTGGTCTCTCACACATGCTCACACACTCTCTCCCGAGGTGTCTTTCTCGCAGACATGCTCTCGATATAACCCTCCCTCCCTCTCATAACCATTTACGACTGTTTTCACTAACCTTTATCACAGGCACTCTTCCTCTCACAAGCATACACACACGCACAATCCCCATCGACCCTTTCTATATACGTATACATGCCTACGTGTCTCCTGTACGCACATTATCTTTAGGCCTGTCTCTCACGCATTGTCTCACACCTCTCTTCCTAATCGACGAGTATGATTCTAGCAGAGCATTCTGTAGGATGCCCCTTAAAGTTAGGTTGGATGAATAGTAATATCAGAGATAAGGGGTTACCTTAGTCCGAGAACCTAGGGTTACAAATCCTAGCCGGCTTTGTCAGTGGACACAGATGATACATCTCCAACGTATATATAATTTTTGATTGTTCCATGCTGTTTTATTATCAATCTTGGATGTTTTATAATCATTTTATATTCATTTTGTATCAATTTTTGGTACTAACCTATTGACATAGTGCCAAGTGCCAGTTGCTGTTTTTTCCATGTCTTTTACATCGCAGGAAATCAATATCAAACGGAGTCCAAATGCCCCGAAAGTTTACGGAGATTTTTTATGGGCCAGAAGGAAGAAGATGGGCCCTGGTTGCACCTGGGAGGAGTCCCAAGGAGGGAACAACTCACCAGGGTGCGCCAGGAGGACCAGGCGCGCCCTGGTGGGTTGTGCCCACCTCGGGTGCCCCCGGACCGCCTCTTTGCTCTATAAATACCCCAAAAATACCAGGACCCTAGAAGCGTCGACGAAATATTCATCCAGCCACCGTAGATTCCAGAATCACCAGATCCAATCTAGACACCATCACGGAGGGGTTCACCACTTCCATTGGTGCCTCTCCGATGATGCGTGAGTAGTTCTTTGTAGACCTTCGGGTCCGTAGTTAGTAGCTAGATGGCTTCCTCTCTCTCTTTTGATTCTCAATACAATGGTCTCTTGGAGATCCATATGATGTAATTCTTTTTTCGGTGTGTTTCTTGGGATCTGATGAACTTTGAGTTTATGATCAGTTATATTTATGAAAATTATTTGAGTTTCTTTGATCTCTTATATGCATGATCTCTTATAGCCTCGTATTTATTCTCCGATATTTGGGTTTTGTTTGGCCAACTTGATCTATTTATCTTGCAATGGGAAGAGGTGCCCGGTAGTGGGTTCGATCTTACGGTGCTTGATCCCAGTGACAGAAAGGGAACCGACACATATGTATCGTTGCTACAAAGGATAAAAAGATGGGATCCCTATCTGTCGCAATAGATAACGGAACTTGTCTACATCGTTTCATCGTTCTTATTGCATTAATCCATTTTTCCATGAACTTAATACGCTAGATGCATGCTGGATAGCAGTCGATGTGTGGAGTAATAGTAGTAGATGCAGGCAGGAGTCGGTCTACTAATCTTGGACGTGATGCCTATGTAATGATCATTGCCTGGATATTGTCATGATTATTTGAAGTTCTATCAATTGCCCAACAGTAATTTATTTACCCACCGTTTGCTATTTTTCTCGAGAGAAGCCACTAGTGAAACCTACGGCCCCGGGTCTTCTTTCTCATATATTTGCCTTGTGATCTACTTTTCCTTTGCATTTTTATTCAGATCTATTAAACCAAAAATACCTTGCTGCGTTTTATCTTTATTTATTTTATTTGGCATTCGATATATCAATCTATTACAATTTACCTCACGTCCGTTTGCCTATCTTGAGGCACCGTACCCCGGAAGGGATTGACAACCCCTTTAACACGTCGGGTTGCGAGGTGTTGTTGTTTGTGTGCAGGTGTTGTTTACGTTCTGTTGCTTAGTTCTCCAACTGGTTCGATACCTTGGTTTCATTGCTGAGGGAAATACCTACCGTCGCTGTCCTACATCATCCCTCCCTCATTGGGGAAATACCGACGTAATAGTAGCTACCATCAAGGAGAATTTCTGGCGCCGTTACCGGGGAGGATCTTCAACATAACCAGGTTCCTAATCAAAAATCTCATCTCCTTGCAATTTACATTATTTGCCATTTGCCTCTCGTTTTCCTCTCCCCCACTTCACAAAAAAATTTCCATTTTATTCGCCTCTCTTTTTTCGTTCGCCGTTTTACCTGTTGCCATGGCCGACCCTAAAAAGGTTAGGGGTTTTCTCCCAAGTTTTAACGCTTTAAATAGACCCTCTATCCTCTCCAAGCTCATAAATAATGATGCTATGGAAGGACTTACTGGGGTTGTTAAGGAAGATCTTAACAATTTTGACGAAGACGATCCCGGGATTTTTCGTTATTTACTTGATGAATCTTTGAAATATGCTTGGGATAGACTATTGATAATTCGAGCTAGCTATGTGCCTCAATATCAGATAGAGATATACCTGAAAAGTTTTTATGTTGGTTTACCTTCTTCCTTTAAGCAAGTTTTGGATTCTATATTTGAAAACGGTTTTCTTGAAGGGGATGCCATTGATACTTATGAAAAGATGAAAACCATATTCGGGCACCCCAAGGGAGAAAATGTCAAACCAGCTACCCTTCTATGCTTTTATCAAAATGAAACAATCAAAGAAATGAAGGCTAGTTTATATATGAATTTTTGCAACGTGCTTAATCTTTCTTCTACTATCAATGGCCATGTGCTTTCACATAATAGAATATTAAATGTCATCGATAGGAAGTTTTCTATTTTCTTCCAAAAGGACAAGGATGACAAAACTTAGATCCTTACCTTACGCCTAGCTAAGGGCGTAAAACTATAGCGCTTGTTGGGAGGCAACCCAATGAATAAAATTTATTTTTGCTTTTTGCTTTCTGTTCTTGTGTGTTTTCACAATTATGCTACTGGTACGATTGTGTTTTTTGTGTTTTAATTAGTGTTTGTGCCACGTAAAGCCTTTAGGATCTTCTTGGGTGATAGTTGTTTGATCTTGCTGAAAAACAGAAACTTTTGCACTCACGAAAATAATTTTTATAAATCAAAGAAACGTGCTTTTACCCTGATTCTTTTTGCAGAAGATCATTATAAAAATTACCCTAGTCTTCCTAATTTTTCAGAATTTTTGGAGTTACAGAACTATTCGCTAAAGTCAGATTACTACAGACTGTTTTGTTTTGACATATTCTGTTTTCTTTGTGTTGTGTGCTTATTTTGATGGCTCTATTGTTTTCTTTGATGAGTTTTTGCCATAGAAAAGTTGGAATATAGTAGATATAATACAAAAACAAAATATCAATTGGTTTGATACAACACTTATTGTACTAGTTTGCTTTCTTATACTAACGGATCTCACAAAGGTTTTGTTGAGTTTTTTTATTGAAGTTTTCAAGATTTGGGTTATCTTACGATGGATGAAGGAAGGATGTAAGAGCCTATGCTTGGGGATGCCCCGGCATCCCAAGCTACTATCCAAGAATGAGCAACCTACTAAGCTTGGGGATGCCCCCGAGTGGCATCCCCGCTTTCTTCCAACAACTATCAGTATTTTACTCGAGGCTATATTTTTATTCGTCACATAATATGTGTTTTGCTTGGAGCGTCTTGTATGATATGAGTCTTGGCTTGTTTTATTTTGTGTTTTAAGTCATCAACCCTTGCTGGACACACCTATTTGAGAGAGCCAAAATTATATCATGACTTGTTAGAATTGCTCTCTGTGCTTCACTTAAATCTTTTATGAGCTAGGACTTGCTCTAGTGCTTCACTTATATCTTTTAAGAATGGTGTGCTTTGTTATTTTTGAAGAAATGCTCTCTTGCTTCACTTAGATTTATTTGAGAGTTAGTAAAATTCTGAAGAAATTCTCTCTTGCTTCACTTAAATTATTTTGAGAGAAAGAAAATTTGTTATGCTCATGATCCTCACTTATATTTGTTTGAGCTTATGAAAAGCAACACATGAAAATTAGTCCCAAAGTGATAGATATCCAAGAAGGATAAAGAAAAAATGTCATGAAGATCATTGGACAAAATAAACTAGATTCTTAGTAATAGTTTTGAGATATGATAATGCGATATGTGAGTTATGTTGATGAGTAATTGTGCTCTAGTAAGAATATTGCTGTTAAGATTTGTGATTCCCAATGCATGCACGAAAGTCAATAACCATGCAATGAAAATTATATCCTACTTGTGGTGCATTATTCGGTGTTACTTATGCTTAATGTTGTCGACGTTCTGGGAATGGGGGTCCCCAGACTTGCCTGCCTGCGGCCCGCGGCGTGGCTGAGCTAGCGGGCCAATACGGCCCATCTTCGTCAACAAGGCATTCAAGACCCTCGTGAGGGGCCAAGCCTCGCGACGCGGACGATGCAAGACCTCCTCAGGAGCGGCCTCACCAGGCTGCCTCGCCAGGAGCGGAGAAATCATGGTAGGGCAAACCTCACGAGGCTCTCATGACGTGAGCCATGATGATCAAGATCAGGCGGGCGCCAGCGCGCACAGCGTCCTTGTTTCCTCTTTGGTGCTAAGGAGGCAAGCGCAGGCATGGAGTACCAAGGCATCAAGCAAAGGTTTCCATATCAGCGCAACGAGACCAAGACCAGCAGGACGGCAGGACGGAGGTCACCATGAAGCCCAAGACGGCGTCACCACCAGAGCCTTTTGCAGGCGAAGACCACTTTTGTCAGGATAAGCTCTACTAGCTGTCCCCTTTCAAATTGGCCGTTGTTGGCTCCCTTCCCGCTCAATATTTGGGGAGAGGACCAGGGCCTATATAAGTATAACTAGCCACCACAGTAGAGGGCATCTCAAAAACAGCTCATTGAGAGGCATCTCACCCACACAAGCTCACCAAGCACAAGAACACCTCAACCTCAGGAGGCTGTTCTTCCCTTTGTACTATTCATCATCAGCCCAAGAGGCAATCCACCACCACCACACTGGACTAGGGTATTACACCACAACGGTGGCCCGAACCAGTATAAATCTTGTGTCTTTGTGTTGTGAGTTCGTCGAGTTCGTCCGCGAGATCTTAGCGAGCTGGGGCGTGGATCGGTAGGGAGGAAATCTCCACGCGCACCCCAGTGTTTAAACCTTGAGGGTTTTGCCGGAACCCGTGATCTGACATTTGGCGCGCCAGGTAGGGGTGCGCCGTATCTCCTCTCCGCCGATCTATGCTCCGCCGCCACTGCACTTCGCCCTCATGGCAGGCGCCCCGCTACCGACTCCAACGGTCGGCGCCGATGACGGGGCCAGGGGGCTCCGAGCCCTGGCCCCCACCCTGCAGCAGGTGCGTTGGCCACCCAAGTTCAAGCCGGAGATGCCGCCGCGCTACGACGGCGCGGCGGACCCATTGGCTTTCCTGCTGGCATACGAGGAGGCCGTCCTCGAGGCCGGGGGTGACGACAAGGTCATGGCCAACTGGCTCCCCATGGCCCTCGCCGGCAAGCCACGCGCCTGGCTTATCAACCTCCCTGGATGCACGGTGGCATCCTGGGAGGAACTCCGCGACCTCTTCACTGCACGCTACGCAGCACCGGCACACCATGCGGTGACGGCCCTGCTTGGCGGCTCTCAAGCGCCGCCTTCGGATCGCCACATCAAGCCGTTCCTCCGCCAGATTGGTGCTGCTTCCAAGCGCTCGGGGGCTCCGCCGAGCTGGGCTGCGCCCGAGGCCGAACTTACCTTCAGCTCAGAGGACCACCCCATCACCACCGCCGGCTCGGGCATGCTTCCGATGCTCTGCACGCCCACCATCTGCAACGTGGCCGCCACCAAGACCCTCATCAATGGCAGTGCCGGCCTCAACTTGCTTTCCGTGGAGGCCTTTAGCCTTCTTTACGTGCCGCTCGAGCGGCTCAGCCTCAGCAAGCCTTTCTCAGGAGTCGGTGGCGGCACCTCCCGCTCCCTGGGGCAGACCCGCCTTCCCGTCACCTTTGGCACGCGCGACAACTACCGCACCGAGCTGGTCGACTTCGACATCGCCCGCATCGTCCTCCCGTACAACACCATTCTCGGGTACCCAGCTCTGGCCCAGTTCATGGCGGCGACTCATCCGGCCTACAACCTCATGAAGATGCCTGGAAGCAAAGGCGTCCTCACTGTCAGGGGGGACGCCAAGGAGGCCCTGGCAGCACTCAAGCTCACCCTCAAGACCGCTGCGGTGGCGCAGCCTGCCGACGCGGGCACCTCTGAGCCCAAGGGAGCCGCACCAACCAAGAAGAAGCAGTTGTTCACACAAGACAAGGCGAAAACCAAGCAGGTGCCAGTCAACGAGGACGGGTCCTCAGGAGCCGCCTTTACCATAGGTGCCGGCCTCGACCCAAGCCAAGAGGAAGCATTGGTGAAGTTCTTGCGCACAAACAAAGATATATTCGCATGGGAGCCCAATCAGCTGGTGGGAGTCCCGAGAGAGGTGATTCAGCATCATCTAAGGGTATGCCCCAATGTGCGCCTTGTGAAGCAGCGGGCGAGATGGCAGTCCACGGAGAAGCAGGCCTTCATCGTCCAAGAGACCCGCAAGTTGGAAGTGGCGGGAGCCATTCGCGAGGTTCGGTACCCCGAATGGTTGGCGAACACCGTCGTAGTGCCGAAGAAAGGCGGGAAGGAGCGAATGTGCGACAACTTCACCAACCTCAACAAGGCCTGCCCCCATGATCTGTTCCCGCTCCCACGCATCGATCAGTTCGTCGACTCCACCGCCGAGTGTGACCTGCTGTGCTTCCTGGATGCGTTCTCAGGGTATCACCAGATCAAGATGGCGGTAGAAGATATAGAGAAGACAGCCTTCCTGACCCTGTGTGGGGTGTACTGCTACACCTGCATGCCCTTCAGACTGCGCAACGCGGGTGCGACCTTTCAGCAGCTGATGCACATCACCTTGGGGCGGCAGCTCGGGAGAAACACGGAGGCCTACGTCGACGACATTGTGGTGAAGTCTCGGGAGGCAAGGACCTTGATTCAAGACGTGGAGGAGACCTTCGCGAGCCTGCGCCAGGTGAACTTGCGGCTTAACCCGGAGAAGTGCGTGTTCGGTGTCCCTTCCGGCAAGCTGCTGGGCCTCCTCGTGTCCCACAGAGGGATCGAGGCGAACCCAGAGAAGATCAAGGCCATCGAGGACATGAGCCCACCGCAGACCCTTAAGGAAATGCCGAAGCTGGCTGGTCGGGTAACTACGTTGGGACGCTTCATCTCCAAGCTAGGAGAGCGCGCCCTACCCTTCTTCAAGCTGATGAAGAAGAAGGGCCCATTCGAGTGGACCCCGGAGGCCGACCGAGCTTTTCAAGACCTCAAGAAATACCTGACCAGCCCACCGGTGATGGTGGCGCCATGACCTCTCGAGCCCCTAGTGCTCTACCTTGCCGCTACCCCGTACTCCGCCAGCGCAGCGCTGGTAGCGGTTCGGGAGGAGCACCAAGCCAAGGGCGCGCTGCACCAAGCTACAGCTGAAGTGACGCAAGATCAGGAAGGCATCGCGAGAGCCTTAGTAGCGTCGACAGAAGACCAAACTCGGCAGGACGATGTCCCCGAGATCCCCGCCATCGATCAGACGTCAGGAGTCCCACCACCTCAGGAGACGTCCCAACTTCCGCAAGACACGAGCCTCAACAGCGCGCCAGCCCTCGTCGAACACCCGGTGTATTTTGTCAGCACAGTGTTGCGAGACGCGAGGGCGCGATATCCCATGCCTTAGAAGCTCCTGCTCGCGCTCTTGGTGGCCTCGCGCAAGCTACGGCACTACTTCCAGGGCCACCCCATCAAGGTCGTTTCAGCCTACCCATTGGAGAGGGTGCTCAGGAGCCCCAACTCTGCTAGAAGGGTCGCCGAGTGGAACATCGAGCTGCAAGCATTCCAGTTGGAGTTCAGCACTACCAGGGTCATCAAGGGAGCCGCGCTCGCTGATTTTGTGGCAGAGTGGACGGACGCCCCGACACTTGAAGTAGGCGAAGGCCTGTCCACCTCACCAGGAAGCGAGGCGCCAGCCGGTTGGGTCATGTATTTCGATGGCGCCTTCGCGCATCAGGGCGCGGGGCCTGGAGCGGTACTCATCTCGCCCACTCAGGACAAGCTCTACTACGCTGTGCAGCTCTGCTTTCAGCAGGGCGAGAAGGTCTCCAACAACATCACAGAATATGAAGGCCTCATAGTTGGCTTGAAAGCCGCAGCAACTCTGGGGGTGAAGCGCCTCACCGTTAGGGGCGACTCATAGCTCCTCGTTAATTTCTCCAACAAAGTGTACGAGCCAAAGGACGAGCACATGAAGGCATACCTCGCGGAAGTGCGTAAGATGGAAAAGCAGTTCCTGGGCCTGGAGTTGCAGCATGTGCCCCGTGGCACCAACAAGGAAGCCGACGACATCACCAGGAGGGCGTCCAAGCGGCAGCCCCTAGAGCACGGTGTCTTCGAGGAGCGGCTCTTCAAGCCGTCAGCAACGCCACCACTTTCAAGCACAACTCAGCCTCGGGAGGAGCTCCCACAGCCGCCTGCCACTGGAGCCCCAGCCTATGGCCCGACCTGAGGAGCTTGCCTGCTCTTGGCGCTCGAGCCTCAGGAGGGATGCTGGACCAAGGAATTCAAGGAATATCTGATGCAAGGGGCGCTGCCGGAGAAGGAGGAGGACGCAGAGCGCGTGGCCCGGCAAGCCACGGCGTACTGCATCCAGGACGGTGAGTTGTACAGGAAGCGGCCAAATGATGTTTCACTGCATTGTATTTCCAGGGACCAGGGGAAGGAGTTGCTAATTGACATACATGGTGGGGACTGCGGGCACCATTCGTCATCACGGACCCTCGTCGGCAAGGTATTCCGCAGCGGATTCTACTGGCCCACAGCGCTCAATGACGCGGCCGAGCTGGTGAAGTCCTGCGATGCCTGCCAGTTCCACGCCAAGCAGATCCATCAGCCAGCTCAAGGCCTCCAGACCATCCCACTCACGTGGCCATTCGCAGTTTGGGGGTTGGACATCTTGGGCCCGTTCCCTCGAGCGCTTGGGGGCTACCGCTACCTCTACGTCGCCATCGACAAGTTCACCAAGTGGGCGGAAGTGGAAACCGTCTGCACCATCCCAGCTGGCTCTACTGTCAAGTTCATCAAGGGCCTCGTGAGCCGCTTCAGGGTTCCCAACCGCATCATCACAGATAACGGCTCGCAATTCAATAGTAACCTCTTCAAAACCTACTGTGCTAACCTTGGAATGCAGATTTGCTACGCTTTGGTGGCACACCCCAGGAGCAATGGTCAGGCCGAACGCGCCAACGCAAAGGTCCTGAGGGGCCTCAAGACCAGGACCTTCAAGAAGAAGCTCGAGGCCTGTGGCAGGGGCTGGCACGACGAGCTCCAGTCCGTGCCGTGGTCCATCCGCACCACCGCCACCAAGCCAACGGGCGAGACCCCATTCTTCGTTGTCTACGGAGCCGAAGCGGTCCTTCCTCACGAGGTCAAGCATCGCTCCGCACGGGTCCTGGCGTTTGATGAAACGCAGCAGGACGCCATGCGGGGGATGGACCTCGTGCTGGGGGAGGAACGTCGTCGCAAAGCTGCACTGAGGGCGGAAAGGTACCAGCAGGCGCTGCGGCGATATCACTGCCGCAACATCCGCCCCAGGACGCTCGAGGCGTGCGACCTCGTCCTGAGGCGGGTCCTCTCCAGGGAGGGGCTGCACAAGCTCTCGCCTATGTGGGAGAGCCCGTTCAGGGTCGTCTATGTCTCCAGGTCTTGCACCACGCGCCTGGAGACGTAGGACGGGGTACCCATCCAGAACGCCTGGAACATCCAGCACCTCCGGAAGTTCTACCCATGAAGCAAGGCCGAGTGCCTGTGAAGAAAGGCCAAGTGCCTGTGAAGAAAGGCCCAGTGCCTGTGAAGAAGGCCCGGTGCCTGTGAAGAATCACCGCCCGTGACACTCTCATGTAATAATGAGTGGGGCTGTACACGCCCCGGAGTCTCAGGAGTGCCGCCCTCGGGCCTCGGGGGCTCCCTCCCATGCCTAGTGGCAGCACTTAGCTCCCGCGCTGGTGAGAAGACTGAAGAGTAGATTAGGTGCCGGACGCGGCTTTTCATTTGCTTTCCGTAGTTGGCTCGCCTTCTCTTAACCGAAGTTTGCTTCTGGTGTTCCTTGCTGATTTGGTTCCTTCGCCTTTTGCCGCCTTTTCAGATTCTGGTTCGCTTGTGTTCTCTCTCTCGCATACCTCGCGAGGGGGGCTAGGCAGGTGCCCTCGCGAGCGTTCTTCTTTCTCTCTGCCTTCTCACAAGCCACTCTCGTTCGAGCCCGCAAGCTGACGCATCTCACCTAATCCGTGCCCCTCGGGTACCGCGATATGAAGCGCCGGGTCAAGGCTTGGGTGAACGACAAATCTCCTAGCAAGCTCCCAAACGAATTTTTGGTAGTTCCTTAGCAATCATAGACCTCTAGGTCAAGACGGGCACGAGGACACAAATGTTTCGTAAAGAGGAGGCCGCCCCGAACGCACCAAGCTAAGTTATCTCAGCACAAAATAACAACACAGCACGGAAGCAACAATCGTAGCATAATGATTGAGAAGTCATGGTTCGATACACGCCCCTCCAGGCCCATACTGGTTTCATTTTGGTGCAGGAAGGAAAAGAGGAACAAAACAAAAGCGGCGCTCGCCCCTGCAGCAGTCCACGGGGGCAGGCCCTTGGCGAAGTCCCGAGCTTAGTCGGACCCCTCCTCGCGCTTCACGGATGCGCGGCGACGAGATAACCCGCTACCACCTTCGAAGCGGGCGCGGCGGCTGGTCGTAGCCGCCACTGCTGGAACTGTCGCAAAGAGAGGAGCCACCATAGCCGGACGAGGCGCGGCCGGCGGGTTCGCCCTCCTCCTCGTCCCGACCATCGCCAAGGCCGAGCACCTCCTCGCCGTCGTTCACCTCGGGGCAGCATCTGGCGCGGCGACCGTCTTCCCCGAACACCCTCACGTAGAGGGTCATGTCGCCGTCAAGCCTGAAGTGGAGGGTGCACCGCCTTCCCAGGCCGCGCGCGTGGGCGAACGTCTACCAACCGCGGGCCAGAGCTATGTTGCCCACGACGGAGACCTCGACCGCGACGCAAGAAGCCCGGCTGCAGCAACCGTCCGCTTGCAGCCAGAGCACACTTGGACCGGAGGTCAGCAGCTCGTCGGCAAAGAAGCGAGGAAGTTGGAGCCAGCTGCCGGCCGGATCCTCCGACCAGACAACGAACTCCGGCAGCACCTCTAACGCGTGGAACAGCGGCCGGGGAGGCCGTGCAACCACGGCGCGTCTCCTTTCATTGACGGGGCTGCCGCGACCAAAGCGACTCCTGCCACGCGCAGCGGCGCGACCCCGGGAGCCGGGGGGCAAAGTGGGGGTCGCGGCGTGCTTGCGAGGACGGCCACGTCCACGCTTGGGCGCCGGGGAGCCGGGCCCCTCCCGAGGGGCCTTGCCCTTCTCCGCGGCGAAGAACTTCTTCGATGGCGCCATTGCTGCTAAGGAGAGGAGCAAGGAGAAGGAAGCAGGCGAACCGCGAAGAGATGGGCGATGGGGGCTCTGCCCCCCTCCCCATTTATAGCGGAAGAAGGCCAACCGGCGCCTCCCACGATCACAGGTAATGATGGTTTTCCTTGCATGTCGCAGGTACTTGTCAAGTCGAGCAGTTGCCGAGGCATCGTGGGGAAGCGGAGACATCCACGTCCAATCAACCGCCACACGTCGACCAAGGCTGCAGGCTTTTGGGGCCCACGACGCTCCGCGCTTGACCTTTGGCTTCGCCGCGAAGCCAAGCCCGAGCGCGCCTTGGGCCCGGGGGCTATTGTCAGCGTTCTGGGAACGGGGGTCCCCAGACTTGCCTGCCTACGGCCCGCGGCGTGGCTGAGCTAGCGGGCCAGTACGGCCCATCTTCGACAACAAGGAATTCAAGACCCTCGCGAGGCGGACGATGCAAGACCTCCTCAGGAGCGGCCTCACCAGGCTGCCTCGCGAGGAGCGGAGAAATCAAGGCAGGGCAAACCTCACGAGGCTCTCGTGACGTGAGCCATGACGATCAAGATCAGGCGGGCGCCACACGGGTGCCAGTGCGCGCAGCGTCCTTGTTTCCTCTTTGGTGCTAAGGAGGCAAGCGTAGGCGCGGAGTACCGAGGCATCAAGCAAAGGTTTCCATATCAGCGCAACGAGACCAAGATCAGCAGGACGGAGGTCACCATGGAGCCCAAGACGGCGTCACCACCAGAGCCTTTCGCAGGCGAAGACCGCTTTTGTCAGGATAAGCTGTACTAGCTGTCCCCTTTCAAATTTGCCGTTGTTGGCTCCCTTCCCGCTCAATATTTGGGGAGAGGACCAGGGCCTATATAAGTAGAACTAGCCACCACAGTAGAGGGCATCTCAAAAACAGCTCATTGAGAGGCATCTCACCCACACAAGTTCGCCAAGCACAAGAACACCTCAACCTCAGGAGGCTGTTCTTCCCTTTGTACTGTTCATCATCAGCCCAAGAGGCAATCCACCACCACCACACTAGAGTAGGGTATTACACCACAACGGTGGCCCGAACCAGTATAAATCTTGTGTCTTTGTGTTGTGAGTTCGTCGAGTTCGTCCGCGAGATCTTAGCGAGCTGGGGCATGGATCGGTAGGGAGGGAATCTCCGCGCGCACCCCAGTGTTCGAACCTTGAGGGTTTTGCTGGAACCCGTGATCCGACAAATGCTTTCTTTACAAAATTATTCATTTCTTGGTTGGTCGCTTATCAATCTTTTTGCCAGCCTTCATTTTGCACTAAGTATGACCTCTACTTGTGCATCCAAAATCCTTTAAACCAGTTTTGCCACATGACTCCACTATACCTACCTATATGCGGTATTATTTTGCCATTTTAAGCAAATTTGCATGTGCCATCTCTAATTTTCAAAATAAACTTCTCTTTTGTGTGTTTGTTTCACTCGCGGAATGGTAACAGGTGGCTAATATTTTCCATGCTGGATGTGTTATTCTCATGATGAGTGTTTATTCACGTGTCATTGCATGAGAGTAAGGCAAAGGTTATAGGTATTCCCAGTCCCGAAATGCAAAAATGAATTTACTTTATGTTGTCAAATAACCTTGAAAGTGTTGGTATGGAAGGCACCCGTGGATACGGCTAGCCATGAAAAGTGAAAGAACGATGGAAAAGGGAATAAACTTTATTTTTCTGTTTGGGAGCTGCCTGTGGCATATCTAGCATGGAAAGTGTGCGTAGCTCTACGTCGTTTTTGTTGGTGGGATGGATACACCTCCCAAAATGTTTTTATCTCTAATTTTTTGCTTTGAGCTCTAGCACCTCTACAAATCCCTACTTCGCTCCGCGAAGGGCCTTTCTTTTACTTTATGAATTTTTATTTTGAATTTGAGTCTCCATCTTCTCTTACAAAAGCACCAACTGGGAGGCAATATGATTGTGAGTAAGTATTGGGTGTAGCTACTATGCGAGTGTGTTTCATCAATGGATCAATGTTTGAGCATGATGGGCTAGGGATAACTTGTTTTAGGATTGCTATTTTTGAAAGACATGGTTGCTTGTTGATATGCTTGAGTATCTAAATTATTATGTCAAAACTAGACTATTGCTTTGAATCACATAAAAGTCCAAATGTCCATGCTATAAAGAAAAGAATATGATATGACTTGATGAACAACACTCCACATCAAAAATCTGTTTTTATCACTTACCTACTCGAGGACGAGCAGGAGTTAAGCTTGGGGATGCTGATACGTCTCCAACGTATCTATAATTTTTTATTGTTCCATGTTGTTTTATTATTGGATGTTTCATAATAATTTTATAGTCATTTTATATCAGTTTTTGGTACTAACCTATTGACATAGTGCCAAGTGCCAGTTGCTGTTTTTTACATCGCAGGAAATCAATATCAAATGGAGTCCATGACGGTGTCCTGGACTAGGGGGTACTCACCACGTCGGCTCCCGACCAGCTGGATCAGGCCGAGGACCCCCATGGCGGTTCACTATTGGGCCAGTTCGGATAGCCCATGCCGCATACAAGGAGGATTCTACAAGACTTGGTGTAACGCCCACGATGCAGCTATATCTCCCACGTGTCAAGGCATGACTTAGAGGCATAACCGCATTGTTGGTATTGCCGAAAGAAGGGTCATCTTCACACAATCCCATGTAATGAACAAGAATGGGATAACGAGAGAGTTGGCTTACAATCGCCACTTCACACAATACATAAATTAATTCATACATCATCCAAAATCCACACATAGACCAACTACGGTCAAATCCAAATGAAAATAAGATAACCCCAAATGCTAGATCCCCGATCGTCCCAACTGGGCTCCACTACTGATCATCAGGAAACGAAACATAGTAACGACCACGTTCCTCGTCGAACTCCCACTTGAGCTCGGTTGCGTCATCTGCACTGGTATCGTCGGCACCTACAACTGTTTTGGTAGAATCTGTGAGTCACGAGGACTCAGCAATCTCACACCCGCGAGATCAAGACTATACAAGCTTATAGGAAAGGATGGGGTAATGAGGTGGAGCTGCAGCAAGCACTAAGCATATATGGTGGCTAGCAATCGCAAATAAGAGCAAGAAGAGGAGCAATGCAATGGTCGCGAAGCTAGAAATGATCAAGAAGTGATCCTGAAACTACTTACGTTCATGCATAACTCAAACCGTGTTCACTTCCCGGACTCCGCCAAAAAGAGACCATCACGGCTACACACGCGGTTGATGTATTTTAGTTTAGTCAAGTGTCAAGTTCTCTACAACTGGACATTAACAAATTCCCATCTGCCACATAACCGCGGGCACGGCTTTCAAAAGATAATACCCTGCAGGGGTGTCCCAACTTAGCCCATTATAAGCTCTCACAGTCAACGAAGGATAAACCTTCTCCCGGGAAGGCCCGATCAGTCTCGGAATCCCGGTTTACAAGACATTTCGACAGTGGTAAAACAAGACCAGCAAAGCGGCCCGATGTGCCGACAAATCCCGATAGGGGCTGCACATATCTCGTTCTCAGGGCACAACGGATGAGACATCCTACGAGTAAAACCAGGCCTCAAGTTTCCCTGAGCTGGCCCTGCAGTCTACTCGGATAGGACCAACACTCGAAGGAGCACTGGCCCGGGGGGGGTTAAAATAAAGATGATCCTCGGGCTCGCAAAAACCCAAGGGAAAAAGGCTTAGGTAGGCAAATGTAAAACCAAGGTTGGGCCTTGCTGGAGGAGTTTTATTCAAGGCGAACTGTCAAGGGGGTCCCATAAATCACCCAACCGCGTAAGGAACGCAAACTCAAGGAACATAATACCGGTATGACGGAAACTAGGGTGGCAAGAGTGGAACAAAACACCAGGCATAAGGCCGATCCTTCCACCCTTTACCAAATATATAGATGCATTAATTAAATAAGAGATATTGTGATATGCCAAAATATCCATGTTCCAACATGGAACCCACTTCAACTTCACCTGCAACTAGCAACGCTATAAGAAGGGCTGAGCAAAAGCAGTAACTTAGCCAAACAACAGTTTGCTAGGAAAGGACGCTTAGAGCCTGGACATGGCAATATGGGAGGCATGATATAGCAAGTGGTAGGTAGCGCAGCATAGCAAAAGAGCGAACAACTAGCAAAGCAAAGATACAAGTGATTTCGAGGGTATGGTCATCTTGCTTGCAAGGTTCTCAGAATTGTCGAAAGCTTGATCCTCGTAAGCGTACTCAACAGGTTCCTCGTTCACGAAATCGTCTCCCGGCTCTACCCACAGCAAGAACACAAGCAATGGAACCACAATCAATCACGGGAAATGCACAAGCAACATGATGCAATACATGCATGAAATGCGAGATGTGATATGCGATGCATATGCGTGCTCCGGAAGAAAAATGATGAACAAGGCATCAACTTAGCAAACCAAGTATGCCACTGGAAAGATGAGATGGTTTCGGTCGAAATCCATATATAGATCACCAGAAACGGATGCACGGTTTGCAAATGGCAAGCAAAACAAGAATGACACGATTCTGCGATTAACAGCATGATAGCACTTAGAATAAATCAAGTAACTATGCTACATCACCCCAATATAGCAACAAAGCATATGGCAGTAATCTAAAAGAGATTCTTGACAAAAGATGAACAATGAGCTACGGCTAGATCACACAATAACAGGTTCAAACAAGCATGGCAAAAGTGCAAAAGATATGAGCTTCACAGACTTGGTGAAAATACTGAACATCGCTGAAACAGCATCAGGTAGCAATGTTCAGAGCAAGAAAAACACATGTTACAGGAACTTATCATAGCAAAACAAGCCATGGCATGAATCTATTAAATTCATAGAACAAAAGTCCCTTACGGACCATGAGCCAAAAAGGCACAGAAGATATGATGGCACCCATGTAAACATAGCAAGTTTCGTTAACAGGTTCCAGACTTGGCAGAAAAACAGAGCATAGCATTAACAGAATTATGAAGGCATCTTTGTGAGCTCGATGCACTCATCACAAATCAATGCATGACAAAACAAGCATACCTACAGAAAGATGGCATGTTTATGAAGCTAACCATGGCAAGAGCAAGTTCATAGCATGTATGGATCAACTACAACAACCTTGGCAAAATTGAATATCATGTTAACATTCTGCCAGGAACATTTTATAGCAAAAGTAGAGCAAGATTAAGACATGCTAGGGAAATCCATCATTGCAAACAGAGGCAGGGATGGATAGAGCACAACTATATCTACAAAACATCCTTACTGAACATACTCAAAAGAAGCATGGATCTCACTATAGACACATGGATACATGGCAACAAAATAACAGCAGGTAAAAGACTTGGCAAAATCCTAAGTCCCTGAAAACAGAAACATCACGAAGTCTAGTTTGCATGCTTGTGCTAGTCACCACATAGATTGCAAAAATACATGGCATACACCTCTGTAAAGATGGCATGGCATAGATCAAAACACCTGTAGAGCTCATGCCCATAAGATGCGCACATCAAATGCAACAAAAATAACAAAACATCAAGTTCTGATAAGTAACAGCAATAACATCATATAGCACTCTTGCATCGGAGATTTGGGCATCAAGATGAACTCAAACGAGCATGGCACAATGGAATAAAATGAAGAGCATCTCGTGGTGAACATTTCGATGTATCATGCACGCAAGACGGAGCAGTATGAAGTGAGATATGCCATGATGAACAGAGCAACATAATGTGATATATTCGGGACTTGGAAGATTTTGGGGTCAACCTTATTTGGATCTGGATCTGGGGCAGGCACGGATGTCGAGGTTCACCGGAGTAGGAGGACGGGGCGGCCGGAGCTCGGGGCCGGACCTCGCCGGAGGAGGCGCTGGCGATGAGGAGGCGCGGGACGGCGGCGGGGATGGGGGCCGGCGCCGGCGGCGGCGGTCGGCGTCGATACGGCGGCGGTCGGCGGAGGCGGCGGTGGTCGGCGTCGATGCGGCGCCGGAGCAAGGTGGCGATGGGCGACGGGGTCCGCGGGAGGAGGCGGAGGCGCGCGCGGGCGGCGGGGCGCTGGCGCGGGCGGCGGGAGGCAACGATACGGGCCCGCGGGAAGGCGATGGGCTTCGCGGGCCGGTGGCGGCGTGCCACATGGCGCGGTGGGATTGGTGCGGGCGCGGCGGCGGGTTCGTCCGGCGCGGGACGGACGCGTCCGATGGCGGAGAGGGGAAGGGGTTAGGGTTGATCTGCGCGAAAATTCCGGGAGGATCACCTATTTATAGGTAGAGGGAGCTAGGAGACTCCAAATGGAGTGCGGTTTTCGCCCACACGATCATGATCGAACGACGGAGAGCATGGAAGTGACTTAGGTGGGTTATTGGACTGTTTGGAGGGGTGTTTGGCTGCAACACACAAAAGGCCTTTGCGGTTACCCGGTTAACCGTTGGAGCATCAAACGACCTCCAAATGGAACGAAACTTGACAGGTGGTCTACCGGTGGTGTACCAAGGCCACTTAGCAAACCTCGGTCCATTCCGAGAACATTTAACACCCGCTCACAAAAAGAGACAAGAGGGGGTGCGCCGGTGCGTGTGGGAGTGCCGGATTGCAAAACGGACAACGGGGAAAATGCTCAGATGCATGAGACGAACACGAATGCAAATGAGATGCGCATGATGACATGATATGAGATGCATGACATGAACAAAATGCAAAACGAAAGACAAAACCTGACCACAAAGGGAATATCATAACACATAGCCAAAAATGGCAAGAGTTGGAGTTACAAATAAGGAAAGTTACATCCGGGGTGTTACACTTGGCGCCCAAGACAAGGACTCCTCTAAACCCTAGGCCTACGGTGCATATATAAACCGAGGCCAGGCTAGTCAATAGACAATCTCATATTCATTAGTACAATCTCATGGTAGATACATATACTCTGTACTACACCCATATGAATACAATCAAAAGCGGCATGTAGGGTATTATCTCATCAAGAGAGCCCGAAGCTGGGTAAAACCCCGTGTCATGTTACCATCGCTCCCAGACGCCTAGCTTAGGACCCCTACTACGAGATACGCCAGATATTGAGCCGACGTTGGTGCTTTCATTGAGAGCCTACTGGCGGTCGCCACGGGGCGATGGGAATTCGGATCGTCTCCAGCGCGATCTACGCATCAGAGCCGAGCTTTATGGTCGATGTCGGCATCTTTTGTCGCCGGCTCGACTGGCCACCTTGGCTTAACCAAGGACTGTGCCCTACCTCCGATCATCATGTACGGACGAGGGCCTTCGTCAACATCAACTCCGATCTCTATCATGATCATGGGAGAATCACCCATGGAGCTCGGGGGCTCAACGTCAACATTGCCCTCGGGCGACCGTGTTGTTTTTTTGGAACAACAAACTTGTATCCGCTGCCACCACCTCCTCGAGCATCGCTTTGACGATTCCTTCAGTGAAATTGTGCGGAATTAAGTGTACAACAACCATGCCAAATTTCATCGAGTTTCGATGGAGGAATCTCTGACAATCTACGATATACCGGAGCCCTGTCAAATCTGGACGGGAATCTGGACGAGTTTAGGGTGTGGTCTCCAGAGCCCAGCTCGGAGGTCCTTTGGAAGATCCAGCCGTTCATTTGCTGCGGAATTCCCATATCTACCACCCTTCCAAATTTCAGCTCGATTCGACGGTTCAAACTCCAGGAACCTTCCGATGAGTGGACCAATTTTCGGATCTGTTTTCTGTGCGAATACGAATCCGGCCCGAGTTCATGTTTCTTCATGAACGGAATATTGGACAACCCTATTGAAGGAATTTTTTCTAGTGTATTGTGCGTTGTTTTTAAACACGTAGACATAAATTTTTAAGCCTCCTCCGAGGTAATCTTCACCATCACGCTGGTGTCAAACCAGTCCGGCAATATGGCTCCACAGCTGCCGACCTGCGCTAGACACGTCGCCGCTTTGTTGAGTCGAGCTCAACTTCTTCGATCATCATCTCGGCAAGCCGAACAAGAGTTTGGCATCGCGAAGGATAAATCATCACCAACATCGCTGCCCCACGGATTACACGGAGCGGGCACACCGGCATCGCCGCATGGTCACTTCACCAAGCTGGCATTGACCGTGTCACAAGTCACGATCTGCGTCAGCATGGCTGCATTGTTGCTTCTTCAAACCGATGTCCATCACGCCGACCTGCTTCAACACCTCGGCTGACATGGCAGCTGCAACGTCTCCTCACTGACCTGCTCCGTCACCTCGGCTGGACCGGGGACTTGGCTATTTCTTCATCAACATGCTCCGGTGACTTCGGCGTCACCAGCCGACCAGCTTCGTCACGTTAGCTGGACCGAGGGCTTTGTCTCGGCAAGCCAACCTTTGCCAGCATCGCCGTGCCGTCGTTTTATCACCCATCAGGCAATGGGTGTGCGGATCGAGTCCCAATTTTGGGAGTCAACAAATAAACCAGGTGCTATTTATCCTAGTAATTTTTGCTTGTTTAGGTTTATTTTTCCCAAGGAATTATTACTCTTGTTTGTTCCATCATCTGTACGTAGATCTATCAAATGGTGGTCGCATTAACGACGGTCACATGGTGGTTCGGTAATGGACTTCAACTATGTCACATGGTCTCTTTGGCAAGCCGACGCCGTCGTCCCAATCGGCGTAAATCGGCTCACGTGATCACCTTGTTGGTCGTGTTGCCATACCGACGTGTTCGGTTGCCTCGGGGACTTCGGCATCGTTGAGAGAGGTCTACCTCATCGAGTGTTCGGCACACAGGACATATGTCTTTTATTACTTACTTTGCATAAATTATTAATTATGCAACATTTTTTTAAATTTATTATTATCTCCGGCTTGCACTATTTTCTGTGCACAGATAAAGGATCCGGATCGAGCAGCGCTGTCACCTCTGCGTACCAATGTACCACGTCACCTCGGCTGGACCGAGGGCTTCGTCATCACTTCATTAACCCACACCCGGACTTCGGCGTCACACTGCGGGCCTGCATTGGCCGTGCTATGTCGCCACTTCGGAGTGCCGAGGTCTTCGCTCCGCCACCTCGGGACTGGCTTGGGGGCTGGGACCTTGTCCCACCGTATGCTCGAGCCGTGCATCGACACCGAGCACATTAACCAGCTAAGTCGCTTTTATGCTCAGAATTTTCAATTTTCAATTTTTTTCGGTTCGACCAAGCATTATACTTTTGTTGGCAAAAAGTTGTTTGTGAAAACTTCCTTGTCAAAACTTTGTTTGTGACACACAAATTCAAATACCCCGTTTGCTTGGGGGTTCCTTTATGAAGCCTTTCCTCATGCATATGATTATACTTGTATGGCTTCGTTCCTTGTTCGTGTATTACGCCACAATATGCACCATGTTGACTTAAGTGTTCCACAAGCTGGGTTGACTTGCTCCTGTGTTTACCCCTACGTTCCTGATTGTTTGGCTAGGGAGTAAAGGGAGCACCTCTGCGATTGTCACGATCGGGTCATCCGAGCTCGGACCTTAGACTGGGTGAAGCCGAAAGCTAGCGCTCTTATTGTTTTCAATTATGGTCGGCACACAACGGAACTCATGAGTACAAAAAATCTATTGCACAAGTCTCATAGTAACAATGAGCAACCGAAGAAAGGTATCGGTAGAGGTACTATTTTCTTGGAAGATGCTTCTTACACTTCGTCAGTAATATATCATAAGTTCCCTGAGCGCGCTTTGTCTGTTACAGCCGTATGGCCTGATTGCCTGGTTATCAGAAACACCATTGATATTCTCGACAGGTGTAGTACATAACACTTTTCGGTCCTTGACCGAAGAGGGAGAAGCCGACGGTCGGTTAAGACGCATTTAAAGTTCGGGTGAACACAGATATGATATAAATACTTCCGTACATACAATCATTATACATAAAATTCTTTTGCCCAAGTCACTCGGGGGCTCTTAAATTAGTATGAGCCGTTTTATAATAAATGTTTTCTTCTTGGTCATTGCAAAATCTTTTTCTATCACTCCTTTTTCGACGCAACTGTGTGGTCAATAGCCGGGGAGCCTAGTCTCTCTCTTAAAGCCGTTCGAGTTTAGTTCGCTAAACTGGCCTAACGAGCAGTACTCCGCCTTCAGGATAGGAGGTTACAGCCGTGGGCTGACCGCTTGAGGTCTTGAGATCGGATGTGTCATATTAATGCACGACAGAAGCACCCCTTTTTTGACCAATTTTCGGATTGGCACTGAACACTTGATCTAATTCGGACGTCAAGTTTTTACTAAATTGGTGGGTTTTCCAAGCCTATGGCACTTTTAAACTATTTGTGTGTTTCCCACATAAGTCTCGCAGTGTAACGCCGGACACCTTTAGAGATTCGGCGAAAACATTCTCGGATATTGCTATATATGCATCGGTTTCGAATTGTGTCTTCGGTCAATAGTTGGGTTGCCCGTCTCCTGTGCTTGCCTCCTATGTTCCGCTTTGTTCGGCTAGGTGTGCAAAGGGAGAACTACTACGATTGTGCTTCCAGCTCGCATGGTTAAGCACCTCAGTGGAGAAAGCCGAAAACTGACTGTCACAATAAGCGTAAACTGGTCAGCGATCCGATGACTATGTTAAATGACGGGCCATTCATAACATTGGCCGAAGTATTTACGGCTTGACCTCGGCTGTCGTCGAACACTAACCAGAGGCTCGTAGCTAGCTTCCCCTGTTTAAAGCTCCTATGAATAAGTGAAAGTTATAAAGCCCGCATATCTGATTGCCTCGTTTCCGCTAACACAACCGCCTTCGGGCACCGAGACGTCGGCTAAGGGTTGTTTTGTTATTGCGGAAACACCCTGCGTAGCATCTACAATGGGGCGGAAGCCGACGATGGGCCACTTTCAACTGATAAACAGTCGCAACAGAGTCAAAATAAACATATCATCGGCGTTGGCATTTAATATACAAAGGCTGCCTTCCGTAATCATCGTTATAAAGCCATACATATGCATCAATTTGACTTAAGATTTTGGCCAAGCTGGGTTGCCTGGCTCCTGTGCTTACCCCTACGTTCCCGATTGTTCGGCTAGGCGGTAAAGGGAGCACCTCTGTGATTGTTACTACCGGGTCATCCGAGTTAGTACCTCAGACTGGGTGAAGACGAAATTTAGCAATCTTAAAGGATCACATTGGTCGGCAACGACAGTGGTAAATTTTTTGGTTCATTAATACCATAGAGTTCGGGAACTTTCGCCAAACTAAATCCTCAATATTTTCCTCCCACATTGATCGGAGGTGAGTTTTCATGATCATGATAAGCATGACGACCCAAAGAAAGGAACCGATAGCGGGACTATTTTCTTTGGAAGATGTTTTCTTACGTTAAAACGTAATATAACATATCTCTCCGTGTACCTTTGTTTATAAAACCGTATGACCGGATTGCCTTGTTTGCCGTAAAACATTGCCCTTATAACGACTTTATAAAGTAGGACAAACACTCCCCAGCTACTGGCCGAGGAGGTTGAAGCCGATGGTCGGTCAACATAGTTTTGTACAATGCGGATTTGAGCATTAATGATGAAAAGTACTTGGATACATAGAATCATTACACATAAAAATTGCGAGTAAAATCCATTTACTGCAATCCATCTTTTAAACCCCTTGGGGCCTACCTTGGCGAGCTCGGATTTCGACCAGCTCTAAACTCTTTTAAGAGATCTTTATTCTCTTTCAAAGAAGTTTGTGTTAAACGCAACAAAATTTTCTGTCAAACGGATATCGATCCTTAATTCGGCCACCCGTGCCCACATTAAGGCTCGGGGGCTACTGGGCTTTGCGCTCATTATTTACAAATATTAAAGGGGCACATCGATCCCCTAATTAATCTGGTGTTGCCACCCGACCAGTGTCTCGGGGGCTACTTCATTGCCTATTCAATGCAGAAAATTCAATGTGCTCCGTGTTCGGCATAACCGAACTATGGAAAGCATGTCTTCGGACGAAAATAAGTACCATATGGGACTTATCTGGCATCAAGATGATATATCACGGCGACTTCTCACGACCCTCTCTCAGGGGCCCGTCCGCCTATCACTATTACTTCTAATATATTACACTGCGTTTCTATTCCTATGTATGCTGCCGAGCTAGGAGTTGATCCTCAGGCCGATTTCACGACCTGGGTCTCAGGGGCTACTAGGATTAGCAGTTTTATGTTTTCATTCAGGTGCATCTCGTATTTTAGGCCGATAGTCAACTTGAGGGCTACTGGCAATACATCTCGTCAGCAAATAAATTTGTACGCATTGGAAAATAAAATCCACAAACAATCAGCCCATGACCGAGGTGCTGAGCCACCGCGGAAGCAGTTCGGCATATAGCTCGGATGCAAGTGGCTGGCTCCTTAGAAGGGCATTTCCGGCATTAAGTTTGGCTAACACTTTTTTGAATCAAGGTGATCTATGACACCTTGGACATAGTCCAGCGTTGGAACGTGGACATAGTCCGGCGCTGGAGCTCGGATACAGTCCGGCGCTAGAGCTCGGATGCAGTTCGGCGTGGAGCTCGACTATAACAATACGCTTCGGATACAGTCCCGCGTTGGAGCTCGGATACATTCCGGTGTTGGAGCTCGGAAGCAGTCCGGTGTTGGCGCTCGGCTGCAAAAGATACCTCGAATGCAGTCCGGCGTTGGAGCTCGAATGCAAGAGGACACTGCCGCCCGGGAACAACTTCAAACCCGTGGTGTGGCGTAAAAATAATAGGGCATTGATAAAGGCCGGAAACTTAAAGGGACTCCTCGGATACCTGACGTGTAAACTCTTCGGATGCACTTCGGCGATCCTCAAGATCGAAGATGAGAAGATTTGTTGAACCAGTTTTCAAGACCGACGACCGAAGATGAAGAATAGTTCGGAAGAATCGAGGAGCGTCCCCAACTTGAAGACCGGTTCAGGGGGCTACTGACGCTGTCCTGGACTAGGGGGTACTCACCACGTCGTCTCTCGACCAGCTGGATCGGGCCGAGGACCCCCATGGCGGTTCACTATTGGGCCAGTTCGGACAGCCCATGCCGCATACAAGGAGGATTCTACAAGACTTGGCGCCCAAGACAAGGACTCCTCTAAACCCTAGGCCTACGGTGCATATATAAACCGAGGCCAGGCTAGTCAATAGACAATCTCATATTCATTACTACAATCTCGTGGTAGATACATATACTCTGTACTACACCCATATGAATACAATCAAAAGGAGCATGTAGGGTATTATCTCATCAAGATAGCCCGAAGCTGGGTAAAACCCCGTGTCATGTTACCATCGCTCTCGGACGCCTAGCTTAGGACCCCTACTACGAGATACGCTGAATATTGAACCGATAGCCCAAAAGCCCCGAAACTTTACAGAGATTTTTTATGGGCCAGAAGGAAGAAGATGGGCCCTGGTTGCACCTGGAGGGAGTCCCGGGGAGGGGACAACCCACCAGGGCGCGCCAGGAGGATCAGGCGCGCCCTGGTGGGTTGTGCCCACCTCGGATGCCCCTGGACCGCCTCTTTGCTCTATAAATACCCCAAAAATACCAGAACCCTAGAAGCATCGACGAAATATTCATCCAGTCGCCGCAGAGTCCAGAATCACCAGATCCAATCTAGACACCATCACGGAGGGGTTCACCACTTCCATTGGTGCCTCTCCGATGATGCGTGAGTAGTTCTTTGTAGACCTTCGGGTCCGTAGTTAGTAGCTAGATGGCTTCCTCTCTCTCTTTTGATTCTCAATACAATGGTCTCTTGGAGATCCATGTGATGTAACTCTTTTTGCGGTGTGTTTGTTTGGATCTGATGAACTTTGAGTTTATGATCAGTTATATCTTTTTATATCCATGAAAGTAATTTGAGTTTCTTTGATCTCTTATATGCATGATCTCATATAGTCTCGTATTTATTCTCCGATATTTGGGTTTTGTTTGGCCAACTTGATCTATTTATCTTGCAATGGGAAGAGGTGCCCGGTAGTGGGCTCGATCTTACGGTGCTTGATCCCAGTGACAGAAAGGGAACCGACATGTATGTATCGTTACTACTAAGGATAAAAAGATGGGATCCCTATCTGCCGCAATAGATAACGGATCTTGTCTACATCATCTCATCATTCTTATTGCATTACTCCATTTTTCCATGAACTTAATACACTAGATGCATGCTGGATAGCGGTCGATGTGTGGAGTAATAGTAGTAGATCCAGGATGGAGTCGGTCTACTAATCTTGGACGTGATGCCTATGTAATGATCATTGCCTGGATATCGTCATGATTATTTGAAGTTCTATCAATTTCCCAATAGTAATTTGTTTACCCGCCGTTTGCTATTTTTCTCGAGAGAAGCCACTAGTGAAACCTACGGCCCCCGGGTCTTCTTTCTCATATATTTGCCTTGCGATCTACTTTTCCTTTGCATTTTTATTCAGATCTATTAAACCAAAAATACCAAAAAAATACCTTGCTGCGTTTTATCTTTATTTATTTTATTTGGCATTCGATCTATCAATCTATTACAATTTACCTCACGTCTGTTTGCCTATCTTGAGGCGCCGTACCCCGGAAGGGATTGACAACCCCTTTAACCCGTCGGGTTGCGAGGTGTTGTTGTTTGTGTGCAGGTGTTGTTTACGTTGTGTTGCTTGGTTCTCCTACTGGTTTGATACCTTGGTTTCATTACTTAGGGAAATACCTACTGTTGCTATGCTACATCATCCCTCCCTCTTCGGGGAAATACCGACGTAGTAGTAGCTACCATCAACAAAGTCCTTCACAATTCTGCTATCTTTGTCTTGTACGACTAGTCATCCATTGGTCTCCCTAAATGCGTCACGGGCCGACCAATGTGGCGCAGGACGGAACCGAACCAAGGGCCTCACCTCGACCCACCGGACCTCACGCGGTGACACACCCTCTGCCCCCAGGTCTCGTTATCTTCTCACACCCACACATACCAACACAGACACCACACAAAAAAATTCTCCTCGTGCCTCTATCCCCTCCCCCTTGCATATACACACTCAAGGGAATCTCTCTCTCTAGACCTCTCTCATTTCTCGTGCTATCTCTTCCATGCCCCCCTCCCCCGCCGGCCCCTCTATCCATGCCTCTCTCGAATACGTAATACACACACATACCTCTCTAGGCCCTACCAAATACATCAACTACACATTCACACATGTTACATCATGTACCCCATTGATCTAAAAAGCCCTCTCTTCATGTTTATTTTGCATACAACATTCCTTTTGAATAAAGTGTGGCCAAATTTTTATTTAGAATTTCTAAATATATACAACATTAGAAAGTTATATGGAGGAGTATGAACGTTAATTTGCATTGCATGGTGCACACAATGGTATTTATTCCGCACTGTGAATTTTTATATTTTTATACTATATATAAAGTTAGTCATAATAAAGAGAATCGAAGAGCATCTCTCTCTCCATCGCATACACCCCCTCTACGCCCCTTTCACTTACGCACACAAACTTTCTCCAGGTCCTCTAAAAGTAAGCCCCCAGCACATTCACGCATGTTTCATCTTTCTCTTGCGATATATACAGTGATGATCATTGTATCGGAAGCGAAAGCACGATACGTACATTGGACTTCAGAATCCACTAATTACGGTCACCGTTTATGTTTTGTAGTTATTATACAGTCACGGGCTCACCGTACAGCTCTGTATTTGCTGAAGACACGACTAGTTGACCAGTTAAATGCTCCACGTGGCACCTCTAGTGTTGAATCACATTATCTCACCACCATTGGGCCCACCTATCGGCTTGTATCTAGTCTACATCTACATCTACACTCTTATAAAAAAACAGAGTTGGTGATGATGGTGTGCCTGCCATCCTACAATATAGGCCGTCCGATTTATATCTGACGGATAGGAAGGAAACTATGGAAATTTTGCAAAAAGGTACCCACACACCTCTCCACATTTGCAAATAAGGCCTTCCCTCGTTCATCCTTTTCTCTCACAAGATAAACTAGTCATACAAATGCATCTTGATGTTACGTGCAACGCACGGGCATCTTGCTAGTAACAATGAAAACAAACGACAAAAAATATTGGACGGTGGATCGAAGTCATGACCGTGGGCACAGCGGACAAGGTGGCCTTGTATCGGTATGGTGAGCCGTTTGTTTTGACACACAGTAGCTGGTGTGGTGATTATACACACACGCACGCATGCACACGAACTGCATGCACGCAACACTCACACGAACACATGCAGCCACGCACGCACGCAACACTCACACGTACACACGCAGCCATGCACGCACGCAACACTCACACGCACACACGCACGCATGCATGCACACACCACACGACCAACGCACACTCTCATGCTCAAGTGCTCAACCTACACGTGCATGCGCACACATCAGGCCCTGACAGACACATACACAACCAGGTGATTCCCGCGCACAGGTTGGAGTCTTGTCGCGCCTGCATAAATTTGTGTTTATCTGACCTTTTTCTTATGCGAACAGACAGGTGGGACCCACAAGGAATGTGTTCAATTTAACTAGTCAACATGGTGCCACGCAGACTATTTGGCCGGTCAACAGAGTGCAATCCGATGCTGAACGGTGAGCAAGTGACCGTATAATCCCCGCAAAACATATATAGTGACCGTAATGAGCGTATTCTGAAGTTCGGTGACCGTATTACGCTTTTCTCTCTGTAGGCCTTCCAAAACTACATCTCTACACGTTCTCGCATGTTACACCTAACAACTATGCAATACAACACTACTACTACACTCTAACACAATAAATCATATGTGTTTTTAGTTTTACTAGATATCATATTGTTACTTAATTATTCAGTTCGCATACATTAAAATTGCCTTTAAAATGTATGGCTAGTATCATCTACCGCACGGGAAAAATCCTGCCCTTTCCTATTTAATCGGGTTTGTATCGATGGATCGTGCGAAATAGCAAAACTATAGTACTATACAGTACAAGTGACAATTCACTGGGCCGCCATGTCGTGTACTCCGTCGTATGAGTGGAGCGCTCGCTTTCATAAATGTTCTAGTCCCTTTCGCCAACATGTGGGACATCAAGCTACTGGGTCCACGTGCCATACCGAAATACAGTGCAGAGCAGCAGCGGTGAAGCACCCCAGTCATGGCGCCGGCGTAGTAATGAGCAATGGGGTGTCAAATCACAAAGCTGCACCTTTCCCGCAGTTAAGTTGGAGGGACGAAGTAATAATAATGCTAGTAAAAAAAGAAGTTGGAGGGACGAAGCAACCATCATTTCACTCGTTGCTGAATCCGCTTCTCCCTCATCTTCTTCAAGTTAACCACGTGTTGCTTCTGCCGTTGTTCTGCCTCATGTGGGACGCGGATCGGCTTGGTAAAGCACTGACACGTGGGACCGCATGTTAGCAAACCGCCAGGCTAACGTCCTCTAAAAATTAGAAACCTCCCCCGCTATCCGCGCAGCAAAATCACCTCCTTTTTACTAATCTTGATTCTATAATTTTTTAGATCAATATAATTGAGATTTGTATAGATAGCAAGCAGGAGCAAAACCAAGTGGTACGGTTAAGGGCATCCACAATGTGTAGCCAAATGTGAAAATAGCTTTTGTCATCGATGGGAACCATTGTGGACGGTGCTGCCAAAGCCCAAAACATGGAACCGAAGCTCCCTGATTGATTGATTGATTGAAGGAATAGAGAAATGCAACGTCTCTCCTCTTTCTCCCGTGCTTGGACGCATGTACAGTATAGAGCACATAGTCTACTCCCCTGTCCCTTCTATCACAAATCACAAAGCAGTGAGGCGTCAAATCACAAAGCACGGAGGAAGCAACCATCATTTCACTCTTCGCTGATTCCGCTTCTCCATCGCCTTCTTCGAGTAACCACCTCACCGCACTAAGCTGGACAGACGACGCTATTGTGTACTAGTAGTACTAGTACATTTACGCGTCCTTTGGTTCAACGGACTTCCTAGATGCAAATAAGGCGGTTTTCTCAGCTTGCAGGCGGCACTTGCGAACGACTTACCGTGGTCTCCCTCAATGGTGTTCTCCGTAGAACGCACTTCGCCAAACCACAACGTTCGAGATATTGTCGACGTCACCACAATTGGGAAGGAAGTCAAATAGTTACAACCTCCATTTTTTTGTACATAAGGCCAGTATATCAAAATTACAATTTGCAAAGGGCCATTAACACTAATCGAGGCAAAATTGATGGGGTTTGCCTCGTACTAGCAACAAAGGACATTAATATACCCTTGCATGCATGCAGAAGTGAGAAGGTTGGTTTGCATGGCGCTACATTAATCAAGCGATAAGGAGTGAGATGGTTAGCTCTTTGGGCTTTGGAGAAAAAAATACGCATTAATTGACACGTCAAACGAGGATTTGTATCGATTAATCCCGCGAAGGAAAACCCTGCCTTTCTTTTTTAACACTAGTACTCCTAGTACGTACGTACGTACTTATCCTGTTTGGGTCTAGGCCTTGCATTGCCATACTTCGCCACACATTTTGGCCAAGCTTGCCTAAAGTTTTCAAAATGAAAAGGAGGTACACTTGCGCACGGCTGTCGCGGTCGCACCGGACCATCACACGGTCGCTCCTACACGCCACAGTCACACCGCACCCTCACACAGTCGCTCCTGCACGCCGCAAACCCAACCAAGGGAAGGCACCCTCACTGACACGTGCTACCGCTGACAGATAATTTTCGTTCATACATTGTGTTTATCCAACCGCATGTTGGGGAGGATCCATACGACCCGTGTGGCGGTCTCTTGGGGAAGAAGAAAAGGTGACGAAGAAGGGTTAGGAGACGTAGGATATTCATCCAACCGCCCGAAATGGTAGACTCACCCAAATGATTAAAGTCAGGCGACTTGCATAACAACATATGTTTTTACACAGCAAAAGATCCCTAAAAACAACAACATAAATAAAAACTATCACTACTCGCGGAACGAGACAGCCTCGTCATCTTTGGCTACCGGTGCGAACCAGCCGTAGCTACCGACGTGTGTCTCCGCACCGTGGTTGTCCTCGGCCTCCAGCTACTCGTTCACGCGGAGTGTGGGGGCGCTCTGCATGGACGAGAGCACCGCCCGGTTCAAGTCGAGGATGTCCGGTTCCGCCTGCAGGAGGGCCTCGATGGCAGCGTCATCCGCGCGCTCCGCGTCGAGTTGAGCCTCCGCCGACCGGTTCAAGTCCAGGACGTCCGGTTCCGCCTGCAGGAGGGCCTCGATGGCAGCAGCATCTGCGCGCTCCACGTCTAGTTGAGCCTCCGCCGCCCGGTTCAAGTCTAGGACGTCCGGTTCCGCCTGCAGGAGGGCCTCGATGGCAGCGGCATCCGCGCGCTCTACGTCGAGTTAAGCCTCCGCCGCCCGGTTCACATCCACGACATCCGGTTCCGCCTGCAGGAGAGCCTCGATGGCAGCGGCATGCGCGCGCTCCATGTCGAGTTGAGCCTCTGCCTCCCGGTCCTCCTTTAGTATCGCCAGGTTGAACCGCTGGTCCACCTACACCATAGGGGACCCGGACGCCGGCACGAAGTCGACGTCCATCGTCTCATACCCATCAAGGGCCTTCTGCACCGCGACCTCCGCCATGAACATTGGATCGGCTTCCTCCTCCTCGTAGCTTGGCTCCAAAGAACTCGGGGATTGGCCCTCTGCAAAGCGAGCTTGGGAACGGAGGTCTGTGGTGCCGACCACAGCCGCGATTTCTGCGCAGCGCTCCGGCGTCAGCATCTTGTAGTACGTGATCTTGCGGCGCACCATGGCTTTCCGGTGAACTAGGGGACGCTTAATGCGAGCTAGGGGATCGAAAGGTGGGGTAATGGGCTGGAGAGGAGGTGTGGTTTTGGGGCAGTGGCTGGCGTAGGCCGAGCAGCGAAGGTTCTGGTGTGAATAGTGGTTCCGGTGACGACCGGTCAATCGGTTTTGACTGTACGTCGCTCTTGTCACGTTCGCATTGCACCCCGGAACACTAGACCCTCCACATCGTTCACCGAATGGAACGTGCTTCGTCTTAAGTTTTCACTCGCTTGTGGGACCGCAGTTGAGAGCAAACCGACGTCCCTCCCCCTCCCCCGCCTGCGTCATTTATACACTCCCCTCCGTTTTATGCGGAGTAAATAAAAACAGAGGGAGTATACTACGGATGAGGATCCCTGACGTGGCTGAACCCATTGAGTAACTGACATGCGGGGCCTAGCAAGCATGGGGTCTGCCAGTAAGTGACCGAAAGGGAGGGTAGGGCAGGGATACCTACGTCGGAGGGTCCACTTCCACTACTACCCCCTCCTTCCATCTACAGGCCCTAATGCATTTTTCGAGGCTAACTTTGACCAAATGTTAGAGTAATGATATATGACATGCAACTTACACAAAGTATACGGTCAAATTCGTATGTGAAAGGAGCTTCCAATGATATAATTTTCACATTATACATCTCATGTACTATTAATCTTGTTAATAGTCAAAGGCGGTTTTGAAAACGCATTAGAGCAAGGTTAATAATATAGCCAGCCGATGGCTATAAGGAACTGCCATGTCATCTATAGCCATCATCTATATGCAGTCATACAATAGTGTGGGCTATAAGGTTGGCTATTTCCCGCAAAAAAATAACATATAAGGTTGGCTATTGTATTAGTACCTTTTCCCATATCCTCTCTATCTCTTTCTTCATATTTATTGTATTTACCTAGGAATGCGTATACAACTTAAGCTATCTACAGAATGACAATTTTTGATGTAGCTTCACGTCTACCTATACCAAAGGGTTTCTATAGTATGCCGAACTAGTGACAGTACCAAATGGTCAATGCCTACCTCAAAGGTTTGCATCTATAGAGTTACGAATTGCCTAGGCTCTTGCATGAGAGCTCACTCCCCTTACTTTTTCACATCTCTCTCCTCCACATAGGCAAAAGTGCCATGTTTGTTGGCTCTTAGAATGGCTATTAGGTTGGCTCTAAGCATTTAATATTTGCATGAGCAAGGTATATGATTGGAAGAGAGTTGCATGCATACTATTTTTTCTTGATCTATGTGTTATAGTCGGGCTGTAGAATATAAGAGCCCGCTTCACTCTCTCCCCCCTCTCTTCTCACTCCTCCAAGTAGGATTTTAATGACATGACAAGTCTTATAGCCTGTTGACTAGGCCTTATTAGACTTGCTCTTAGGCCCTATATAAATGAAGGAGGGAGTACTATGAGCACTGCATACTCTACTACAGATGTTGTCAGTACTCCACTAGTACTATTGGACAGGGTGCTTAAAAAAGTTACTATTGGACTGGCTATACGTGGCGAAATCCTAGTAGGAAGAGCATGCGCGAGAACAAGCACATTCACGTAGTTGAAAACAAATTGGAAGCCATCTCTGTTTGAATACAAATCTAAGAGTACGTACGAATCTAACAATATTGATTGGGCGTTGTTTAATGTTGATACTTTTTCTGTAAGTTTGATCAAAGTAGAGACACTTTGACTACACATAAAACTTATATGTAAACTAGAAAGGATCGGAGGGAGTATATTGTACGTTCAAAAGCGAAACAAACGTGGGTACAATACGTTTGTTTCGCTTATGAACGTACAATATACCCCCTGTGATCCCCACAGACCCCCCCCCCCCCCCCCGCAGGTAATTTCTATCATAGAAACAAACCAAACCTTTATCTCCTTGCACGACACGCAATTGATCTCTCAACATCAATCGATCTCGTCAAGATGTGTCGGGGCATGAACTGAATGGGATGTCAAAACTAAGACGGGAAGCGACACATAGTGGAGGCAAAGTGAAACTCTAAATGAAATGTTTGTTTGTATGCATGTCGGACAAATTACAACATTGGAAATACAAGGATGGTCTAGGCCCACATGCGAATAATACTCGGCGGAATGTTCAAATGACGCATGCGGGAGGATGGACTCGACCGGAGGGCGGCATGATCGATGGAGAAGAGGGCTGGAGAGGAATGAGAAATAAGCAACGCCGCATGATTATACTTGAACGACTCAAATAAACAATAAGTTGTCTCGTTTTCCCTTCCGTCTCGGTCACGGAGTAAGATACTCCCTCTGTTTTTATTTACTCTGCATATTAG
The DNA here is from genome assembly GCF_002575655.3 of Aegilops tauschii subsp. strangulata. NCBI lineage: Eukaryota > Viridiplantae > Streptophyta > Magnoliopsida > Poales > Poaceae > Aegilops > Aegilops tauschii. Next base: position 399,646,709 of record NC_053040.3, on the reverse strand, counting down.
GTTTGACTGAAGTCAATCTTCATAAAATTTGACCAAATTATAGAAAACTAGCAACATGCCCGTGCGTTGCACGGAACGTCAAGATCTTGTGGGAGAAAAGGATGAACGAGGGAAGGCCTTATCTGCAAATGTGGAGAGGAGTGCGGGTAAATTGTCATAGTTTCCTTCCTATCCGTTAGATATAGACCGGACGGCCTATATTGCAGGATGGCAGGCACACCATCATCACCAACTCTGCTTTTTATCTACACTAGCAAGATGCCCATGCGTTGCACGGAAACATCAAGATGCATTTATATGAGAAGTTTATCTTGTGAGAGAAAAGGATGAACGAGGGAAGGCCTTATTTGCAAATGTGGAGAGGGGTGTGGGTATCTCTTTGCAAAATTGCCATAGTTTCCTTCCTATCCGTCAGATATAAACTCTCCATATTTCCAAATAAGGCCTTCCCTCGTTCATCATTTCTCTCACAAGATAAACTAGTCATACAAATGCATCTTGATGTTACGTGCAACACACGGGCATCTTGCCAACAGGAGTAGAAATATGAACATTTACAATAGCAAATATATATGATGTGAAAGTATATTCAATAATGAATCTAATGGTATTGATTTGTTATTGTATATGTTATTATTTCTGTCTATAAACTTTGTCAAAGTTTACAAAGTTTGACTTTGAGCAAAGCTAAAATGCGGAGTAAATAAAAATAGAGGGAGTACGCAGGGACTAGTATAGTTACTACTACCAGAACATGGTAAGTTGGACCCCTAAATGCGGGCACGGACCGGGCACACCTCAAATATTCTTTCAAACAGTCGGACACCTACATTTAGCACACCATCCGGCTACTTAATCAAGTGTTACACTTCACTACTTGAAAAGAAAAAGGGTGGTACTGTACCCAAAACCACCACACTTGGGGCTAGGGTAACAACTTGGTACTGTACCACATTTGACCCAGGGTACAAAAACCACCTGTTCTGCGCCTAATGCGCAATGCGGAGCACTGACGCTCGAATATGGCCGGGAAAACAGGGAAACCGACATGTGGGGCACACCTGTCGGGACGATGTGGCGCAGACTAGTCCAATGGAGGAGCTGGCCCATGACCTCCTCGCCACCGGCAACCATTCATGTGAGTCGTGGGGGCCAGCAACATGGTGCAGCTCCAGCACCGCCTCTGGACAGGGCGACCGCGGTGAGCGACACGCTCATCGTCGCTGGACATGGTTGGTTTCAGTGTGCCGAGGGTGGCGTTAGCGCTGTGGCATGACCAGTAGATCAACACCCGGCTCGTCAAGGATGCACGGGGCGCCGAAGTGCGTGCGCGCCGCGACGCGTCCACAGAGTGGTGTAGCGCTGCCAACTGCATCCCCAGGACCTAAGACCATGCCGGGTCGCCTTGCTTTTTCAATGACATGTGGGGTCGCATGTGAGCAAAGGGCATCTCCAACGTTGCCACGACCGCAGCTGACTACGCTGGCACACCAAAAACCCTCGTCCCTCGCGCCGTCACGCGGTGCATTCCCAGCCGGCGCTAGCTGCCCACATTCATGCCGTCCGTCTGTATGCCGTTAAGAGGCTCGGTGCCCGAGGAACCAACTCCGGGGACTTAATGACATGCCCGGGCGCTTTGGCCTCACCGGAATGCGCTACTTAAAGCGGCAATGCCCAGCTAACCTCCACACCATAGCGCATCGTCCTGCGACCTGGCACCACATCCTCCATGACCGCGAGCGCGAACGCTCTGCGGGAGAGCTTTGTCTTCAGGGATGGAGCTCTAGGTCGCCGCCCTTGCTCAAGTCGCCGCTTGCGACGTAATAGGGGCGTAGCCGGATGCGGATGCGACCGCACAAGCGGTGGCCATGATGGCGGCCGACGATGGGAGCACCGTCAGCCACGCATCCTACTTACCGCCGTCCAATGTCCGGCACCGCCGAGGTCGGGGACTCCTCCGAGGATGAGTAGGGCATGGGTGCACGTGTTCTACTCTACCTCGCCGGAGACCGCACCTTCACTTCACGGGTCTTGAACCCCGCCCCCGTACATGGAGATCGCAGATGGAGGACGTCGGTCGCCGCTGCAGAATAGGTTTAGGGTCGTGTTTCTTTTATTTTTCTGTCCTATAAAAGTTCGAAATGTAATGAAAATCTGCCGTGTTTGCATTAATCTCGGCCGGTGTATATGAACTTTCACAATAATATAGTATATTGTAGGAGTACTAGCAAGATGCCCGTGTATTGCACGGAACATCAAGATCTTGTGGGATAAAAGGATGAACGAGGGAAGGCCTTATCTACAAATGTGGAGAGGAGTGTGGGTAAATTGTCATAGTTTCCTTCCTATCCGTTAGATATAGATCGGACGGCTTATATTGCTGGATGGCAGGCACACCATCATCACCAACTCTGCTTTTTATTGAACCGAGACAAAGCTAACATGCGAAGTAAATAAACACATAGGGTCTACATACACAATTTATCATAGGCACTCCAATAGTACGTCCACTACACATTCACGCATTTCACATCTTTCTACATCTACTGGAACCTACGAAAGGGTTAACATAAATTGCGTCTCTCTCTCCTCCTTGATTTTCATGGTGGTGGGCTCATCCCACCCCCCAATCTACAATCAACAGCTCACATGTTTCACATTACGTTAATTACGTAGGTGTAGCATTACTCGTCCTAAAAAACCCAACTAAGCCAACCTCCCAGCATATCGCACGGGAAAAGACCCGACCGCGCCGTTTGAGTCGGGATTACCGGATTACTAATAGTAGTATCGATGGATCGTGCGAAGCACCAAGTTTTTTTTGAGGCGGCAAAGCACCTAGTTTAAAAGGAAAAAGAGGCAGTACACTCACAGCACCCCTGTGGCGGTCGCATTGCACCCCACACACGTTCGGTCCTGCACACGGCTCACACAAACGGAATGCCCTTCGGCTTGCCTCTTCACTGACACGTGGGACTGCACTTGGAGAAACCAACCATGCGCCAAACTCCCCCCGGCCACCGCGCAAAAATCCCCCCAAAAAATTCCCACCAAATCCCAAATTCAACCACCCTTCGGCCAACTAGGCAATAATATGCCCCAAACCCCCTCCCCCCGTCCGCATCCACTCCATTCGCTCCTCCAAAGCCGCCTTCCCCGCCGCACCGATATGTCGGCACCGCGGTTCGTCAAGGGGATGCACGGCGATCCTCTCGCTCCCACAGTACATTCTCATAGGCTGCCGTCCTCTAGCCGCGCCGCCACCGCTGACGACGTTCTTGTGGAGGTGCATGGCGGTCAGCGTCGCCACCACTGGCGACGTTCGTGTGGAGATGCATGGCGGTCAACTTCTCCCATGGTACGCGCATTCTAGACTGAGGCCCCATGCATGTCGGTGTAGCGCTGAATGTTAGCTGATAGACAATGTTAATCTCACTGTTTGCCGAAGTAGTTTACAGTCAATATGCTCTGCTTAAGAAGCTTCCTTGCCCTGTTCTGCACTCAATCTGCTTAGCTGAGATGGCATGCCAAGCCCGATTAGTTGCTAAAATATCCTGCCATATATTTATTGTGACGTAGATTGCCATGGTCTAGTAGCCAATCTGTTAGGTGAAATAGCTCTACACCGTTTTATACTCGATCTTTGTTGTTGCGATGGCCTTCGATAGTTCGATGGCTGTGTGCTCAGCCTCATTGACTACTGAAACAGCCTGCCATAATTTAGCACTCAAATATGTTTGCTGAATTAGCTTTAAATATATTTCGTTACTTAGATCTGCTCGTCCAAATATCTTGCCATAGCTTTAGACATCGACCTATGTATTTTTTCTGGCCTTCATAAAAAAGCATATATGTTTTTCCTGTAATATCTAGTAGAAGAACTAATTTGTATGTCTAATAGATGGACAGGACTTGGATAACTTCTGCTCGAAGATTCTGAGCTGCATATGTCGAGGGGGTTGAAAACTTCATGAACTTTATTAGAGCTGAGTACGGTGGTCCGAAATCAGATGTGCTCTGCCCGTGTAGCAATTGTATGAATTCAGTTACAAGACCCCAGTCAACTGTGCAAAACCATCTGCACTTGTATGGGATGTCGGTCACATATACTAGGTGGGTTCATCATGGTGAAGCTGTGAACGTCAATCTTACTGACTACGTGGAAGCAGCAGATCACCATCTTGATCTGCCTGATGCTCAGGTGGAAGAGGAGGAGGAGGTGGTGGCGGAGCCAGTGAGTTTGACCAACATTGAAACAATGCTACGAAATGCTCGTGCATATCGTGAACTTTCACCTGCAGAAGAAAAACGGTGGGCCCGCATGTTGGAACAATGGAACGTTGTTGTCACCCCAGGAAATAAGCTGTCAGCATTCTTAGCTATGGTCACCATTCATCAGGTGAAGACATCTGAGCGGATGACCAACAAATCATTCGATGCGATGTTGGCTGCTTTCCGCAAAGCTTTCCCAGATGTGTCTGAGCTGGCACACACCTACAGTAAAATGAAGAATTTCCTTCGTGCAGTTGGAATTGGATATGATATGATCCATGTTGGTAAGAATGATTGTGTTCTGTTCCGGAAGGATTATGCCAACTTAAGTGAATGCCCAAAATGCAAATCATCAAGATGGAAAGATGGCGATGCTGTGAAGAGGATTCCACATAATGTTCTAAGACATTTTCCAATTACACCAAGATTGTAGAGGTTGTTTCATGATGCTGAAAGAAGAGAGGATGTACTGTGGCATTCTAGGAACCAGGAGTACAGAGATCAGAATGTAATGAGCCATCCATCTCATGGTAGTGAGTGGAAAAGCTTCAATCAGAAACACAAAAAGTTTGCTGCTGCCAAGAGAAACATTAGACTTGGCTTAGCTTCAGATGGATTTAACCCATTTGGCCACCAGAGCGCCACATATAGCATGTGGCCAGTGCTTGTTATCCCTTAAAACTTGCCTCCAAATGTCTGCACCAAAGAATCAAACTACATGATGGCCTTGCTCATCCCAGGTCCAAAAAGTCCTGGAAAGGATTTTGATTTATTCATGGAGCCTCTTGTGGAGGAACTTCAACAGCTATGGAGGGGTGTTCTCACTCGATACCTATATAGCAGCCCAGCAGCTCATTTCTTTCTGCGTGCTGTTATAATTTGGTGCATCCATGATTATCCGGCTTTGGGCACTATGTAAGGGCGAACGACACATGGTTACAATGCATGTGTTTGATGTGATAGGAATCCGCTGTCATACGCAATACTTAGCAAGACCTGTTACATTGGACACTGCCGTTTCCTTGCCAAGGACAAGCCGCGTCCTACAAAATACCGAAGACATGTGTTCAATGCAAAGCATGAAAACCGTGATGCGCCGAAGAGGCTCACCACCGATGAGTTGCAAGTGGAATTAGAGAAGGTCATGCATATTACACCAGGAAACCATCCTGGTAATGGTAGCGGGAAAAGGAAGGGTGGCAGGGCAGAAGAGAGATTATTGTTTACCCACAGGTCCACTTTGTGGGACTTGGAGTATTGGAAAGCTTTGGATCTGCGGCATAATCTTGATGTGATGCACATCGAGAAAAATATATGTGACAGCATTATCGGCACACTTCTTAATATTGAAGGCAAGACGAAAGATACCTTAAAATCTAGGATTGATTTGACACACCTGGGTATCAGAAAGGATTTGCAGGTGGAAGATGAAGGTAAACCACGGAATATGGCACCAGCTGTGTACGTCTTGGACAAGGTAAAAAGAAAAGAATTCTGCGAGGTCCTGTCACATGTGAGATTCCCACATGGATTTGCTTCCAACCCTGAAAGGAGAGTCTGTGCAGATGGAAACAAGGTACAAGGGTTGAAAACTCATGACTACCATGTCCTACTTCAAAGGGTTTTACATGTTGTCCTTAGAGGATTGGGCCGCCCTGACTTATACAGAGCAGTTGCAGAGTTGGGACAATTCTTCAGGGAACTCTGCAGTAGAAATATCAGGGTAGATGCTTTGGAGCGTCTTAGAGACAACATACCAACTATCATATGCGACTTCTTTGATGTGATGGTGCATTTGGTTGTTCATCTACCTGATGAGGCACTACTTAGAAGTCCAGTACAGTATGGCTGGATGTACCCTGTTGAAAGGAGGCTAGGCACTTTCAATGGCTATGTTAGGAATAGATCTAGACCCGAGGGTTCCATTGCAGAGGCCTACATTGCTACAGAAGCGTTGACATTCTGCTCAAAATACATTGAAACAACTGATCAGCTTAGCAAAGAGGTGGGTGAAGACAATCCCAGGCTCAATGTTTTCGATTATTCTGTTCGAGTTACAGGGAAGAGTCGACAATAGGACAAACCTAAAGATTTGGACAAAATGGTTTGGTATGTGTTGAATAACTATCCTGAGATACTACCTTATATCAAGTAAGTGCTAAGTACTGCAGCTTATACATTGTAATCTACTAAACTTACAGCACATTCTTATATATTTAGATGTTTGACGCGATCACTATGTTGTTCAGCATCTACAAAAAGGAGTTACTGCTGCAAAATCCAAGAAACATTGACAAACTGATTATGGCAGGATTTGCGAAATGATTCAAGAGCCATGTAAGCTTTTGAATTGCACTATTAGTTTTTTTAATATATTGAGTACATAAGATGACCAGCTTGTCTATTTTCTAACCATAGGTTAAGAAGATGCGGGAGAATGGGCAGGCAGTTGATGATGCCCTTTATGCACTACCAATGGGTCCTAATACTCGGGTAAGACATTATGAATCTTGCGTTGTTGGAGATGCGCGCTACAACAGCCTTGCACGCGACGAAGGTAGGAAGACACAAAATAGTGCCATCATGAGCATGGATACATACGATAGAGAGACAACTGAAATGTATGCTAACATAACAGACATTGTTCAGTTGCAGTATATCTCCAGTTTCAAGGATCATCGATGTGTGGTTCTGTTGTGTAGTCGTTGGTATAACCTGTTTTCCAGGATCGCAAAACCGAGAGCTGATGATTATTTAAAATCCATCAATGTCACGGCGGCGTACTAGACCAACAAGCCTTTTATTTTGGCAAATCAAGCAACACAAATATGTTTCTGGAAGACACATTCGCACGTAGCGATGACTGGAGAGTATTGCAAAGGTTTGAGCAGAGGAATTCGTTTAAGGAAGTTGCACAACAAGATGATGCTTACACTACTCCTGATGTACAAGATTCCACGGATGTTCCCAATATCTTTGAGAACCATCACGTCAATGACGTTGGCGAAACGATTGCCTGTCGTGTTGTGTTCATACAAGAGTTGATCAAGAAGAAGCTAACGTTCGAGGACATTGAGGATGAAGAAGAAGATGACAGTTTGGGGAATTACGATTCAGACTGATACACATGGCGAATATGTTGACGCTGCTGCTGCGGATGATAAGATTGCTTTTGTCGTACTTTCCTGTCAGAAGACATTTTTTATCTACTATGTGAAATTGTGTTTCCTATGACAACTGAAACCTGATGAACGTGTTGTTTAGTATTTTGCTGTGAGAACATCACTTGTTATGTATGTTCATTTGTGTTTGGTGATTGTATGACGACTAAAACATGATGCCATTGTTGTTTAGTTGTACTCATATTTGGCTGTGAAACTTGAATTTGATGACATAGTTTGCTGTTGGACTGCAATTTGCTCGACGTCTTCGAATGGGAACAAAGCTGGCCCGATAGGGCCTCTGCTAATTTATTTATTTATTACCAAAAGGGCCTATGCTATTTATTTATTTATGAGCAAACGGGGATAACCCCGATTTCTGTTAATAGAAATCATTAGATGTTCACAACACTACGCCCAGCCTGCTACACAGGTTTCATTCATTACTAGTTTCAACAAAGTGCTCATGTAACTGCCACTGAATACATCACGAGTGCTACATACACTGCAAATAAAGATACAATCATCCTACAGAGCACATGGATTTTTTCCATTATCTTCACAAGCTCTTTCATCTCCTCATTGCTTTCAAGGCCGTTCAGCAGCTGTTGCTTGGCCATGATCAGAGGAACTACATCTTTAACCTTCTGCTCTGCATCTTCCTCTTCTGTCGTTCCTTTAGTTACTTGTCCAACACCCCAACCTGCTAGTATTGGGATTCCTCGGCTAACCAAATAATCAGCGTAGTTGCATTCCCCCACATCAACAACTTCGCAGAAATACAAATCACATGAATCTTCCCTTTTCTGCACGAATCAAATTGGAAGATCATCAACTAAACTATTAAAAAAATCAGCAACTGAAAGCAGCAGAACAACACTTAAACATATTATTACCCCATGATTCGAGCATTTGTAGAAGACTCGGCCAGGGTTGAGGATTGTGGTTGAGACACGACGGATGACTATGCGTGATTTGCAGCAGTGGCACCACATCAACGGCAGCGGGTTGTGATGAGCAACCGGCTGCGGTGCGTGTGCCGGCGGGGGTGTGATGAGACCCACATGCGATGGTACGGGTGGCAACTTGGTGCATATCTGGTTCTGGCCTACTAAAGAGCAGGTGGACGAGCAGCCAGCGGACATGGTTGTTGCGGCCAGAGCTTCTGATAATAGGCAGAGTAAGTAGAGAAGAGGAGAAGCGAACGTTGGATATGTCAGTTTCATTACTTGCAGAGTAGCATAGCACCATATATAGTCATAGTCTAGGTTTGGATTCGAAGTAACTACAGGAGCACGTCTCTCTTTTTTCTAAAACTCAGCAACGTTTCTTTACTGGTACACTAGCTTGTTCTGTACGCCTTCGCAAGTCTTTGATTTTCTTTCTTTTTTTGCAAGGAAGGAAGGAGGACAAAATTGAGAGTTCCTGGGACTCGAACCCAAGACCTCTCGGTTGAAAACCAAGAGTGCTAGTCACTTATGTGGCGAACGTTCCCTAGGAGGAGAACGACAGAGAATGCATTTTCCTCGCAGTTTTAGTTGCGACACAAGATCAAACGGTCGCAGTTTCGGGAATGTTATCACGCGAACGAGCCCAATTTTTCTTTTCTTCCTATATATAAAAAATATGCTACTTGGTGTCAGCTTAGCCAACAAACGATTGTACCAACCTTGACCGTTGGATTGACATTCAACGTCTATCGTGTTTCTTCTGTCTCTTCTTCCTCCAGCCGCCAAAGCCAAACCAGCGCCAGCGGGACCGCCTGCTCCCGCCTTCCATGGCTGGCTGTGCTGCCGCGCATGCATCGTGGCGACATCGCACCCTAAAACTCTATGCGTCTTCCCTGGCTCCTGTTCGTTCCCGTCCGAGGCCTCACCATCATCCTCCGCCTTGGTTCGCTCGCCGTGGCGCCGCCCTCCGGTGTTGTGAACATGGTCAGCAACCAAGAGGAATAAGGAGATGACTGTACATGGTGAGGATGACAGTAGGGACCCAGCAGCGCATGCAGTAATTTTGTTTTTTCGGGACGGAGAAGGGTATCAACTGGGTTGTTTGGGAGCTGTGGCCTGTCTAGCACATGACTAGCCTAGTTTGTTTTTTTTTCTTTTCTGAAAATGGCTAGCCCAGCTATTTTGTTTTTTGCATAATAACCAACGTAGGCCTACTTGCTTTCTACGCCCTGCTGGGCCCGAAATCTTTCAAGACGAGGAGTTGCCCAGAAAATGGGCTATAAGTAATATTAAATGGGCTATAAAATGAAAAAATACAGCAAACATGCAATTAGTTCCAAAATACTTTTTTCTTTCGGATTTTGATATTTTAAATTTCATTGTTTTTGTGCGGGTAAAATTTCATTGGATTTAAATTAAGGTATGTTTAGTTTTTAAATTAATTTGAATTTGGCTAGAAATTTCGGGCTATATGCTGTTTGGCACAGATTGGGAGGCTGACTTGTGGGTCTACTATGTTGACGTGTACGAAAGGCTTTGTCAACTTAGTCCACAAACAATTCTAGTAGAAGTGACCGTTGGATGTTAATCCAACGGCCATGCTGCTTCTTCAATATCTGATCTTCTTGCTCCAGCCGCCCAAACCAGCGCCGGTGGGACTGCCTGCTCCCACCTCCCGTGGCCGGCCGTGCTGCTGCCCAGGCCGCATTGCCCCACCCTACTCCATTGCTGGCCAGGCCATTCCTCTACTCACCCAGACCTCCAGTTATTTTCCAACGACGGCAGCCGGACCAGTAAACCCTCGTACTCCCCACCGCGTGGGCAACCACTGTCGAGTCTTCCCCGGCTCTGTGTCGTTCCCTTCCTAGGCCTCGCCGTCGTCCACCGCCCTGGTGCTCTCGGCGCGCCGTGGTCAATGTGGTCAATGAACTACATCCATCGGACGTGGATTGTACGTGGAGAGGCTGATAGCTGGGTCCACGGCCGCACACAAGGAAATGCCTCCTTATTACGCGCAAAATAATGATTCCTCCACCTGACATCTGGGACCCATCGGAAGGGCCTCTGTATTTCACAAAAAAAAGTTCCCCTGCTGACAGGTCGGACGACCCACCAGCTATATCTTCGCACGCAAGGAAGTGCCTCCTTATTACGCACAAAAAAATGAATACTCCCCCTGCTAGCTGGGACCCAACATAGTGGGAGGCTGACATGTGGGCCTACTAAGTTCACGGGGATGGAGGGCTTTGTCAACTTAGTCAATATGAACGATTCTAGCTCCAGTGACCGTACGATGTCCATCCAACGACCGTAGTGCTTCTTCAACCTCTGGTCTTCTTGCTCCAGCCGCCCAAAGCAGCGCCAGTCGTGCCGCCTGCTCCTGCCTCCTGTGGCCATCTGTGCTGCCGTGGAGGCCTCACCGCCCCCTACTACTCCCACCGCTGGCCAGGCCCTGCGGTGACGGCAGCCTCACACCGCAGCCGAACCAGTGAACCCTCGTACTCCTCTCCATGTGGGCATCCACTACCGCATCTTCCCCGGCTTTGCATCGTCCCCTTCCTAGGCCTCCCCTCGTCCACTGCCTTGGTGCTCTCGGCGCGGCGTGGTCAACAAACGACTTCCATCGGAAGAGTACTGTACGTGGAGAGGCTGATAGCTGGGTCCACGGCCGCACACAAGGAAATGCCTCCTTATTACGCGCAAAATAATGATTCCTCCACCAGACAGTAGGGACCCACCAGACGGGCCACCGTATTTCGTGAAAAATACATTTCCCCCTGTCTGCTGGGACCCACCAGCTACATCTTTGCACACAAGGAAGTGCGTCCATATTACGGGCAAAAAAATGATTCGCCCCCCTGACTGCAGGGACCCACCAGCTACATCTTCGCACACAAGGAAGTGCCTGACAGTTGGGACCCACCTGGTCGAAGCGTACATAGCGTTGTCACTCTGGTCGCGAACGTGTACGTACATATGATCGGTCTGTCTTCAGGCTGCAGCGATGAACTGTGGCCGTGTAAGGAAGGGCACGTGTCGTAGTAGAGGTGCGCACGTGTCGTAGTAGAGGCGCGCACGTAGCATGTACACTTATGTACACCGGCCAGGGTGCAAGAAAGTAAATACGACCACGTACGTACATACGGGCGGGGTCTCGAATGCCTACTCACGCATACGTACGGCCATGGCTCGTGTACATGACTGGGTCGGAATAGAGAAACTGCGTCATTGTCATGTTCATGGGGAGGCAACAGAATGCGTCGTGTTCATCGGGAGGCAACAGAACACGTGTTGTTCATCGGGAGCCAACCGGCTTGGACGGAACATCCAATGGAAACGAGGCCTGGCTGTCAGCGTTCTGGGAACGGGGGTCCCCAGACTTGCCTCCGTGTGGCCCACGACGTGGCTCCACCAGCGGTCCTGTATGGCCCATCTTCACCAGCAAACACTCAAGTCCCTCGCGAGGGGCCAAGGCTCGCGAGGCGGACGACGCAAGACCTCCTCGGGGGCGGCCTCACCAGGCTGGCTCGCGGGGGGCGGAGAGATCAAGGCAAGGGGCAAATCTCGAGGTTCCCGTGACGCAAGCCATGACGACCATGACTAGGCGGGCGCCAGCGGGCGCAGAGTCCTCATTTCCTCTTTGGTGCTAAAGAGGCAAGCACATGCAAGGAGTCCCGAGGCATCAGGCAAAGGTTTCCATATCGGTGCAACGAGACCGAGACCAGCAGGACGGCAGGACGGAGGTCACCATGGAGCCCAAGACGGCGTCACTACCAGAGCCTTTGGCAGGCGAAGACCACCTTTAGTCAGGATAACTTGTACTAGTTGTCTCCCTTTTAATTTGGCCGTTGTGGGATCCCTTCCCGCTCAATATTTGGGAAGAGGACTAGGGCCTCTATAAATAGGACTAGCCACCACCATAGACAAGGGACAGATCTAGATCAGCTGGAGAGACACCACACCAGCTCACCAAGCACAAGAGCACCTCTCCTCAGGAGGCTGTTCTTCCCTTGTAACTGTTCATCCTCAGCCCAAGAGGCAATCCACCACACCACACTGGAGTAGGGTATTACACCACATTTGTGGCCCGAACCAGTATAAATCTTGTGCCCCTTTGTTCTCTGGGTTCGTCGCGCTAGGCCTGGCGATCGCGGCGAGAGCGAGCTTGGGGGAGGGAGAGATCTTCGTGCACACCCCAGTGTTCAAACCTCAAGGGTTTTGCCGGAACCCGAAATCCGACATTTTGCGCGCAAGGTAGGGGGCCGCCGAAGCTTTCCTTCCGCCAATCCGTGCTCCACCATTCCACCGCGACCATGTCAGACGCGCGCCGAGCCCACGCTGAGCACCGGGCCGCCCTCGCCGCCCGTGTCGCTCAGACTGCCCCCGTCGACGGGCCTCCCCGTATTTCTCCGTCAGCCACCGCCAACGCCGCCACCGGCCCAGCGGGGAACTAGCAGCAAGCGTCCTTGCTGCACCCCTTGATGCGGCGGGACGGCCGCACCGCCACACCGTCACTGACCCCAACCGGCTCGTCGTCCCATGCTCGTCGTGCTCCCACTGACGTGCATGCCGCGCTGCTCATGGCGCGCGAGCTCCTGCGCTGCCGCCCCATTGACGACCTTTATGTGGACCGGCTAGACCGCATCGCCGAGCTTGTCAGCGCCGCAGGGGGCTCCCCCGCGCCCTCCCTTTCGCTGCCTCGCCCGCTGCCAGCCGCGGGCGACGTGGCTCATGGAGCGCCTCCACCACCTCCGCACCAAGACGGCGCCCTGGCGCCAAGGCGCGCGCCCCCCCGGCGTGACCCACTGCGTCGGGCACCCGCGCGAGAAGAAGGAAGCTGCGAACAAGTTCCACGGCGGAAAGAGAATGCTCTCGTGCTCCCAGCGCCACCACGGCAAGACCGCGTGCCACCTGCTATGGCGGTGCGCAGGCACCAAGGGCAGGCCCCACCTCTGCAAAGGGCCCCGGTGGCCACAGCAGGCTGCCGCGCCTTCACTCCGGAGCTGCGTAGCGTCGCCTGGCCGGGCAAGTTTAAGCCAGACCTGCCTCCTCACTACGACTGCACCCCCGACCCTACGGAGTTCCTGTAGCTCTACGAGCTAAGCATCGAGGCAGCCAATGGCGACGAAAAAGTCATGGCGAACTGGTTCCCCATGGATCTCAAGGATGGCGCTCGCTCGTGGCTCCTGAACCTACCCCCGGGCTCGATCTGCTCCTGGGACGAGATGCGCGGCTGCTTCATCGCCAACTTCCAGGGCACTCGCGGCCGCCCTCCAGCCGTGGGCGACCTACGCCGCGTCAGGCAGCAGCCAGGGGAGACCCTGCAAAAGTACGTCCAGCGCTTCAACAACGTCCGCCTCAAGATCCCCAAGGTGACGGATGAGGCCATCATTTCGGCATTTTCTGATGGTGTCCGTGACGTCAAGATGAAGGAGGAGCTCGCCATCCACGAGGAGCTATGGACGGCTTTGGAGCTGTTCAACCTGGCGACCAAGTGTGCAAGAGCTGAGGAGGGGCGCCTCTCCCTCCTCGAGCTCCCAGCTACCGACCCGGAGGAGAAGAAAGCCAAGGCCAAGGACGTGAAGCGCAAAGGAGTGGCCGTGCTCGCGGCGGAGCCGGATATGAAGCGCGGCCGGGACCATCCCGAGTCGTCCAATAGCAGCCGACCGTTCTGCGCCTTCCACAACGTACACAACCACAACACCAACGAGTGTCAAGAGCTCAGAGCCATTCGAGATGGACGCTTCGGTCGACGCCTCGAGCGCAACGACCGGGGCTACGGCCGAGGAGGGGGACGAGGTGCAGGACGCTGGGACGATCGCGGCCCCGCCAGGAGTGGCGCGACCGGCCTCACGAGGACCACTGGCAGGATCAGCCTCGTGAGGGCGCATGGAGGGATCAGCCCCGCGAGGACCGCCCTCTGGGCAATGCCGGTCTCCCTCCGCTGCCACCACCACCACCAAGAAGGAACGACGACCACCTTCAGGACGAGGGGGTTGGGGGCTTCCAGGAACCGCGTGCTATTGCCTGCATCTTGGGCGGAGCTCAGGCCCCAGCCTCCCAGCGTATCTTTAAGCAGTTTGCTCGCGACGTGAACGCATCCCTTCCCGGGCTTGAGGCCACACGCCCGCTCAGGTGGTCCAAGTGCGCCATCACATTCAGCTCGGTGGACCAGCTCAAGTGCGTGGCCACCGCTGGCACCCTCCGGATGCTCTGTTCACCCGTCATTAGCAACGTACAAGTCACCAAGACCCTCATTGACGGCAGCACAGGGCTTAACGTCCCGTCCGTCGAGACATTCGACAGCCTTCAAGTGCCATACAATCAGCTTCGGCCCACCAAGCCCTTCTCATGAGTGACCGACGGCAACACCACCCCGATAGGGCAAGTCCGCCTCCCTGTCACCTTCGGATATCGGGACAACTACCGTGCCGAGCTCATCGACTTCAACGTCGCCCACATCCGTCTGCCGTACAATGCCATCCTCGGGTACCCATCACTGGCAAAGTTCACTGCAGTGACCCACCTGTTGGGGAACGTAGTAATTTCAAAAAAATTCCTACGCACACGCAAGATCATGGTGATGCATAGCAACGAGAGGGGAGAGTGTTGTCCACGTACCCTCGTAGACCGAAAGCGGAAGCGTTATCACAACGCGGTTGATGTAGTCCTACGTCTTCACGATCCGACCGATCAAGTACCGAACGCACGGCACCTCCGAGTTCAGCACACGTTCAGCTCGATGACGTCCCTCGAACTCCGATCCAGCCGAGTGTTGAGGGAGTGTTTCTTCAGCACGACGGCGTGGTGACGATGATGATGTTCTACCGACGCAGGGCTTCGCCTAAGCTCCGCAACGATATTATCGAGGTGTAATATGGTGGAGGGGGGCACCGCACACGGCTAAAAGATCGTATCTCAATTGTGTGTCTATGGGGTGCCCCCTGCCCCCGTATATAAAGGAGCAAGGTGGAGGCGGCCGGCCAAGGGGAGAGGCGCGCCAAGGGGGGAGTCCTACTCCCACCGGGAGTAGGACTCCTCCTTTCCTTGTTGGAGTAGGAAAAGGGAAGGGAGAAGGAGAAACAAGGAAGGGAGCGCCCTCCCTCCCTAGTCCAATTCGGACTAGTCCATGGGGAGGGGTGCGGCCACCCTTTGGGGTCTTTCTCTCCTTTCCCGTATGGCCCATTTAGGCCCAATACGAATTCCCGTAACTCTCCGGTACTCCGAAAAATACCCAAATCACTCGGAACCTTTCCGATGTCCGAATATAGTCGTCCAATATATCGATCTTTACGTCTCGACCATTTCGAGACTCCTCGTCAAGTCCCTGATCTCATCCGGGACTCCGAACTCCTTCGGTACATCAAAACATATAAACTCATAATATAATTGTCATCGTAACGTTAAGCGTGCGGACCCTACGGGTTCGAGAACTATGTAGACATGACCGAGACACCTCTCCGGTCAATAACCAATAGAGGAACCTGGATGCTCATATTGGCTCCCACATATTCTACGAAGATCTTTATCGGTCAAACAGCATAACAACATACGTTGTTCCCTTTGTCATCGGTATGTTACTTGCCCAAGATTCGATCGTCGGTATCTCAATACCTAGTTCAATCTCGTTACCGGCAAGTCTCTTTACTCGTTCCGTAATACATCATCCCGCAACTAACTCATTAGTTACAATGCTTGCAAGGCTTATAGTGATGTGCATTACCGAGTGGGCCCAGAGATACCTCTCCGACAATCGGAGTGACAAATCCTAATCTCGAAATACGCCAACCCAACAAGTACCTTTGGAGACACCTGTAGAGCACCTTTATAATCACCCAGTTACGTTGTGACGTTTGGTAGCACACAAAGTGTTCCTCCGGTAAACGGGAGTTGCATAATCTCATAGTCATAGGAACATCTATAAGTCATGAAGAAAGCAATAGCAACATACTAAACGATCGAGTGCTAACCTAACAGAATGGGTCAAGTCAATCACATCATTCTCCTAGTGATGTGATCCCGTTAACCAAATGACAACTCATGTCTATGGCTAGGAAACATAACCATCTTTGATCAACGAGCTAGTCAAGTAGAGGCATACTAGTGACACTCTATTTGTCTATGTATTCACACATGTATTATGTTTCCGGTTAATACAATTCTAGCATGAATAATAAACATTTATCATGATATAAGGAAATAAATAATAACTTTATTATTGCCTCTAGGGCATATTTCCCTCAGTCTCCCACTTGCACTAGAGTCAATAATCTAGTTCACATCGCCATGTGATTTAACATCAATAGTTCACATCACAATGTGATTAACACCCATAGTTCACATCGTCATGTGACCAACACCCAAAGGGTTTACTAGAGTCAATAATCTATTTCACATCGCTATGTGATTAACACCCAAAGAGTACTAAGGTGTGATCATGTTTTGCTTGTGAGATAATTTTAGTCAACGGGTCTGTCACATTCAGATCCGTAAGTATTTTGCAAATTTCTATGTCTACAATGCTCTGCACGGAGCTACTCTAGCTAATTGCTCCCACTTTCAATATGTATCTAGACCGAGACTTAGAGTCATCTAGATTAGTGTCAAAACTTGCATCGCCGTAACCCTTTACGACGAACCTTTTGTCACTTCCATAATCGAGAAGCATATCCTTATTCCACTAAGGATAATTTTGACCGCTGTCCAGTGATCTACTCCTAGATCACTATTGTACTCCCTTGCCAAAATCAGTGTAGGGTATACAATAGATCTGGTACACAGCATGGCATACTTTATAGAACCTATGGCCAAGGCATAGGGAATGACTTTCATTCTCTTTCTATCTTCTGCCGTGGTCGGGCTTTGAGTCTTACTCAATTTCACACCTTGTAACACAGGCAAGAACTCTTTCTTTGAATGTTCTATTTTGAACTACTTCAAAATCTTGTTAAGGTATGTACTCATTGAAAAAACTTATCAAGCGTCTTGATCTATCTCTATAAATCTTGATGCTCAATATGTAAGCAGCTTCACCGAGGTCTTTCTTTGAAGAACTCCTTTCAAACACTCCTTTATGCTTTGTAGAATAATTCTACATTATTTCCGATCAACAATATGTCATTCACATATACTTATCAGAAATGCTGTAGTGCTCCCACTCACTTTCTTGTAAATACAGGCTTCACCGCAAGTCTGTATAAAACTATATGCTTTGATCAACTTATCAAAGCGTATATTCCAACTCCGAGATGCTTGCACCAGTCCATAGATGGATCTCTGGAGCTTGCATATTTTGTTAGTACTTTTAGGATTGACAAAACCTTCTGGTTGCACCATATACAACTCCATTAAGGAATGCAGTTTTGTTTATCCATTTGCCAGATTTCATAAAATGCGGCAATTGGTAACATGATTCGGACAGACTTGAGCATCGTTACGAGTGAGAAAATCTCATCATAGTCAACACCTTGAACTTTGTCAAAAACCTTTTTCTGACAAGTCTAGCTTTGTAGATAGTAACACTACTATCAGCGTCCGTCTTCCTCTTGAAGATCCATTTATTTTCTATGGCTTGCCGATCACCGAGCAAATCAACCAAAGTCCACACTTTGTTCTCATACATGGATC
This sequence comes from Aegilops tauschii subsp. strangulata, assembly GCF_002575655.3. Lineage (NCBI taxonomy): Eukaryota > Viridiplantae > Streptophyta > Magnoliopsida > Poales > Poaceae > Aegilops > Aegilops tauschii. The sequence goes on along the minus strand of NC_053040.3, from coordinate 399,628,699 downwards.
CCATCTCAGATTTCATGGCCTCAAGCCATTTTGCGGAATTTGGGCTCATCATCGCATCCTCATAGTTCATAGGTTCGTCATGGTCAAGTAACATGACCTCCAGAACAGGATTACCGTACCACTCTGGTGCAGATTTCATTCTGGTTGACCTACAAGGTTCGGTAGTAACTTGATCTGAAGTTCCATGATTATCATCATTAACTTCCTCACTAATTGGTATAGGCGTCACAGAAACTGGTTTCTGTGATGAACTACTTTCCAATAAGGGAGCAGGTACAATTACCTCATCAATTTCTACTTTCCTCCCACTCACTTCTTTCGAGAGAAACTCCTTCTCTAGAAAGGATCCATACTTAGCAACGAATGTCTTGCCTTCGGATCTGTGATAGAAGGTGTACCCAACTGTCTCCTTTTGGGTATCCTATGAAGACACATTTCTCCGATTTGGGTTTGAGCTTATCAGGATGAAACCTTTTCACATAAGCATCGCAACCCCAAATTTTAAGAAACGACAACTTTGGTTTCTTGCCAAACCACACTTCATAAGATGTCGTCTCAACGGATTTAGATGGTACCCTATTTAACGTGAATGCAGCTGTCTCTAATGCATAACCCCAAAACGATAGTGGTAGATCGGTAAGAGACATCATATATCGCACCATATCTAATAAAGTACGGTTACGATGTTCGGACACACCATTACACTGTGGTGTTCCAGGTGGCGTGAGTAGTGAAACTATTTCACATTGTTTTAACTGAAGGCCAAACTCATAACTCAAATACTCTTCTCCACGATCAGATCGTAGAAACTTTATTTTCTTGTTACGATGATTTTCCGCTTCACTCTGAAATTATATGAACTTTTCAAATGTTTCAGACTTCTGTTTCATTAAGTAGATATACCCATATCTGCTCTAATCATCTGTGAAGGTCAGAAAATAATGATACCTGCTACGAGCCTCAATATTCATCGGACCACATACATCTGTATGTATGATTTCCAACAAATCTGTTGCTCTCTCCATAGTTCTGGAGAACGGCGTTTTAGTCATCTTGCCCATGAGGCACGGTTCGCAAGCATCAAGTGATTCATAATCAAGTGATTCCAAAATCCCATCAGTATGGAGTTTCTTCATGCGCTTTACACCAATATGACCTAAACGGCAGTGCCACAAATAAGTTGCACTATCATTATTAACTTTGCATCTTTTGGCTTTAATATTATGAATATGTGTATCACTACGATGGAGATCCAACAAACCATTTTCGTTGGTGTGTATGACCATAGAAGGTTTTTATTCATGTAAATAGAACAACAATTGTTCTCTAACATAAATGAGTAACCGTATTGCAATAAACATGATCAAATCATATTCATGCTCAATGCAAACACCAAATAACACTTATTTAGTTTCAACACTAATCCCAAAAGTATAGGGAGTGTGCGATGATGATCATATCAATCTTGGAACTACTTCCAACACACATCGTCACCTCGCCTTTTACTAGTCTCTGTTTATTCTGCAACTCCCGTTTCGAGTTACTACTGTTAGCAACTGAACCAGTATCAAATACCGAGGGGTTGCTATAAACACTAGTAAAGTACACATCAATAACATGTATATCCAATATACCTTTGTTCACTTTGCCATTCTTCTTGTCCACCAAATAGTTGGGGTAGTTCCGCTTCCAGTGACCAGTCCCTTTGCAGTATAAGCACTTAGTCTCAGGCTTAGGACCATACTTAGGCTTCTTCACTTGAGCAGCAACTTGCTTGCTGTTCTTCTTGAAGTTCCCCTTCTTCCCTTTGCCCTTTTCTTGAAACTAGTGGTCTCGTCAACCATCAACACTTGATGTTTTTCTTGATTTCTACCTTCGTCGATTTCAGCATCATGAAGAGCTCGGGAATTACTTTCGTCATCCCTTGCATACTATAGTTCATCACGAAGTTCTACTAACTTGGTGATGGTGACTAGAGAATTCTGTCAATCACTATTTTATCTGGAAGATTAACTCCCACTTGATTCAAGCGATTGTAGTACTCAGACAATCTGAGCACATGCTCACTGCTTGAGCTATTCTCCTCCATCTTTTAGCTATAGAACTTGTTGGAGACTTCATATCTTTCAACTCGGGTATTTGCTTGAAATATTAACTTCAACTCCTGGAACATCTCTTATGGTCCATGACGTTCAAAACGTCTTTGAAGTCCCGATTCTAAGCCGTTAAGCATGATGCACTAAACTATTAAGTAGTCATCATATTGAGCTAGCTAAACGTTCATAACGTCTGCATCTGCTCCTGCAATAGGTCTGTCACCTAGCAGTGCATCAAGGACATAATTCTTCTGTGCAGCAATGAGGATAATCCTCATATCACGGATCCAATCCGCATCTTCGCTACTAACATTTTTCAACATAATTTTTCTCTAGGAACATATCAAAAATAAACACAGGGAAGCAACAACGCGAGCTATTGATCTACAACATAATTTGCAAAATACTATCAGGACTAAGTTCATGATAAATTTAAGTTCAATTAATCATATTACTTAAGAACTCCCACTTAGATAGACATCCCTCTAATCCTCTAAGTGATCACGTGATCCATATCAACTAAACCATGTCTGATCATCACGTGAGATGGAGTAGTTTCAATGGTGAACATCACTATGTTGATCATATCTACTATATGATTCACGCTCGACCTTTCGGTCTCCGTGTTCCGAGGCCATATCTGCATATGCTAGGCTCGTCAAGTTTAACCTGAGTATTCTGCGTGTGCAACTGTTTTGCACCCGTTGTATTTGAACGTAGAGCCTATCACACCCGATCATCACGTGGTGTCTCAGCACGAAGAACTTTCGCCACGGTGCATACTCAGGGAGAACACTTTTATCTTGAAATTTTAGTGAGAGATCATCTTATAATGCTACCGTCAATCAAAGCAAGTTAAGATGCATAAAAGATTAACATCACATGCAATCAATATAAGTGATATGATATGGCCATCATCATCTTGTGCTTGTGATCTCCATCTCCGAAGCACCGTCATGATCACCATCGTCACCGGCTCGACACCTTGATCTCCATCGTAGTATCGTTGTCGTCTCGCCAACTTATTGCTTTTACGACTATCGCTACCGCTTAGTGATAAAGTAAAACAATTACATGGCGATTGCATTGCATACAATAAAGCGACAACCATATGGCTCCTGCCAGTTGCCGATAACTCGGTTACAAAACATGATCATCTCATACAATAAAATATAGCATCATGTCTTGACCATATCACATCACAACATGCCCTGCAAAAACAAGTTAGACGTCCTCTACTTTGTTGTTGCAAGTTTTACGTGGCTGCTACGGGCTTAGCAAGAACTATTCTTACCTACACATCAAAACCACAACGATAGTTTGTCAAGTTGGTGCTGTTTTAACCTTCGCAAGGACCGGGCGTAGCCACCTCGGTTCAACTAAAGTGAGAGAGACAGACACCCACCAGTCACCTTTAAGCAACGAGTGCTCGCAACGGTGAAACCAGTCTCGCGTAAGTGTATGCGTAATGTCGGTCCGGGCCGCTTTATCTCACAATACCGCTGAACCAAAGTATGACATGATGGTAAGCAGTATGACTTATATCGCCCACAACTCACTTGTGTTCTAGTCGTGCATAGCATCAACGCATAAAACTAGGCTCGGATGCCACTGTTGGGGAACGTAGTAATTTCAAAAATATTCCTACGCACACGCAAGATCATGGTGATGCATAGCAACGAGAGGGGAGAGTGTTGTCCACGTACCCTCGTAGACCGAAAGCGGAAGCGTTATCACAACGCGGTTGATGTAGTCCTACGTCTTCACGATCCGACCGATCAAGTACCAAACGCACGGCACCTCCGAGTTCAGCACACGTTTAGCTCGATGACGTCCCTCGAACTCTGATCCAGCCGAGTGTTGAGGGAGAGTTTCGTCAGCACGACCGCGTGGTGACGATGATGATGTTCTACCGACGCAGGGCTTCGCCTAAGCTCCGCAACGATATTATCGAGGTGTAATATGGTGGAGGGGGGCACCGCACACAGCTAAAAGATCGTATCTCAATTGTGTGTCTATGGGGTGCCCCCCTGCCCCCGTATATAAAGGAGCAAGGGGGTGACGGCCGGCCAAGGGGAGAGGCGCGCCAAGGGGGGAGTCCTACTCCCACCGGGAGTAGGACTCCTCCTTTCCTTGTTGGAGTAGGAAAAGGGAAGGGAGAAGGAGAAAGTAGGAAGGGAGCGCCCCCCCTCGTTAGTCCAATTCGGATTAGTCCATGGGGAGGGGTGCGGCCACCATTTGGGGTCTTTCTCTCCTTTCCCGTATGGCCCATTAAGGCCCAATAAGAATTCCCGTTACTCTCCGGTTCTCCGAAAAATACCCGAATCACTCGGAACCTTTCCGATGTCCGAATATAGTCGTCCAATATATCGATCTTTACGTCTCGACCATTTCGAGACTCCTCGTCAAGTGCCTGATCTCATCCGGGACTCCGAACTCCTTTGGTACATCAAGACATATAACTGTCATCGTAACGTTAAGCGTGCGGACCCTACGGGTTCGAGAACTATGTAGACATGACCGAGACACCTCTCCGGTCAATAACCAATAGCGGAACCTGGATGCTCATATTGGCTCCCACATATTGTACAAAGATCTTTATCGGTCAAACCGCATAACAACATACGTTGTTCCCTTTGTCATCGGTATGTTACTTGCCCGAGATTCGATCGTCGGTATCTCAATACCTAGTTCAATCTCGTTACCGGCAAGTCTCTTTACTCGTTCCGTAATACATCATCCCGCAACTAACTCATTAGTTACAATGCTTGCAAGGCTTCTAGTGATGTGCATTACCGAGTGGGCCCAGAGATACCTCTCCGACAATCGGAGTGAAAAATCCTAATCTCGAAATACGCCAACCCAACAAGTACCTTTGGAGACACCTGTAGAGCACCTTTATAATCACCCAGTTACGTTGTGATGTTTTGTAGCACACAAAGTGTTCCTCCGGTAAACGGGAGTTGCATAATCTCATAGTCATAGGAACATGTATAAGTCATGAAGAAAGCAATAGCAACATACTAAACGATCGAGTGCTAAGCTAACGGAATTGGTCAAGTCAATCACATCATTCTCCTAATGATGTGATCCTGTTAATCAAATGACAACTCATGTCTATGGCTAGGAAACATAACCATCTTTGATCAACGAGCTAGTCAAGTAGAGGCATACTAGTGACACTCTATTTGTCTATGTATTCACACATGTATTATGTTTCCGGTTAATACAATTCTAGCATGAATAATAAACATTTATCATTATATAAGGAAATAAATAATAACTTTATTATTGCCTCTAGGACATATTTCCTTCACCACCACGGCTACAACATCCTCAAGATCCCAGGGAGCGGCGAGATCATCACAGTCCCTTGCGAAGAAAAAGATGCGGTGTGCTCCCTCGAGCGCGCCTTCCAGGCCGCAGCAATCGAAGACCCAGACAACGAGAGTGTGCAGTACCCTCCTGAGGTCATCTCGAAGAAGAAGAAGGAGCTACTCCGTACAGGGCCTCATGGGAGCGGCACCTCTAGCGGTCCCGCATCAGGATCAGTGCCCGCGCCTGGGGCGCCTCCCTCCCTCGCATAGGAAGGCGCGCCCAGCGCCATCCTCGGGCAAGGCTCAGGGGCTCTCTTCTGGAGGGCCTCGGACCTGGCCAACATCACGAGGGAGGCGCTCGGGCACCACGTGGAGCCGTGCTTTGCGGCACGTTTCCCTCAGGAGGGCACCGGGTGAGGAGCGCCTGGCGCTCGGGGGTTCATCACCAAGACTACCCAAGAGCTTCAAGAAGCAAGAGCCATGCGCGGCGACCGCCGCCCACCTGGCGCAGCTCCCCATCCAGGCGAGGATGGTGGGCTACGCGTCTACATCAACATCCCAGGGCTCAATTGGGCCGCATCTCAGGAGCTCTTCTGGCCTTCACGCGTGGGACGTTGCGAGTGCCCACCTCACAGCTATGTTCGCATGCCATTCGGCCTGCTGAGCATGGCAGCCGCCTTCCAGCACAACCTGCGCAGCGTCCTGACGGCTCAGGAAGCCATGCACCACGTAGTCCTGGCGGAGATGGAGATGGTCCTCATGGAACAACCTTGACCCCCAGAGCCTCCCGAGGCTCAGGGCCCCGGTGGCTCGTGAGGAGCAACCCCTTCGCCACGCATCTTCAGCTACCCCAACATCCTTTCAACAACAGAACCAGGTGACATTTCCCGAGTTTATTTAGCTGGCAGCGCCCCTCAGGCTACATCATTCCCACGCCGCGTGGGCCTGTCCCTGCGACATTTATCCTTTTGCATCTTTAGCTTACCTTGCTGGGGGCGCCCCTTGGGCTGCATCATCCCCAGGCCGCTCGGGTCTGTCCCAGCGGCGTATACCTTCCTTGCATTTACCTAGGCTATTTTGCTTCCCATGCATAATCTACCTATGGTTATCACCTGCTTGAGTATCACCCACCACGGGGGCCGCACGCCGATCGTCTTTCTTCGGGATCCTTCGCATAAGGAGGCTAGGCACGGCGTCTGTGCTCGGGTCCGTCACTACAGCATTGATAAATCCAACGGCTGAGCTATGTCTGGCAGGCCTGCCCCATTCACGTCACCTCTTGGGATCGTTGGTGCTTGGCCTTCTCATGCGATAGCCTCCGGAAATTCGTTTGGCGCAAGTTACCTAACCATCTCGCAGGAACACCACAGCCATCAAGAACCAAGACCAGGTGCAACCCGCCTTGAGGTAGGTCCTCATGAGTCCTGTGCTAGCTCACGGGTGCCCAAACACACCTCGTCTAGCCCTGCCGTGCAAGCCACGTGTCAGGGCGGGGTTGTACACGCCCCGGGGGCTCTCCGCAGTAGGGAGTCCCCTCCCATGTGCCAGTGGAAGCACCATGCTCTGCGCTGGCAGTCGACACTGCCAAGGAGCGGCTATGCCCGTGCAAGTGCGGAAGCGCTATGCTCCGCGCTGGCGATAAACAACTGAGGGCGGCCCCATGGCTGTATTAACCTCAGGGAGCCCTTGAGCTCAGTGTCTGGCCTCATCGCAACACCTCCCCTCGGGAGAGTCGCGCGAGGGGGCTGGGCACGGGGGCTACGCTCGGGTCATGCCCAAGCGTACGCCGCCCTACCAGGTCTCTCCGACCTGGTCGTCGCACGCCCTCCCAAGCGGAGCCAAGGTATGAAGGTCGTTTGGACGTCAAGGGGGACTCCTGAGCATCGTGACTCAGGAGCCTAACTGGCCACGTAGCCCCTTACTCCTTGGTCTCGTCCTGGTGATCCGGACGACCCAACGGCGGCTGAGGTATGCACGGGGTCGGGCCATGCCGACGTAGAACACTAGACGTATTCCTGCATCTCCTTTCCGTAAGCTATTTGCGCGTCAAGGGGGACTCCTGAGCATCGCGACTCAGGAGCCTAATTGGCCACGTAGCCCCTCACTCCTTGGTCTCGTCCTGGTGATCTGGACGACCCAACGACGACTGAGGTATGCACGGGGTCGGGCCCTGCCGACGTAGAACGTAAGGCAAATGGGAAGGAAATTTCAAAATCGCATGCAAATATTACAAGACATATTGTTCTCCCGAAACCAAATGCAAGTTTAACGCCTCCACGAGGCATGGTGCATATTGCAGAAACTAAACAGGAAAGGAGCCGCCAGCAAGTCATCTCGTCATTTCCGGGCGCCACCGTCGCCCACAAGGGATGCTTCCCCTGTGGCGGCGTTGCCCTCGCCTGCACCGCCCGCCGGAGTTGCAGGATCAGTAGCACCGCCAGTTGAAGGCACGGGATCGAAGGGGCGGAACCTCTTCAGCAGGGCCTCCACCTGGCTCTTCACGACTTCGGCAACAGCTGTGTAGTGCTCGGCGTCCACGGGTTCCAGCAGCTCGTCAAGGTGGGCGATGGGATCGCGAAGATGGAGGTGGCTGAAGACGCGCATCTGTGCGGCTGAAGAAAGAATGCGGGCTTCTTCCTCCACCAAGGGGCTGACACCGCTCACGACTTCCTCGAGCGCCTCGACCAAATAAGGAAGCAGCTGGGCGAGGCCCTCATTGGCAGTAGCCAACAGCTCCTCCAAGCCCTTCTCGTAGAGCGACCGCAGCGCCTTGCGAGATCTCTCCTCGAGGAGCTTGAAGGCCGTGCGGTCGTCGGCCAGGACCTTCGCCTTGGCGTCAAGCTCGGCTTTCTCCGCTTCCATCTCCTGCTTCAGCTTCTCCAGCCGGCTGCGCTCTACGGCCTGCACCTTCCCCAACTGCTCCAGCTCGGTGTCGCGACCCCTGATGGCGTCCTTTTGGGCCTTCATCTTCTCCTCCTCCGCCTTGCGGTCACGAGCTTATTCCGCATGCTCGTTGCGCAGAGTCTTCAATTCGGCCTCCACCAACTGGCAGTGATCCTGGGCGGCCCCGACATCCTTCAGCGCAACCTCGCGAGCGGCCGCGGCCTGAGCAGTCCTTCTCGGAGGTTGCTGCCGCCTGGCTCAGCACCGCCCAAACGGATACGTCTGAGTGAAGCCAGCCAGAGACCAGCTCCAGGCGCTCGGCTACCAGGCGGGGGTCGGCGCCCCGAAGATGTTCTCGCAGCAGGGTCATCGCAGAAAGAGCGTGCTCCAGGATGTCAGGGGAGGCGGAAGGACCCGGATATAGCACTGCGGCGGGAGGAGGAGGAGGCGACATCGTCACCATGGCCTGGGAGGCCAGAAGCTCCTGAGCTTTGGGGACCTCAGCGCCCGGGCCGGACGGTGGCACCTCCGAAGCCAGCGGGGCCACGGGGGCTGACTCCTCCCGAAGATGCTCCCCCAAGCCTTGCGAGGATGATCGGGACGGAGAAGCGCGAGCGCCATCGCTGCCTTTGTCCATGGAGAGGGGTGCCGCCGCCGTAGGCGATCTGGTCCTGTGCAGTACCACCTCTTCCTCCTTTCTCTTCTTCGCCGTGGGCGTCGGCCTGATTGCACAATGGAGAAGCGTCAAGGATAAGCAGCAGAAGCAAGAACAGGGCAGGACAAGAACACTCACTGGTCCACCGCGGGGTAGTCCCTCTGCTTCTTAAGCTTGAAGCCTGAGAGCCTCGCAGCCTGAGCCGCGGACGCGCGGGCTCCAGGAGTGGAAGAGGGGACAGCAGATGGGCCTGGAGCAGCTCCGAGCGGTGTTGGAGTAGGAGTGTCGTCTCGGGAGATCAGCGACGACCTGCCCCTCATCGGATCCTCGGCCGGTGACCTCCTCCGGGGGCTGGCCTTGGGCCTCGAGGAGTCTCCAGCCACAGGCGGCTCCTCCCTCTCCGGGGGGACTTCAGCTTTGTCGTCTTCATCAGGCAGGGTGCGGAGGATGTCGGCCTTGCGCAAGGGGGAGGTCTCCCCCATCCCCTCGGGGGTTGCCTCCGAGTCGCGCTCCTCGCCCTCCTCCTCTTCCCCCTCCCCGGGGGAATCGCCAGAAGACACGTCCACCGGCGCCGCCGCCACCAGGACCCCAGGGGGCGCCAGCGGCACTAGCCCGCGCCCGTCAAAGGTGGGCATGGCGGCCGCGACCTGCGCCCCGTCCATGCGAAGGAACAAGGGAATGAAGGCACTCGGTGGGTACTCCTGGTCGTCCCCGACCAGGAGGCGTAGAGCCACAACCAGCTCTTCTCCAGACAAGGCCACCGGGCTCAAGCGAAGCTTATCTTCTTCGCCCCCAAGCGTCCACAAGGGGCGTGAGCGCGCCTGCAGCGGGGCCACACGCAGTGTCAGGAATTCCCTCAGGAGCATGGCCCCCCTCATCTTTTCCGCCTTTGCTTTGCCCGGCTTCAAGTCGGCGGTCATCTTCTCCAGCACTGGCTTCGCCCGGTCATCAGTAAGCTTCGCGCAAAGCCACCCTTAGCTGGACTGGGGCATCTCCGTCGGCAACATCAACCGAGTGTGGACGAACTTGGCATCCATCATGACCCACTTGCTCCTGAAGCCCTCGGCCTTCTTGCCGGCCTTCGAGATCGCGTTGGCCTTGCCGGCCGCGACGAAGTTGGTGGACCCAGAAGTGTGAATGTCATTGATCCGGAGAAAGAAGAAGTGGCGCAGCAGAGCCACGGACGGCATCATCCCGACATATGCCTCACAGTAGAAGGCGAAGATCGACAGGAGAAGAACAGAGTTGGGATGCAGGTGAAGGGCCTACAGCTTGTAATGGCTGAGGACGGCGTAGAAGAAGTCGGAGAAGGGGGGAACCAACCTGGCAATGATGCTGCTCATGAAGAAGGGGTAGAAGGTGCTTCTCGAAGCCTCCGGCTCGGCGGAGCCAGCCCGGAGATCGGTCTTCCCCCTCTCGTTGTCCTCCCCCGCCGTCACCAGACGCGTGGTGGCGAGGTTCTTCTCTAAGACGTGGGGCGCGTCCAGAGCCGGCTCGTACCAGGCGGGCGGCGAAGCAGCCTTGACCTTGCGGGGCGCCATTGGTCACTGGCTTGGAAGAGAATTGAAGTAGATCTGAAGATTTCGGAAGCAAGGAGCGAGAAAGGGGATCTGGAGCAAGACGAAGGAAAGCAATGAAGGCAAGCGTTGCCCGCGCCAGTCTTTTGTCAGACGGGCGGTTGCCGGGGCAGCGTGGTGAAGCTGAGACGCCCACGTCCAATCAATCGCCATGCGTCGACCAAGGCCGCAGGCTATGGGGGCCGGCGGCGCTCCGGACTTGCCCCATGGCTTCGCCTCGAAGCCAAGTCCGAGCGCGCCTTGGTCCCGGGGGCTACTGTCGGCGTTCTGGGAATGGGGGTCCCCAGACTTGCCTGCCTGCGGCCCACGGCGTGGCTCCACCAGCGGCCCTGTACGGCCCATCTTCACCAGCAAACACTCAAGACCCCCGCGAGGGGCCAAGCCTCGCGAGGCGGACGATGCAAGACCTCCTCGGGGGTGGCCTCACCAGGCTGGCTCGCAAGGGGCGGAGAGATCAAGGCAAGGGGCACCTCGCGAGGTTCCTGTGACACAAGCCATGACGACCATGACCAGGCGGGCGCCAGTGGGCGTAGTGTCCTCGTTTCCTCTTTGGTGCTAAAGAGGCAAGCGCAGGTGAGGAGTCCCGAGGCATCAGGCAAAGGTTTCCATATCGGTGCAATGAGACCGAGACCAGCAGGACGTCAGGGCGGAGGTCACCATGGAGCCCAAGATGGCGTCACCACCAGAGCCTTTGGCAGGCGAGGACCACCTTTAGTCAGGATAACTTGTACTAGTTGTCTCCCTTCAAATTTGGCCGTTGTGGGATCCCTTCCAGCTCAATATTTGGGAAGAGGACCAGGGCCTCTATAAATAGGACTAGCCACCACCATAGACAAGGGACAAATCTAGATCAGCTGGAGAGACACCACACCAGCTCACCAAGCACAAGTGCACCTCTCCTCAGGAGGCTGTTCTTCCCTTGTAACTGTTCATCCTCAGCCCAACAGGCAATCCACCACACCACACAGGAGTAGGGTATTACACCACATTGGTGGCCCGAACCAGTATAAATAGTTTGTCCCTTTGTTCCGTGGGTTCGTCGCGCTAGGCCTGGCGATCGCGGCAAGAGCGAGCTAGGGGGAGGGAGTGATCTTTGTGTGCACCCCAGTGTTCGAACCTCAAGGGTTTTGCCAGAACCCAAAATCGGACACTGGCGTACCGTAGAACAGAGGAAACGGCCTTGTGTTCGACCGGCCACGATCGAAACGGGATCCTGTTCATCGGGAGGGGCATGGCGTACCGCAAAATGGAGGAAACAGACTTCTCTTGGACCTCCTACGGTTGAAACGGGGTCCTGTTGATCGAGAGGGGTGTGGCGTACCGTAAAACGGAGGAAACGAACTTGTGTTGGAGCGCTACAGTCGAAACGGGGGTCCTGTTCATCAGGAGGGGTGTGGAGTACCGCAAAACGGGACTCCACGGGATACATTTCGTCTCCACCATCGACCTCCTCCAGCCTCCACGGGCTACTGTTCATCAACCGTCGATCTCCTCCAGCCTCCACCGCGCGCTCCTCCACCAGCTACTGTTCAACCAGCCCTCTCCACGGGGTCCTGTTCAACCACCCCTCCACGGGCTACTATTCATCCAGCCCTCCACCGGCTACTGTTCAACCAGCCCTCCACGCGGTCCTGTTCATCCACCCCTCCACGGGGTCCGGTTCATCCACTCCCCAACCGGCTTGATCGGGGTCCTGTTCATCCAGCGGCAACGGCCTCTACTACCACGGGGTCCTATTCATCCAACCCCCCGCCGGGAACTGTTCATCCTAACCCCCCAACAATGCTCACTATTCAGCCAGAGGCAGCATCGATCGGCTTCAGTTAGCAGTAGTAGCGAAGGAATCACTCGGGTTCAGTTAACATCAAGGGAACGATCGATCGCTTGGGTTCAGTAACGCGTAGCCTGTAGTGCAATCGCTCGGGTTCAGTTAGAGCCCAACGCCTCGCTCGGGTTCGGTTAGAGCACAACGCCTCGCACACATGCACGTACGTACGAGAGAAACGCGCATCGCCCGGCCCTCGAACACCCACCGTAACCGGGAACTCCCCCGATATTTTCCTCGCCCTCACTTCTACCACGGTTTTTTCCGTCATGGACGGCCCAAAGAATGTCATGTAGCTGCGTCTCCGGCCCGCCCAGAACGAAAAGCCCATTTTCTGTCATGATTTTTTTTCATAGAAGTAGGAGCCCACCACATCTATGATGATACTCGGTTTTGTCACAATTATCATCATAAAAGTGTCATAAGCATGACAGAAAAAAATTTGTTCGGCCCAAAATGTCACGGATGTGTCTTTTTTTGTAGTGTATATGGCTACAGTTGGATGGCGTCCTCCCGCGTCGGTGTCCGTGGACTGGTCCCCCTATCCGCGGACGGATACGGGAGTTTTTTTGCTGGTTGCCTTTGGAGATGCCCTAAGTTCTGAATTCTGGTTGCTTCATGTTTATGGCCTGTGTAGTTGGAGTACTATGGTTCATTTTCCTTGAAGGACTGTCCTTGCACGAATTTGTGTGCCTCTCCACTTTTCTCAAAGGTACCCTTGTTTAGGATGTAGTAAATTTATACTTTCAAACAATACTTCACGTTAAGTATACTCTTCCTAACTAACTTAGGGCATTTCTAACAAATCCCTAAAAAATAGCGAAGTATCCTGCCTAGTAAACCTTAGTGGACTATTTATACTCCACTAAATTTTGGTCGGTTCTAGCCGATCCCCTAAAGTTAGTGAAGTAAAAGTAAATTTGCATAAATTCAATCATATTTCAACCGAAAGGTCCATGCATTTAAACATAAGTTCAACACAGATAGTCTTCATGACCGAACATTAGACCTAAATTTAAACTTAAACTAAACTACACTAAAAACTTAACTAAACAACAATCAAAGTCGGTCGAAGTGGAGGTCGAGCTAGTCCTTCCTTGTGAGACCACCCTTGGTGAGAGCTGGGTCCGACCCGGTGTTGTCGTTGTCGTCATCGGGGAAGACGCTCTGCCACTCCTCGATGTCGATCTTCTACTCCTCGCCGCCCTACTTGCCTCCCTCCTTGTTGCCAGAGAGGACGATGACTTTGCCGCCATTGACGGCGGATACCGCCTGCTCCGCCTCCATGAGCTCCAGGTGCTGCCGGCAGTGGTCGTCCATGTAGGTCTTGTCATTGGCCTCTGCTTTGAGGCACTCCCTTGCCTCTCGGTCCTCCCGCGCCATCCAAGCGCTCATCACCCCCGGCTCCGCCGGGACGAGGTGGACCGGCAGCATCCTGAACCGGAAGTTACGAGGCGACGTGCAGATCGGGCGAGCGGCGGTGGACGATGACCCGCGGGCGTGGAGGCATGGATCCGCACTGCTGGATCGGTAGAGGGGACCTCCGGCCACCGCGTTCGGCCATTGGAGGAGAGGTGGCGGCTGTTGGATTTCAGGTTCCGGCAAAACCCTTAAGGTTCGAACACTGGGGTGCACGCGAAGATCTCCCCCTCACCGATCACGCCCTAACACGCTTCACGATCTCTAGGCTAAGCACGCCGAACTCAACACACGAGACACAAGATTTATACTGGTTCGGGCCACCGTTGTGGTGTAATACCCTAGTCCAGTGTGGTGGTGGTGGATTGCCTCTTGGGCTGGGGATGAACAGTACAAGGGGAAGAACAGCCTCCTGAGGTGAGGTGTTCTTGTGCTTGGTAGGTGTGAGGATCGCTCGAGTGAGTTCTGGTAGGTGAGGATCCGATCTCAGGTCCGTCTTCTCCTATGGTGGTGGCTAGTCCTATTTATAGAGGCCCAGGTCCTCTTCCCAAATATTGAGCGGGAAGGGAGCCAACAACGGCCAATTTGAAAGGGGACAACTAGTACAGCTTATCCTGACAAAAGTAGTCTTCGCCTGCCAAAGGCTCTGGTGGTGACGCCGTCTTGGGCTCCATGGTGACCTCCGTCTTGCCGTCCTGCTGGTCTTGGTCTCATTGCACCGATCTGGAAACCTTTGCCTGGTGCCTCGGAACTCCTCGCCTGCGCTTGCCTCCTTAGCACCAAAGAGGAATAAAAGGACACTGTGTGCGCTGGCACCCGCCTGGCCTTGGTCGTCATGGCTCACGCCATGAGAACCTCGCGTGGTTTGCCTTGCCTTGATCTCTCTGCCCCTCGCGAGCCAGCCTGGTGAGGCCGCCGCTGAGGAGGTCTTGTCTCGTCCGCCTCGCGAGGCTTGGCTCCTCGTGAGGGTCTTGAGTGCTTTCTGGTGAAGATGGGTCGTACAGGTCCGCTTGTGGAGCCACGCCGTGGGCCGCAGGCAGGCAAGTCTGGGGACCCCCGTTCCCAGAATGCCGACAGTAGCCCCCGGGCCCAAGGCGCGCTCAGACTTGGCTTCGAGGCGAAGCTAAAGGGAAAGTGCGGAGCGCCGTGGGCCCCAATAGCCTGCGGCCCTGGTCGATGCGTGGTGGTGGAGTGGACGTGGGCGTCTCCGCTTCCCCACGCTGCCTCAGCAACTGCCCGACTGTCAAAAGGCTGGCGTAGACAGCGCTTGCCTTCATTGCTTCCTTCCGCCTTGCTCCAGATCCCCTTTCTCGCTCCCTGCTTCCGAAATCCCCAGATCTGCTCCCATCTCCTCCGCATCGGCGACCAATGGCGCCCCGAAGGGTCAAGCCTGCCTCATCGCCGGCCTGGTATGAGCCTGCTCTCAACGCGCCCAACGTCTCGGAGAAAAACCTCGCCGCCACACGCTTGCTGACGGCGGGGGAGAGCAACGAGAGGGGGAAGACTAAGCTCCGGGCCAGCTCTGACATGTCGGAACCTGAGGGAAGCACCTTCTTCCCCTTCTTCATGAGCAGCATTGTTGTGGGGTTGGTTCCTCCCCTTCTCTGCCTTCTTCTATGAGGTCCTTGGCCACTTCGGGCTGCAGGCGCTGTGTCGGGTGGTAGGTGCGACACATGCCAACGGGTGGCTTATCATTGTGGGAGCCAGTAAGACATCGCCGGTGCCTGGAGACGGGATAAGGCGAAGACATGCACGCCGGCGAATCTTACCTAGTCCTGCTCTGCGGGGTCTCTGCATGATCACTAGATCAATGCAAGTGGCTACAAGTGGCTCCTTGAGCTGTTCGGCTAGAGGAAGAAGAAGGGCAAGGCTAGCTCTCCTCTTCTCTCTATGTGGTATCTAAAACTCTAAGAGATCAACCCTTTGCATGGGTGCCCTGGGGGGTTTATATAGGCCTACCCCCCAGGGGTACAATGGTAATCCGGCTGGATGCGGGTCCAGGCCATCAGTGTCTGTATCCGCCGGCTTTTTCGCCGGCCGCTGGGGCCCGCCGACTGCCGGCCTCTTGGCCGACAGGCCGGCCCCACCGCCTGGGGGTCTTGCCGGCGGCTGGTTACTGTAGCCTCGCCCCTGATGACGAGGGCTTTGCTGAGGTAAGCATGGCTACAGTGCCGCCGTCTGGCGGGCTCTCACTGTAGTCTTACCTCGTCTTGTCTCATTAATGATGCACATACTTCGAGGGAGTGAGGTAGCCGGCTATTGGGAGCCGGCTACACCCGAGGCCGACTGGGGGGGGGGCTTGGCCGCCTTCGAGCGTCTCTCTGGCTGAGGGGGCCCGCGGCCTGTGGGCCGTACTGACAGCCTGTCGTGGGTGGCGTCATGGTCAACATGGCAACAGTGTCGCGCCGGACGGGGGATGGCCGACCTGTACGGCGCACTGTGGCCATACGTGCTCCTGGATTCGGGGGTGGCAGGCTTTACTGTAGCCACGCCCCGTCTCGTCACCGTTATGTGGGTGCAGTCCTTGAGGGTGCAATCTGGGCCGCTTGCCGGGAGCCGGCCCTCTTGTGGCCGGCATCGTGGAGTCGGTCTTCTTGTGGCCAGCTTCTTGGAGTCGGCCTTCTTGTGGCTTTCTTCGGGAGGGTTTCAGGGCCGGGCCGCCTTCCAGTAGTCGGCCTATGAGATAGCCGGCTACGGGAAGGCGGCCCTGTGCTTTGGGTGCTTGAAGGCTCGATCGGCCCGATAATTTTTGAAGAGCCAGGGGGAGTCAGTTAGGCTACCCGTGGTCATTTACTCTGACAGTAGTCCCCGAAGCTGGTTGGGCTTCGTGGCTGAAAGGAGGACGAGAAGCTTAATCAGCTTCCTATCTTGAGGAGCCAACAGCTAGGAGCCGGATTTGATCAGGTGCGCCGTCTTGGTGAGGCTTTGAAGTCTGAAGGCGGGAACCAGCTGGCGCGCACGCCAGGTTGCGGGCCGGCGACTTGCCGCCCGCGCGCCACGTGGCCACCTCCGGCTAGGAGAGCCTGCCAGCCCACGCGCGCGACGGGAGACCGCCGCAGGCCGGGGCCCGCCACTTCCACGCCTCGGCCTAGGTGTGGATCTTCCAACGGCAGTTTTCGCACGCCGTTAGGGCGCAATAATCACGGGACGTGGGGGAGTGGGCGCAGTTAATCCCATGCCCCCCTACGCCTCGCCTCCTCGGCTTCGCCGCACGAGGCTATAAATAGGGGGAGGAGGAGGAGCAGCAGACGCTCGCACGCTCGCCCTCACTGCGCCATCTTCTTCTTCCTCCTCCTCTCCATCGCTGTAGCCCCTCGCGGCCGTGCCGTCCCTCCAGTCATCGCACTACCCCGCAGCTTCGCCACTGCGGGGCCGTGCTTTCGCCGTCGCCGCGCCTTTTTCATTGGCTTCATGCCCTCATGTCGCGCGGCAGAGACTGGGACGGCTCCAACGTCCACGAGGACCACATCGACTTCCTCCGCAAGACGCGGCGGTTGCCCGGCAAGGATCATGTGCGGGTCCGTCTTGCGCCGGAGTGGGAGATCTCGCCGGCGCCGGAGGAGGGCGAGCGGCTAATCTTTCGCTCGCACTGCCTGCGCGGCCTCGGCCTGCCTACGAGCGGCTTCTTCCATTCCTTCCTCGGGTTCTACCAGCTCCAGCCACACCACCTCACTCCGAACACGGTAGTGCTGCTGTCTGCCTTTGTCACTTTGTGCGAGGGCTTCCTCGGCGTCCTTCCCACCCTCGAGCTCTGGGGGGAATTCATCCAGTCCAAGGTCGGTACCGCCATGAGGGGCGTGCCGGCTCAGAGCGGCGCCTTCATCGCGATGCGGAGGCCGGTAGCCGACAACCCTTTTCCTCCCATCACGCTGATCCAGTCGGTGAAGCTCTGGCAGCAATCCTACTTCTATTGGAAGAACGTCGCTCCGCAAGGCGACTTCGTCAACTTGCCGGCTTATGTAGCCGGCCCGCTGGCTGGGAGGCGGCCCCAATGGTCCTATCGGGCCAAAACATTGTCGCCTGCTGGAGCCGCCGCCGTCGCGCGACTCCGGGTATTGGTCCAGTCGGAGGGCCTGACCGGGCCCGACCTGCTGGCGGCCTTCGTGGCGCGCCGGGTGCTCCCGCTCCAAGGCCGCCCTCATATGATTTGTCAAATGAGCGGCCAACTCGATCCGAGTCGGCTGTGTACCAAGGAGATGCCTCATGCAAAGGTAGCTCACATGGTGAACTACCTTGCGAACTGCAAGCTCACCGATGAGTGGCTGTTTGGCAAGGAGCCGTACTCCCGTGCCAATCCCCCGCCAATGGTAAACTTTCTTTTTCTTCTCTTCTTTACTTTTGTCACCAAGTTTCTCTTGGCCGACTCTGACCAATCGGTTTGTCTTGACAGAGCCCCCTCCTTCGACCGGCAGCCAGGCCAGCGGGCGTGGACCGCCAATATCCCCCTGACCGAACGATGCACGACTTGGACGACCCCGACTTGGGGGCGGCCGCTCTGGACGACGACACCGTGGGGGGAGGGGGCGAGGCAGGCGGCTCCGGGCTTGTAGCCAGCTTCGGCGACTGGCCGGATGATGACGAGGCGGAAGTCGTCCCGCATCGCCAGTCGGCGTCCGATCATCATGGCGCGGGTTCATCTGCCGCGCCGGCTGTCCGAGGCGGCGCGCAGAACCGCCGGGCCGCGCCGAGCCTATTCGGCAATCGGCCGAAGAAGCCCAAGAGCGCAGCGGCGGCGACCAAGCGGGACAAGGCAGCCGTGAAGGTTGCCCGCTTCCGCAAGGTGGTGAAGCAGCCACAAATGGTTTCGGCGTAAGTGTCAATTCTCTCAAGTATTCCTTCTTCTTTTTTGTTGATATTCTTCTGAGTCCTTGTCTTGACTTAAAAAAAACAGGGCTCCGCTTTCTCTTGAGCGGACCGCTGCCGCCTCCGTGGTTGGAGTTGCGGGAGGATCTGCAAGCGCCCATCGCGTGCACCCCCGTGCCGAGCTTCAAGAAGCGACGGAGCGGAATACGCGGGAGGAGCGGGAGGCGGAGGAGCGGAGGGCGGCTGCTGCCACGGCGGCGCAGAAGACGACGGAGAGGTCGGCGGAGGCACAAGCCGACGCAGCAGCCAAGGCTCAGGCGGAGGCTGCAGCCACAGAGAGGGCGGCGGAGGCCCTGCGTAACCGACATCCGCAGCTTGTCGTCCCCCTTCGCGTTGTGGCGCCCGAGATCCCGGTGCCCCCGCCGGAGGAAGCCGGTAGCGACCAGCTGGTGGTGGAGAGGGAGGAGGGCGACATCATCGTCCTGGAGAGGGAGGCGGCACCGCCATCGCCGACTGGGGCAAACCAAGGCAGCCGGCCTAGCGCGCCGCCCGTGCAACCGGCTGGAGGCGAGCCGGCTGCAAGGGCAGACCTTGTGGTTCGGTCGCCATCGCGCCAGCGCGCAGGGAAGGCGAGTTCGTCGCCGGACCCGCAGAAGGCCGCGGGCTCTAGCTCGTCGGCCCAGGATCTGGAGACGGCCAGCGCCAGCTTGTCGGGGTGGACGCCGGTGGTGGGACGGCCGTGCTAAACGTGGCGGCGCAAGAAGTCCGGAACCGGCTTCAATCCCAAGCCACCGTGCTGAAGCAGTGTACTCAAGAGTTCCTCGCGACGCGGACGGCCATTCGGGTGAGTCTTCCCGCTTTTTTGTTTCTAGCTTGTTTTGATTTCTTCCGTGGGGGCGCGTCAGCGCACCCACTGGGTGTAGTCCCCGAGTTCCGAGTCGGCTGCTGAGCAGGCGGCTTGGAACTTCTTAGTAGTCTTCGATTGCTATCTTGTTCTTATTCGCTCCTTTGTCCTATTTGCAGGACTATCACAACCTCCGCGCGGCTACCTTCAACTCCCAGGCCCGGGAGCTGAACAAGAAGACCATTAATCTGACCGAGAGCCGGAGTAAGTGCTTCATCTTTTATCTCACGTGGGGGCGCGTCAGCGCACCCACTGGGTGTAGTCCCCGAGATTCGCGGCAGAGTACTTCCCTGGTTACTCCGTTGCCGCCAAGCAAGTCATCGAGGCCCGCCGCGATGCGCAGAGGCAGGCTGGGGCTGAGATCGCGCCGGATGCTCGCCGGTCACTTGAGGAGCAGCTTCTGGCGATCCAAGCCCGCCTCCAACCGGCTCACCGCATGCTCCGCCATCTTCAGCGCATTGGGGCGCAAGTGCTGGCCGCCCTCTGGCCCGGCGAGGTGGTTCCCCGTACCCCCAGTCGGACTGCCGACTGGCTGGAGGTAGCGGTTGGCCGCTTTGAGGCCTGTAAGGCTTCTGCAGCTCGATCGGGCGCCAGGCGGGCGCTGGAGTTCGTCCGAGCTTGGTATCTTGGGCTGGATTTGGCCCAGCTGACCACCTGGCGGCAGGAGGCCAACGAGGAGCTGGAGGCGGTGCGGCTGGCTATCATCCAGCGTGCCTCGGCGATCGCCGACTACACCGACACCAGTGCCTTTTCCCCTGAGGTGAATGAGGACGGCGTTGCTTAGCCGGAGGAGTGGTTTGGGCTGAACCCAGCGGATGGTGAAGACTCGGCGGAGGAGATCGACTCCAGTGATGAGGGCGAAGAGGAGGAGGGAGAGGATGGTGAAGACGTCGTGCCAGATGGTGGAGCAACCGGCCAGCCTCAGCTTGATCGTGCCTCCAGCAACGAGGCGCGTGCGAGCGCGCCGCCTGCAGTGGGTGATGATCAAGCCGAGACTCGCTAGCCGGCCACTCCTCCAGCCAGCACTGCCGTCTCCACTGACCTTCCTGGCTCGCCTGTTGCACCTTTGGCCTGATCCGCCACCTTTGCTTTCCTGTTTATTACTCTTTGAACAATATTTGTTAGGTTTGCGCAGTTCCACCCACTGGGGGTGTATTCAAACTATGTTAAATGCCCACCTTTCGAAGGCCTTTTGTGTAAATATAATCATGCATGTGCTTGGCTTCCGATTGTATTTGCTTTTCATCCTTTTGGCTGGTTCCTTTGCCGCCCTCCCTTGGTCGCCGCCTTCCCAGCCGGACAGCTTTTCTGCAGTCTGTGGCTGGGGAAGGGCTTGGCCGTTTGGGAGGGCAAGTACTCTAGCTTTCTTAGATTGTAGCAAGGTGAATCAGAAGCCGGCCAGCCGGCTGTTCTGACAGCCGGTTGGCGGGGTGGGAGGCCGGCTTGTGTTATATAAGTTCGTTAGTCCTTAGCCATTTTTCGTGTGGGCATCCTTTCCTGCCTTTGACTCTTGCCAGTCGGACAGTCGATTCTTCGAGCTGCGACTTTCAACAAGAGAGGGCTTGGGTGCCAGCACACTACTTGTCTGACTGCAGGTAGAACTTTAATATAACTCAAGGCGGCAAGTCCCCGGGCCGACTGATCGAACCCGATGCCGGACAGGAAAACAAATGTAGTAATACATTCATGGGTATGACACTCATCATACATAGATAAAAGAGGGTAGTCCCCGAGTGCCCCTCGGGGGGCCCGTTGTCTTGTACTTAATACAAAAGGTAGCGTGGTACATACTGCATTTAGCTGTAAAATCTTCGAAGGAGATTGGCGTTCCATGGTCGTTCCGACTCCTTGCCAGAATCATCTCTCTTGTGTGCCTTCGGCTTCAGTGCGTCGATCAGGTAGTAGGAGTCGTTGCCTAGGGCCTTGCTGATGATGAAGGGGCCTTCCCAAGGGGCCGAGAGCTTGTGTTGGCTGGCTGTTCGCTGGATCAGCCGGAGCACAAGATCACCTTCTTGGAAGGATCTTGGCTTGACCTTCCGGTTGTGGTAACGGCGCAAACCCTGCTGGTAGATGGCGGACCGGCTGAGTGCTAACAGCCGGCCCTCTTCCAGCAGGTCAACGCCGTCTTCTCGCGCTTCCTTGGCCTCCGCCTCCGTGTACATGGTGACCCGAGGTGAGTCGAACTCAATGTCAGTTGGGATGACAGCCTCGGCACCATATACAAGGAAGAAAGGGGTGAAGCCGGTTGACTTGTTCGGGGTAGTACGCAGACTCCAGAGGACGGCCGGCAGCTCGTCGAGCCAGCAGCCGGCCGAACGCTCCAGTGGTACGACCAGTCAGGGCTTGATGCCGGAGAGGATGAGGCTGTTTGCTCGCTCGACTTGGCCGTTTGACTGCGGGTGGGCTACGGACGCTAAGTCCGGTCGGATGCTCTGTGTCGCACAGAAACGTGCCAGTGCTCCTTTGGCAAAATTCGTGCCATTGTCGGTGATAATGCTGTGTGGTACGCCATACCGGGTGGTGATATCTGCGATGAATGTCACGGCAGTCGGCCCGTTTAGCTCTTGATTGGCTTCGCTTCAATCCACTTGGTGAATTTGTCTACGGCGACAAGCAGATGTGTCATGCCGCCGCGTGCCGTGTTGAATGGGCCCACCATGTCCAGTCCCCAGACGGCAAAGGGCCAGGTGAGGGGGATGGTCTTGAGTGCAGAAGCCGGCAGGTGTTGCTTGGAGCTAAAGACTTGGCACACTTTGCAGTATTTGACTAATTCCTTGGCGTCTTCCAAAGCAGTCGGCCAGAAGAACCCATGGCGGAAAGCTTTGGCGACAAGTGATCTTTAGGCCGCGTGGTGGCCGCATTCACCTTGGTGGATGTCCTTGAGGATTGTTATGCCCTTCTCTGGCTCGACGCAACGCTGGAAGACTCAAGTGACGCTGCGCCTAACGAGTTCTCCGTTTACTATTGTGTATGCTCTGGCTCGGCGTTGAACTTGTCTTGCCGAGATCTCGTTAGTCGGCAGCTCTCTATTTTACCAGGAAGTTGAGGATGGGTTGGGCCCATGATGGAGCTGTGACTTCTTCTATTGCCAATACGGCTACTGCGACCAGGGTGGGTGGGTTGGGTGGTGAAGAGTTGGAGTCGGCCACCGCCTGTTGTGTCGTTGCAGTCCCCGGGCCGACTGCTGCAGTCCCCGGGCCGGGTTCTAAAGTCCCCGAGCTGGGTGCGACTATGGCAGTCCCCGAGCCACCTGTCGAAGTCCCCGAGCCGCCTGCTGGGTTCCCCAAGTTGGATCCGGCTACATCAGGGTCGGCGGTACGAAGATGGAGTCTGATTCTGGAGACGGCTTAACAAACGGTTTGAGGAGGCGTTGGAGAGAGACGCCGGTTGGGATAGCTTGTCGGGTGGAACCGATTCATGCCAGGGCATCTGCTTGCTTGTTGTCGGCCCATGGCACGTGGAGGAACTCGCATCCTTCAAAGTATCCGCTGATTTGCTGAACGTGGAATCGCTAGCACGCCATGTTTGCGTCCTTGGCGTCCCAGTCGCCAGATGATTGTTGGACTACCAAATCCGAGTAGCCATAGCACAAGATCCGGGGGATGCCGAGCTCTTTGGCTAGCCGGAGCCCATGTATCAGCGCCTCGTACTCGGCCACGTTGTTGGAGGCGGCAAAATGAATTTGCAATGTGTATCTGAGTTTGTCACCCTTGGGAGAGGTGAGGACGATGCCGGCTCCCAAGCCGATGCGCATCTTGGATCCATCGAAGTGCATCCGCCAATAAGTGGAGCCGGGAGCTGGCGGTAGGTACTGGGTCTCGGCCCAGTCGACAAGGAAGTCGGCCAATGCTTGGGACTTGATGGCGGTGTGAGGCTGGTAGAAGATCGTGTAAGGAGCTAGCACAATGGCCCACTTGGCCACGCGGCCGGATGCATCCCGGCTGCCTATGATCTCGGCAAGCGGGGCAGTACATACTCGTGATGGGGTGCTCTTGAAACTAGGGCTTCCGCTTCTTGGCGGCGAAGTATACTCCATAGCACATCTTCTGGTAGTGCGGGTAGTTTGCTTCGAGGTGGACAGTACTTCGCTCAAATAATACACCGGCCTCTGGACTAATTGAGCCCGGCCTTCTTCTGGGCGTTGGACCACAATAACTGTGCTGACCATTCGCTAGTCGCGGCAATGTAAAGGAGCATGGGCTCTTTCTCAGTTGGCGCCGCCAAGACAGGTGGCGTGGTCAGCATCTTCTTCAACTCGTGAAAAGCTTGGTCTGCTTGGTCGTTCCACTCGAAGTGGGTGGACTTTGTCATGAGTCGGTACAGGGGAGAGCCTTCTCTCCTAGCCGGCTGATGAAGCAGTTCAGGGAGGCCAGGCACCTGGTAAACTTTTGGACGTCTCGCAGCTTGGTAGGAATCTCCATTCTCTCTATGGCCTTGATCTTCACTGGGTTGCACTCGATGCCGCGTTCGGAGACCAAGAAGCCTAGAAGTTGGCCGGCTGGTACTCTGAACACGCATTTCTCAGGGTTGAGCTTGATCTGAAACCGGCGCAAGTTGTCGAATGTTTCTCTGAGGTCTTCTAGCAGGGTGCTGCGCTTCTCCGTCTTCACCACAATATCGTCTACATAGACGTGGGCATTTCTGCCGAGTTGCTTCAAGAGGCATTTCTGCATGCAACGCTGAAAAGTGGCACCGGCATTTCTCAAGCCGAATGTCATAGTCAGGTAGCAGAAAGCTCCGAATAGTGTGATGAAGGCGGTCTTCAGGCGGTCGGCTGGATCCAACTTGATCTGATGGTAGCCTGAGTAAGCATCCAAGAAACTCAACAGCTCGCATCCGGCTGTGGAGTCTATCACTTGATCGATTCGAGGTAAGGCAAACGGATCTTTGGGGCAGGCTTTGTTGAGGCTGGTATAATCTATACACATGCGCCATTTCTGGTTTTTCTTCAATACAAGGACCGGGTTGGCAAGCCATTCTGGAAAAAACACCTCCATAATGAAGCCGGCTGCCAGAAGTCGGGCTATCTCTTCTCCTAAAATCCTTCTCTTTTCCTCTGACAGTCGGCGGAGAGGTTGTTTGACTGGTTTTGCGTCTGCTCGGACATGTAGCTTGTGCTCAGCGAAATCCTTCGGAACACCCGGCATGTCCTTTGGGGACCATGCAAAGATGTCTTGATTCTCACGGAGGAAATCGACGAGCTCGCCTTCCTATTTGTTGTCCAGGTTTGCTCCAATGACGACAAACCTCTCCGGGTTCTCTGGGTCCAGAGGTATCTTCTTTGTTTCCTTGGCCGGCTGGAAGGAGCCTTGAGCATCATATTCCTTGGGGTCAGGGGACAGGGCCGGCTGCTTGCCGGCCATGGCCACGACTCGGTCCAGCATCTTTTTTTCTTCGGCAATCACGAGGGACTCGGCCAGCCGGCTGCTGGCTGCAGCACACTCAGAGGATTTCTCGTAGTCTCCGGCTATGGTGATGATCACCTTTGAACTAGGCATCTTCATCTTGAGGTAGGCGTAGTGGGGCACAGCCATGAACATGGCCAGGGCAGGTCGGCCAAGCAACGCGTGGTAAGGGCTCTCTAGATCCACCACTTCAAACCAGACTGCTTCTCGACGGAAGTGATCCTTGTCTCCGAAGAGAACATCTATCTTGATCTTGCCGATTGGTGAGCAGGACAGGCCGGGTACGATGCCATGGAACACAGTCTGGCTTGGCATGAGTTGCTTCGTCTTGATGTTCAGCTTCTCCATGGTGTCACCGTACAGTATGTTGATGCTACTCCCACCGTCAATCAGTACTCGGGAGAAACGGGCAGCTCGCCTTTCTGTCGCGAGGGTGGCGTCCAACACCAATGCATAAGAGCTGGGAGACGGCATCACCTCTGGGTGATCGGCCCGGCTCCAGCTGATAGGCTTCTCAGACCAATGCATAAACTCTGGGTTGTTAGAGGCGAGCGCGTTGACTTCTTGGTGTTGTCGGCGCCGACTGCGTCTGTCTTCAGTTTGGCTTGTAAAGACGACGTAGGCGGCATGCTCATCCGGGAACTCATCTTGAATGGCTCCGACTGCTGCTCGAGCAGCCGGCTGCTGAGGGGCTGGAGGTGGCTGGCCAGCAGGTGGAGGCGGCACCAGCCCTTTGCCATTGGAGATTCGCGTGACCCAATAACACTTCCGAGTTGTGTGGTTGGACGGCTTTGCGCCGCTGTGGAACTTGCAGGGGCATCAAGGGTTTGCTCGTAGGAGAAAGCCGGCTGCCAAGCCGGCCTGCCGCCCTTCTGCTTCTTGGGCATGGGCCGCCCTTCAGGTTGTTCGTCTTCGACTGTGGCTACTTGCCGACTGGTGGAAGGAGGCATAGGGGCCTTGCGCTTGTTGTCGTTTGGGTACGGGCGTCGATTGGAGTCACCGGCTGGCGTCTTGGGAGCCATAGCGAGCACCTTTCCAGAGGCATCCACTCAAAGCTCAGTCTTCATTGAAGAGTCGGCCGTGGCGTACTTGTCTGCTATGATCAGCAGCTCGTCGAGGATAGTCGGCTCGTCGCAGAGGAGCCGGTGCTTGAGGAGGGTGCCCTCTCGGCACCCGGCGGTGAAGTACTCTATGGCTTGAACCTCGTGCACCCCTTCGCAGGAGTGACGGAGCTCGGCCCAACGCGTAAGGTAGTCGCGAGTTGATTCGCTGGGCCCTTGGACGCACAAGGAAAGCTGGCGAGGCTTGGGAGGCCGCTTGTATGTGCTGGTGAAATTGTGGATGAAGACTTCCGTGAAGTCTAGCCAGCTGTTGACGCTGTAGGGATTGAGGCTATTCAACCAGGTGCGTGTCGTGCCTTGAAGCATTAGCGGGACATACTTCACGGCAATGCGCCTGTTGTCGTTTGCTATGCGGACTGCGGCTGAGTAATCGATCAACCAGTCTTCCGGTTTCACGGAGCCGTTGTATTTTGGTGTGTCTCTTGGGAGTGAGAAACCTTTGGGGAAGGGCTCGTCGCGGATGCGGGGGCCAAAGCAAGGCGGGCCGACATCATCTGCTTCTTCTAGCGCCAGGCATCGCGCTAGGCGGTCGATCCGATGGCGGGCGTCATTCTCGCCGACTCCTTCGCGGTGGCCTAGTCGGTCGCCGAGAGTGGGATGCGTAACAGGCGGCGGGGTGGGATATCTCTCCCCACGAGGCGGGGAAGGAGGCGGATTGCCTCATCGTTCCACAGCTTGGGGGCGGCCTTCTGCATCGCGCTCGATGGTGAGCCGAGTCCGACTGCGGCTAGCAGCCGGCTCCTTGTCTTTTCTCGCGCGGGCGCCGCTTGCAGTCGGCATCCGGGATGTCGCGCCGTGCTCTCGGCATGGGGGAGGACTTTCAGCGCGGGCGCTGGCTTCATGCCGCTCTGCGGCCGCGTCGATCAGCTGCTGGATGCGTCTAGTCATATAGGGGAGCTCGTCGGCCTCCAGCCCATTCAGCTCGTCTACGGCCGCCTGAGCGGCACGTAGGTTCTCGAGTGGCGTGGCGTAGACTGGGCGGTCTGCTCCCAGCATGCTGGCGATGGCCGCGCCGCACTTCTTGACGATGTCGGCTCGGCTCGGCCCGCCAGGAGGCGGCGTACCAAAGGCGGCGCGGTCGACTTCGTGCTGGTGAGCCTCTATGAGGCGTCTCATGGATGGTATCTTCTGTTCATCCACGATGAGGGCGAGGCAGCGTGCCTCCAGTGTCTCGGCGTGCCTCCAGTGTCTCGGCGTCGGCGTCGGCCGGGATGGGGGCGGACAGGTCGTGTAGCGCCGCTTGTAGGGCGTCGTGGGCATTCTCGCCTGAGGTGGCGCCATGGCTGATGAACAGTACCTCAGTGACAGCGCTGCTGCCACTGTCGGCTTGAGGAAGAGGGTTGTCGATGATCACCACATTGGTGGGGAAGGCGTCAAGCGATGCCGTGTTGGAGTCGACAAGCATCGGGTCGGTGGAGCCGACCGACTCCAAATCCACAGCAGGCTCGCTGGAGACGTGAGGCTGATCGAGGAGGCTGACGAGGCGGCTCTCGGGGCAGTCTATGCCCGCGTCGGACGCAGGCTCGTCGGAGATGCGAGCCTCGCCAAGAAGATCGGCGAGGCAGCTCGCCGCGCAGGCGTCATCGATGCCTTGCAGCGCGTCGGGGAAAGCGCCATCGGGCGTGCCGGGCTGGCTACGCTCGCTGGGAAGGAAATGGGTTCCCGTCTAGAACAGGTCTCCGGACGACGGTGCACCTGGCCCCAAGGTGGGCGCCAAATGTCGGGTGGTAGGTGCGACATATGCCAACGGGTGGCTTATCATTGTGGGAGCCAGTAAGACATCGCCGGTGCCTGGAAACGGGATAAGGCGAAGACATGCACACCGGCGAATCTTACCCAGGTTCGGGGCTCTCCATGGAGATAACACCCCTAGTCCTGCTCTGCGGGGTCTCCGCATGATCACTAGATCAACACAAGTGGCTACAAGTGGCTCCTTGAGCTGTTCGGCTAGAGGAAGAAGAAGGGCAAGGCTAGCTCTCCTCTTCTCTCTATGTGGTGTCTAAAACTCTAAGAGATCAACCCTTTGCATGGGTGCCCTGGGGGGTTTATATAGGCCTACCCCAGGGGTACAATGGTAATCCGGCTGGATGCGGGTCCAGGCCGTCAGTTTCTGTATCCGCCGGCTTCTTCGCCGGCCGCTGGGCCCGCCGGCTGGTGGGTCCCGCCGGCTGCCGGCCTCTTGGCCGACAGGCCGGCCCCACCGCCTGGGGGTCTTGCCGGCGGCTGGTTACTGTAGCCTCGCCCCTGATGACGAGGACTTTGCCGAGGTAAGCATGGCTACAGTGCCGCCGTCTGGCGGGCTCTCACTATAGTCTTACCTCATCTTGTCTCCTTAATGATGCACATACTTCGAGGGAGTGAGGTAGCTGGCTATTGGGAGCCGGCTACACCCCAGGCCGACTAGGGGGGCTTGGCCGCCTTCGAGCGTCTTTCTGGCTGAAGGGGCCCGCCGCCCGCGGGCCATACTGACAGCCTGTCGTGGGTGGCGTCATGGTCAACATGGCAATAGTGCCGCGCCGGACGGGGGACGGCCGACCCGTACGGCGCACTGTGGCCATGCGTTCTCCGAGATTCGGGGGGTGGCAGGCTTTACTGTAGCCACACCCCGTCTCGTCACCGTTATGTGGGTGCAGTCCTTGAGGGTGCAATCTTGGCTGCTTGCTGGGAGCCGGCCCTCTTGTGGCCGGCATCGTGGAGTCGGTCTTCTTATGGCCAGCTTCTTGGAGTCGGCCTTCTTGTGGCTTTCTTCGGGAGGGTTTCAGGGCCGGGCCGCCTTCCAGTAGTCTGCATGTGAGATAGCCGGCCAGGGGAAGTCGGCCCTGTGCTTTAGGTGCTTGAAGGCTCGGTCAGCCCGATAATTTTTGAAGAGCCAGGGGGAGTCGGTTAGGCTACCCGTGGTCATTTACTCTGACACACTGCATCTCCATCCCAACTCTATCCTTCTCTTGTCGATCTTCGCCTACTACTGCGAGGCGTACCTCGGCGTGATGCCGTCCGTGGCTCTTCTGCGCCACTTCTTCTTCCTCCGCATCAACGAGGGTCACACCTCCGGGTGCGCCACTTTTATCGCGGCCGGCAAGGCCAACTCGATCTCGAAGACGGGGAAGAAGGCTGACGGCTTCAGGAGCAAGTGGGTCATGATGGACGCCAAGTGCGTCCACCCACGCTTGATGCTACCCACGGAGATGCCCCAGTCTGACAAGGGGTGGTATTGCGCAAAGCTCAGTAATGAGCGGGCGACGTTGGTGCTAGAGCAAATGATCACCGACCTGAAGCCGGGCAACATGAAGGCGGCTAAGGTGATAGGGGCCATGCTGCTGAGGGAATTCCTGATGCTGCGCGTGGCCCCG
Organism: Aegilops tauschii subsp. strangulata; assembly: GCF_002575655.3. Lineage (NCBI taxonomy): Eukaryota > Viridiplantae > Streptophyta > Magnoliopsida > Poales > Poaceae > Aegilops > Aegilops tauschii. The sequence goes on along the minus strand of NC_053040.3, from coordinate 399,599,344 downwards.
CTTCAGGCGCGTGCGCACCCCTTGTGGAGGCTTGGGGACGAGGAGGACAAGGTTCGCCTGAGCCCATCCACCCTGTCTGACGAGGAGCTAGCCGCAGCTCTCCGCCTCCTGGTCGGGGACGACCAAGAGTACCCGCTGAGCGTCTTCGTTCCCCTGTTCCGCCGCACGGACGTGGCGCAGGTCGTGGCCGCCAGGCCAACCTTTGACGGGCGCGAGCTGGTGCCACCAGCACCTCCTCCTGTCTCGGCTGCGACGGTGCCGGTGGAGGTGTCCTCTGACGACTCTCGCAAGGAGAAGGAGGAGGAAGGAGATGAGGACGAGGAGGACGACTCGGAGGCGACGCCCGAGGGTATGGGGGAGACCTCCCCCGTGCGCAAGGCTGACCTCCTCTGCACCATGCCTGACGATGACGATGAGGCCGACGACCTCCGGAGGGGGAACCTCCCGTGATCCCGACAAGGGGCCGGTTGGCGCTGATCTCCCGAGATGTTGCTTCTACTCTGACGCCACCTAGGGCTGCTTCTGGCCCGTCTGCTGCTCCTCCCTCTACCCCTGGGGCCCGTGCGCCCGCGCCCCAGGCTGGGAAGCTCTCAGGTTTCAAACTTATGAAGAGGAAGGTGGACTACACCATGGTGGACCAGTAAGTGCTTCTTCCTTGCTTCATTCTTGCTTCTGTTGCTTGATCTTGACGCTTCTCCGCTGCGTGATTAGGCCAACGCCTATGGCGAAGAAAAGGAAGGACGGGGCGGAGGTGCTTCTCGGGACCACCTTGCCTGCTCCGGCTGCGCCTCCCTCCGTGGCGAGGGGTAGCGCTGACGCTCGTGTCTCTTCGGCCCAGTCGTTCTCACGAGGCATGGGGGAGAATCCTCACGAGGAGTCAGCCCCCGTGGCCCTGCTCGCTCCGGAGGTGCTGACACCTGGCGCGGCTACTGAGGTGCCCAAAGCTTAGGAACACCCAGTCTCCCAAGCCATGGTGACGTCGTCGCCTCCTCCTCCTCCGCCGCTGGTTCCAGGTCCTTCCGCCTCCCTTGATGTCTTGGAGCGCGCCTTTTCTGAGATGGCCCGGCTGTGAGAAGATCTCCAGGGCGCCGAACCCCACCTAGCAGATGGGCGCCTGGAGCTGGCCTTTGGATGGCTTCATGCCGACATGTCCGTACGGGCGGCGCTGAGCCAGGCCACGGCGACTTCCAAGGGGGAGAAGCAGGCTGCCGCCCAGGCGACAGCTGCTCGCGAGGCGGCGGTGAAGGACGCCGAGGCCGCCCAGGGTCGTTGCCGGGCGCTGAGGCCGAACTAAAGGCCCTGCGGGACGAGCGTGCAGAAGAAGCTCGTGGTCGCAAAGCAGAGGAGGAGAAGATGAAGGCCCGGGAGGATGCCGTCAAGGGTCGTGACGCCGAGCTAACGCAGTCGGCGAAGGCGCAGGCCGTTGAGCCTGTCCGGCTTGAGGAGCTGGAGCGGAAAGTGAATGCGGAGAAGGCCGAGCTTGACGCCAAGGCGAAGGTCCTGGCCGAGGACCGCGCGGTATTCCGCTCTTCGAGAAGAGGTCTCGCACGGCATTGAAGGCTATCTATGAGAAGGGCCTGCAGAAGCCGCTGGCCACCGACAAGGACGGCCCCGCCCAGCTGCTTCCCTACTTGGTCAAGGCGCTTGAGGAAGTCATGAGCGGTGTCGGCCTTATGGCAGAGGAAGAAGCTCGCGTCCTTTCTGCCGCTGCCCTGACGCGCGTCTTCAGCCACCTCCATCTTCGTGATCCTACCGTCCACCTTGACGAGCTTCTGGAGCCTGTGGGCGACGAGCACTGCGCAGCTGCCGCCGCAGCCATGAAGGGTCAGGTGGAGGCCCTGTTGAGGAAGTTCCGCGCCTTTGACCGACTGTGCCACTAATCCTTTAGCCCCGGCCAGTGGTGCAGGTGAAGGCGACGCCACCATGGAAGGAGCGTCTCTTGCCGGCGCTAGCGGTGCTCAGGGATGACTCGCTTGCGGCTCTTTTCCTGTTTAAATTCCTGCAACATGTATCGTGCCTCGTGGCGGCGTTTAGACTTGTGTTTGATATTCGAAGAACAATATGTCTTCTAATATTTGCTTTGAGATTTTGCGATTTCCTTCCTGTTCGCTTTTATGTTCTACATCGACAGAGCCCGACCCCGCGCATACCTCAGCCGCCATTGGCTCGACCGGAAATCAAGACGAGGCTAGGGGGTGAGGGGCTACGTGGCCAGTTAGGCTCCTGAGTCGCGATGCTCAGGAGTCCCCCTTGACGCGCAAACAGCTTATAGAAAGGAGATGCAGGAATATGCCTTGATGTTCTACGTCGGCACGACCCGGCCCCGCACATACCTCAGCCGCTGCTAATTCGACTGGAGACCAGGACGAGGCCAGGGGGTGAGGGACTACGTGACCAGTTAGGCTCCTGAGTCACGATGCTCAGGACTCCCCCCTGACGCTCAAATGACCTTGAGGAGGAAATGCAAGAGCAGGCCTTAGCGTTCTGCGTCGGCAGGGCCCGGCCCTGCGCATACGTCAGCCGCCACTGACTCGACTGGAGACCAGGACGAAGCTAGGGGGTGAGGGGCTACGAGACCAGTTAGGCCCTTGGGTCGCGATGCCCAGGGGTCCCCCTTGACGTACGAACAGACCTCATACCTGTCCTCGCCGGGCTTTCGCTCGGGAGGGTTGCGCGACGACCAGGTCCAAGGGACCTTGTGGGGCGTACGCCAGGCATGACCTGAGCGCAGCCCCCGTGCCCAGCCCCCTCGCGCTACCCTCCCGAGGGGAAGCAGCGCGGTGAGGCTAGGCACTGAGCTCAAGGGCTCCCTGAGGTTGATACGACCGTGGGGCCGCAATTAATTGTTTATCACTAGCGCGGAGCATAGCACTTCCGTACTTGCACGGGCATAGCCGCTCCTCGGCAGTGTCGGCGGCCAGCGCGGAGCATGGTGCTTCCACTGGTGCGTGGGAGGGGGACTCCCTACTGCAGAGAGCCCCCGGGGCATGTACAGCCCCGCCCTGACACGTGGCTTGCACGGCCGGGCTAGACGATGTGTGTCTGGGCACTCGTGAGCCAGCGCGGGACTCGCGAGGCCCTACCTCAAGGCGGGTTGCGCCTGGTCTTGATTCTTCTTTTGCTGTGGTGGCCCTGCGTGGTGGTTAGACAACCTGTGCCGAACGAATCTCCTAAGGTTACCACGTGAGAAGGCCAAGCACCAACGGCCCCAGGAGGTGACGTGAACGGGACCGGCCCGCCAGACAGAGCTTAGCCGTTGGATTTATAGATGCTGCAGGGACGGGCCCGAGCACAGATGCCGTGCCTAACCTTTCTCACGCGAAGGGTCCTGAAGAAAGATGATCGGCGCGCGGCTACCGCGGTAGGTGACAATCAAGCAGGTGACAGTCATAGATAGATTAAGCATGGAAGCAAACTGGCTTAAGTAAACGCAGGGGAGATACATGCCACTGGGTCAGGCCCGAGCGGCTTGGGGATGATGCAGCCCGAGGGGCACCCCCAGCAAGGTAAGCTAAAGACATAAAAGGGATACACGCCGCAGGGACGGACCCACGTGGCCTGGGAATGATGCAGCCTTGAGGGCGCTCCTAGCTAAATAGACTTGGAAAATGTCACCTGATTCTGTTGATGAAGGAATGTTGAGGCAGCTGAAGGTGCGCAGCGAAGGGGTCGCTCCTCACGAGCTACCGGGGCCCTGAGCCTCGGGAGGCTCTGGGGGTCCAGGCAGTTCCTTGAGGACCGTCTCCATCTCCGCTAGGACTGCGTGGTGCCTGGCCTCCTGAGCCGCCAGGATGCTCTGCAGGTTGCGCTGGAAGGCGGAAGCCACGCTCGGCAGGCCAAAAGGCATGTAAACGTAGCTGTGAGGTGGGCCCTCGCAGCGTCCCACGCGCGAAGGCCAGAAGAGCTCCTGAGATGCGGCTCTGTTGAGCCCTGGAATGTCGATGCAGACGCGCAACCCGCCATTCTCGCCTGGATGGGGAGCTGCGGCAGGTGAGCGGCAGTTGCCGCGCATGGCTCTTGCTTCCTCTAGCTCCTGGGTGGTCTTGGCGATGAACTCCTGAGCGTTGGGTGCTCCTCGCCCGTTGTCTTCCTGAGGGAAACGTGCTGCGAAGCACACCTCCATGTGGTGCCCGAGCGCCTCCCTCGTGACGTTGGCAAGGTCTTAGGCCCTCCAGAAGAGAGCCCCCAAGCCCTGCCCGAGGAGGGCGCCGGGCGCGCCTTCCTATGCGAGGGAAGAAGGCGCCCCAGGCACGGGCGCTGACCCTGATGAGGTACCACTTGCGGTGCCGCTCTCCTGAGGTCCGGCACGGAGTATCTGCTTCTTCTTGGGGATGGCTTCAGGAGGGTACCGAGCTGCATTGTTGTCGGGGTCTTCGATTGACGCTGCTTGGAAGGCGCGCTCGAGGGAGCACACCGCATCTCTTTCTTCACAGGGGACTGTGATGATCCCCCCGCTCCCTGGCATCTTGAGGACATTATAGCCGTGGTGCATGACCGCCATGAACTTGGCCAGGGCCGTATATCCGAGGACGGCATTGTACGGCAGACGGATGTGAGCAACGTCGAAGTCGATGAGCTCGGTGCGGTAGTTGTTGCGTTCTCCGAAGGTGACAGGGAGGCGGACCTGCCCTATCGGTGTGGTGGAACCGTCGGTCACTCCTGAGAAGGGCTTAGTGGGCTGAAGCTGATCGTAGGGCACTTGGAGACTGTCGAATGTGTCGACGGACAAGACGTTGATCCCTGCGCCGCCATCGATGAGGGTCTTGGTGAATTGTATGTTGCTGATGACGGGCGAACAAAGCATCGGAAGAGCGCCAGCGGTTGCCGCGCACTTGAGATGATCTGCCGAACTGAAAGTGATGGCGCACTTGGACCACCTGAGTGGGCGCGTGGCCTCGAGCCTGGGGAGGACTGCGTTCACCTCGCGGGTGAACTGCTTGAAGATGCGTTGAGAGGCTGGGGCTTGAGCTCCGCCCAAGATGCAGGCAATCGCGCGCGGCTCTGGGAAGCCCCCAGCCCCCTCATCTTGATGGTGGTCGTCGTTCCTTCTTGGTGGTGGAGGCAGCGGAGGAAGCCCAGCATTGCCCCGAGGACGGTCCTCGCGAGGCTGATCCCTCCAGGCACCCTCGCGAGGCGGATCCTGCCAGTGGTCCTCACGAGGCCGGTCGCGCCACTCCTGGCGCGGGCCCCGGTCGTCCCAGCGTCCTCCGCCACGCCCTCCTCCTCGGCCGTAGGCTCGGTCTATGCGCTCGGGGCATCGACCAAAGCGTCCGTCGCGAATGGCCCTGAGCTCTCGACAATTGTTGGTGTTGTGGCTGTGTATGTTGTGGAAGGCACAGAACGGTCGGCTGCTCTTGGGTAACTCGGGCTGGTCCCTACCGCGCTTCGTGTCTGGCTCCGCCGCGAGCACGGCGACTCCCTTGCGCTTCATCTCCTTGGCCTTGGCTTTCTTCTCCTCTGGGTCGGCAACCGGGAGCTCGAGAAGGGAAAGGCGCCCTTCCTCAGCCCTTGCGCACATTGTCGCCAGGTTGAACAGCTCCAGGGATGTGCACAACTCCGAGTGGATGGCGAGCTCCTCCTTCATCTTGACGTCGCGGTCACCATCGGAGAACGCGGAGATGATGGCCTCATCCGTCACCTTGGGGATCTTGAGGCGAACATTGTTGAAGCACTGGATGTACTTCTGAAGGGTCTCCCCCGGTTGCTGCATGACGCGGCGTAGGTCACCCGCGGCTGGGGGACGGTCGCGAGTGCCCTGGAAGTTGGCGATGAAGCGGTCACGCATCTCATCCCTGGAGGAGATCGAGCCAGGAGGCAGGTTCAGGAGCCAGGAGCGGGCACCATCCTTGAGAGCCATGGGGAACCAATTCGCCATGACTTTCTCGTCGCCGTTAGCCGCCTCGATGCTCAGTTCCTAGAGCTGCAGGAATTCCGCGGGGTCGGGGGTGCCGTCGTAGCGCGGAGGCAGGTCTGGCTTGAACTTGCCTGGCCAGGCGACACTACGCAGCTAGGGGGTGAAGGCACTGCAGCCTGTCGTGGTCACCGGGGCCCGCCGTGGAGGTGGAGCTTGATCTTGGCGCCCGCGTGCCGCCACGGCAAGCGGTGCAAGGCCCTACCGTGGCAAGCGATCCTGACGTGGCGGTGCGGGGAGCGGTGGAGCGTTCTCCTGCGGCCGAGGGACTTCTTGACAGCTTCTTTCTTCACCCGCGGGTGCTTGGCGCGGCGGGTCGCACCGCGGAGCCGCGCGTCTCGGCGCCAGGGCGCCATCTTGGTGCAGAGGTGGTGGCGGCGCTTCATGAGCCACGTCACCCGTAGCCGGCGGGGGGCAAGGCAGCGAGAGGGACAGTGCAGGGGAGCCCCCTGCGGCGCTGACAATCTCGGCGATGCGGTCCAGCTAGTCCTCGTAGAGGTCGTCGAGTGGGCGGTAACGCAGGAGCTCGTGCGCCATGAGAAGCGCGGCCCGCGCGTCTGTGGGAGCGCGATGAGCGTGAGACGATGAACCAGCGGGGGTCAGCGACAGGGTGGTGGTGCGACCGTCCCGCCGCACCAAGGGGTGCAGCGAGGATGCTTGCTGCTCGTTCCCCGCCGGGCCGGTGGCGGCATTGGCGGCAGGCGAGGGAGAAAGGCGGGGAGGCCCGCCGACGGGGGCCGTCCGAATGGCGCGGGCGGCGAGGGCGGCCCGGCGCTCAGCGCGGGCACGACGAGCGTCCGACATGGTTGTCGTGGAGCGGTGGAGCACGGATCGACGTGAAGAAAGCTTCGGCGCACCCCTACCTGGCGCGCCAAATGTCGGATCTCGGGTTCCGGCAAAACCCTTAAGGTTCGAACACTGGGGTGCGTGCGAAGATCTCCCCCTCACCGATCACGCCCTCACACGCTTCACGATCTCTAGGCTAAGCACGACGAACTCTCAACACACAAGACACAAGATTTATACTGGTTCGGACCACCGTTGTGGTGTAAGACCCTACTCTAGTGTGGTGGTGGTGGATTGCCTCTTGGGCTGGGGATGAACAGTACAAGGGGAAGAACAGCCTCCTGAGGTGAGTTGTTCTTGTGCTTGGTGGGTGTGAGGATCGCTCGAGTGAGTTCTGGTAGGTGAGGATCCGATCACAGGTCCGTCTTCTCCTATGGTGGTGGCTAGTCCTATTTATAGAGGCCCTGGTCCTCTTCCCAAATATTGAGCGGGAAGGGAGCCAACAACGATCAGTTTGAAAGGGGACAGCTAGTACAGCTTATCCTGACAAAAGTAGTCTTCGCCTGCCAAAGGCTCTGGTGGTGACGCCATCTTGGGCTCCACGGTGACCTCCGTCTTGCCGTCCTGCTGGTCTTGGTCTCATTGCACCGATATGGAAACCTTTGCCTGATGCCTAGGAACTCCTCGCCTGCGCTTGCCTCCTTAGCACCAAAGAGGAAGCAAGGACATTGTGCGCGCTGGCACCCGCCTGGCCTTGGTCGTCATGGCTCACGTCATGAGAACCTTGCGAGGTTTTCCTTACCTTGATCTCCCTGCCCCTCGCGAGCCAGCCTGTTGAGGCCGCTCCTGAAGAGGTCTTGTGTCATCCGCCTCGTGAGGCTTGGCCCCTCGCGAGGGTCTTGAGTGCTTGCTGGTGAAGATGGGCCATACGGGCCCGCTTGTGGAGCCACGCCGTGGGCCGCAGGCAGGCAAGTCTGGGGATCCCCGTTCCCAGAACGCTGACAGTGGCGGATCGAGGTGGCATATCGGGGCGGGGGACATGCTGACGATGGGTCGAAGGGGAGAAGAGGAGAGGAAGACAGAGGGAGAGAATTTTACTCGGCCGCCGCAAGCATGAGTAAATATACCCCTTGGAATAGGGATGGAGTAATTTTTTACTCCACTAACCGGTATAAGAGATCGGCTAGGTGTGACCTAGAAGAAAAAATGCAAATATACTCCCTTACCACCGGATAAGGGATCGGTTAGAAATGCCCTTAACCAAGACCCAACCATTTCATGAAATCTAAAGTTATGAATCCTCATTTTCCTCACGATGCATCAGAACACTATAGCTCGATTCGTTTCTTTTCTCTTTCTCATAGCACATTGCAAGCGACAGAAACTGTGCGACAAAGAAGCGAATCAAATTGTAGTACTGTATAAGTGTAGGTTGGAACGTACCGAGGTAGTCGTCAAGGTAGAATGTCTCGGCGGCGGCCCAGGAGGAGTAGTTGCCCGACGTGGTGTTGCTCATCGCGTTGAAGAACCACCCGTTGTCGCCCCCAACCGTGTGGTTCTTTGTGAGGATCTCACTACTAATTCATTCAACTCAGAGCAGTACACTTGAATTACAGAAGGATTGAAGCTTGCAAATGAAGATTTTGAGAGGAAACTAGAGGAAGAAGAAGAAGAGCCTAAGCATAAGCCGAAGCCTCCTATCCTAGCCAGGTGTCGCTCTATGTTGCCACTAGGAAAAAAATTGAAAACAGTAAGAGGCAACGAATATCAATTCGTCCACCAAGGAGGCACATTCCCTACCGGAACCATGAGGCTTGTTGTCAGAAGCTCTGGTATGTGAGAAGCTTAGACCCAAACCTGCCCCAAATGGGACAAAAAATTTACCACAACATGTTGATGCCGTTCCATGATAGCATGCCAAGTTTCATGAATTTCAAACAAGTTTTGGATTTACTAGAATTTAAAAACCATGTATCTCAATGTTTGCGGCCGAGCAATGGTGGCAAGGTGTTTGACATTCATTCCCATTTCTTGCATGGGACCTAAGCATGCAACCAAGGACACACATTTGAATTTTGAACCCATTTATATGCATTGGAGCATGTGCATGTAGTTCAATTTTGAATTATGCACATAATGCATAGAAAACTCAGTTAATGTATTGAAATGTCCAAGCGAACCACGAAAAATCCCAAGAATTGACACAACACTCCTATTGTTCTATGTTGACACTAGAAAATTTTTGAAAGCAAGAAGAGGCAACGGTTATTGTTTCATCCACAAAGCTGGCATGTTCCCTACCGAAACCATCAGACTTGTTGTGAGAAGCTTATACCCAAACATGTCCCAAATGGGACAATATTTTTACCACGACATGTTGATGCCGTTCAATGATATCATGTCAAGTTTCATGAATTTCAGACGTGTTTTCGATTTACTAGAATTTTAGAACCATGTATCTCAACGTTTGTCGGAGAGCCACGGTGCCGTGGTGTTTGAAATTCATCCCCATTTCTTGCATGGGACATAAGCATAAACCCATGGACACATATATGATTTTACAGCCCATTTTGGTGAAGGAAATATGCCCTAGAGGCAATAATAAAGTTATTATTTATATTTCCTTATCTCATGATAAATGTTTATTATCCATGCTAGAATTGTATTAACCGGAAACTTGATATGTGTGTGGATATATAGACAAAACACTGTGTCCCTAGTAATCCTCTACAAGACTAGCTCATTAATCAAAGATGGTTAAGTTTCCTAACCATGGACATGTGTTGTCGTTTGATGAACGGGATCACATCATTAGGAGAATGATGTGATGGACAAGACACATCCATTAGCTTAGCATAATGATCGTTAACTTTTATTGCTATTGCTTTCTTCATGACTTATACATATTCATTTGACTATGAGATTATGCAACTCCCAAATACCAGAGGAACACCTTGTGTGCTATCAAACGTCACAACATAACTGGGTGATTATAAAGATGCTCTACAGGTGTCTCTGAAGGTGTTTGTTGAGTTGGCATAGACTGAGATTAGGATTCGTCACTCCAAGTATCGGAGAGGTATCTCTCGGCCCTCTCGGTAATGCACATCAAATAAGCCTTGCAAGCAATGTGACTAATGATTTAGTTGCGGGATGATGCATTACGGAACGAGTAAAGAGACTTGCCGGTAACGAGATTGAACTAGGTATGAGGATACCACGATCGAATCTGGGGCAAGTAACATACCAATGACGAAGGGAATAACGTATGTTGTCATTACGGTTTGACCGATAAAGATCTTCGTAGAATATGTAGGAACCAATATGAGCATCCACGTTCCGCTATTGGTTATTGACCAGAGATGAGTCTCGGTCATGTCTACATAGTTCTCAAACCCGTAGGGTCCGCACTCTTAACTTTCGAGTACGATTTGTATTATGAGTTATGTATTTTTAGTGATTGAAGATTGTTCGGAGTGGCGGATGAGATCACGGAAATGACGAGGAGTCTCGAAATGGTCAAGAGGTAAAGATTGATCTATTGGAAGATGGTATTCGGACACCAGAATGGTTTCGGAGTAGTTCGGGTATTTTTCGGAGTACCGAGGGGTTACCGGAACCCCCCGAGGAAATATTGGGCCTACATGGGCCTTAGGGGAGAGGGGAGGCAACCCACAAGGGGTGGCCGCACCCCCCCATAGGGAGTCCGAGTTGCACTAGGGGAGGGGGCGCACCCCCCTTTCCTTCTCCTATTCCCTCTCCCTTTCCTCTTTCCCCCTCCATGAGAAGGAAAAAAGGTGGGGCGAATCCTACTAGGACTGGAGTCCTAGTAGGACTCCCCTCTCCTTGGCGCGCCCCTGGTGGCCGTCCTCCTCCCCTCCTCCTTTATATACGGGGCAGGGGGCACCCCATAGCACATCAATTGTTCTTAGCCGTGTGCGGTGCCCCCCTCCATAGTTTACTCCTCCAGTCATATCGTTGTAGTGCTTAGGCGAAGCCCTGCGTGGATCACATCACCATCACCGTCACCATGCCGTCATGCTGACGAAACTCTCCCTTGACCCTCTGCTGGATCAAGAGTTCGAGGGAGGTCATCGAGCTAAACGTATGCTGAACTCGGAGGTGCCGTACATTCGGTACATGGTCGGTTGGATCGCGAAGAAGTTCGACTACATCAACCGCGTTAAGTAAACCCTTCCGCTTTCGGTCTACGAGGGTACGTGGACACACTCTCCCCCTCTGTTGCTATGCATCTCCTAGATAGATCTTGCGTGATCGTAGGAAATTTTTTGAAATTGCATGCTACGTTCCCCAACAGTAGCATCCGAGCCAGGTCTATGCGTAGATGATATGCACGAGTAGAACACAAATAGTTGTGGGTCGTGATAGTCATATTGCTTACCACCAACGTCTTATTTTGATTCGGCGGTATTATTGGATGAAGCAGCCCAGACCAACCTTACGTGACCACGTTCATGAGACCGGTTCCACCGACAGACATGCAACTAGTTTTGCATAAAGGTGGCTGGCGGGTGTCTATTTCTCCAACTTTAGTTGAATCGAATTTGACTGCAGCCGGTCCTTGTTGAACATTAAAACGGCAAACTTGACGAAACATCGTTGTGGTTTTGATGCGTAGGTAAGAACGGTTCTCGCTAGAAGCCCGTATGTAAACGCCCACGATGCGGCTATATCTCCCACGTGTCGAGGCACGACTTAGAGGCATAACCGCATTGTGGTTTTGTCGCAAGAAGGGTCATCTTCACACAATCCCATGTAATGAACAAGAATGGGATAAAGAATTGGCTTACAATCGCCACTTCACACAATGCATAATAAAATCATACATCATTCAAGATACACACATAGGTCCGACTACGGAACCAAAATAAAAGAAGACAACCCAACTGCCAGATCCCTGATCGTCCCAACTGGGCACCACTACTGATCAATATGAAAAGAAACAACACAACGAACAAGATCTTCATCGAGCTCCCACTTGAGCTCAGTTGCGTCACCTGCACTGGTCTCATTGGCACTTGGAACTATTTGGAAGTATCTGTGAGTCACGAGGACTCAGCAATCTCACACCCGCGAGATCAAGACTATTTAAGCTTATAGGAAAGATGAGGTAATGAGGTGGAGCTGCAGCAAGCACTAAGCATATATAGTGACTAACATACGCAGAAGAGAGCGAGAAGAGAAGCAACGGAACGGTCGTGAACTAGCAATGATCAAGAAGTGATCCTGAACTCCTACTTACGTCATTCATAACTCAAACCGTGTTCACTTCCCGGACTCCGCCGAGAAGAGACCATCACGGCTACACACACAGTTGATGTATTTTAACTGGGTCAAGTGACAAGTTCTCTACAACCGGACATTAACAAATTCCCATCTGCCACATAACCGCGGGCACGGCTTTCGAAAGATAATACCCTGCAGGGGTGTCCCAACTTAGCCCATCATAAGCTCTCACGGTCAACGAAGGATAAACCTTCTCCCAGAAAGACCCGATCAGTCTCGGAATTCCGGTTTACAAGACATTTCGACAATGGTAAAACAAGACCAGCAAAGCCGCCCGAATGTGCCGACAAATCCCGATAGGAGCTGCACATATCTCGTTCTCAGGGCAGACCGGATTGTCCAAGCTTCCGGTAGGCCAGACCAGTGTTGCCCCTGGTGGCCACCGGCGACTGACAGGTTGGACCAACACTCAGAGGAGCACTGGCCCGGGCTTTAAATAAAGATGACCCTTGAGTCTGCAGAACCCAAGGGAAAAAGGCTTAGGTAGGCAAATGGTAAAACCAAGGTTGGGCCTTGCTGGAGGAGTTTTATTCAAAGCAAACTGTCAAGGGGGTCCCATAAATCACCCAACCGCGTATGGAACACAAAATCAAGGAACATAACACCGGTATGAAGGAAACTAGGGGCGGCAAGAGTGGAACAAAACACCAGGCATAAGGCCGAGCCTTCCACCCTTTACCAAGTATATAGATGCATTAATTAAATGAGAGATATTGTGATATCCCAACATAATTATGTTCCAACAAGGAGCAATCTTCAACTTCACCTGCAACTAACAACGCTATAAGAGGGGCTGAGCAAAAGCGGTAACATAGCCAAACAACGGTTTGCTAGGAAGGGTGACAAAGGTTAGAGGTTCATGGCAATTTGGGAGGCTTGATCAGCAAGTGGTAGGTACCGCGGCATAGCAATAGAACGAACAACTAGCAAGCAAAGATAGAAGTGATTTTGAGGGTATGGTCATCTTGCCTGAAATCCCGCTAGGAAGAAGAACGAGTCCATGAAGAAGACAAACGGACATAGTCGAACGAATCCTGACAACCCCGGAACGAAACCGAAGCTAACGAGAGAAGCAACCCGGAAAGAAACAAACAACATAGTAAACAACCACCACATACACATGGCATGATGCAAAAACAAATATGATGCATGTCCGGTTTAAAGCGACTTGGCATGGCAAAGTGCAACAAACAACACTACAAATTAAATGGAGCTCAATATGCAACGAGTTGCATATTGACGAAACACCACCTTCCAGTTATTTAGTTCGATCTTGTTTATGTACCCAACAATATTAAATGTTATTAAACATGGCAAGGGGTGAAGCATAAGTAAACTAACTATTTTAGGCAATTTAATTGAGGCCGGAACAACAAACAACAATTCCGGAAAAACCTCATATGCATATTTTGAATTTGGTACTGTTCTGCCTATTACATAATTTTAAAGTTGTAAAACAGTAAAACAAAGTGCACCATGTTAAACTAGGCATTTTTCTACCCCATTTACATATAAAGTTTATTAAATTCCGAGTACGGTTAATTAGTTATGAAATAAATCATTTTAACATGGCATTTTAGCAAATTTAACCAAACAGCATGTTTAAGCATTTTAAACATGGATGAGAGTGGCATATTGTTAAAGAACATGAAAATATGAACAAAATGCATATATGACATGTTTCATTTGAATGCATGGATCTTTAGTTATTAACAAACCAAAATAATGGCATTTTCTGCAAATAAGAATGCATTGGATAATTCGAAAATACAGCCTGGAAAAAAAATATGCACGGGCCCGAAGCATTACGGTGCAGCGGCCCAGATGAGGATTTGGCCCAAGCGGCTGTGGGTGTGTGCAAAAGAAATAAAAGAACAGAGCAAAAGAGGGGCGCCTGGGATTTGATCCCCAGACCCCTCGGTTGGAGCAGTGTGGTGCAAACCACTGCACTGCCGCGGCTGCTGTTGATAGGATAGGGCACGGCCTTCTAAGAGATAACCCAGGGTCGAGCTTCTTTGTTTAGACAGAGAAGACGACGGCTGCGACGACGGCGCCGGCGAGGGCAGCCGTGGCGATGGTGGGGCTTGAGAGGCGGCGGCGGGCATGCGGAATAGGCTAAGGAGGTGCGCGTGCGTGCGGAGGGCTGCGGGAGGAGTCCACAGCGTGAGCCTCGAGAAGAAACTCGTCTCGGGCCATGGCGAAGCGCGGCGATGCAGGGGCGAAGCCGGGCGCAGCGAGGCGAAACAGAGGGGCTGCAGCTGAGTGCGTGAGCGTGTGCAGCAAGATGGAGTGCGTGTGAGGAGCTCGAGCACCTCATCCATGGCGGTCACAGAGCTTCAGCTCGTACGAGGGGGCATTCCAACGCTCGGATCCACGAAGTAAATGAGGTAGGAGGAGCGGGGAAGGGTGGCTGCTCAGCGGGCTCTCGTGGAACATGAAGAGAGGGCCGGAGATGTGATGCAAAGGCGAGGTGGGACGCTGATCGGGGCGGCGTCTCGAGTCCGCGAAGAAGTTGAAGCAGGGGAGGGGGACGTCGAGGAGGAAGCTCCCGGGGTCCTTGTGGAAGCGTGCATAGTCGAGGAAGACGATGGTGATGCTCGTGTCGCTGCCGAGGAATGAGACGGTAGCAGCGGGCTGGATCACGCCGGAGAAGAGCTCGGGCTCCTTTCGGCCATGGCGACGGCTATGGTGTGGAGAGGTCTCACTTGGTGGCGGGAAGGGAAGGAGAGGGACGGAACGGAGGGAGGAGGAGGACATAAGAGATCGGTTCTGGTGGGCTAGGCGGGCTGAAAGAGGTAAGTGAGGTGGGCTGTGGTGCTGTGGGCTGCAGTCTAGGAGAGGGCTGGGTAAGGAGAAAGTAAGTCTCCCTTTACTTATTTTTCTGTTTAATAAATAAATAGTCCCCAAAGGAAAATGTCCAGGAGGTTTGGGGAAGAATATGAATGAAGTGGAGATATACTTGGACTCCTGGAACTATGCTCCATCTGATAAAATTGGTTTGGGCATTTTTAGAGTAAGAAAATTATCGCAAGTTTGAATTAAATTCAAACTTGAGGCAATTTTGATTCCAACCAAATCAAGTCCAAAGGAGTTAAAAATCGGTAGAGAGGGTTTAGGCATGGTGAGCTAGCTTCAGGAAAAGAATGAACATTAATGAAGGAGGGAATAATGTCGCTTGCAACAACATGAAGTAAGAAGGAAGGGAGAGGTGATGATACATGGGCATGGCTTGAGAGAGAGATAGCAAGGGCTGATGCACCCACGACATGAAAGTAACATGTAACATAAGGATGAGTGCAATGCACATGATGCTCATGGAAACAACATGAATGACCAAAAGCAAGATGACAAGAGATAGGCATGGGAATTATTTTGCAAGTGTGTTCCGGTTAATTCCAAACTAATGGAATATTTATAATAGCTCCATAAATATTAGGAGGATATGTTATAAAGAGAAATCACCATGTGAATTCCCTCGATTTAAATGGACCGAAGATCCATGCAATTTATTTAGGTGGGTTTTTATGCAAAGGTTAATGACATGATGGCATGATGACATGATGCAATGCAAAAATAAAAGAGCAAGCACCGAAGAACACGCGGTGATCACGAAAATAAGGAAGTCTTCTGAAGCGTCGGTCTCGGGGCGTTACAACACTCCACCACTACAAGAGGATCTCGTCCCGAGATCTAGGATGGCACCGGAGAGAAACGGGAGAGGAAAAGAAGAGGTAAAACTAATTGCTTCTTTGACAAATGAGTGAAACCAAAGAACCTTGCGAGGTCGCAAAGCTTGAGGAAATGGCACAACGGAGATGAACAAAATTTAAAACTCTCCGTTCAGCAACAGGAACAAGGAACATTGCGAGAACCTTTGTAGGTTGAAGAATATGAAACGAGAGCTTAACGGATCAAAAGGAATATGAAAGCACACCGGTAGAAAAGAGAGACAAGGAACACCATGTGAACCTTGAGGTTAATTGACACGATAGATATTTAAACCACTCCGGTTTAAACAAGATAGGGAAGGAATAAGAATGATATAATTTGGGCAGCACTCCGACTGTAAATGGAAGGAATTGAACATGATCTTGGCAAGATGAGAGGATACTCGATGAAATTAACAACACATTGCCTCCGGAACTATTGAAAGAATGGAACAATGGGTCAGAAAGATTTCAGACATCACTCCGGTTGAGGGAGGAGACAAAACTTGATAAGATGAGAGAACTCGAATGAAAACACGACACTCCGGCTAGACGGATAAGAAAGGAAAAATTACATGATCTTGACAAAACAAGATGATTGGTCGAAGAGAGCAACATCACAAAGCCTCCGGTAGAAATGAAAGAATGCAATGAAAAGAACGGAGTTGTTGAAAAATCAACAAAGAAAGGATATGAACTTCGTGGGCTTATGGAGACATCTCGAAACTTGAGGAGAAATTCTGCCACTAACGAAAACAATTGCTTGCTTGAGAACGAAGAGATGAAAACTTCTCTCGCCGAGAGGATAGGAGAAATTTTGGATCATTGATAGACACCATAATAGCAATATTCCTTAGGGAAGGCTTTAGGTGAAACATGACACAAGATAGATCCAACGAAGAGATTAAAGGATTGAAAAGATCTCGTGAACGAATTGAAATTGATGGTTTTAAAATATGTCATTCCGGACAACTTGTGAATCATGAACCATGAAGGGTAATTGTCAAGAATGATATAACACCATCTCGAAAGATAAGATAGAGAGAATTGCATTTCGGAATGCAAGATGAAGAATGCTTGAACTCCTCAAAACAAGACATGTGTTGAACACCATGTTTATCTTTGAGTATAGCTTGGCGGATCTTGACTTCAAGAGAAATCTTGAAGAACAATTGAAAAATGAAAGGAATCCTTGACGAACCACCATGTAGAGCCTTCGTGAGAACTCCCGTAATAAAAGGATGATAAAAGAAGGAGAAGTTGAAAGAACAGGATGAATCCTTGCAATGATTTAGATGGATCTTTGAAATGATATAATTGAAATAACTTGGATCTCCGGAAAGAAAAGATGAACAACTTTGAACCGAAAATTTGATATGATGCACAACTCCGGAAAGAAGAAATTAGATCATGGATGAAACAATAATAAGAATTATGTTATGCGTATCCTTCACCAATATAAATTGATGACAATCAACGGATTTGGCATCCTACTTATTCTCGTAGAAAGGATTAAGATAGATATTGCGCAACTTATGAAGGTCTTCATCGAACCACCGGTAGGATTGAAACAACGAATAAATTGATATGATAACGAAGGAAGAAAAATCTTGAACGAACCACCGTAAGAATTGAAAATGAAAGTAGCAAAGGCACAATTCAACGGAAAGAATTAGAAAATGATTGAAGATACTTGACAGAATTTAGATACACGAGAAGGAAGATATCATGAACTGATTAGAGGAAATTTGAGTGATGCACCGGGAGAATATGGAGAAGAACGAAGAGACATCAATTTAGAATAATTGGAGAACGAAGCTGAAAACTTAGAACGAAGAAATCTTCTAAGATGATGGCCTTCGGAGAATCAAACTGAAAAGACTCCTGAAATGCTCCGGATGGGTAAGAAAAGAATTCTCGCAATCGAAAACAATTATGAGAGGATGGCATAAGCTAGAACTATGAATCTTGAAGAGAATGGAGCAATATTTAAAAGAAACTCTTCTTCGGTCTTCAAATGTTGAGAATGACGATGAGAAACACCACCATGAATTGTTGAGGCACTCCGGAATGAAAATTAGAAATGTTGAACCAACGATTAAAAGAATTTAAAAGATCTTGGAGAAAGACATTTGACTGATGATAATTCATTCTTACGTCAAACTTTGCAATGAATTTGAGAATAACTCCAAAAAATTAGAAGAGTCAGGTAAGATCCTGGAAAAAGACCTATGGGATATGGGCCCACTCAAAAGAAACACTGTTGGAATGATTACTTAAAAAGGAGATTGCATCGGTTGAATTAAATGGCTTGAATTAGATAACAACCTCAAAATAGTTAGAATTGATGCGGAGTGGAAACACGAATCTTCAGAGATATCTTCAGCACTCCGGAACAAATGAATAGCACGTGAAGAATGATTAAGAGTTGCACCGGCATGAGAAAAACATTTGAAACAAGGAAAGGAACGTGACCAACATTGAAGGCTTGAATTTAATCCACCGGAGAAGAAAAAGAATGAAGAATGATAAACTTGAAGAACATCTTCATGAGAACCACCGGGTAAGAACATTGATTGAAAAGAATGAAGGTACTTCACGTGAATAAAAATGGATACTAGATTAAGCAATCTGATTCCTTGAAGGAAGAAGGGTGGGAGGGCGGGAAAACAAAGACAACTTGGAAACGGATGAAACGAACAATGTTGGGAAACTGAGAGGTGATCTTGCCAATGTTGAAATGATTGGATCCACTTGAAGAGAAAACACACCGGTTGGAAAAGAATTTAACATGACGACCTCGATGATCAAGAAGGATTAGTATTCACATAGCAATATGAGAACACCGTTTAGGAAAGGTATGGAATCTACACTTATCATTGAAGCAACTCGAATACCACAAAAAACAAAACAAAGGATTGGCTTGCAGAATAAGCCGGAACAAACATATGATAGAGACTTCATCCGAAGTTTTCGTGGTGGGGCCCACACGGGCTCAATCGTACAGCACCATCATGTACAAGGCTGTGCACATGACATACGAAGCGTCCCCGAGTCGGCATAGCCAAGGACTCTTTAAGACACTACGAGACCACTGTAAAACCAACCGTGTACAGGCGGACCACTAGACGTCGAACCCCAATCTCATATCATGCTTCTATCGGAAAGATATCCTAAGGCTACTTGAATTCCCACTTATAAACTCCCGAAACTTTCTGATTATGCAATCAGGTGTTGGGGATACAGGGGACACAAAATATATCACCCAAACTAGCAATCCCTAGATCCAGCTGTATCCATCCGTCAACACATAACCAAGAAAACTCCGGAAATCGTTTACCTCAACCTTCAAAAAGCATCCGTTATACGAGTTATGGAAATACTCCCGAACTCCCGCCCCAGTACTGGGTGGCGTCGAGGTGATCTCACCAACAAATGCATAAAAGAGATTTTGATGTCGGCGAAACTCAGGTATTCCAGAACTGCAACGATAAAATTGTGACGACAACACCTCGGAGCTCAACTCCCCAGGACACTGCCACAACCCCTGAATGTCAGGAGGCACCAAGAACAATGTTCTCATCACAAAACCATCGGAATGATTCCAAGATACCCGCGTGATCCTAAAATTTTTTTTTGTGAAATTTGAGGAGAGAAATAGTCAAAACTTCTACGTCAGGAGACCTCACCAGAGCGACGAAGGGACTGAGGAGTAAAAAGAATCCTACTCTCCAATATATATAATCCTGAGACTCAAAACATTTTTGTTCTAGACTAAACAACGCCAGCGATTCGATCAAGCAGGGGGCTCCTAAGTCGGGGATGGCTCTGATACCAAACTTGTAAACGCCCACGATGCGGCTATATCTCCCACGTGTCGAGGCACGACTTAGAGGCATAACCGCATTGTGGTTTCGTCGCAAGAAGGGTCATCTTCACACAATCCCATGTAATGAACAAGAATGGGATAAAGAATTGGCTTACAATCGCCACTTCACACAATACATAATAAAATCATACATCATTCAAGATACACACATAGGTCTGACTACGGAACCAAAATAAAAGAAGACAACCCAACTGCCAGATCCCCGATCGTCCCAACTGGGCACCACTACTATTCAATATGAAAAGAAACAACACAACGAACAAGATCTTCATTGAGCTCCCACTTGAGTTCAGTTGCGTCACCTGCACTGGTCTCATCGTCACCTGCAACTGTTTGGAAGTATCTGTGAGTCACGAGGACTCAGCAATCTCACACCCGCGAGATCAAGACTATTTAAGCTTATAGGAAAGATGAGGTAATGAGGTGGAGCTGCAGCAAGCACTAAGCATATATAGTGGCTAACATACGCAGAAGAGAACGAGAAGAGAAGCAACGGAACGGTCGTGAACTAGCAATGATCAAGAAGTGATCCTGAACTCCTACTTACGTCATTCATAACTCAAACTGTGTTCACTTCCCGGACTCTGCCGAGAAGAGACCATCACGGCTACACACACAGTTGATGTATTTTAACTGGGTCAAGTGACAAGTTCTCTACAACCGGACATTAACAAATTCCCATCTACCACATAACCACAGGCACGGCTTTCGAAAGATAATACCCTGCAGGGGTGTCCCAACTTAGCCCATCATAAGCTCTCACGGTCAACGAAGGATAAACCTTCTCCCGGAAAGACCAGATCAGTCTCGGAATTCCGGTTTACAAGACATTTCGACAATGGTAAAACAAGACCAGCAAAGCCGCCCGAATGTGCCGACAAATCCCGATAGGAGGTGCACATATCTCGTTCTCAGGGCACACCGGATTGTCCAAGCTTCCGGTAGGCCAGACCAGAGTTGCCCCTGGTGGCCACCGGCGACTGACAGGTTGGACCAACACTCAGAGGAGCACTGGCCCGGGGTTTAAATAAAGATGACCCTTGAGTCTGCAGAACCCAAGGGAAAAAGGCTTAGGTAGGCAAATGGTAAAACCAAGGTTGGGCCTTGCTGGAGGAGTTTTATTCAAAGCGAACTGTCAAGGGGGTCCCATAAATCACCCAACCGCGTAAGGAACACAAAATCAAGGAACATAACACCGGTATGACGGAAACTAGGGGCGGCAAGAGTGGAACAAAACACGAGGCATAAGGCCGAGCCTTCCACCCTTTACCAAGTATATAGATGCATTAATTAAATGAGAGATATTGTGATATCCCAACATAATTATGTTCCAACAAGGAGCAATCTTCAACTTCACCTGCAACTAACAACGCTATAAGAGGGGCTGAGCAAAAGCGGTAACATAGCCAAACAACGGTTTGCTAGGAAGGGTGACAAAGGTTAGAGGTTCATGGCAATTTGGGAGGCTTGATCAGCAAGTGGTAGGTAGCGTGGCATAGCAATAGAGCGAACAACTAGCAAGCAAAGATAGAAGTGATTTCGAGGGTATGGTCATCTTGCCTGAAATCCCGCTAGGAAGAAGAACGAGTCCATGAAGAAGACAAACGGATGTAGTCGAACGAATCCTCACAACCCCGGAACGAAACCGAAGCTAACGAGAGAAGCAACCCGGAAAGAAACAAACAACATAGTAAACAACCACCACATACACATGGCATGATGCAAAAACAAATATGATGCATGTCCGGTTTAAAGAGGCTTGGCATGGCAAAGTGCAACAAACAACACTACAAATTAAATGGAGCTCAATATGCAACGAGTTGCATATTGACGAAACACCACCTTCCAGTTATTTAGTTCGCTCTTGTTTATGTACCCAACAATATTAAATGTTATTAAACATGGCAAGGGGTGAAGCATAAGTAAACTAACTATTTTAGGCAATTTAATTGAGGCCGGAACAACAAACAACAATTCCGGAAAAACCTCATATGCATATTTTGAATTTGGTACTGTTCTGCCTATTACATAATTTTAAAGTTGTAAAACAGTATAACAAAGTGCACCATGTTAAACTAGGCATTTTTCTACCCCATTTACATATGAAGTTTATTAAATTCCGAGTTACGGTTAATTAGTTATGAAATAAATCATTTTAACATGGCATTTTAGCAAATTTAACCAAACAGCATGTTTAAGCATTTTAAACATGGATGAGAGTGGCATATTGTTAAAGAACATGAAAATATGAACAAAATGCATATATGACATGTTTCATTTGAATGCATGGATCTTTAGTTATTAACAAACCAAAATAATGGCATTTTCTGCAAATAAGAATGCATTGGATAATTCTAAAATACAGCCTGGAAAAAATATGCACGGGCCCGAAGCATTACGGTGCAGCGGCCCAGATGAGGATTTGGCCCAAGCGGTTGTGGGTGTGTGCAAAAGAAATAAAAGAACAGAGCAAAAGAGGGGCGCCTGGGATTTGATCCCCAGACCCCTCGGTTGGTGCAGCGTGGTGCAAACCACTGCACTGCCGCGGCTGCTGTTGATAGGATAGGGCGCGGCCTTCTAAGAGATAACCCAGGGTCGAGCTTCTCTGTTTAGACAGAGAAGACGACGGCTGCGACGACGGCGCCGGCGAGGGCAGCCGTGGCGACGGTGGGGCTTGAGAGGCAGCGAAGGGCGTGCGGAATAGGCTAAGGAGGTGCGCGTGCGTGCGGAGGGCTGCGGGAGGAGTCCACAGCGTGAGCCTCGAGAAGAAACTCATCTCAGGCCACGGCGAAGCGCGGCGATGCAGGGGCGAAGCCGGGCGCAAGGAGGCGAATCAGAGGGGTTGCGGCTGAGTGCGTGAGCGTGTGCAGCAAGATGGAGTGCGTGTGAGGAGCTCGAGCACCTCATCCATGGCGGTCACAGAGCTTCAGCTCGTACGAGGGGGCATTCCAACGCTCGGATCGACGAAGTAAATGAGGTAGGAGGAGCGGGGAAGGGTGGCTGCTCACCGGGCTCTCGTGGAACACGAAGAGAGGGCCGGAGATGTGATGCAGAGGCGAGGTGGGACGCTGATCGGGGCGGCATCTCGAGTCCGCGAAGAAGTTGAAGCAGGGGAGGGGGACGTCGAGGAGGAAGCTCCCGGGGTCCTTGTGGAAGCGTGCATAGTCGAGGAAGACGATGGTGATGCTCGTGTCGCTGCCGAGGAATGAGACGGTAGCAGCGGGCTGGATCACGCCGGAGAAGAGCTCGGGCTCCTCTCGGCCATGGCGACGGCTATGGTGTGGAGAGGTCTCACCTGGCAGCGGGAAGGGAAGGAGAGGGACGGAACGGAGGGAGGAGGAGGACTAGGGCACCGGGGCATGTTATATAGGGGCCTAGGGGGGCTCTCCGGCCGTCAAATCACTCGGGAGGTCGACGTGCCGTGTGTGGATTTCCTGCCGTACAGGAGGTAGAAGAAGAACAGAAGAGATCGGTTCTGGTGGGCTAGGCGGGCTGAAAGAGGTAAGTGAGGTGGGCTGTGGTGCTGTGGGCTGCAGTCTAGGAGAGGGCCGGGTAAGGAGAAAGTAAGTCTCCCTTTACTTATTTTTCTGTTTAATAAATAAACAGTCCCCAAAGGAAAATGTCCAAGAGGTTTGGGGAAGAATATGAATGAAGTGGAGATATACTTGGACTCCTGGAACTATGCTCCATCTGATAAAATTGGTTTGGGCATTTTTAGAGTAAGCAAATTATCGCAAGTTTGAATTAAATTCAAACTTGAGGCAATTTTGATTCCAACCAAATCAAGTCCAAAAGAGTTAAAAATTGGCAGAGAGGTATTAGGCATGGTGAGCTAGCTTTAGGAAAAGAATAAACATTAATGAAGGAGGGAATAATGTCTCTTGCAACAACATGAAGGAAGAAGGAAGGGAGAGGTGATGATACATGGGCATGGCTTGAGAGAGAGATAGCTAGGGCTGATGCACCCACAACATGAAAGTAACATGTAACATAAGGATGAGTGCAATGCACATGATGCTCATGGAAACAACAGGAATGACCAAAAGCAATATGACAAGAGATAGGCATGGGAGTTATTTTGCAAGTGTGTTCCGGTTAATTCCAAACTAATGGAATATTTATAATAGCTCCATAAATATTAGGAGGATATGTTATAAAGAGAAATCACCATGTGAATTCCCTCGATTTAAATGGACCGAAGATCCATGCAATTTATTTAGGTTGGTTTTTATGCAAAGATTAATGACATGATGGCATGATGACATGATGCAATGCAAAAATAAAAGAGCAAGCACCGAAAGAAACATGTAGTGATCACGAAAATAAGGAAGTCTTCTGAAGCGTCGGTCTCGGGGCGTTACACCGTAGTAGCCACGTAAAACTCACAACAACAAAGTAGAGGACGTCTAACTTGTTTTTGCAGGGCATGTTGTGATGTGATCTGGTCAAGGCATGATGAGTTATACGTTGTTGTATGAGATGATCATGTTTTGTAAAAGTTATCGGCACCTGGTAGGAGCCTTATGGTTGTCGCTTTATTGTATGACATGCAAACGCCATGTAATTGCTTTACTTTATCACTATGCGTTAGCGATAGTTGTAGAAGCAATAGTTGGCGAGATGACCACGACGCTACGATGGAGATCAAGGTGTCAAGCCGGTGACGATGGAGATCATGACAGTGCTTTGGAGATGGAGATCAAATGCACAAGATGATGATGGCCATATTATGTCACATATTTTGATTGCATGTGATGTTTATCTTTTATGCATCTTATTTTGCTTAGTACGGCCGTAGCATTATAAGATGATCCCTCACTAAAAATTTCAAGCTATAAGTGTTCTCCCTGAGTATGCACCATTGCGACAGTTCGTCGTGCCGAGACACCACGTGATGATCAGGTGTGATAAGCTCTATGTTCAAATACAACGGGTGCAAGACAGTTTTGCACATGCGGAATACTCAGGTTAAAATTGGCGAGCCTAGCATGTACAGACATGGCCTCAGAACACTGAGACCGAAAGGTCGAACGTGAATCATATAGTAGATATGATCAACATAGAGATGTTCACCATTGAAAACTACTCCATCTCACGTGATGATCGGACATGGTTTAGTTGATATGGATCACGTGGTCATTTAGATGACTCGAGGGATGTCTATCTAAGTGGGAGTTCCTAAGTAACACTACAAAAAAAGACACATACGTGACATTTTGGGCCGAACGAAAAAAAATTCTGTCATACTTATGACACTTCTATGACGATAATTGTGACAAAACCCGGTATCATCATAGATGTGGTGGGCTCCTACTTCTATGACAACAAATCATGACAGAAAATGGGGTGTTCGTCCAGGGTGGGCCGGAGACGCAGCTGCATGACATTCTTTGGGCCGTCCATGACGGAGAAAACCGTGGTAGAAGTGAGGGCGAGGAAAAAATATCAGGGGAGTTCCCGATTACGGTGGGTGGTCGGGGCCGAGCGATGCGCGTTTCTCTTGTAAGTACGCATGTGTGTGCGAGGCGTTGCGCTCTAACTGAACCCGAGCGAGGCGTTGGGCTCTAACTAAACCCGAGCGATTGCACTGCAGGCTACGCGTTACTGAACCCGAGCGATCGATCGATCCCTTGTTGTTAACTGAACCCGAGTGATTCCTTCGCTACTGCTGCTAACTGAAGCCGATCGCATACTGCTGCCTCCTTCCCTTGATGAACAGTGAGCGTTGTTGGGGGGTTTGGATGAACAGTTCCCGGTGGGGGTTGGATGAACAGGAACCCGTGGTAGTAGAGGTCGTTGCCGCTGGATGGACAGTACCCTGGTCGATCGAGCCGGTGGATGAACAGGACCCCGTGTAGGGCTGGATGAACAGGACCCCGTGTAGGGCTGGTTGAATAGTAGCCGGTGGACGGCTGGTTGAACATTAGCCGGTGGAGGGCTAGATGAACAGTAGCCCGTGGAGGGGTGGTTGAACAGGACCGCCGTGGAGAGGGCTGGTTGAACAGTAGCCGGTGGAGGAGCGCGCGGTGGAGGCTGGATGAACATGAGCCCGTGGATTAACATTCGCAGGTGGAGGCTGGAGGAGGTCGACGGTGGATGAACAGGAGCCTGTGGAGGCAGTCGACGGTGGATGAACAGTAGCCCGTGGAGGCAGTCAATGGTGGAGATGAGCAGTATCCCGTCGAGTCCCGTTTTGCGGTACGCCACACCCCTCCCGATGAACAGGACCCCCGTTTTGACCGTAGCACTCCAACACAAGTCCGTTTCCTCTGTTTTGCGGTACGCCACACCCCTCCCGATCAACAGGACCACGTTTCGACCGTAGGAGGTCCGTTTCCTCCGTTTTGCGGTACGCCAGACCCCTCCCGATGAATAGGATCCCGTTTCCATCGTGGCCAGTCTAACACAAGGCCGTTTTCTCCATTCTGCGGTACGCCAGGCCTCGTTTTCATCGGATGTTCCGTCCAAGCCGGTTGGCTCCCGATGAACAGCACGTGTTCCGTTGCCTCCCGATGAACACGACGCATTCAGTTGCCTCCCCATGAACACGACGATGACGCAGTTTCTCCGTTTCGACCCAGCCACAGCCATGTACATGAGCCCTAGCCGTACGTATGCGCGAGTAACCATTCGAGACCCCGCACGTACGTACGTACGTGGCCGTATTTACTTTCTTGCACCCTGGCCGCTGTACGTACGTGTACATGCTACGTGCGCGCCTCTACTACCACACGTGCGCGCCTCTACATCGACCAGTATGTAAGTACACGTTCGCGACCAGAATGACAACGCTACGTACGCTTCGACCGGGTGGGTCCCGACTGTCAGGCACTTCCTTGCGTGCGAAGATGTAGCTGGTGGGTCCCAGCAGTCAGGGGGGCGAATCATTTTTTTTGCCCGTAATATGGACGCACTTCCTTGCATGCGAAGATGTAGCTGGTGGTTCCTAGAAGTCAGGGGAAATGTTTTCTTTCGCAAAATACGGCGGCCCGTCCGTGGGTCCCTGCTATCAGGTGGAGGAATCATT
The DNA here is from genome assembly GCF_002575655.3 of Aegilops tauschii subsp. strangulata. NCBI lineage: Eukaryota > Viridiplantae > Streptophyta > Magnoliopsida > Poales > Poaceae > Aegilops > Aegilops tauschii. The sequence goes on along the minus strand of NC_053040.3, from coordinate 399,572,717 downwards.
ATTTTCCGCGAAATAAGGAGGCACTTCCTTGCTGCGCCCGTGGACCCAGCTGTCAGCCTCTACATGTACAGTACTCTTCCGATGGAAGTCGTTCCTTGACCACGTTGACCACGCCACGGCGAGAGCACCAGGGCGGTGGACGACGGCGAGGCCTAGGAAGGGGACGACATGGAGCTGGGGAAGACGCGACAGTGGATGCCCATGTGGAGAGGAGTACAAGGGTTCACTGGTTCGGCTGTGGTGTGAGGCTGCCGTCACCGCAGGGCCTGGCCAGCGGTGGGAGTAGTAGGGGGCGGTGAGGCCTCCGCGGTAGCACAGCCGGCCACGGGAGGCAGGAGCAGGCGGCACGACCGGCGCTGCTTTGGGTGGCTGGAGCATGAAGACCAGAGGTTGAAGAAGCACTACGGCCGTTGGATGGACATCGTACGGTCACTGGAGCTAGAATCGTTCATATTGACTAAGTTGACAATGCCCTCCGTCCCTGTCAACTTAGTAGGCCCACATGTCAGCCTGCCACTATGTTGGGTCCCAACTAGCAGGGGGAGTATTCATTTTTTTGTGCGTAATAAGGAGGCACTTCCTTGCGTGCGAAGATATAGCTGGTGGGTCCGACCTGTCAGTGGGGGGAACGTTTTTTTCGCGAAATACAGAGGCCCTTCCGGTGGGTCCCAGATGTCAGGTGGAGGAATCATTATTTTGCACGTAATAAGGAGGCATTTCCTTGTGTGCGGCCGTGGACCCAGCTGTCAGCCTCTCCACGTACAGTCCACGTCTGATGGATGTCGTTCATTGACCACGTTGACCACGGCGCGCCGAGAGCACCAGGGTGGTGGACAAAGCCGAGGCCTAGGAAGGGAACGACATGGAGCCGGGGAAGACTCGGCAGTGGTTGCCCACGCGATGGGGAGTACGAGGGTTTACTGGTCCGGCTGCCGTCGCCGGAAAATAACAGGAGGTGTGGGTGAGTAGAGAAATGGCCTGGCCAGCAATGGAGTAGGGTGGGGCGGTGCGGCCTGTGCGGCAGCACAGCCGGCCACGGGAGGTGGGAGCATGCAGTCCCACCGGCGCTGGTTTGGGCGGCTGGAGCAATAAGATCAGATATTGAAGAAGCAGCACGGCCGTTGGATTAACATCCAATAGTCACTGCTGCTAGAATCGTTTGTGGACTAAGTTGACAAAGCCTTTCGTACACGTCAACCAAGTAGACCCACAAGTCAGTCTCCAAATCTGTCCCAAACAGCATACAGCCCGAAATTCCTAGCCAGATTCAAATTAATTTAAAAACTGAACATACCTTAATTTAAATCCAATGAAATTTTACCCGCACAAAAACAATGAAATTTAAAATATCAAAATCCAAAAGAAAAAAGTATTTTGGAACTAATTGCCTTTTTGCTGTATTTTTTCATTTTACAGCCCATTTAATATTACTTATAGCCCATTTCTTATTATTTATAGCCCATTTTCTGGGAAAATGCATCCCTCCTCGTCTTGAAAGATTTCCGGCCCAGGAGGGCGTAGAAAAACAAGTAGGCCTACGTTGGTTATTCTGCAAAAAACAAAATAGCTGGGCTAGCCATTTTCAGAAAAGAAAGAAACAAACTGGGCTGGTCATGTGCTAGACGGGCCACAGCTCCCGAACAACCCAGTTGATACCCTTCTCCGTCCCGAAAAAACATAACTACTGCGTGCGCTGCTGGGTCCCTACTGTCATCCTCACCATGTACAGTCATCTCCTTATTCCTCTCGGTTGTTGACCATGTTGACAACACTGGAGGGCAGCGCCGCGGCGAGCGAACTAAGGCGGAGGACGATGGTGAGGCCTCGGACGGGAACGAACAGGAGACGGGGAAGAACGGAAGATGCGGAGGGTTTTAGGGTGCGATGTGGCCACGATGCGTGTGCGATAGCACAGCCAGCCGTGGGAGGCGGGAGCAGGCGGCCCCGCCGGCGCTGGTTTGGCTTTGGTGGCTGGAGGAAGAAGAGACTGGAGAAACATGAATGTCGTTGAATGTCAATCCAACGGTCAAGGTTGGCACAATGGTTTGTTGACTATGCTGACACCAAGTAACATACTTTTTTATATATAGGAAGAAAAGAAAAACTGGGCTCGTTCGCCTGATAACATTCCTGAAACTGCGACCGTTTGATCTTGCATCGCAACTAAAACTACGAGGAAAATGCGTTCGTCTGCCGTCCTCCTCCCAGGGAATGTTCACCACATAAGTGACTAGCACCCTTGGTTTTCAACCGAGAGGTTTGGGTTCGAGTCCCAGGAAATCTCAATTTTGTCCTCCTTCCTTCCTCGCAAAAAAAGAAAGAAAATCAAAGATTTGAGAAGGCGTACAGAACAAGCTAGTGTACCAGTAAAGAGACGTTGCTGAGTTTTAAAAAAATAGAGACATGCTCCTGTAGCTGGTTCGAATCCAAACCTAGACTATAACTATATGTGGTGCTATGCTACTCTGCAGGTAATGAAACTAACATATCCAAGGTTCGCTTCTCCTCTTCTCTACTTACTCTACCTAGCATCAGAAGCTCTGGCCGCAGCAACCATGTCCGCTGGCTGCTCGTCCACCTGCTCTTCAGTAGGCAACAACCAGATATGCGCCAAGTCACCACCCGTACCATCGCCTGTGGGTCTCATCACACCCCCGCCGGCACACTCACCGCAGCAGGTTGCTCATCGCAACCCGCTGCCGTTGGTGTGGTGCCACTGCTGAAATCACGCAGAGTGATCCATCGCGTCTCACCACAATCCTCAACCCTGGCCGAGTCTTCTACAAATGCCTAAATCATGGGGTAATAATATGTTTCAGTGTTGTTCTGCTGCTTTCAGTTGCTGATATTTTTAATAGTTCGGTTGATGATCTTCCAATATGATTTGTGCGGAAAAGGGAAGATTCGTGTGATTTGTATTTCTGGGAAGTTGCTGATGTGGGGGAACGCAACTACGCTGATTATTTGGTTAGTCGAGGAATCCCAATACCAGCAGGTTGGGGTGTTGGACAAGTGACTGAAGGAACGATACAAGAGGAAGATGCAAGGCAGAAGGTTAAAGATGGAGTTCCTCTGATCATGGCCAAGCAACAGCTGCTGAACGGCCTTGATAGCAATGAGGAGATGAAAGAGCTTGTGAAGATAATGGGCAAAATCGATGTGCTCTGTAGGATGATTGTCTCTTTATTTGGAGTGTATGTAGCACTCCTGATGTATTCAGTGGCTATGACATGAGCACTTTGCTGAAACTAGTAATGAATGAAACTTGTGTACCAGGCTGGGCGTAGTGTCGTGAACATGTAATGATTTCTATTAACAGAAATCGGGGGGTATCCCCTTTTGCTCATAAATAAATAAATAGAATAGGCCCTTTTCATACTAAATAATTAAATTAGTAGAGGCCCTGTCGGGTCAGCTTTGTTCCCATTCGTAGACGTCGAGCAAATTGCAGTCCAACAACAAACTATGTCATCAAATTCAAGTTTCACAGCCAAATATGAGTACAACTAAACAACCATGTAATCATGTTTTAGTCGTCATACAATCACCAAACACAAGTGAACATACATAACAAGTGATGTTCTCACAGCAAAATACTAAACAACACGTTCATCAGGTTTCAGTTGTCATAGCAAACACAATTTCACATAGTAGAGAAAAAATGTCTTCTGACAGGCAAATACGACAAAACCAATCTAATCACCATCCATAGCAGCAACGTCAACATCTTCGCCATGTGTATCAGTCTGAATCATAATTCCCCAGAATGTCATCTTCTTCTTCATCCTCAATGTCCTCAAACATTGGCTTCTTCTTGATTAACTCTTGTATGTCCACAGCACGACAGGCAATCATTTCTTCAGCGTCATTGACGTGATGGTTCTCAGAGATATTAGGAACATCTGTGGAATCTTGTACATCAGGAGCAGTGTAAGCATCATCTTGTTGTGCAACTTCATTAAACGAATTCCTCTGCTCAAACCTTTGCAATACTCTCCAGTCATCGCTACGTGCAAATGTGTCTTCCAAGAAAAATATCTGTGTTGCTTCATTTGCCAAAATAAAAGGCTCGTTGGTCTGGTACGCCAACTTGACATTGATGGATTTGAATTAATCATTAGCTCTTTGTTTTGCGATCCTGGAAAACAGGTTATACCAACGACAACACAACAGAACCACACACCGATGATCCTCGAAATTGGAGATATACTGCAACTGAACAATGTCTGTTATGTTAGCATACATTTCAGTTGTCTCTCTGCCGTACGTATCCGTGCTCATGATGGCACTGTTTTGTGGCTTCCTGCCTTCATCGCGTGCAAGGGTGTTGTAGCGCACATCTCCAACAACGCAAGATTCATAATGTCTTACCCGAGTATAAGGACCCATTGCTAGTGCGTAAAGGGCATCATCAACTGCCTTCCCATCCTCCCACATCTTCTTAACCTATGGTTAGAAAATAGACAAGCTGATCATCTTATGTACTCAATATATTAAAAAACTGACAGTGCAATTCAAAACCTTACATGCCTCTTGAACCATTTCGCAAATCCTGCCATAACCAGTTTGTCAATATTTCTTGCATTTTGCGGTAGTAACTCCTTTTTGTAGATGCTGCACAACATAGTGATCGCGTCAAACATCTAAATATATAAGAATGTGCTGCAAGTTTAGTAGATTACGATGTATAAGTTGCATTACTTAGCACTTACTTGATATAAGGTAGTATCTCAGGACAGTTATTCAACACATACCACACCATTGTGTCCAAATCTTTAGGTTTGTCCTCTTGTCGACTCTTCCCTGTAACTCGAATAGAATAATCGTAAACATTGAGCCCGAGATTGTCTTCACCCACCTCTTTGCTAAGCTGATCAGCTGTTTCAATGTATTTTGAGCAGAATGTCAACGCTTCTGTAGCAATGTAGGCCTCTGCAATGGAACCCTCGGGTCTAGCTCTATTCCTAACATAGCCCTTGAAAGTGTCGAGCCGCCTTTCAATATGGTACATCCAGCCATACTGTACTGGACCTCTAAGTAGTGCCTCATCAGGTAGATGAACAGCCAAATGCACCATCACATCAAAGAAGGCTGGAGGATATATCTTCTCAAGGTCGCATAGGATAGTTGGTATCTTGTCTCTAAGACGCTCCAAAGCATCTACCCTGATATTTCTACTGCAGAGTTTCTTGAAGAATTGTCCCAACTCTGCAACTGCTCTGTATAAGTCAGGGCGGCCCAATCCTCTAAGGATAACAGGTAAAACCCTTTGAAGTAGGACGTGGCAGTCATGAGTTTTCAACCCTTGTACCTTGTTTCCATATGCACTGACTCTCCTTTCAGGGCTGGAAGCAAATCCATGTGGGAATCTCACACGTGACAGGACCTCGCGGAATTTTTTTCCTTTTGCCTTGTCCAAGACGTACACAGCTGGTGCCATATCCCGTGGTTTACCTTCATCTTGCACCTGCAAATCCTTTCTGATACCCAGGTGTGTCAAATCAATCCTAGATTTTAAGGTATCTTTTGTCTTGCCTTCAATATTATGAAGTGTGCCGATAATGCTGTCACATATATTTTCCTCGATGTGCATCACATCAAGATTATGCCGCAGATCCAAACCTTTCCAATACTCCAAGTCCCACAAAGTGGACCTGCGGGTAAACAATAATCTCTCTTCTGCCCTGCCACGCTTCCTTTTCCTGCTACCATTATCAGGATGGTTTCCTGGTGATATGCCTAACCTTCTCTAATTCCACTTGCAACTCATCGGTGGTGAGCCTCTTTGGCGCATCATGGTTTTCATGCTTTGCATTGAACACATGTCTTCGGTATTTTGTAGGACGCGACTTGTCCTTGGTAGATCTTGCTAAGTATTGCGTATGACAGCGAATTCCTATCACAGCGAACACATGCATTGTAACCATGTGTCGTTCGCCCTGACATAGTGCCCAAACCCAGATAATCATAGATGCACCAAATTATAACAGCACGCAAAAAAGAAATCAGCTGGTCGGCTGCTATATAGGTCTCGAGTGAGAACACTCCTCCATAGTTGTTGAAGTTCCTCCACAAGAGGCTCCATGAATAAATCAAAATCCTTTCCAGGACTTTTTGGACCTGGGATGAGCAAGGCCATCATGTAGTTTGATTCTTTGGTGCAGACATTTGGAGGCATGTTGTAAGGGATAACAAGCACTGGCCACATGCTATATGTGGCGCTCTGGTGGCCAAATGGGTTAAATCCATCTGAAGCTAAGCCAAGTCTAATGTTTCTCAGGTCAGAAGCAAACTTTTTGTGTTTCTGATTGAAGCTTTTCCACTCACTACCATGTGATGGATGGCTCATTACATTCTGATATCTGTACTCCTGGTTCCTAGAATGCCATAGTACATCCTCTCTTGTTTCAGCATCATGAAACAACCTCTGCAATCTTGGTGTAATTGGAAATGTCTCAGAACATTATGAGGAATCCTCTTCATAGCATCGCCATCTTTCCATCTTGATGATTTGCATTTTGGGCATTCACTTAAGTTGGCACAATCCTTCCGGAACAGAACACAATTATTCTTACAAACATGGATCATATCATATCCAATTCCAACTGCACGAAGGAAATTCTTCATTTTACTATGGGTGTGTGGCAGCTCAGACGCATCTGGGAAAGCTTTGCGGAAACTAGCCAACATCGCATCGCATGATCTGTTGGTCATCCGCTCAGATGTCTTCACCTAAAGAAAGGTGACCATAACTGAGAATACTGACAGCTTATTTCCTGGGGTGACAGCCACGTTGCATTGTTCCAACATGCGGGCCCACCGTTTTTCTTCTGCAGGTGAAAGTTAACGAAATGCATGAGCATTTCGTAGCATTGTTTCAATGTTGGTCAAACTCACTGGCTCCGCCACCACCACCTCCTCCTCCTCTTCCACCTGAGCATCAGGCAGATCAAGATGGTGATCTGCTGCTTCCACGTAGTCAGTAACATTGACGTTCTGTAACGCCCACGATGCGGCTATATCTCCCACGTGTCGAGGCACTACTTGGAGGCATAACCGCGTGGTGGTTTTGTCGCAAGAAGGGTCATCTTCACACAATCCCATGTAATGAACAAGAATGGGATAAAGAGTTGGCTTACAATCGCCACTTCACACAATACATAAATTAAACATACATCATTCAGAGTACAATCAAGGTCCGAGTACGGAACCAAAATAAAAGAAGACAAACCCAAATGCTAGATCCCCGATCGTCCCAACTGGGCTCCACTACTGATCATTAGGAAACGAAACATAGTAACGACCAAGGTCCTCGTCGAACTTCCACTTGAGCTCGGTTGCGTCACCTGCACTGGTATCGTCGGCACCTGCAACTGTTTTCGAAGTATCTGTGAGTCACGAGGACTCAGCAATCTCACACCCACGAGATCAAGACTATTTAAGCTTATGGGTAGGAAAAGGTAGTGAGCTGGAGCTGCAGCAAGCACTAAGCATATATGGTGGCTAACATACGCAAATAAGAGCGAGAAGAGGAGCAACGGAACGGTCGTCAACTAGTAATGATCAAATAGTGATCCTGAACTCCTACTTACGTCAAACATAACACAAAAACCGTGTTTTCTTCCCGGACTCCGCCGAAAAGAGACCATCACGGCTACACACGCGGTTGATGTATTTTAATTAAGCCAAGTGTCAAGTTCTCTACAACCGGACATTAACAAATTCCCATCTGCCACATAACCGCGGGCACGGCTTTCGAAAGATAATACCCTGCAGGGGTGTCCCAACTTAGCACATCACAAGCTCTCACGGTCAACGAAGGATATTCCTTCTCCCGGGACCCGATTAGTCTCGGAATGCCGGTTACAAGACATTTCGACAATGGGAAAACAAGACCAGCAAAGCCGCCCGATGTGTCGACAATCCCGATAGGAGTCGCACGTATCTGGTTCTCAGGACACACTAGATAAGCGAAGTGTACAGGTACCGACGTAACCCAAGTTGCCAAGGGATGGTCCCGCACGATGCTCTAGTTTGGACCAACACTTAGACAAGCACTGGCCCGGGGGGGGGGTAAAATAAAGATGACCCTCGGGATGCGTGACTCCCAAGGGAAAAAGGCTAGGTGGGGCAAATGTAAAACCAAGGTTGGGCCTTGCTGGAAGAGTTTTATTCAAAGCGAACTGTCAAGGGGGTCCCATAAATCACCCAACCGCGTAAGGGACGCAAAATCAAGGAACATAACACCGGTATTACGGAAACTAGGGCGGCAAGAGTGGAACAAAACACCAGGCATAAGGCCGAGCCTTCCACCCTTTACCAAATATATAGATGCATTAATTAAATAAGAGATATTGTGATATTCCAAAATATCCATATTCCAACATGGAACCAACTTCAACTTCACCTGCAACTAGCAACGCTATAAGAAGGGCTGAGCAAAAGCGGTAACTTAGCCAAACAACGGTTTGCTACAAACAGGTGGGTTAGAGGCTTGACATGGCAATATGGGATGCATGATATAGCAAGTGGTAGGTAGCGCGGCATAGCAATAGAATGAACAACTAGCAAGCAAAGATAGAAGTGATTTCGAGGGTATGGTCATCTTGGCTGAAATCCCGCTAGGAAGAAGATCGAATCCATGAAGAAGACAAACGGACGTAGTCGAACGAATCCTCACAACTCCGGAACGAAACCGAAGCTAAGAGACGCAAACCGGAAAGAAACAAACAATATAGTAAACAACCACCACATACACATGGCATGATGCACAAACAAGTATGATGCATGTCCGATTTAATGAGGCATGGCATGGCAAAGTGTAACAAACAACACTACAAATTAAGTGGAGCTCAATATGCAACGAGTTGCATATTGACGAAACACCACATCAATTATTTAGTTCTCTCTCGTTTATGTACCCAACAATATTAAATGTTATTAAACATGGCAAGAGGTGAAGCATATGAAAACTACCTATTTAGGCAAGTTTAAGTGAGGCCGGACTAACAAACAACTATTCCGGAAAATCCTCATATGCATATTTCGAATTTGCTACTGTTCTGCCCTAAACCATATTTTAATGTTGTTAAATAACAAAATAAAGTGCACCATGTTAAACTAGGCATTTTTCTACCCCATTTACATATAAAGTTTATTAAATTTGGAGCTACGGTTATTTAGTTATGAAATAAATCATTTAGCATGGCATTTATGCAAAATAAATGTAAACAGCAACTTAAACATCTTAAACATGGATGAAAGTTGTAGATTATGAAACTAGATGAAAAACTAAGCCTTTTACATATTTAAATCATTTTAATCCCATGCACGGTTGTGGAGTTATTAAATGCATGAACATGAGGGTGCAATCTGTAAACATGCAGTTTTTCTGGAAATAGCGAAATTCGTTCAGGAAAAAAACAACATGGCCGAATCTGGCTGGCTCGATAGTGCACAGGAGGCGACTGCTCACATTGGGCCAACAGGCCGAAGGGGAAGTAGAGCGGTGGGCCGGCGGATCTGGGCCGACGAGGAAGCAGGGCGGCTCGCTTGGCACTGGGCGTCTCGGTTTGGCGAAGCGGACACGGGCTAGCGTGCGAAGCAGAGGGACGAGCGGTCGAGGCAGAGTCGCGGTCAACGCGAGAGCCTGGCGAGCGAGCTGCTTCTCGTTACTGAAGAACAAAGGCAGCAGCAGGTTCCTGATGACGGACTTGGCGCTAGCGAGCGAGCGGGTCAGCGAGACAGGGTTGGTCAACGCGAGCGAGGTGCTCGATCTGGAGCAGGGGAAGCAGAGGTCGGCGACGCTGTGGACTTGGAGTTCGCGGGAGGAGGTCGGCGGCTTGGAGCTCCAGCGGGCAGGCGAGGCGGAGGGCGGTCCACGCGATCGAGGCTTGGCCCTGGCGAAGCATGCGAGCAGAGGCGGGTCGAGGGACTTGGCGGGGCGACGGCTCCCTGGTGGTGACGTCATGGCGGTCATGGGTTCCTGGACAGAGCGAGATACATGACGAGGAAAGGAAGACTGAGAGGGAAAGGAGCAGGGGCTTGGCGCTCATCTGTTGGTCGTTGCTGCCGGCGGATCGATGCGGCTGGAGAGCTCCGGCTTGAGGAGGCCAGGGGGCACAGGCACGGGCCTGCGGGAGGTCACGGGAGGAGGCTGCGGGCTCGGGCGCGGTGCTCGTCAGGGAGCTCGGGGTTGCGGGGACGAGGTGGCTCTGGACGGCGACGAGGCTGACGAAGTGGCTATTGGGGTTGCGGAGCTCGTGCGCGACCAGAGGAGCTCGGGGACTCGGGCGCGCGAGGCTGGAAGAAGCTCCGGCTGGTCGAGGTACTTGGCGACGCGGACGCCGGGGTTGGGGTCCTCGGCTGCGGGGTGTCGAAGGAGGAGCTCGTGCTCCTGGTTGCTGCTCGGGGTGGCCTCCAGCCAAGCAGACGGCGGTGCACGGGCGGGAAAGAGCAGAGGCGAAGACTCGGGTTCCTTCTTATCCAGAGAGCGAGGGAGGCTGCGGCTTTGCTGTGGTTGGGCGGCGGCGGAAATCAAGGGAATTGGTCCAGGAGGATTTGGATCGAGAGGAGATCCCAAGGTGGGAGGTGGAGTCGGTCGGGTGGTGGCAGATGGGAAGGATGGATGTGACAAGCCTAGAAACTAGGGTTTGACTGTATATATAGCAGTTGGATTTTTGGGTATGTGCTAATTCGGTCCCTCCAATTAAAATTGAGCGGTCGAGAAAAATAGGCTAGGAAGTCCAAATAAAAAAACGGAGATGTTCAATAGATGTTAGGGGATGATCCGGACCCAACGGTCATGACTGCCCATGTAGCGACCCGACCTGAATGGATCAAGTCTCTGTGCTTAAGTGTCATCCCTGGATCGGTATGCTGACACACACAGTACTCGAGGATTTATAACAGAGGTAAATCACATGTATAAAGTAACGTAAATACTATTACCTCAATGCAAATAGCGGAAGTAACAAGGTTGTGGATTCCCATCAACACCAACGGCAAAGTTGAGTGTAGAAATCGTAACCCTAACGTATCACTTACTCGTCGTAAGAATCCTGCAACATGAAACGTTGCAGCCCGAAAATGGGTCAGCACATGGAATATGCTGGCAAATTCACACCATAGAGAAATGATGAACAAAGGCTATCACTACATGCATATATGGCTGGTGGAAAAGCTCTATGGTTATAATGTTTTTGCGAAAAGCCAATTTTTCCCTACTGCAAAGGAATAAATTTTATATAACTATCATGGTGGTTGTGAAACATTGAGATGGTTGACAGCATCTCAATCCCAATTAAGTATCATCATTAACCCAACAAAAATAATTAAAGTAACATGATGATGAGATTCACATGATAATCCAAGTACTAGATACTCAAGATGTCCATAACCGGGGACACGGCTAATCATGATTAGTTTGTACACTATGCAGAGGTTTGTGCACTTTTCCCCACAAGACTCGATCGCCTCCGTTGGATTACTCGCACTACATGGTGTTTGAGTAACGGATGACCGAGACACAGTCTTTCAGAAACAATAACTCTTTACTCCGGGTGGACAGTTACACCTACTTTCCCCTACATCTGCTAGCCCACCTCTTCAAGAGATCATGTAACCTACTCAACTATGCTAGAGCCCATAATAGCTTGTGGCTGCACACGGAAGTTTCTAGCATGAATAATCTCATGATCCCTTTGAACCTGGGTGGCGGTCCAAAAGAAAAACAGGCAATCCTGGAATACCCAGGTACCTCAATCCACCCAGATGTGAGTTTTAGTTGCCACCTTAAGTTGAACAATTAATTAACAATCTCACATCAGTCATGGAAATTCACTCAAACCCAATCCACGTCTACGAGCATAGCATAGCAATATAAGCAAACGTAGAAGTAACTCCCAAAGGTTTTATAATAAACAGGGCAATAGGTACTACCTCATCTACTTCCCAATACCCACAATTTAATTAGATCCTAATCATGCAACGTTTGAGGGTTGATCTAATGCAATAAAACTGGGTAGTAAAGAGGTATGATCAAAGTGTGAACTTGCCTGCAATCTTGAAGAAGATGATTCGCACTCAAAACTCCTGATAGATCTACTCGTCACACTCTGGTCAATCTATCGTAAGCAAGCAATAGTAACCATACATAAGCAATCACTCAAAAGATCGGGAAGAACGAAGAAAACAATTTGGAAAACTTCAAAACACATGCAAATAACTCTTGCAACAGAAAACATTTTCTAACAGTACCAAAATTATATGAATTTGGCCTTATCAGAAAGTTTAGGTCAAGAGCTTCGATTTGCAAAAAGAATCAACTAAATCGGAGCTACGAAACTCAAGTTACGATCAGACGAAGTTTGAATACAAATCTGTTTGAATTCAAATTTTAAAACTTTCAAAAACATGTTTGAGTTGGATTAATGGATAGAGGGGATCATAACGAAGAAGTGGGTGTTGTTTTCCTTGGATTTGGACAAACGAGTAAAAAGATGTGCTAGTTTGAAATAGAAGGACTAATCTATAAAAAGTAACACTACGGTTAGGTCCCTGGCAGAAATTAAAAAGAAAAAGAAAAACCTACTGAGCGAACGCTCACTTTCTAACTCTAACCAGCGAACATTCTCTAAATAAAACAAAACAAAAAAACAAAAAGATCTGGATCGTTGGATCCAGATCCAACGGCGAGGGGAGGGCGGCGGTTACCGCAGCGGATGGAGTCACCGGCGACGGAGAAAACGGCGGCGATGGCGTCGGCTACGCGCGGGGAGGCGGCTCCGGTGGTCGAGGAGGGCAGCGGAGCAGTCGGGGAGGGGCGGCGCGGTGCGGCAGAGTCTATTGTGGCTCCGGCGGCGGTCGGCGGCGGCGGTGGAGTGCGGGGCAGGGCAACGGATCTCGCCGGCGGCGGTGGCTTCCGGCGAGCGCGGCGGAGATGCGAAAAGGAGAGGGGGGGTCCCGGGTGGCGGCTTTATGAGGGGGGGGCTGTGCGAGGCTTGGAGAAGGGGACGGGAGGAGGCCAGAGGCGGCGTGGCGGCTCGGGACTCCGTCCCGAGCTCGGAGACGAGCGGCGCGGCTGGACTGGGCCTTGGCCTGGCCCGATTGGAGCTGGGCCGGCCCAATCGGCGGAAGAGAGATTTTTTTTAAAACACAGACAAACACAGTAAAAACAAAGGAAAATTAAAATAAAATATTATATAGGTATATAATATATCAAAATCTTCAGAAAAAGGTTTTCGACAACGTGGACATTTTTGTGAAGTCAAATAAAATCGAGAAAAATTCAAATAATTCAAAGAGTGCTACTTCCCTACTAAAATCCAGTAAAATTCATTTTAAAAATACCAAAATGATGTCAAATTAATTTTTCTCCAATTTTCTATTGTAGGGAATCATGTTACCCTAATTTCCATGTATTTTATTTTTGGAGAAAAATAATTTGAATGAAACCCAAATAATTCCAAATTGAAAATAATTTTCAAAAGGATTTTTAATTTGATCCTTTTAAACTTCCAACTCATATTTCATCTGTTTTGAAGAAGTCATTTTATCTTCTCTCATGAAAATCATTGAGTTGCATGAAGTTTATGAATTGAAATATTTCCAAATGAAATTCAAATATTTTCAAATACCCTTTCATTTAATTAAATGGAAGAAGTCATGTCATCTTCTCTCCAGGGTTTTGTGGTGAAAATAATTTGGATTCACGAAGATCATAAAAGCAAAAAAGAAAGTTTGGGAAAGTCCTTTTATTCCCTCTCATTTAACTTTCAAAAGATTTCGAATTTCACTCAATCATTCACACCACAATCTATTTATTATAACATTCCAAAATTTAGAATTTTGGGATGTTATAGCCCGAGTCGGGTTTGGGGAAGTTTTCGGACATGGCCGAGGGGTCGATGCACTGTGCAGAGAGGTTCAAATGGCCGGACAACAAGAGAATAGTTGGTCTCGAAAGGGGCAATGAAGGCAACAGGGAGAAGCGGGAACTACGAAAGGATGCGAGTTTTAAGAAAACATGCGGATGCGATATGCATGATGACATGATGAAATGCAACAAGCAAAAATAACACACACGGCGACAACAAAATAGCTGGAAGACTTCTGGAGCGTCGGTCTTGGGGCGTCACACGTTCACAGCTTCACCATGATGAACCCACCTAGTATATGTGACCGACATCCCATACAAGTGTAGATGATTTTGCACAGTTGACTGGGGTCTTGTAACTGAATTCATACAACTGCTACACGGGCAGAGCTCATCTGATTTCGTACCACCGTACTTAGCTCTGATAACGTTCATGAAGCTTTCAACCCCCTCGACATATGTAGCGGAGAATCTTCGAGCAGAAGTTATCCAAGTCCTGTCCATCTGTTAGACATACAAATTAGTTCTTCTACTAGATATTACAGGAAAAACATATATGCTTTTTTATGAAGTCCAGAAAAAATACCTAGGTCGATGTCTAAAGCTATGGCAAGATATTTGGGCGAGCAGATCTAAGTAACGAAATATATTTAAAGCTAATTCAGCAAACATATATTGAGTGCTAAATTATGGCAGGCTATTTCAGCAGTCAATGAGGCCGAGCACAGAGCCATCAAACTATTCAAGGCCATCGCAGCAACAAAGATCGAGTATAAAACGGTGTAGAGCTATTTCACCTAACAAATTGGCTACTAGACCATGGCAATCTACGTCACAATAAATATATGGCAGGATATTTTAGCAACTAATTGGGCTTCGCATGCCATCTCAGCTAAGCAGATTGAGTGCAGAACAAGGCAAGGAAGCTTCTTAAGCAGAGCATATTGACTGTAAACTACTTCGGCAAACAGTGAGATTAACAGCATCTATCAGCTAACATCAACGCTACACCGACATGCACGGGGCCTCAGTCTAGAATGCGCGTACCATGGGAGAAGTTGACCGCCGTGTGTCTCCACACGAATGTACGTCGCCAGCGGTGGCGGCGCTGAGCGCCGTGCGCCTCCACAAGAACGTCACCAGCGGTGGCGGCGCGGCTCGAGGACAACAGTCTACGAGAGCGTACTGTGGGAGCGAGAGGATCTCCGTGCGTCCCCTTGATGAACCGCGGCACCGACGTATCAGCACGGTGGGGAGAGCGGCTTTGGCAGAGCGAATGGAGTGGAGGGGGAGGGGGGAGGGGGTTTGGGGAATATTATTGGCTAGTTGGCCGAACGGCGGTTGAATTTGGGATCTGGGGGAATTTTTTTTGGGGGGGGGGGGCTCGCGCTGTGGGCGGGGGGAGTTTGGTGCATGGTCGGTTTCTCCAAGTGCAGTCCCACTTGTCAGTGAAGAGGCACGCTGAAGCGTGTTCCGTTTGCGTGAGCCGTGTGCAGGACCGAACGTGTGTGGGGTGCAATGCGACCGCGACAGGGGTGCTGTGAGTGTACCCCCTTTTTCCTTTTAAACTAGGTGCTTCGCCCCCTCAAAAAAACTTGGTGCTTCGCGCGATCCATCGATACTACTATTAGTAATCCGGTAATCTCGACTAAAACGGCGCGGCTGGGTCTTTTCCCGCGCGATATGCTGGGAGGTTGGCTTAATTGGGTTTTTTGGACGTGTAATGCTATACCTACGTAATCACATGTTAGCTTTGTCTCGGTTCAATAAAAAGCAGAGTTGGTGATGATGGTGTGCCTGCCATCCTGCAATATAGGCTGTCCGATCTATATCTAACGGATAGGAAGTAAAATATTACAATTTACCCGCACTCCTCTCCACATTTGCAGCGGCGACCGACGTCCTCCATCTGCGATCTCCATGTATGGGGGCGGGGTTCAAGATGAAGGTGCGGTCTCCGGCGAGGAAGAGTAGAACACGGGAGACGGACCGGCCAGTTGGCACACCATGCCCTGCTGCCTCCCATGCCCTACTCATCCTCAGAGGAGTCCCCGACCTCGGCGGTGCTGGACGTTGGACGGCGGCAAATAGGACGCTTGGCTGACAGTGCTCCCGTCGTCGGCCGCCATCGTGGCCACAGCTTGTGTGGTCGCGTCCGCGTCTGGCTACGCTGCTATTCCATCGCGAGCGGCGACTTGAGCGAGGGCGGCGACCTCGAGCTTCATCCACGAAGACAAAGATCTCCCGCAGAGCGTTCGCGCTCGCGGTCATGGCGGATGTGGTGCCAGGTAGCAGGACGATGCGCTATGGTGTGGAGGTTAGCTGGGCATTGCAGCTGTAAGTAGCACATTCCGGTGAGGCCAAAGCGTCCGGGCGCGTCATTAAGTCGCCGGAGTTTGTTCCTCTGGTACCGAGCCTCTTAACGACGGCATATGGACGGACGGCATGAATGCGGGCAGCTGTCGCCGGCTGGGGACGCACCGTGCGACGGCGCGAGGGACGAGGGTTTTTGGTGTGCCAGGGTAGTCAGCTGCGGTCGTGGCAACGTTGGAGATGCCATTTGCTCACATGCGACCGCACATGTCATTGAAAAAGCAAGACGACCCGGCCTGGTCTTAGGTCCTGGGGATGCAGTTGGCCGCGCTACACCACTCCGATCACGCATCACGGCGCGCGCGCACTTCGGCGCCCCGTGCATCCTTGACGAGCGGGGTGTTGATCTGCTGGTCGTGCCACAGCGCTAACGCCACCCTCGGCACACTGAAACCGACTGTGTCCAACGATGATGAGCGTGTCGCTCACCGCGGTCGCCCTGTCCAGAGGCGGTGCTGGAGTTGCGCCACGTTGCTGGTCCCCACGACCCACATGAACGGTTGCCGGTGGCGTGGAGGTCGTGGGCCAGCTCCTCCATTGGACTAGTCTGTGCCACGTCGTCCCGACAGGTGTGCCCCACATGTCGGTTTCCCTGTTTTCCCGGCCATATTTGAGCATCGGTGCTCCGCGTTGCGCATTAGGCGCAGAACAGGTGGTTTTTGTGCCCTCGTTCAAATGTGGTATAGTACCAAGTTGTTACCCTAGCCCCAAGTGTGCTGGTTTTGGGTACGGTGCCACCCTTTTCCTTTTCAAGTAGTGAAGCGTAACACTTGATTAAGTAGCCGGATGGTGTGCTAAATGTAGGTGTCCGTCTGTTTGAAAGAATAATTGAGGTGTGCCCGGTCCGTGCCCGCATTTAGGGGTCCAACTTACCATGTTTCGGCAGTAGTAACTATACTAGTCCCTGCGTACTCCCTCTATTTTTATTTACTCCGCATTTTAGCTTTGCTCAAAGTCAAACTTTGTAAACTTTGACAAAGTTCATAGACAGAAATAATAACATATACAATAACAAATCAATACCATTAGATTCATTATTGAATATACTTTCACATCATATATATTTGCTATTGTAAATGTTCATATTTCTACTCTTACTAGCAAGATGCCCGTGCGTTGCACGTAACATCAAGATGCATTTGTATGACTAGTTTATCTTGTGAGAGAAAATGATGAATGAGGGAAGGCATTATTTGCAATTGTGGAGAGGTGTGTGGGTACCTTTTTGCAAAATTGCCATAGTTTCCCTCCTATCCGTCAGATATAAATCGGACGGCCTATATTGCAGGATGGCAGGCACACCATTATCACCAACTCTGTTTTTTATAAGAGTCCGTCCTATTTATATCTAACGGATAGGAAGGAAACTATGGCAATTTTGCAAAAAGATACCCACACCCCTCTCCACATTTGCAAATAAGGCCTTCCCTCCTTCATCCTTTTCTCCCACAAGATAAACTACTCATACAAATGCATCTTGATGTTCCGTGCAACGCACGGGCATCTTGCTAGTGTACATAAAAAGCAGAGTTGGTGATGATGGTGTGCCTGCCATCCTGCAATATAGGCCGTCCGATCTATATCTAACGGATAGGATGGAAACTATGACAATTTACCTGCACTCCTCTCCACATTTGCAGATAAGGCTTTCCCTCGTTCAGCCTTTTCTCCCACAAGATCTTGATGTTCCGTGCAAGGCACGGGCATCTTGATATTTTTCTATAAACATGGTCAAATTTTATGAAGTTAAGTTCAGTCAAACCTAATATGCAGAGTAAATAAAAACAGAGGGAGTATCTTACTCCGTGACCAGGACGGAAGGGAAAACGAGACAACTTATTGTTTATTTGAGCCATTCAAGTATAATCATGCGGCATTGCTTATTTCTCATTCCTCTCCAACCCTCTTCTCCATCGATCATGCCGCCCTCCGGTCGAGTCCATCCTCCTGCATGCGTCATTTGAACATTCCGCCGAGTATCATTCGCTTGTATTTCCAATGTTGTAATTTGTACGACATGCATACAAACAAATGGTTCATTTGAAGTTTCACTTTGCCTCCACTACGTGTCGCTTCCCATCTTAGTTTTGACATCCCATTTGGTTCATGCCCCGACACATCTTGACGAGATCGATTGATGTTGGGGGGTCTGTGGGGATCAGAGGGAGTATATTGTACCTTCATAAGCGAAACAAACATATTGTACCCACCCTAGTCCTCTTTCAATCAATCTCCGGACCCCGAGATGAAATCGAGAGAAAACGAGTGGGTGCATGTGTGATTCCTAAGGCAGATTCAAAATTTTGAACCGGTGATCATAGCATCCGCAAATCATATATAAAGGGTATTCAATGTTCGTTTCGCTTTTGAACGTACAATATACTCCCTCCGATCCTTTCTAGTCTACATATAAGTTTTATGTGTAGTCAAAGTATCTCTACTTTGATCAAACTTACAGAAAAAGTATCAACATTCAACAACGCCCAATCAATATTGTTAGATTTGTACGTACTCCTAGATTTGTATTCAAACAGAGATGGTTTCCAATTTGTTTTCATCCACGTGAATGTGCTTGTTCTCGCGCATGCTCTTCCTACTAGGATTTCGCCACGTATAGCCAGTCCAATAGTAACTTTTTTTAAGCTCCCTGTCCAATAGTACTAGTGGAGTACTGACTGAAGGAAATATGCCCTAGAGGCAATAATAAAGTGTTATTCATTTCCTTATATCATCATAAATGTTTATTATTCATGCTAGAATTGTATTAACCGGAAACATAATACATGTGTGAATACATAGACAAACAGAGTATTAACCGGAATTGTATTTGATACTGCTCTGTTGCTAATATTTGCAACTCGAAACAGGGGCTACGGATTAAGCGAAGATTGGATAAGGACGAGGTGACGATGCGCGTGGGAAATGGTTCCAAAGTGGATGTGATCGCCGTCGGCACGCTACCTCTACATCTACCTTCGGAATTAGTATTAGACCTAAATAATTGTTATTTGGTGCCAGCGTTGAGCATGAACATTATATCTGGATCTTGTTTGATGCGAGACGGTTATTCATTTAAATCAGAGAATAATGGTTGTTCTATTTATTTGAATAATATCTTTTATGGTCATGCACCCTTGAAGAGTGGTCTATTTTTAATGAATCTCGATAGTAGTGACACACATATTCATAATGTTGAAGCCAAAAGACGTAGAGTTGATAATGACAGTGCAACTTATTTGTGGCACTGCCGTTTAGGTCATATCGGTGTAAAGAGCATGAAGAAACTCCATACTGATGGACTTTTGGAATCACTTGATTATGAATCACTTGGTACTTGCGAACCATGCCTCATGGGCAAGATGACTAAAACACCGTTCTCCGGAACTATGGAGAGAGAAACAGATTTATTGGAAATCATACATACAGATGTATGTGGTCCGATGAATATTGAGGCTCGTGGCGGATATCGTTATTTTCTCACATTCACAGATGATTTGAGCAGATATGGGTATATCTACTTAATGAAACATAAGTCTGAAACATTTGAAAAGTTCAAAGAATTTCAGAGTGAAGTTGAAAATCATCGTAACAAGAAAATAAAGTTTCTACGATCAAATCGTGGAGGAGAATATTTAAGTTACGAGTTTTGCTTACATTTGAAACAATGCGGAATAGTTTCGCAACTCACGCCACCCGGAACACCACAACGTAATGGCGTGTCCGAACGTCGTAATCGTACTTTATTAGATATGGTGCGATCTATGATGTCTCTTGCTGATTTACCGCTATCATTTTGGGGTTATGCTTTAGAGACGGCTGCATTCACTCTAAATAGGACACCATCGAAATCCGTTGAGACGACGCCTTATGAACTATGGTTTGGCAAGAAACCAAAGTTGTCGTATCTTAAAGTTTGGGGTTGCTTTGCTTATGTGAAGAAACTTTTCAACCTGATAAGCTCGAACCTAAAGCGGTGAAATGTGTCTTCATAGGATACCCAAAGGAGACTGTTGGGTACACCTTCTATCACAGATCTGAAGGCAAGATATTCGTTGCTAAGAATGGATCCTTTCTAGAGAAGGAGTTTCTCTTGAAAGAAGTGAGTGGGAGGAAAGTAGAACTTGATGAGGTAACTGTACCTGCTCCCTTATTGGAAAGTAGATCATCACGAAATCAGTTTCTGCGACACCTACACCAATTAGTGAGGAAGTTAATGATAATGATCATGAAACTTCAGATCAGGTTATTACTGAACCTTGTAGGTCAACTAGATCAAGATCCGCACCAGAGTGGTACGGTAATTCTGTTCTGGAGGTTATGTTACTAGACCATGACGAACCTACGAACTATGAAGAAGCGATGGTGAGCCCAGATTCCGCAAAATGGCTTGAAGCCATGAAATCCGAGATGGGATCCATGTATGAGAACAAAGTATGGACTTTGCTTAATTTGCCCGATGGTCGGCAAGCCATTGAAAATAAATGGATCTTCAAGAAGAAGACTGGCGCTGATGGTAATGTTACTGTCTATAAAGCTTGACCTGTTGCGAAAGCTTTTCGACAAGTTCAAGGGATTGACTACGATGAGACCATCTCACCCGGAGCGATGCTTAAGTCTGTCCGAATCATGTTAGCAATTGCCGCACTTTATGATTATGAAATTTGGCAAATGGATGTCAAAACTGCATTCCTGAATGGCTTTCAGGAAGAAGAGTTGTATATGATGCAACCGGAAGGTTTTGTCGATCCAAAGGGAGCTAACAAAGTGTGCAAGCTCCAGCGATCCATTTATGGACTGGTGTAAGCTTCTCGGAGTTGGAATAAACGCTTTGATAGTGTGATCAAAGTATTTGGTTTTATACAGACTTTTGGAGAAGCCTGTATTTACAAGAAAGTGAGTGGGAGCTCAGTAGCATTTCTGATATTATATGTGGATGACATATTGCTGATTGGAAATGATATAGAATTTCTGGATAGCATAAAGGGATACTTGAGTAAGAGTTTTTCAATGAAAGACCTCGGTGAAGCTGCATATATATTAGGCATTAAGATCTATAGAGATAGATCAAGACGCTTAATTGGACTTTCACAAAGCACATACCTTGACAAAGTTTTGAAGAAGTTCAAAATGGATCAAGCAAAGAAAGGGTTCTTGCCTGTACTACAAGGTGTGAGATTGAGTAAGACTCAATGCCCGACCACTGCAGAAGATAGAGAGAAGATGAAAGATGTTCCCTATGCTTCAGCCATAGGCTCTATCATGTATGCAATGCTGTGTACCAGACCTGATGTGTGCCTTGCTATAAGTTTAGCAGGGAGGTACCAAAGTAATCCAGGAGTGGATCACTAGACAGCGGTCAAGAACATCCTAAAATACCTGAAAAGGACTAAGGATATGTTTCTCGTTTATGGAGGTGACAAAGAGCTCATCGTAAGTGGATACGCTGATGCAAGCTTTGACACTGATCCGGACGATTCTAAATCGGAAACCGGATACGTATTTACATTGAACGGTGGAGCTGTCAGTTTGTGCAGTTCTAAGCAAAGTGTCGTGGCGGGATCTACGTGTGAAGCGGAGTACATAGCTGCTTCGGAAGCAGCAAATGAAGGAGTCTGGATGAAGGAGTTCATATCCGATCTAGGTGTCATACCTAGTGCATCGGGACCAATGAAAATCTTTTGTGACAATACGGGTGCAATTGCCTTAGCAAAGGAATCCAGATTTCACAAGAGAACCAAGCACATCAAAAGACGCTTCAATTCCATCCGGGATTTAGTCCAGGTGGGAGACATAGAAATTTGCAAGATACATACGGATCTAAATGTTGCAGACCCGTTGACTAAGCCTCTTCCACGAGCAAAACATGATCAGCACCAAGACTCCATGGGTGTAAGAATCATTACTGTGTAATCTAGATTATTGACTCTAATGCAAGTGGGAGACTGAAGGAAATATGCCCTAGAGGAAATAATAAAGTATTATTTATTTCCTTATATCATGATAAATGTTTATTATTCATGCTAGAATTGTATTAACCGGAAACATAATACATGTGTGAATACATAGACATACAGAGTGTCACTAGTATGCCTCTACTTGACTAGCTCGTTAATCAAAGATGGTTATGTTTCCTAGCCATAGACATGAGTTGTCATTTGATTAACGGGATCACCTCATTAGGAGAATGACATGATTGACTTGACCCATTCCGTTAGCTTAGCACTCGATCATTTAGTATATTGCTATTGCTTTCTTCATGACTTATACATGTTCCTATGACTATGAGTTTATGCAACTCCCTTTTACCGGAGGAACACTTTGTGTGCTACCAAACGACACAACGTAACTGGGTGATTATAAAGGTGCTCTACAGGTGGCTCCAAAGGTACTTGTTGGGTTGGCGTATTTCGAGATTAGGATTTGTCACTCCGATTGTCGGAGAGGTATCTCTGGGCCCACTCGGTAATGCACATCACAATAAGCCTTGCAAGCATTGTGACTAATGAGTTAGTTGCGGGATGATGTATTACGGAACGAGTAAAGAGACTTGCCGGTAACGAGATTGAACTAGGTATCGAGATACCGACGATCGAATCTCGGGCAAGTAACAAACCGATGACAAAGGGAACAACGTATGTTGTTATGCGGTCTGACTGATAAAGATCTTCGTAGAATATGTAGGAACCAATATGAGCATCCAGGTTCCGCTATTGGTTATTGACCGGAGAGGTGTCTCGGTCATGTCTACATAGTTCTCGAACCCGTAGGGTCCGCGCGCTTAACGTTACGATGACAGTTATATTATGAGTTTATATGTTTTGATGTACCGAACATTGTTCGGAGTCCCGGATGTGATCACGGACATGACGAGGAGTCTCGAAATGGTCAAGACATAAAGATTGATATATTGGACGACTATATTCGGACACCGGAAGTGTTCCGGAGAAGTTTCGGATAAAACCGGAGTGCCGGAGGGGTTACCGGAACCCCCCGGGGAAGTATTGGGCCTTGGTGGGCCTGAGGGGAGAGAGAGGGCAGCAGCCCAGGAGGTGGCGCGCCCCCTCCCATGAGGAGTCCGAATTGGACTAGGGGAGGGGGGCGCGGCCCCTCTTTCCCTCTCCCTCTCCCTCTCTTTCCTTCCCCCTCTCTCTCTTCCTAGTTGGACTAGGAAAGGGGAGTCCTACTCCTACTAGGAGGAGGACTCCCCCCCTCCTTGGCGCGCCCCAAGGGCAGCCGGCCTCCCCCCTTGCTCCTTTATATACGGGGGCAGGGGGGCACCTCTGAACACACAATTGATATACGATATTTTAGCCGTGTGCGGTGCCCCCCTCCACCATATTACACCTCGATAATATCGTTGCGGAGCTTAGGCGAAGCCCTGCGTCGGTAGAACATCATCATCGTCACCATGCCGTCGTGCTGACGAAACTCTCCCTCAACACTCGGCTGGATCGGAGTTCGAGGGACGTCATCGAGCTGAACGTGTGCTGAACTCAGAGGTGCCGTGCGTTCGGTACTTGATCGGTCGGATCGTGAAGACGTACGACTACATCAACCGTGTTGTGATAACGCTTCCGCTTTCGGTCTACGAGGGTACGTGGACAACACTCTCCCCTCTCGTTGCTATGCATGACCATGATCTTGTGTGTGCGTAGGATTTTTTTTGAAATTACTACGTTCCGCAACACTGACAACATCTGTAGTAGAGTATGCAGTGCTCATAGTACTCCCTCCTTCCATTTATATAGGGCCTAAGAGCAAGTCTAATAATAAGGCCTAGTCAGCAGGCTATAAGACTTGTCATGTCATTAAAATCCTACTTGGAGGTGTGAGAAGAGAGGAGAGAGGGTGAAGTGGGCTCTTATATTCTATAGCCCGGCCATAACACATAGATCAAGAAAAAAAGTATGCATGCAACTCTCTTTCAATCATATACCTTGCTCATGCAAATATTAAATGCTTAGAGCCAACCTAATAGCCATTAAGATCCAACTTACATGGCATTTTTGCCGATGTGAAGGAGAGAGATGTGAAAAACTAAGGGGAGTGAGCTCTCATGCAAGAGCCTAGCTATAAACGCATTCCTAGGTAAATACAATAAATATGAAGAAAGAGATAGTAGAGAGGAGATGGGAAAATGTACTAATACAATAGCCAACCTTTATTTTTTCGGGAAATAGCCAACCTTATAGCCCACACTATTGTATGAGTGCATATAGATGATGTCTATAGATGACATGGCAATTCCTTATAGCCATCGGTTGGCTATATTATTAACCATGCTCTAATGCGTTTTTCAAAACCGCCTTTGACTATTGACAAGATTAATAGTACATGAGATGTATAATGTGAAAATTATATCATTGGAAGCTCCTTTCACATACGAATTTGTCCGTATGCTTTGTGTAAGTTACATGTCATATATTATTACTCTAACATTTGGTCAAAGTTAGCCTTGAAAAACGCATTAGGCCCTGTAGATGGAAGGAGGGAGTAGTAGTGGAAGTGGATCCTCTGACGTAGGATCCCTGCCTTACCCTCCCTTTCGGTCACTTACTGGCGGACCCACGCTTGCTAGGCCCCGCATGTCAGTTACTCAATGGGTTCGGCCACGTCAGGGGATCCTCATCCGTAGTATACTCCCTCTGTTTTTATTTACTCCGCATAAATGACGCGGGCGGGGGAGGGGAGGGACATCAGTTTGCTCTCAACTACGGTCCCACAAGCGAGCGAAAATGCAAGACGAAGCGCGTTCCATTCAGTGAACGACGTGGAGTGTCCAGCATGTCGGGGTACAACGGGAACGCGACAAGAGCGATGTACAGTCAAAACCGATTGACCTTCGCTGCTCGGCCAGAACCACTATTCACACCGGAACCTTCGCTGCTCGGCCTACGCCAGTTACTGCCCCAAAACCACACCTCCTCTCCATCCCATTCCCCCACCTTTTGATCCCCTAGCCCGCATCAAGCGTCCCCTAGTTTGCTGGAAAGCCATGGTGCGCCGCAAGATCACATACTACAAGATGCTGACACCGGAGCGCCGCACAGAAATCACGG
Organism: Aegilops tauschii subsp. strangulata; assembly: GCF_002575655.3. Classification (NCBI taxonomy): domain Eukaryota; kingdom Viridiplantae; phylum Streptophyta; class Magnoliopsida; order Poales; family Poaceae; genus Aegilops; species Aegilops tauschii. The sequence goes on along the minus strand of NC_053040.3, from coordinate 399,547,409 downwards.
CGGCGGTCGGCGCCACAGACCTCTGTTCCCAAGCTCACTTTGTGGCGGGCCAATCCCCGAGTTCTCTGGAGCCAAGCTACGAGGAGGAGGAAGTCGATCCAATGTTCATGGAGGAGGTCGCGGCGCAGAAGGCCCCCGATGGTTATGAGACGATGGACGTTGACTTCGTGCCGGCGTCCGGGTCCCCCATGGTGCAGGCGGACCAGTGGTTCAACCTGGCAATACTAAAGGAGGACCGGGAGGCAGAGGCTCAACTCGACTTGGAGCGTGCGCATGCCGCTGCCATTGACACTCTCCTGCAGGCGGAACTGGATGTCGTGGATGTGAACCGGGCGGCGGAGGCTCAACTCGACGCGAAGCGCGTGGATGCCGCTGCCATCGAGGCCCTCCTGCAGGCGGAACCGGACGACCTGGACTTGAACCGGGCGGCGAAGGCTCAACTCAACACGGAGCGCGCGGATGCCGCTGCCATCGTGGCCCTCCTGCAGGCGGAACCGTACATCCTCGACTTGAACCGGGTGGTGCTCTCGTCCGTGCAGAGCGCCCGCACGCTCCGCGTGAACGAGTAGCTGGAGGCCGAGGACAACCACGGTGCGGAGACACACGTCGGCAGCTACGGCTGGTTCACGCCGGCAGCCAAAGACGACGAGGCCATCTCGTTCCGCGAGTAGTGATAGTTTTTCTTTATTTTGTTGTTTTCAGGGATCTTTTGCTGTGTAAAAACATATATTGTTATGCTAGTCGCCTGAATTTCATCATTTGGGTCAGTCTACCATTTCAGGCGGTTGGATGAATATCCTACGTCTCCTAACCCTTCTTCCTCACATGTTCTTCTTCCCCAACAGACCACCGCACGGGCCATACGGATCCACCCCAACATGCGGTTGGATAAACATAATGTATGAACGAAAATTATCTGTCAGCGGTAGCACGTGTCAGTAAGGGTGTGTTCCCTTGGTTGGGTTTGCAGCGTGCAGGAGCGACTGTGTGAGGGTGCGGTATGACCGTGGCGTGCAGGAGCGATCGTGTGAGGGAGCGGTTCGATACAAATCATCGTTTGACGTGTCAATTAATGCATATTTTTTTCTCCAAAGCCCAAAGAGCTAACCATCTCACTCTTCATCGCTTGATTAATACAGCGCCATGCAAACAAACCTACTCACTTTCGCATGCATGCAAGGGTATATTAATGTCCTTGGTTTCTAGTACGAGGCAAACCCCATCAGTTTTGCCTCGATTAGTGTTAGTGGTCTTTTGCAAATTGTAATTTTGATATACTGGCCTGGTGTACAAAGTGCGTTCGACGGAGAACACCATTGAGGGAGACCACGGTAAGTCATTCGCAAGTGCCGCCTACAAGCCGAGACAACCGCCTTATTTGCATCCAGGAAGTCCGTTGAACCAAAGGACGCGTAAATGTACTAGTACACAATAGCATCGTCCGTCCAGCTTAGTGCAGTGAGGTGGTTTCTCGAAGAAGACGATGGAGAAGCGGAGTCAGCGAAGAGTGAAATGATGGTTGCTTCGTCCGTGCTTTGTGATTTGACACCGCACTGCTTTATGATTTGTGATAGAAGGGATAGGGGAGTAGACTCTATGCTCTATACTGTACATGCGTCCAAGCACGGGAGAAAGAGGAGAGACGTTGCATTTTTCTATTCCTTCAATCAATCAATCAGGGAGCTTCGGTTCCATGTTTTTGGCTTTGGCAGCACCGTCCACAAATGGTTCCCATCAATGACAAAAGCTATTTTCACATTTGGCTACACATTGTGGATGCCCTTAACCATACAACTTGGTTTTGCTCATGGGTGCTATCTATACAAATCTCAGTTATATTGATCTAAAAAAATTATAGAATCAAGATTAGTAAAAAGGAGGTGATTTTGCCGCGCGGATGGCGGGGGAGGTTTCTTATTTTTAGAGGACGTTGGCCTGGCGGTTTGCTAACATGCGGTCCCACGTGTCAGTGCTTTACCAAGCCATCCGCGTCCCACATGAGCCAGAACAATGGCATAAGCAACACGTGGTTAACTTGAAGAAGATGAGGGATAAGCAGATTCAACAACGAGTGAAATGATGGTCGCTTCGTCCCTCCAACTTATTTTTTTACTAGCATTATTATTACTTCGTCCCTCCAACTTAACTGCGGGAAAGGTGCAGCTTTCTGATTTGACGCCTCATTGCTCATTACTACGCAGGCGCCATGACTGGGGTGCTTCACCCCTACTGCTCTGCACTGTATTTCGGTATGGCACGTGAACCCGGTAGCTTGATGTCCCACATGTCGACGAAAGGGACTAGAACATTTATGAAAGCGAGCGCTCCACTCTTACGACGGAGGAGTACACGACACGGCGGCCCAGTGAACTGTCACTTGTACTGTATACTAGTACTATAGTTTTGCTGTTTCGCACGATCCATCCATACAAACTCGATTAAACAGAAAAGGGTGGAATTTTTCCCGCGCGGTAGATGATACTGGCCATACATTTCAAAGGCAATTTTAATGTATGCAAACTGAATATGATATGATATCTACTGAAACTAAAAACACATATGATTTATTGTGTTAGAGTGTAGTAGTAGTGCTCTATTGCATAGTTGTTAGATGTAACATGCGAGAACGTGTAGAGATGTAGTTTTGGAGGGCCTACAGAGAGAAAGCATAATACGGTCACCGAACTTCAGAATACGCTCATTACGGTCACTATATACGATTTGCGGTGATTAAACGGTCACTTGCTCACCGTTCAGCATCGGATTGCACTCTGTTGACCGGCCAAATAGTCTGCGTGGCACCATGTTGACTAGTTAAATTGACCATGTTCCTTGTGGGTCCCACCTCTCAGTTCGCACATGAAAAAGGTCAGATAAACACAAATTTACGCAGGCGCGACAAGACTCCAACCCGTGTGCGGGAATCACATGGTTGTGTATGTGTTTGTCAGGGCCTGATGTGTGCGCATGCACGTGTAGGTTGAGCACTTGAGCGTGAGACTGTGTGTTCGTCGTGTGGTGTGTGCATGCATGCGTGCGTGTGTGCATGTGTGTGTTGCGTGCGTGCGTGGCTGCGTGTGTACGTGTGAGTGTTGCGTGCGTGTAGTTCGTGTGCATGCGTGCGTGTGTGTATAATCACCACACCAGCACATGTGTGTTAAAACAGACGGCTCAGCATACCAATACAAGGCCACCTTGTCCGCTGTGCCCGCGGTCATGACTTTGAACCACCGTCCAATATTTTTTTGTCGTTTGTTTTCATTCTTACTTGCAAGATGCCCGTGCATTGCACCTAACATCAAGATGCATTTGTATGGCTAGTTTATCTTTGTGAGAGAAAAGGATGAACGAGGGAAGGCCTTATTTGCAAATGTGGAGAGGCGTGTGGGTACCTTTTTGCAAAATTTCCATAGTTTCCTTCCTATCCGTCAGATATAAATCGGACAGCCTATATTGTAGGATGGCATGCACACCATCATCACCAACTCCGTTTTTTATAGGAGTGTAGAAGAGTAGATACAAGCCGACAGGTTGGCCCAATGGTAGTGAGATAATGTGATGCAACACTAGAGGTGCCACGTGGAGCATTTAACTGGTCAACTAGTCGTGTCTTGAGCAAATATAGAGCTGTACGGTGAGCCTGTGACTGTATAATAACCACAAAACGTAAACGGTGACCGTAATGAGTGGATTCTGAAGTCCAATGTACGTATCGTGCTTTCGCTCCAAATACAATGATTGTCACTGTATATATCGCGAGTGAAAGATGAAACATGTGTGAATGTGCTGGGGGCTTAATTTTAGAGGACCTGGAGATAGTTTGTGTGCGAACGTGAAAGGGGTGTAGAGGGGGTGTATGCGATGGGGAGAGAGATGCTCTTCGTTTCTCTTTATTATGACTAACTTTATATATAGTATAAAAATTCACAGTGCGGAATAAATATCATTGTGGGCACCATGCAACAAATTAACGTTCATACTCCTCCATATAACTTTGTAATGTTGTATATATGTAGAAATTCTAAAATAATTTTTTGGCCACACTCTATTCAAAAGGAATGTTGTATGGGAAATAAACGTGAAGAGAGGGCTTTTTAGATCAATGGGGTACGTGATGTAACATGTGTGAATGTGTAGTTGATGTATTTGGTAGGGCTTAGAGAGGTATGTGTGTGTATTACGTATTCGAGAGAGGCATGGTATAGAGGGGCCGGCGGGGGGAGGGGGCGTGGGAGAGATAGCACGAGAAATGAGAGAGGTCTAGAGAGAGAGAGACTAATGTGATGTCATGGCGAGAGATTCCCTTGAGTGTGTATATGCAAGGGGGAGGGGATAGAGGCACGAGGAGTTTTTTTTGTGTGGTGTCTGTGTTGATATGTGTGGGTGTGAGAAGATAAGGAGACCTGGGGGCAGAGGGTGTGTCACCGCGTGAGGTCCGGTGGGCCGAGGTGATGCCCTTGGTTCGGTTCCTGCGCCACATTGGTCGGCCCGTGACGCATTTAGGGAGACCCATGGATGACTTGTCGTACAAGACAACGATAGCAGAATTGTGAAGGACTCTGTGTCCACTGACAAAGCCGGCTAGGATTTGTAACCCTGGGTTCTCGGACTAAGGTAACCCCTTATCTCTGATATTACTATTCATCCAACCTAACTTTAAGGGGCATCCTACAGAATGCTCTGCTAGAATCATACTTGTCGATTAGTAAGAGAGGTGTGAGACAATGTGTGAGGGACAGACCTAAAGATAATGTGCATGCAGGAGACACGTAGGCAGGTCTATGTATATAGAAAGGGTCGATGGGGATTGTGCGTGTGTATGCTTGTGTGAGGAAGAGTGCTTGTGATAAAGGTTAGTGAAAACAGTCGTAAATGGTTACGAGATGGAGGGAGGGTTATATCGAGAGCATGTATGCGAGAAACACACCTCGGGAGAGAGTGTGTGAGCATGTGTGAGAGACTACCGATGGAGAGTGAAACTACACGTAAAAGATTGATGTACACATTGATTAAAGATATAAATTGTATCCAAATATTAGGATGGGATCATGATATTTGCAATTCGCGTAAGGAACGGTCATTTATCCATCAGACATCTAGATTCTATCAAATTCGGGCATGTCTAAGTTATTACTCGACATAATTGATCCACATAGTTAGTATTTTGAACTCCAGACAATGTATCGCTTTAGCAATCGACTATAAATGTGAGTAGAGTTCATGTTGTGTGTGTAAAGCACATTATACATACAAAAGTTACACAATGAACATTATAAATAGCTAGCTATGAACTAGTATACATTTGAATTCAACTTAAGGTGGTTTAAAAATCGAATTCAACATGAAGTCCATTCAATTATTTGAATTCAATATCATGGCATTTGTAGATCATACCTAAATTATGGGGGCACCAATCTTTGCTCTGATTTTGTACATAATAGCATATATAGTCGTGTACAAAATAGATTCAAATTTAGCTCCCCCATTCCAAAATAATCGTAGTTATAAGATTTTCAAGTGTCAAAATTTCAAAAAGAAGCGAATAATTTAATGAGGTTTTCAAACATACAAGGTCAAATTTAACGTTGTCTATTTAGGTCAATCCTCAAAGTTCAAGAGTACTCTAAATATGAATGCTTCTGTTTCAAAATTTCAAATGAAGCACCAAAAGAGCCTCTACTCGCCCGAAACCGCGTGGGACCAATGTTTGGTAGTAGAAGGAAATTACTTTTCTAAATCTGACCCGTGAACCTACCAGCCCGACGTCCAAAGGTCTAAACCGGGGTAGGTTTGTAGATTCATCGAGACGCCACGCAACCGCCTCCGAAAAACATTCATACACAATGGCCGCCTAAGCACACATGCGCGCGGCCGAAATCGCTCCCGCCCACTATTTGGGACACCTGGGATTATCATCCTACCCCCGACCCGCAGTAGGTCCGAAATTTAAGAGGGGGCAAAGTTTGTACTTCCCCCAAATTTCAAACAAGTGCAACCCATCTGTTCAGAAAAGCCAAAAACAAGCGCGTCCCAGACCGAAACATGGTTCTCCCTTAGCTCCCCCCCGTCCGATTCCCAATTCGTACTCCGTGGGTGCCAAAACTACCTCTCCACCAGCCGCAAAACCCCGGCGTCCTCCGTCCGCCACCCCATCCCACCCATCAACCGCCGGCCTCCTCCATCACGCCGGAGCCGATACCCCGACGTCGTCGTCCACCGCAACCTCAACCGCAACACCCTCCAAGGCTAGTAGTTGAAGCCGAGGCCGAGCCATCTGTACCCAAGCCAGTTCAACCACGCCGTCCTGCGCCTCACCGCTGCCGCTCCAACTTCGCCACCATCCACCGCACCAGAGTTGTTCCTGCTACGCTGTCCTTCGCCGCCTCGGATCTGCTTCCCCTTCGCCGACATACGGCCATGGCAACACAGTCAACAATTTGGCCATGGGTTCGTCCAAGCCTGCACCCTCCTCCAAAACATCAGTTTCCCCGGCAAAAAGAAGAAGATCGGCGCGACATGTGGAGGCGACCACACTTGCAACTAGAAATGGTACTCCTCTTCCCTTATTCGTGCAAATCTTACATGTCTGCTTGCACGGTATTCATCCCACAGAAGACACTAGTTGACCGCTTCTTCTTGATACTAGATGTTCCTAGTTACTCGCGATGCACAAGGTTTCTCCTCATATACTATTTGACCTTAGCTAGAGTTCCGTCGCCCCCTGGATTTCAATTCCTGGTCATTTAATTCCCAATTAACGGAAACATTCCCCGGCGTAACAGGCGCTAGTCCGCCTGTTACGCCAGGGAAGCAGCGCCTCAGTGTTTATCTTGGGGGCGTGTGGGGCCTAGAGCTGCTGGCGCCCGATCTGGAGGTCGGCCGGGATTAAAGGGATGGCCTGGGGGCGCTGCCAAGCACGGCGGTGGTGTGAGGTCGAGGGGAGCGCGGGGCGGCGGAGGCAGGGGTCTGGGCCGGTGCTCGCTGGCGGTTTGATAAAGATCGTCAACAGTGACTGGCGGGAGGTAGACGAAGGCCATCTGCCCGTTCCTTATAGATCGGATGGTTCATAAAAAAATCAACTGACCTATTTATTTTCAGTCGACTGTTATCTTGATAGGACCACATGTGGTGGTGTGCTGTAGGAGTACCTGCATTTCCTGTGCTCATGTATTACAAAATTATACGGAGTAGAATCTAATTTTGTTTGCCATGCAATGTTGTAGAGCTATCATATGTCTCCTGTCATTTATTTTTCAGCCACCTACTATCTGCTACATTTACAGTGCACTAGTTCTGCACACACTTCACCCATACTCTCACTATTGTGTTTTTATGCAAGGGTATTCCAGACTTTGCTGCCTTCACAGGAGAAAAAAATAAAAGAGAGAAGTTGCTCCAGTGTGGTACGCGGCTAAGCCAGACACGTTTCAGCCATTTAAAGGCTGTAGTGTCAGCAGATGGAGACGGCAAACGTAGCTCTGGAGTTGATGACCTTGCTCCCAATGAACCACCATCCCAGGTGCCTACTTTAACTTCGCTGTGTCATATGTGGTTGCATGTTGCATATGGTGTCTAGCTTGTATTCGAAAGCCCGAAGTCGGTCTTTATTAAGGTAAGGAAAGATATTTTTTACATGAACCACCATCCCGGGAGCACCAGAAGTCAAATGGCTAGTCAGGGCACTGGCCGAGCCAGTGACAAGCCCAGCACAGACATGCATCACCTAGAAGCCAACTAAAAAGCCACGATGGTGGCGAAGCAGCCCGCCTCCGACCAGGCTCTCAGGTCCTAGATGATCATGCTCATCACTCCAGCCGGATGTCTAGCTTGTATTGCTTCCAATTTGGTTAAATTGCATCTGCTTAGCTTACACACTATACCTTTGAATATGACACGCCTTCCTGTTTTTGGTACATACTAGTACATCTGTCTATTAACCATGTTCTTACATCAAACTAATGTTCTTGTGTATCCCTCATCAATCACTTATGATGAGGCAATCAGGCAAGTGGACTACTGTGAGAAAATATCCTCATTTAAAGATTGCAGCGTCAGCCTCCCCACATGATTCTCAAGAAACAGCAACGCTAGATGAAGATAGTGAACGTAGCTCTATAGTTGATTACCGCATTTCCCCTACACTAGCATCGCAGGTGCTTGATCTAACTTGGCAGCGTGATATGTGGTTGCATGTTGCATGTGGTGTCTAGATTGTAATTCTCCCAATCTGGTTAAATTGCATGTGCTATTCTGCTTAGTTTATACATTATACCTGTTAATGTGACATGCTTCCTGTTTTTAGTACATAGTATATCTGTCTATTAAGCATGTCCTTACATAAAACTCAATATGACGAGACGCCTTTAGTATATGCAGTGTGTCGGTGTACAAAAGTAGGGGCTCTCCTTTTGACCCTTTTACTTGTGCACGGGCAGTCAGAGCTGCACCCGCGGCCACACTTAACAAGGCAGAGGAGGGAAGCCGGAGGGAAACCAAAGCACAAGGCCAACAAAAACAACGCCAAGACCAAGAACACAAAGAGCAGAGGGACGAAGCACGTTCCCCTGGCAAGACCCTTGCTGGGGCAGCCTCGGCAGCCCCGGCAAGAGCCTTGCCGGGGCAGCTCGCCCAACACCAGCGGGGCGCGCCACCCTTGAGCCCACGGCCTCCAACATAACCAACCATGATGGGACGAAGGCTCAGGAGGCGCCTCCATGGTGGCATGCAGATCTTTGTCAAGATCATAGATACACAAGTTCAGATGAGGACTAGAAGTGTCGGAGTAAATAGCCACGGGTAGCCTAACCGACTGCCCCTGGCTCTTCAAAAAATTATCAGGCCCTTTGGGCCTTCAAGCATTTCAAGCATTGGGCCGCCTTCCCCGGCCGGCTACCTCCGAAGCCGACCTTCCGAAGGCGACCCAGCCACAGCAACCTCCCCCCCAAGATAACCACGGGGTGGCCGACTCCACGGAGCCGGCCATAAAGGGTGCCGAGTTCCCAGAGTCGGCCACGAGGAGCGCCGACTCCAAGAAGCCGGCCAAGACCGCAACCACCAAAACTACACCCACATAGCGGTGACAAGACGGGGTGTGGCCACAGTGTGGCCCACTACCCCCGAAGCCCGAGGCAGGCATGGCCACAGGACGCCGTACGGGACGGCCATCTCCCATCCGGCTCGGCACTGTAGCCATGCTGGCCTCAATGTCATCCACGACGGACGCCAGTACGGCCCACGGGCGGCGGGCCCCTATAGCCAGAGAGAGGCGCGAAGGTGGCCCGGCCTCCCCTGGTCGGCAAAGGGCGTAGCCGGCCTCCAGAAGCCGGCTACCCCTTCCCTCGAAGCGTGTGCCACATTAAGGAGACAAGATGAGGTAAGGCTACAGTGAGAGCCCTCGAGGCGGCACACTGTAGCCACTCTTACCTCAACGAAGCCCTCGTCATCAGAGGCGAGGCTACAGTAAGCAGCCGCCGACAAGACCCTAGGCAGTGGGGCCGGCCTGTCGACCGAGAGGCCAGCAGCCGGCGTGACCCACCAGTCGGCAGGCCCCAGCGGCCGGCGGAAAAGCCGGCGAGCGCAGACACTGACGGTTGGGACCGGCGCCCAGCCGGATTACAATTGTACCCCCGGGGGGTAGGCCTATATAAACCCCCCGGGGCACCCATGCAAAGGGTTGGCTTCTTAGAGTTACACACACCCCATAGAGAGAGGGAAGCAAGAGCTAGCCTTGTTCTTCTTCTCCCTTGAACCCAACAGCTCTAGGAGCATTTGTAGCTACTCTTTCTGATCTAGTGATCATGCGGAGACCCCGCAGAGCAGGACTAGGGGTGTTATCTCCTCGGAGAGCCCCGAACCTGGGTAAGATTCGCCGGCGTGCATGTCTTCGCCTCATCCCGTTTCCAGGCACCGGCGACGTCTTACTGGCACCCACGATGATAAGCCACCCGTTGGCATATGTCGCACCTACCACCCGACATTTGGCGCCCACCGTGGGGCCAGGTGCACCGTCGTCCGGAGACCTGTTCTGGACAGGAACCCTCTTCCTCCCCCGCAAGCGCAGCCAGCCAGCTGCGCCTGATGGCGTTTGCCTCGACGCGCTGCAAGGCGTCGACGACGCCTGCGCGGCGAGTTGCCTCACCGATCTTCTCGGCGAGACTCGCATCTCCGACGAGCCTGCGTCCGACGCAGGCACGGACTACCCCGAGAGCCGCCTCGGCAGCCTCCTCGACCAGCTTCACGTCTCCAGCGAGCCAGCTGCAGACTTGGAGTCGGTCGGCTCCACCGACCCGATGCTCGTCGACTCCGACACGGCATCGCTCGATGCCTACCCCTCCGACGTGGTGGTCTTCGACGATCCTCTCCCTCGAGCTGACAGTGGCAGCAGCGCTGTCACCGAAGTGTTGGTCATCAGCCACGTCGTCAACTCGGGCGAGAACGCCCACGACACCCTGCAAGCGGCAATGCACGACCTCTCCGTCCCCATCCCGGCCGACGCCGACGCCGAGACCCTGGAGGCACGCCGCCTCGCCCTCATCGCGGAAGGCCAGAAGATAGCCTCCATGAGACGCCTCACCGAGGCCCACCAGCGCGAAGTCGACCGCGCCGCCTTCGGTACGCCGCCGCCTAGCGGGCCGAGCCGAGCCGGCTTCGTCCAGAAGCGCGGCGCGGCTATTGCCAGCATGCTGGGGGCAGATCGCCCCGTCTACGCCACCCCGCTCGAGAATCTGCGAGCCGCTCAGGCAGCCGCCGAAGAGCTAAATGGGCTGGGAGCCGACGAGCTCCCCTACATGACAAGACGGATTCAGCAGCTGATCGACGTGGCTGCAGAACGGCACGAAGCCGGCGCCCACGCCGATAGTCATCTCCCGCGCCGAGAGCACGTCGCGACGTCCCACTCACCGACTGCGAGCGGCGCCCGCCAGAAGAAAGACAAGGAGCCGGCTGCTAGCCGCAGCCGGACTCATATTACCATCAAGCGCGACACGGAAGGCTGCCCTCGAGCGGTGGAGCGCCAAGGAAACCTGCCTCCTCCCCCACCTCGAAGAGAGAGACGCCTCACCCCGCCGCCCGTCACGCACCCGACTCTTGGCGACCGACTCGGCCGCCGAGTAGGAGTCCGCGAGAACGACGCCCGCCACCGGATCGACCGCCTTGCTCGATCCTTGGCGTTAGAAGAAGAAGACGATGTCGGCCCGCCATGCTTTGGCCCCCGCATCCGCGACGAGCCCTTCCCCAAAGGGTTCTCGCTCCCCAGAGACACGCCCAAGTACAATGGCTCAGTGAAGCCGGAAGATTGGCTCATCGACTACTCCACAGCCGTCAGCATAGCCAACGGCAATCGGCGCGTCGCCGTGAAGTACGTCCCCCTCATGCTACAAGGCACGGCGCGCACGTGGCTCAACAGCCTCAAGCCCTACAGCATCAACAGCTGGCTGGACTTCACGAAAGTCTTCGTCCACAACTTCACCAGCACGTACAAGCGGCCTCCCAAGCCTCGCCAGCTCTCCCTGTGCGTCCAAGGACCCAATGAGTCGACCCGCGACTACCTCACGCGGTGGGCCGAGCTCCGCAACTCCTGCGAGAGGGTGCACGAGGTTCAGGCCATCGGGTACTTCACCGCCGGGTGCCGAGAGGGCACCCTCCTCAAGCACCGACTCCTCTGCGACGAGCCGGCTACCCTCCATGAACTGCTGGTCATCGCGGACAAGTACGCCACGGCCGACTCCTCGATGAAGACCGAGCATCGAGTAGACGCCTCTGGGAAGGTGATTGCTCCGGCTCCCAAGACGCCGGCTGGCAACCCCAATCGGCGCCGTTACCAGAACGATCATAAGCGCAAGGCCCCCATGCCGACTTCCACCAGTCGGCAGGTGGCCACAGTTGAAGATGAGCAGCCCGAAGACCGGCCCGCTCCCAAGAAGAAGGGTGGTAGGCCGGCTTGGCAGCCGGCTTTCTCTTACGAGCAGACTCTCGATTCCCCCCGCAAATTCCACAGCGGCGCGAAGCCGTCCAACCACACGACCCGAAAATGCCACTGGCTCACACGAATCTCCAAGGGCGAAGGGTTGTTGCCGCCTCCGCCTCCCGGCCCGCCGCCTCTAGCCCCCAAGCAGCCGGCAGCTCGGCCGGCAGTCGGAGCCATCCAAGACGAGTTCCCTGAAGAGCACGCCGCCTACGTCGTCTTCACCAGCCAAGCCGATGACAAGCGTAGTCGGCGCCGTCAGCATCAAGAGGTCAATGCAGTCGCCTCTAGCGCTCCCGAGTTCATGCACTGGTCAGAGAACCCAATCAGCTGGAGCCAGGCCGACCACCCAGAGGTGATGCCATCCCCTGGCTCCTATGCAATGGTCTTGGATGTCACCCTCGCGATGGAGAGGCGAGCTGCCCGATTCTCCCGCGTCCTGATAGATGGCGGAAGCAGTATCAATATACTGTACCGCGATACAATGGAGAAGCTGAACATCAAGGCGTAGCAGCTTATGCCAAGCCGAACCATGTTCCATGGTATCGTCCCCGGCTTGTCTTGCTCCCCGATCGGCAAGATTAAAATGGATGTTCTCTTCGGAGACAAAGATCATTTTCGCCGAGAAGTGATCTGGTTCGAAGTAGTAGATCTGGAGAGCCCCTACCATGCTTTGCTTGGCCGACCTGCTCTGGCCAAGTTCATGGCTGTGCCCCACTACGCCTACCTGAAGATGAAGATGCCGAGCTCAAAGGGGATCATCACGGTAGCCGGCGATTACAAGAAGTCCATCGAGTGCGCCATGGCCACTAGCCGGCTGGCCGAGTCCCTCGTAGTGGCAGAAGAGAAGAGGATGCTGGAGCGGGTTGTGGCCATGGCCGGCAAGCAGCCGGCCCTGTCCCCCAACCCCAAAGATTGTGATGCGCAGGGCTCCTTCCAGCCTGCCAAAGAGACGAAGAAGATACCTCTGGACCCGGAGAATCCGGAGAGGTTCGCTGTCATAGGGGCGAACTTGGACAGTAAATAGGAAGGCGAGCTCGTCGACTTCCTCCATGAGAATCGAGACATTTTCGCATGTTCCCCCAAAAGACATGCTGGGTGTCCCGAAGGATTTCGCCGAGCACAAATTACATGTCCGAGCTAATGCGAGGCCGGTCAAGCAGCCCCTCCGCCGACTGTCCGAAGAGAAGCGAAGAATCGTAGGAGAAGAGATAGCCCGGCTCCTTGCCGCTGGCTTTATCATGGAAGTGTTTTTTCCAGAGTGGCTTGCCAACCCAGTTCTGGTATTTAAGAAGAACAACAAGTGGCGTATGTGTATAGACTACACCAGCCTGAACAAGGCCTGCCCCAAGGATCCGTTTGCTCTGCCACGGATTGACCAAGTGATAGACTCCACAGCCGGATGCGAGCTGTTGAGTTTTTTGGATGCCTACTCAGGGTACCATCAGATCAAGTTGAACCTAGCTGACCGCCTGAAGACTGCCTTCATCACACCATTTGGAGCTTTCTGCTACCTGACTATGACATTTGGCTTGAGGAACACCGGTGCCACTTTTCAGCGTTGCATGCAGAAATGCCTCTTGAAACAACTCGGCAGAAATGCCCACGTCTATGTAGACGACATTGTGGTGAAGACAGAGAAGCGCGACACCCTGCTGGAAGATCTCAAAGAAACATTCCCCAACTTGCGCCGATTCCAAATCAAGCTCAACCCCGAGAAGTGCATGTTCGGAGTACCAGCCGGCCAGCTGCTAGGCTTCCTGGTCTCCGAACGCGGCATCGAGTGCAACCTTGTGAAGATCAAGGCCATCGAGAGGATAGAGATTCCCACCAAACTGCGAGATGTGCAGAAGTTCACCGGGAGCTTGGCCTCCCTGAATCGCTTTATCAGCCGACTAGGAGAGAAGGCTCTCCCCCTGTACCGACTCATGAAGAAGTCCACTCACTTCGCGTGGAATGACCAAGCCGACCAAGCCTTCCATGAGTTGAAGAAAATGCTGACCACTCCGCCTGTCCTGGCAGCGCCGACTGAAAAGGAGCCGATGCTCCTCTACATCGCCGCGACTAACCGAGTGGTCAGTACTGTTGTTGCGGTCCAGCGCCCGGAAGAAGGCCGAGCCCAGCTAGTCCAGAGGCCGGTGTACTATCTAAGCGAAGTGCTATCCAGCTCAAAGCAGAACTACCCGCACTACCAGAAGATGTGCTATGGGGTGTACTTCGCCGCCAAGAAACTGAAGCCCTACTTCCAAGAGCATCCCATCACGGTCGTGTGCACCGCTCCGCTCGCCGAGATCATAGGCAGCCGAGATGCATCCGGCCGGGTGGCTAAGTGGGCCATTGCATTGGCACCATACACGATCTTCTACCAACCCCGCACCGCCATCAAGTCCCAAGCACTGGCCGACTTCCTTGTCAGGTGGTTGGTGCGACATATGCCAATGGATGGCTTATCATTGTGGGTGCCAATAAGACATCGCGGGTGCCTGGAAACGGGATGAGGCGAAGACATGCACGTCGGCGGATCTTACCCAGGTTCAGGGCTCTCCGAGGAGATAACACCCCTAGTCCTGCTCTGCGGGGTCTCCGCATGATCACTAGATCAAGGAAAGGTAGCTACAATCGCTCCTAGAGCTGTTGGGTTCAAGGGAGAAGAGGAACAAGGCTAGTTCTTGCTTCTCTCTATCTCTATGGTGTGTGTCTTGTGTTCAGAAGCTAACCCTTTGCATGGGTGCCCTAGGGGGTTTATATAGGCCTACCCCCCGGGGGTACAATTGTAATCTGGGTAGGCTCTGGTCCCAGCCGTCAGTGTCTACGCTCGCCGGCTTCTCCGCCGGCTATTGGGGCCCGCCAACTAGTGGGTCCTGCCGGCTGCCAGCCTCTTGGTCGACAGGCCGGCCCCACCGCCAAGGATCTTGTCGGCGGCTGCTTACTGTAGCCTCGCCCTTGATGACGAGGGATTTGTCGAGGTAATCTTGGCTACAGTGAGCCGCCTCGAGGGCCCTTACTGTACCTTACCTCGTCTTGTCTCCTCAATGGGGCACATGCTTCGAGGGAGGGGGTAGCCGACTTCTCGGGGCCGGCTACGCCCTTCGCCGACTGGGGGAGGCCAGGCCGCCTCCGTGCCTCTCTCTGACGGAAAGGGCCCGCCGCCCGTGGTCCGTACGGGAGTCGGTCGTGGATGACGTTGAGGCTAGCATGGCTACAGTGCCGAGCCGGACGGGAGACGGCCGTCCCGTACGGCTTCCTGTGGCCATGCCTGCCTCGGGCTTCGGGGGTAGTGGGCCGTACTATGGCCACACCCCGTCTTGTCACTGTTATGTGGGTGTAGCTTTGGTGGTTGTGATCTCGGCCGGCTCCTTGAAGTCGGCGCTCTTCGAGGCCAGCTTCCTGGAGTCGGCCACCCCGCGGTTGTCCTGGGGAGGGAGGTTGCTTGAGGCTGGGTCGCCTTCTGTGAGTCGGCTTCAGAGGTAGCCGGCCAGGGAAGGGGGTCCAATGCTTGGAATGCTTGAAGGCCCAAAGGCCTGATAATTTTTTTAGAAGAACCAGGGGCAGTCGGTTAGGCTACCCGTGGCCATTTACTCCGACAGTAGTCCCCGAAGCTGATTGGGCTTCGAGGTGGAGTAGGGGTTGAGAAGCTCGATCAGCTTCCTATCTTGACAAGTCGGCAGCTGGGAGCCGGCTTTGGTTAGGCGTGTCGCCTTGGTCGAAAACTCCGGAGTCAGAGGGCGGGAGCTCGCTAGTGTGTGCACTGGGCCGCGGGCCGGCCACTTGCCGTCTGCGAACCACGTGGCCTCCCTCGGCCAGAAAGCCTGCCAGCCAACGCGCGCGATGGGACGTCGCCGCAGGGCGGGGGCCCGCCACGTCCGCGCCCGGGCCCAGGCGTGGATTCTTTGCATCCCGAAACCGCCCGCACGTCTCCTTGCGGCAGTTTCGGCTCGCCTTTAGGGCGCAATAATCGCGCGGCCTGGGGGGAATGGGTGCAGTTAATCCCACGTCTCCCCCCACGTCCGGCCTCCCCGGCCTCGCCTCGCGGAGCTATAAGTAGGGGGAGGTGGAGGGCGGCAGGCCCTCGCACGCTCCTCCTACTTCCACCATCTTCTTCGCTCGCCGTTTCCTGCAACAGCGCCTCGCCGCCGCGCTCTTCCACCGCACGTTCCTCCGCCGCCGCGCTTGTTTTCGCCATGCCTCCCGCCACGGAGCAGTATGGCGGGGATTGGGACGGCTCCAACGTCCACGAAGATCACGTCGAGTTCCTCCGCAATACACGGCGGCTACCCGGCGTGGACAAGGTGGAGGTCCGTCTTGCGCCGGCGAGGGAAATTACGCCGGAGCCGCGGGAGGGCGAGCGGGTGGTCTTCTGCTCGCATTTCTTGCGCGGCATCGGCCTGCCAGTGAGCGCTTTCTTCCGCTCCTGGCTCGATTTCTACCAGCTCCAGCCGCACCACCTCACCCCAAATGCGGTGGTGCTGCTGTCTGCCTTCGTCACCCTGTGCGAGGGCTACCTCGGCGTCCTCCCCACCCTCGAACTCTGGGGGGAGTTCTTCCAGTCCAAGCTGGGCACGCGCATGCAGGTGTGCCGGCTCAGACTGGCGCCTTCATCGCGTCGCGGAGGTCGGTCGCCGACAACCCCTTCCCCGTCATCATGCTGATCCAATCGGTGAAGAAGTGGCAAAAATCGTACTTCTACGTGCGGAACATCGCCCCGCAGGGCGACTACATCAACCTGCCGGCTTACGTAGCCGGCCCACCAGCGGGCAGGCGGCCCCCGTGGTCCTTCCGGGCCGTGACTCTGACGCAGGCCGGGTCCGCAGCCGTCGCCCGAGTGCGAGTGCTGACCCAGTCGGAGGGCTTGACGGGGCCCGACCTGCTGGCCGCATTCGTCACGCGCCGGGTTCTTCCGCTCCAGAGCCGGCCTCATCTGATCTGTCAAATGAGCGGCCAGCTCGATCCGAGCCGAATGTGCACCAAGGAGATGCCGCGCAAGGAGGTCGCCTATATGGTGAACTACCTTGCGAACTGCAAACTCACCGAAGAGTGGCAGTTCGGCAAGGAGCCATATAGCCGAGCCAATCCGCCGCCTACGGTATGTTCTCCTTGTCTCTTTTTCTTTCTCTTTGCTTTGTTGCCGAGTTCCTCTTGGCCGACTCTAACTTAGTCGGCTTGTTTTTCGACAGAGCCCTCTTCTTCGGCCGGCCGGCGGGTCAGACGCGGAGCGTCGATTCGTCCCCGACCGGACCGAACACGATCTGGAGGACCCCGACATGGGGGCGGCCGGTATGGACGACAACATCGAGCCGGGTGGTGGCCAAGCCGGCGGCAAAGCAGGCGGCTCGGGGCTCGGAGTCACCTTCGACGACTGGCCGGACGACGATGAGGCCGAGGTCGCCCCGCGCCGCCAGCCGGCATCTGGACGCGGCGCGGGTTCCTCCGCTGCACCGCCTGCTCGGGGCGGAGGGCAAAAGCGTCGCGCCGCCCAGGGTTTGTTCGGCAGTCGGACGAAGAAACCCAGGGGCGGGGCGGCAGCAACCAGGCGGGAGGAGGCGGCCGCGAAGGCGGCTCGCTTCCGCAAGACGGTGAAGCAGCCGCAGACCGTGTCGGCGTAAGTTCGAATTTTTTGTATACTCTTTTTCTTTCTTTTCTCTGGTGGTTCCTGAACCCTTGTCTTTTTCTCCAAACGATCAGAGCTCCGTTGTCGCTTGAGCGGGCGGCTGCCGCCTCCGTCGCCGAGGGGGTCTGGGAGCACCACTCGCCGCGTGGACCCCCGGGCCGACCTTCAGGAAGCGACAGAACGGAACGCGCGGGAGGCGCGGGCGGAACGGGAGGTGCGAGAGGCGGAGGCACGGAAGGCCGCCGCCGCTCAGGCGGCGCAGGAGGAGGAGGCGGTGAAGGTGCTCGCTGACGCCGCTGCCAGGGCCCAAGCGGAGGCTGCGGCCGCGGCGGCAGCGAGGGAGGTTTTGATGGTCACCCCGCTGCGCGTCATGGCGCCTGGGGATGTGGAGCCCTCGCCAGAGGGAGCCAGCGGCTACCAGCCAGGGCTGGGGAGAGACGACGACGTCATCATCCTGGAGAGGGCGCCGGTGCCGACCCCGCCAACTGGGGCGGCTCAAGGCGGCCGGCCGGATCAGCCGCCTGCGTAGTCGGCGGGGGGCGAGCCGGCCGCGAGGACTGAGATGGCGGTCCGGATGCCGCCGAGCCGGCGCGCGGGGAAGGCTGCGTCGGAGCCACAGAAAGCCGCGTCGGAGCCGCAGCCGGCCGTGGGCTCCAGCTCGTCAGCCCAAGATGCGGAGGCGGCCAGTGCTACCTCGGGGTGGACGCCAGGCGGAGGGACGGCCGTGATGAACGTGGCTGCGCAGGACGTCCGGGCCCGGCTCCAGGGCCAAGCTGTGGCGCTGAGGCAGTTCACCGACGAGTTCCTCGCGACGCGGGCGGCCATCCGGGTTAGTCTTCCCATCTTGCTTCTTCTTGACTTTGATTTCTTCTTGATCTTGATTTCTTCCGTGGGGGCGCATCAGCGCACCCACTGGGTGTAGTCCCCGAGTTCCGAGTCGGCTGCTGAGCAGGCGGCTTGGAACTTCTTGGTGGATTTGTCTTTGCTATTCTTGCTCTTACTTCGATCTTCTGTCTATCTTGCAGGACTACCACAATCTTTGTGCGGCCGCCTTCAACTCCCAGGCTTGGGAGCTGACCCAGAAGACCGCCGACCTTACTGAGAGCTGAGGTATGTGCTTTGTTCTTTATCTCATGTGGGGGCGCGTCAGCGCACCCACTGGGTGTAGTCCCCGAGATTCGGGCCGACTGCTGAGCAGTCGGGTCAGATCTTCCTTGACGATTTCTTCTTACTGTTCTTTCTTTTTCTGCCGTCTTTGCAGCGGCCAACACCAGTCTAAGGGCACAGCTGGGAGAGTCTCAGAATGCCCTTCGTGCCAAGGATGCCGAGCTCGCCGCCTTGGTGCAGGAACGCGGCCGCCTGGCCAAGAAGTTGGCCGACCAGGAGGAAGGTCACAAGGCGGCACTGAAGGCAGTGCAGGACCGCGAAGCCGCCCTCCAGACCGAGTACGAGACGGAGGCGGCTGGTTGGGCTGAGGCCAGGCAGACTCTGATCTCTGGCTATGGCCAGATCGAAGATCTGGTTGACGGTAAGCCGCCTACCTCTTCGTCCTTTCTTGCCATCTACCACTTTGGCTCTTTTTCTGATTTGGTGCTCTTTTCTCCTTTTCTTCTTCTTTCTTGCGCAGAATATTTCCCTGGCTATTCTACTGCCGCCAACCAGACCATCGAGGCCCGTCGCCAAGCGCGAAGGCAGGCTGGCTTTGAGATCTCGCCAACCGCCGGCCGTTCGCTGGAGGAGCAGCTCTTGGCAATCCAGGCCCGCATCCAGCCGGCTCACCGACTGCTCCGTCGGCTTCAGCGTGCCGGGGCGCAAGTCTTGGCCGCCCTCTGGCCCAGCCAAGTGGTTCCTCGCACCCCCAGTCGGACTGCCGACTGGCTGGAGGTGGCAGTCAGCCGCTTCGAGGCTTGGAAGGCCTCAGCGGCTCGCTCCGGCGCCAGGCGGGCGCTGGAGTTCGTCAAGGCCTGGTATCCCGGCCTGAGCCTGGATCAGCTGGCTACCTGGCGGCAGCAAGCCGACACGGAGCTGGAGCCGGCGCGGCCGGCTATCATCCGGCGGGCTTTGGGCTGAACCCGGCAGACTGTGAAGACTCGGTGGAGGAGATCGACTCCAGCGACGAGGGTGAAGAGGAGGAGGAGGAGGGTGAAGACGTCGAGCCGGCTGGTGGAGCAGCCGACCAGCCTCAGCCTGACCGCACCTCCAGCACTACGTCGCATGCGAGTGCATCGCCTGCCGCTGGTGGTGGCCAAGCCGAGACCCGCTAGGCGGCCACTCCTTCAGCCGGCGGGGCCGTCTCCACCGACCAGCTCGGCCTCCGCGCCGCGCCCTAGTCTGCCATCTTTTGTTTTTCCTGTCTTGTTGCTTTTGGAACAATGTTTGGTTAAGTCTGCACAATTCCACCCACTGGGTGTATTCAAACTTATGTCTGTTGCCGGCCTTTTGGGGGCTTTATATGTATATATAACTTATGCATGCATTTGGCCTTTCCTTGTACTTTGCTTTTTATCCTTCCACTTTTTCCTTTGCCATCCTCCCTTCGTTGCCGCCTCCCCAGTCCAACAGTTGCTCTGCAATCTGTAGCTGGAGGAGTGCTTGGCCGATTGCGGGGGCAAGTACTCTAGCTTTGCTGGACTAAAGCTAAGTGTTTTAGGAAGCCGGCGAGCCGGCTGTTCTGACAGCCGGCAGGCGTGTTTGGAGGCCGTCCTTTTGCTATATAAGTTCGTTGGTCCTTAGCCGTTTTTCGTGTGGGCATCCTTTCTGCCTTGCCTCTTGCTAGTCAGACAGTCGGTTCTTCGAGCTGTGACTTTCAACAAGAGAGGACTCGGGAGCCGGCACACTACTTTTCTGACTTCAGGTAGAACTTTTAATATAGCTCAAGGCGGCCAGTCCCCGGGCCGACTAATCGAACCCGGTGCCAAACAAGAAATCAAATGTAATAATACATTCATGGATATGACACTTGTCATTCATAGATAGACAAAGGCAGTCCCCGAGTACTGTTCGGGGGGCCTGTTGGTTTGCACTTAATACAAAAGGGTAGCATGATACATACTGCTTTCAACTGTAAAATCGTCTCAGGAGGTTTGCGTTCCATAGTCGCTCCGACTCCTTGCCGGAGTCGTCTCTCTTGCGTGCTCTTGGTTTTTGTGCGTCGATCAAGTAGTAGGAGTTGTTGCCGAGTGCCTTGCTGACGACGAAGGGGCCTTCCCAAGGGGCCGAGAGCTTGTGCTGGCCGGCTGTTCGCTGGATCAGCCGGAGCACAAGGTCGCCCTCTTGGAAGGATCTTGGCTTGACCTTGCGGTTGTACTAGCGGCGTAGCCCTTGCTAGTAGATGACGGAGCGGCTGAGTGCTAACAGCCGGCCTTCTTCCAGTAGGTCGACGCCGTCTTCTCTTGCTTCTTTGGCCTCCTCCTCCGTGTACATGGTGATCTGAGGCGAGTCGAACTCGATGTCTGTTGGGATGACAGCCTCGGCACCGTACACGAGGAAAAATGGAGTGAAGCCGGTTGACTTGTTGGGTGTAGTGCGCAGACTCCAGAGGACAGCCGGCAGCTCATCGAGCCAGCAGCCAGCCGATTGCTCCAGTGGTACAACCAGTCGGGGCTTGATGGTGGAGAGGATGAGTCCATTTGCTCGCTCGACTTGGCCGTTTGACTGCGGGTGGGCAACGGACGCTAGGTCCAGTCGGATGCCCTGCGTCGCGCAAAAACGTGCCAGTGCTCCTTTGGCGAAGTTCGTGCCGTTGTCGGTGATGATGCTGTGCGGCACGCCATACCGAGTAGTGATGTCAATGATGAATGTCACGGCAGTCGGCCCGTTCAGCTTCTTGATTGGCTTTGCTTCAATCCACTTTGTGAACTTGTCCACAGCAACAAGTAGATGTGTCAGGCCGCCGCGGGCTGTCTTCAAAGGGCCTACCATGTCCAGTCCCCAGACGGCAAAAGGCCAGGTGAGGGGAATGGTCTTGAGTGCAGAAGCCGGCAGGTGTTGCTTGGAACTAAAAACTTGGCATCCTCTGCAGCTCTTGACTATTTCTTTAGCATCCTCCAAGGCAGTCGGCCAGAAGAAACCATGGCGGAAAGCCTTGGCCACGAGGGATCTTGAGGCTGCGTGGTGGCCGCATTCGCCTTGGTGGATGTCTTTGAGGATTGCCACTCCTTTTTATGGCTCGACGCAACGCTGGAAGACTCCAGTGACGCTGCGCTTCACAAGCTCTCTGTTGATTATTGTATATGCTGCGGCTCGTCGTTGCACTAGTCTTGCTGAGATCTCATCAGCCGGCAGCTCTCTGCTGACTAGGAACTTGAGGATGGGCTGGGCCCATGAGGGAGCTGTGACTTCTTCTTCTGTTAATGTAGCCACCATGACCCGGGTGGGTGGGTTGGGTGAGTCGGCCACCGCTTCTTGTGTCGTCGCAGTCCCCGGGCCGACTGCTGCAGTCCCCGAGCCGGGTTCTGAAGTCCCCGGGCCAGTTGTCGAAGTCCCCGTGCCGCCTGCGGGGTTTCTCCAGTCGGATCCGGCTGTATTTGGCGCAGGCGGTACGAAAATGGAATCCGAATCTGGAGACGGCTTGATGGACGGCTTGAGGAGGCGCTGGAGGGAGACGCCAGTCGGTATGGCTTGTCGGGTGGAGCCGATCCATGCTAGGGCATCTGCTTGGTCGTTGTCGGCCCTTGGCACGTGAAGGAACTCGCACCCCTTGAAGTATCCGCTGATCTGCTGGACGAGGAATCGATAGCTCGCCATGTTCGCGTCCTTGGCGTCCCAGTCGCCAGACGATTGCTGGACCACCAAGTTTGAGTCGCCGTAGCACAGGATCCGGCGTATGCCGAGCTCTTTGGCTAGCCGGAGCCCATGTACGAGCGCCTCGTACTCGGCCACGTTGTTGGAGGCGGCGAAGTGGATCTGCAGCATGTACTTGAGCTTGTCTCCTTTGGGAGAGGTGAGGATGATGCCGGCTCCCAAGCCGGTGCGCATCTTGGACCCGTCAAAGTGCATCCGCCAATGGGTAGAGTCGGGAGCCGGCGGTAAGTACTGGGTCTCGGCCCAGTCGACGAGGAAGTCGGCCAGTTCTTGGGACTTGATGGCGGTGCAGGGTTGGTAGAAGATCGTGTAGGGCGCCAGCACAATGGCCCATTTAGCCACCAGGCCGGATGCATCCCGGCTGCCTATGATCTCGGCGAGCGGGGCAGTGCACACGACCGTGATGGGGTGCTCTTGGAAGTAGGGCTTTAGTTTCTTGGCGGCTAAGTATACCCCATAGCACATTTTCTGGTAGTGCGGGTAGTTCTGCTTTGAGCTGGACAGCACTTCGCTGAGATAGTACACCGGCCTCTGGACTAGCTGGGCTTGGCCTTCTTCCGGGCGCTGGACCACAACAACAGTGCTGACGACTCGGCTAGTCGCGGCGATGTAGAGGAGCATGGGCTCCTTTTCAGTCGGCGCAGCCAGGACAGGCGGAGTGGTCAGCATTTTCTTGAACTCATGGAAGGCTTGGTCGGCTTGGTCGTTCCACTCGAAGTGAGTGGACTTCTTCATGAGTCGGTACAAAGGGAGAGCCTTCTCTCCTAGTTGGCTGATAAAACAGTTCAGGGAGGCTAAGCAGCCGGTGAACTTCTGCACATCTCGCAGCTTGGTGGGAATCTCCATCCTCTCGATGGCCTTGATCTTGACGGGGTTGCATTCGATGCCGCGTTCGGAGACCAGGAAGCCTAGCAGCTAGCCGGCTGGCACTCCAAACACGCACTTCTCGGGGTTGAGCTTGATTTGGAATCGGCGCAAGTTGGCGAATGTTTCTTTCAGGTCTTCCAGCAGGGTGCCGCACTTCTCTGTCTTCACCACAATGTCGTCTACATAGACGTGGGCATTTCTGCCGAGTTGTTTCAAGAGGCATTTCTGCATGCAACGCTGAAAAGTGGCACCGGCATTCCTCAAGCCGAATGTCATAGTCAGGTAGCAGAAAGCTCCAAAGGGTGTGATGAATGCAGTCTTCAGGCGGTCAGCTGGGTCCAACTTGATCTGATGGTACCCTGAGTACGCATCCAAAAAACTTAACAGCTCGCATCCGGCTGTGGAGTCTATCACTTGGTCAATCCGTGGCAGAGCAAACGGATCCTTTGGGCAGGCCTTGTTCAGGCTGGTGTAGTCTATACACATGCGCCACTTGTTATTCTTCTTCAGAACCAGAACTGGGTTGGCAAGCCATTCTAGAAAGAACACTTCCATGATAAAGCCAGCGGCAAGGAGCCGGGCTATCTCTTCTCCCACAATTCTTCGCTTCTCTTCGGACAGTCGGTGGAGGGGTTGCTTGACCGGCTTCGCGTCGGCTCGGACATGTAACTTGTGCTCGGCGAAATCCTTCGGGACACCCGGCATGTCCTTTGGGGACCATGCAAAGATGTCTCGATTCTCACGGAGGAAGTCGACGAGCTCGCCTTCCTATTTACTGTCCAAGTTCGCCCCAATGACAGCGAACCTCTCCGGGTTCTCCGGGTCCAGAGGTATCTTCTTTGTCTCTTTGGCAGGCTGGAAGGAGCCCTGCGCACCACAATCCTTGGGGTTGGGGGACAGGGCCGGCTGCTTCCCGGCCATGGCCACAACCCGTTCCAACATCTCCTTCTCTTCTGCCACCACGAGGGACTCGGCCAGCCGGCTACTGGCCATGGCGCACTCGATGGACTTCTTGTAGTCGCCGGCTACCGTGATGATCCCCTTCGAGCTCGGCATCTTCATCTTCAGGTAGGTGTAGTGGGGCACGGCCATGAACTTGGCCAGAGCAGGTCGGCCAAGCAGTGCATGATAGGGGCTCTCCAAATCCACTACCTCGAACCATATTGCTTCTCGGCGGAAATGATCTTTGTCTCCGAAGAGAACATCCATTTTGATCTTGCCGATTGGGGAGCAAGACAGGCCGGGGACGATACCATGGAAGACAGTGCGGCTCGGCATGAGCTGCTTCGCTTTGATGTTCAGCTTCTCCATGGTATCGTGGTACAGTATGTTGATACTGCTTCCGCCGTCTATCAGGACGCGGGAAAATCGAGTAGCTCGCCTCTCCGTCGCGAGGGTGACATCCAGGACCATCGCATAGGAGCCAGGAGAGGGCATCACCTCTGGGTGGTCGGCCTAGCTCCAGGTGATTGGCTTTTCGGACCAGTGCATGAACTCGGGGGTGCTAGTGGCGACTGCATTCACTTCTTGATGCTGTCGGCGTCGGCTGCGCTTGTCGTCGGCTTGACTGGTGAAGACGACGTAGGCGGCGTGCTCTTCGGGGAATTCGTCTTGGATGGCGCCGACTGCCGGCCGAGCCGCCGGCTGCTGAGGGGCTGGAGGCGGCGGGCCGGGAGGCGGAGGCGGCAGCATCCCCTCGCCCTTGGTGATGCGGGTGAGCCAATGGCATTTCCGAGTTGTGTGGTTGGACGGCTTCGCGCCGCTGCGGAACTTGCAGGGGGCGTCGAGGGCTTGCTCGTAGGAGAAAGACGGCTGCCAAGCCGGCCTGCCACCCTTCTTCTTGGGAGCGGGCCGTTCTTCGGGCTGCTCGTCTTCAACTGTGGCCACCTGCCGACTGGTGGAAGTCGGCATGGGGGCCATGCGCTTGTGATCGTTCTGGTAAGGGCGCCGATTGGGGTCGCCAGCCGGCGTCTTGGGAGCCGGAGCAATCACCTTCCCTGAGGCGTCTACTCGGAGCTCGGTCTTCATTGAGGAGTCGGCCGTGGCGTACTTGTCCGCAATGACCAGCAATTCGTCGAGGGTAGCCGGCTCGTCGCAGAGGAGTCGGTGCTTGAGGAGGGTGCCCTCACGGCACCCGGCAGTGAAGTACTCGATGGCCTGGACCTCGTGCACCCCCTCGCAGGAGTTGCGGAGCTCGGCCCACCGTGTGAGGTAGTCGCGGGTCGACTCGTTGGGCCCTCGGACGCAGAGGGAGAGCTGGTGAGGCTTGGGAGGCCGCTTGTAGGTGCTGGTGAAGTTGCGGACGAAGACTTCTGTGAAGTCCAGCCAACTGTTGATGCTGTAGGGCTTGAGGCTGTTGAGCCATGTGCGCGCCATGCCTTGCAGCATGAGGGGGACGTACTTCACGGCGACGCGCCGATTGCCGTTGGCTATGCTGATGGCCGTGGAGTAGTCGATGAGCCAATCTTCCGGCTTCACTGAGCCGTTGTACTTGGGCGTGTCTCTGGGGAGCGAGAACCCTTTGGGGAAGGGCTCATCGCGGATGCGGGGGCCAAAGCATGGCGGGCCGACATCATCTTCTTCTTCTAACGCCAAGGATCGAGCAAGGCGGTCGATCCGGTGGCGGGCGTCGCTCTCGCCGATTCCTTCTCGGCGGCCGAGTCGGTCGCCAAGAGTCGGGTGCGTGATAGGCGGCGGAGTGAGGCGTCTCTCTCTTCGAGGCGGGGGAGGAGGCAAATCTCCTTGGTGTTCTACTGCTCGAGGGCGGCCCTCCGCGTCGCGCTCGATGGTGATGCGAGTCCGGCTGCGGCTGGCAACCGTCTCCTTGTCTTTCTTTTGGCGTGCGCCGCTTGCAGTCGGCGAGCGGGACGTCGCGGCGTGCTCCCGGCGCGGGGGATGACTATCAGCACGGGCGCCGGCTTCGTGCCGTTCTGCAGCCGCGTCGATCAGCTGCTGGATCCGTCTTGTCATGTAAGGGAGCTCATCGGCTCCCAGCCCATTGAGCTCTTCTGCAGCCGCCTGAGCGGCTCGCAGATTCTCGAGCGGGGTGGCGTAGACGGGGCGATCTGCCCCCAGCATGCTGGCGACGGCTGCGCCGCGCTTCTGGACGAAGCCGGCTCGACTTGGGCCGCTAGGCGGCGGCGTACCGAAGGCGGCGCGGTCCACTTCGCGCTGGTGGGCCTCGGTGAGGCGTCTCATGGAGGCTATCTCCCGGCCCTCCGCGATGAGGGCGAGGCGGCGTGCCTCCAGGGTCTCGGCGTCGGCATCGGCCGGGATGGGGACGGAGAGGTCGTGCATCGCCGCTTGCAGGGCGTCGTGGGCGTTCTCGCCTGAGTTGGCGACGTGGCTGATGACCAGCACTTCGGTGACAGCGCTGCTGCCGCTGTCAGCTCAAGGGAGGGGGTCGTCGAAGACCACCATGTCGGAGGGGTAGGCGTCAAGCGATGCTGTGTCGGAGCCGACCGACTCCACATCTGCAGCAGGCTCGCTGGAGACGTGAAGCTGGTCGAGGAGGCTGACGAGGCAGCTCTCGGGGCAGTCCGTGCCTGCGTCGGACGCAGGCTCGTCGGAGATGCGAGTCTCGCCGAGCAGATCGGCGAGGCAGCTCGCAGCGCAGGCGTCATCGACGCCTTGCAGCGCGTCGAGGCAAACGCCATCGGGCACAGCAGGCTGGCTGCGCTCGCGGGGGAGGAAGAGGGTTCCCGTCCAGAACAGGTCTCCGGACGAGGTGCACCTGGCCCCACGGTGGGCGCCAAATGTCGGGTGGTTGGTGCGACATATGCCAACGGATGGCTTATCATTGTGGGTGCCAATAAGACATCGCCGGTGCCTGGAAACGGGATGAGGCGAAGACATGCACGCCGGCGGATCTTACCCAGGTTCGGGGCTCTCCGAGGAGATAACAGCCCTAGTCCTGCTCTGCGGAGTCTCCGCATGATCACTAGATCAAGGAAAGGTAGCTACAATCGCTCCTAGAGCTGTTGGGTTCAAGGGAGAAGAGGAACAAGGCTAGTTCTTGCCTCTCTCTATCTCTATGGTGTGTGTGCTGTGTTTAGAAGCTAACCCTTTGCATGGGTGCCCCGGGGGGTTTATATAGGCCTACCCCCCAGGGGTACAATTGTAATCCGGCTGGGCTCTGGTCCCAGCCGTCAGTGTCTACGCTCGCTGGCTTCTCCGCCGGCTATTGGGGCCGCCGACTAGTGGGTCCCGCCGGCTGCCGGCCTCTTGGTCGACAGGCCGGCCCCACCGCCAAGGATCTTGTCGGCGGCTGCTTACTTTAGCCTCGCCCTTGATGACGAGGGCTTCGTCGAGGTAATCATGGGTACAGTGGGCCGCCTCGAGGGCCCTTACTGTGCCTTACCTCGTCTTGTCTCCTTAATGGGGCGCATGCTTCGAGGGAGGGGGTAGCCGATTTCTGGGGGCCGGCTACGCCCTTGGCCGATTGGGGGAGGCCAGGCCGCCTCCGTGCCTCTCTCTGACGGAAAGGGCCCGCCGCCCGTGGTCCGTACGGGAGTCGGTCATGGATGACGTTGAGGCTAGCATGGCTACAGTGCCGAGCCGGACGGGAGACGGCCGTCCCGTACGGCTTCCTGTGGCCATGCCTGCCTCGGGCTTCGGGGGTAGTGGGCCACACTGTGGCCACGCCCCGTCTTGTCACCGTTATGTGGGTGTAGCTTTGGTGGTTGTGGTCTCGGCCGGCTCCTTGGAGTCAGCACTCTTCGAGGCCAGCTTCCTGGAGTCGGCCACCCCGCAGTTGTCCTGGGGAGGGAGGTTGCTTGAGGCCGGGCCGCCTTCCGTGAGTCGGCTTCAGAGGTAGCCGGCCAGGGAAGGGGGTCCAATGCTTGGAATGCTTGAAGGCCCAAAGGCCTGATAATTTTTTTTAGAAGAACCAGGGGCAGTCGGTTAGGCTACCCATGGCCATTTACTCCAACATTCCTCGTCGACTGGGCCGAGACCCAGTACCTACCACCAGCCCCCGACTCTACCCATTGCCGGATGCACTTTGACGGGTCCAAGATGCGCACCGGCTTGGGAGCCGGCATCGTCCTCACCTCTCCCAAAGGCGACAAGCTCAAGTACACGCTACAGATCCACTTCGCCGCCTCCAACAACGTGGCCGAGTACGAGGCACTCGTACATGGGCTCCGGCTAGCCAAAGAGCTCGGCATACGCCGGATCCTGTGTTACGGCGACTCAGAATTGGTGGTCCAGCAGTCGTCTGGCGACTGGGACGCCAAGGACGCGAACATGGCGAGCTACCGATTCCTCGTCCAGCAGATCAGCGGATACTTCGAAGGGTGTGAGTTCCTTCACGTGCCAAGGGCCGAGAACGACCAAGCAGATGCCCTAGCACGGATCGGCTCCACCCGACAAGCCATACCGACTGGCGTCTCCCTCCAGCGCCTCCTCAAGCCGTCCATCAAGCCGTCTCCAGAGTCGGACTCTATCTTCGTACCACCTGTGCCAGATGCAGCCGGATCCGACTGGAGGAACCCCGCAGGCGGCACGGGGACTTCGACAACTGGCCCGGGGACTGCCATAGTCGCACCCGGCCCGGGGACTTCAGAACCCGGCCCGGGGACTGCAGCAGTCGGCCCGGGGACTGCAGCAATGCAAGAAGCGGTGGCCAACCCCAATTCCACGCCACCCAACCCACCCACCAGAGTCATGGTGGCTACACTAACAGAAGAAGAAGTCACAGCTCCATCATGGGCCCAGCCCATCCTCAAGTTTCTAGTCAGCAGAGAGCTGCCGGCTGATGAGATCTCAGCAAGACTAGTGCAACGACGAGCTGGAGCATATGCAATAATCAACAGAGAGCTTGTGAAGCGCAGCGTCACTGGAGTCTTCCAGCGTTGTGTCGAGCCAGAAAAAGGAGTGGCAATCCTCAAGGATATCCACCAAGGCGAATGCGGCCACCACGCAGCCTCAAGATCACTTGTGGCCAAGGCTTTCCGCCATGGTTTCTTTTGGCCGACTGCCTTGGAAGATGCCAAAGAGATAGTCAAGAGCTGCAGAGGATGCCAAGTCTTCAGTTCCAAGCAACACCTCCCGGCTTCTGCACTCAAGACCATTCCCCTCACCTGGCCCTTTGCCGT
Organism: Aegilops tauschii subsp. strangulata; assembly: GCF_002575655.3. Taxonomy (NCBI): domain Eukaryota; kingdom Viridiplantae; phylum Streptophyta; class Magnoliopsida; order Poales; family Poaceae; genus Aegilops; species Aegilops tauschii. The sequence continues at coordinate 399,518,071 of NC_053040.3, read as the reverse complement.
CTGGGGACTGGACATGGTGGGCCCTTTCAAGACAGCCCGCGGCGGCTTGACACACCTGCTTGTCGCCGTGGACAAGTTCACCAAGTGGATCGAAGTGAAGCCGATCAAGAAGCTGAACGGGCCGACTGCCGTGACATTCATCACTGACATCACTACTCGGTACGGCGTGCCGCACAGCATCATCACCGACAACGGCATGAACTTTGCCAAAGGAGCACTGGCACGTTTCTGCGCGACGCAGGGCATCCGACTGGACTTAGCGTCCGTTGACCACCCGCAGTCAAACGGCCAAGTCGAGCGAGCAAATGGACTCATCCTCTCCGGCATCAAGCCCCGACTGGTTGTACCACTGGAGCGATTGGGCGGCTGCTGGCTCGATGAGCTGCCGGCTGTCCTCTGGAGTCTGCGCACGACACCCAACAAGTCAACCGGCTTCACTCCGTTCTTCCTTGTATATGGTGCCGAGGCTGTCATCCCAACCGACATTGAGTTCGACTCGCCTCGGGTCACCATGTACACGGAGGCAGAGGCCAAGGAAGCAAGAGAAGACAGCGTCGACCTACTAGAAGAAGGCCGACTGTTAGCACTCAGCCGGTCCGCCATCTACCAGCAAGGGCTACGCCGCTACAACAATCGCAAGGTCAAGCCAAGATCCTTCCAAGAGGGCGACCTTGTGCTTCGGCTGATCCAGCGAACAGCCGGCCAGCACAAGCTCTCGGCCCCTTGGGAAGGCCCCTTCGTCATCAGCAAGGCACTAGGCAACGACTCCTACTACTTGATCGACGCGCAAAAACCAAGAGCACGCAAAAGAGACGACTCCGGCAAGGAGTCGGAGTGACCATGGAACGCGAACCTCCTGAGAAGATTTTACAATTGAAAGTAGTATGTATCATGCTACCCTTTTGTATTAAGCACGAACCAACAGGCCCCCCGAACAGTACTCGGGGACTGCCTTTATTTATCTATGAATGACGAGTGTCATATCCATGAATGTATTATTACATTTGATTTCTTGTCTGGCACCGGGTTCAACTAGTCGGCCCGGGGACTGGCCGCCTTGAGCTATATTAAAAGTTCTACCAGAAGTCAGACAAGTAGTGTGCCGGCTCCCGAGTCCTCTCTTGTTGAAAGTCGCGCAGTGGGGTGACCAACAAGGCCCCCTCCGCCATCGCCACAGATGCAGCCTCCGCTTGGGCCTTGGCTGCGGTGCCGGCGCGCACCTTCGCCGCCTCCTCCTCCTGCGCCGCCTGGGCCGCGGCCGCCTTCCGTGCCTCCGCCTCCCGCGCCTCCCGCTCCTCCCACACCTGCCGCGCGTTCCGTTCCGTCGCCGCCTGAAGGTCGGCACGGGGGTCCACGCGGCGAGTGGTGCTCCCAGATCCCCTCGGCGACTCAACGACGGAGGCGGCAGCCGCCCGCTCGAGCGACAATGGAGCTCTGGTTGTTTGGAGAAAAAGACAAGGATTCAGGAACCACCAGAGAAAAGAAAGAAAAAAGAGTACACGAAGGAGTTTGAACTTACGCCGACACCGCCTGTGGCTGCTTCACCGTCTTGCGAAAGCGAGCCGCCTTCGCGGCCGCCTCCTCCCGCCTGGTCGCCGCCGCCCCGCCCCTGGGCTTCCTCGTCCGACTGCCGAACAAACCCTGTGCGGCGCGATGCTTTTGCCCGCCGCCCCGAGCAGGTGGTGTAGCGGAGGAACCCGCGCCGCGGCCAGATGCCAGCTGACGGCGCGGGACGACTTCGGCCTCGTCGTCGTCCGGCCAGTCGTCGAAGGTGACTCCGTGCCCGGAGTCGCCTGCTTCGCCGCCGGCTTGGCCACCACCCGGCTCGGTGTTGTCATCCATAGCGGCCGCCCCCAAGTCGGGGTCCTCCAGATCGTGCTCCGTCCGGTCGGGGGCGAATCGGCGCTCCGCGTCCGACCCGCCTGCAGGCCGAAGAAGAGGGCACTGTCGAAAACAAGCCGACTGATCAGAATCGGCCAAAAGGAACTCGGCAACAAAACTGAGAAAAGAAGAAAAGACAAGGAGAACATACCGTAGGCGGCGGATTGGCTCGGCAATATGGCTCCTTGCCGAACTGCCACTCTTCGGAGAGTTTGCAGTTCGCAAGGTAGTTCACCATATAGGCCACCTCATCGTGCGGCATGTCCTTGGTACACATCCGGCTCGGATCGAGCTGGCCACTCATCTGACAGATCAGATGAGGGCGGCTCGGGAGCGGGAGTACCCGGCGCATGACGAAGGCGGCCAGCAGGTCGGACCCCGATAAGCCCTCCGACTGGGTCAGCCCTCGCACTCGGGCGACGGCTGCGGTTCCAGCCGGTGTCAGCGTCACGGCCCGGTAGGACCACTGGGCCGCCTGCCCGCCGGTGGGCCGGCTACGTAAGCCGGCAGGTTGACGTAGTCGCCCTGCGGGGCGACGTTCCTGACGTAGAAGTACGACTTTTGCCATAACTTCACCGAGTGGATCAGCGTGATGACGGGGAAGGGTGACGAAGGCAGACAGCAGCACCACCGCGTTCGGGGTGAGGTGGTGCGGCTGGAGCTGGTAGAACTCGAGCCAAGAACGGAAGAAAGCGCTCATGGGCAGCCCGATGCCGCGCAGGAAATGCGAGCGGAAGACCACCCGCTCGCCCTCCCACGGCTCCGGCGTAATCTCCTTCGCCGGCGCGAGGCGGACCTCCACCTTGTCCGCGTCGGGCAGCCGCCGTGTCTTGCGGAGGAATTCGACGTGATCCTCGTGGACGTTAGAGCCGTCCCAATCCCCGCCATACTGCTCCGTGGCGGGAGGCATGGCGAAAACGAGCGCAGCGGCGGAGGAACGAGTGGTGGAAGAGCGCGGCGGCGAGGCGCTGTTGCAAGAAACGGCAGGAGGAAGAAGATGGTGGAAGGAGGAGGAGCGTGCGAGAGCCTGCCTCTCTCCCTCTCCCCCTACTTATAGCTTCGCGAGGTGAAGCCGGGGAGGCCGGACGTGGGGTGAGACGTAGGATTAACTGCACCCACTCCCCCCACGCCTCGCGATTATTACGCCCTAAAGGCGTGCCGAAACCGCCGCAGGGAGACGTGCGGGCGGTTTCGGGCTACAAAGGATCCACGCTTGGGCCCGGGCATGGGCATGGCGGGCCCCCGCCCTGCGGCGACGTCCCGTCGCGCGCGTGGGCTGGCAGGTTTTTTAGCCTAGAGAGGCCACGTGGTTCGCAAGCGGCAAGTGGCCGGCCCGCGGCCCGGTGCACGCGCTGGCGAGCTCTCGCCCTCCGACTCCGAAATTTTTGGCCAAGACGACGCGCCTAACCAAAGCCGGCTCCCAGCTGCCGGCTTGTCAAGATAGGAAGCTGATCGAGCTTCTCGACTCCTACCCAACCTCGAAGCCCAATCAGCTTCGGGGACTACTGTCGGAGTAAATAGCCACGGGTAACCTAACCGACTGCCCCTAGCTCTTCAAAAAATTATCAGGCCCTTTGGGCCTTCAAGCATTTCAAGCATTGGGCCGCCTTCCCCGGCTGGCTACCTCCGAAGCCGACCCTCCGAAGGCGACCCAGCCACAGCAACCTCCCCCCCAAGATAACCACGGGGTGGCCGACTCCAGGGAGCCGGCCATAAAGGGTGCCGACTTCCCAGAGCCGACCACGAGGAGCGCCGACTCCAAGAAGCCGGCCAAGACCGCAACCACCAAAACTACACCCACATAACGGTGACAAGACGGGGTGTGGCCACAGTGCGGCCCACTACCCCCGAAGCCCGAGGCAGGCATGGCCACAGGACACCGTACGGGACGGCCATCTCCCATCCGGCTCGGCACTGTAGCCATGCTGGCCTCAACGTCATCCACGACGGACGCCAGTACGGCCCACGGTCGGCGGGCCCCTTTAGCCAGAGAGAGGTGCGAAGGCGGCCCGGCCTCCCCTGGTCGGCCAAGGGCGTAGCGGCCTCTGGAAGCCGGGTACCCCTTCCCTCGAAGCGTGTGCCACATTAAGGAGACTAGACGAGGTAAGGCTACAGTGAGAGCCCTCGAGGCGGCACACTGTAGCCACTCTTACCTCAACGAAGCCCTCGTCATCAGAGGCGAGGCTACAGTAAGCAGCCGCCGACAAGACCCTAGGCAGTGGGGCCGGCCTGTCGACCGAGAGGCCGGCAGCCGGCGGGACCCACCAGTCGGCAGGCCCCAGCGGCCGGCGGAAAAGCCGGCGAGCGCAGACACTGACGGCTGGGACCCGCGCCCAGCCAGATTACAATTGTACCCCCGGGGGGTAGGCCTATATAAACCCCCCGGGGCACCCATGCAAAGGGTCGGCTTCTTAGAGTTACACACACCCCATAGAGAGAGGGAAGCAAGAGCTAGCCTTGTTCTTCTTCTCCCTTGAACCCAACAGCTCTAGGAGCATTTGTAGCTACTCTTTCTGATCTAGGGGTGTTATCTCCTCGGAGAGCCCCGAACCTGGGTAAGATTCGCCAGCGTGCATGTCTTTGCCTCATCCCGTTTCCAGGCACCGGCGACGTCTTACTGGCACCCACCATGATAAGCTACCCGTTGGCATCTGTCGCACCTAGCACCCGACAAGAAGACGACGATCCTCGGCAAGATCCTTGCCGAGGAGATCCACAAGACCCCCGGTGAGATCCTTGCCGGGGACAAAAATGCTACCGCGGCAAGACCCTTGCCGGGGCCCCGGAAAGACACTTGCCGAGGACGCCTGCGGGTCCACAGCCATTCCCGCATCAACCAAGACTCCGACGCTGTTCGCATGCAGCTACCAGCCCAACCAGCTGGGCAGGCACCTGCATGGCAACATGCGGCTTCCAGACCAACTCAGCAAGCACCTGCGTGGTGGCGTGCAGATATTCGTGAAGGCCCTGCCACCGCGCCACCTCAGCAGCCTGCCTGCCTATATGGCGCTGCACACATCGCTGGCCTGGGCGCGTGTCGAAGCGAGGCGGAGCAGCGACGGACGGGACGGGCCTCGTTCCCGTCGCCGATAAAGCTAATGGACACCTAAGTAGCGCATTTAATGCGCTTTGTCCCGTAATGCCAGGCAATAAGCTCGTGCACTGTACACCTTTCCACCTCCTGTGTGCCACTGTGGCAACCCCTTTTCGGCTATAAAAGGAGGCCCAAGGCATACTGGAGAGGGATTCGGCTCTTTGGAACTACGCGGCCACCGTAGCTAGTTGGAGAGCTCAAGAACACTCTGAAATACACACCAAAGCAGGACTAGGGTATTACGCATCTTCGCGGCCCGAACCTGGGTAAACGGTCTTTGTGCTAGCTCCTAAACCTGCTCTTCTCAGAACCCCGCGCCTGCCAACCGTAGAAGGGATTCCAGTGATCCCATAGGTGTCGTTTCCCCAACATATTTGGCGCGCCAGGTAGGGGGCGCAGTTGTGATAATCTGGTTTAGCAGCCAGCTTAGTAGCTCCTCGTGGCCATGGCTTCTAAAGAAGAAGACGACCAAGAGAACGACGCCGTCTACAAGCACGAAGGGCGCCGGTGCGGCGACAGGAAAGCTAAGTCATGCCGAACTTTAAATATTTCCTTTTTATATAAGGTTATTCCCCTCGGAGATCTCGTTCTTTGTATGGAAAACCTGCACGCAATGGGGCCATTCCGCTAATGGCAACGCCCTTACTCTGTTTCGATTGTGCTCAACAGCTTAAGCGGCCGCGCCGGGAACGGCACGGTAGCCTTCCGCAATTGACAACGCTCTCGATTCTGACTCGAGTCAAGCTCGATAGTTCGAGCGGCCGCGTTGAGAGTGGTAAGGTGGTTTGCCTGGCAGCAAGCACAGCCGGCAGGCTATCGAGGATCCGTCCTTGAGGCGCTAAGGCTTGGGTTTACGCACCGGCCAGCCTACGCAAGGAAACGTAGGGTGGACATACAGAGAGAGATTGAACAGGAAAATAATATGCGTCAATTTAAAAGTACCGCAGAGTTAAATTACATCACTTGTTGCCGCAGTTCTAACTAGAGATAAAAATTGTCTTGGTAATGAACTTGCAGCAGAGATAAGAAACGGGGTGCCTAGTCCTGGCACTGGCCCTCTACCCTCTGGACTCCATCGATGCGGCTGATGACGGGCTCGATACGCTCCCTGAGCAGTGCGAGGTCCACATCCTCCGACAAGCTCTCCAGGCTCTCCAGCGCAGCATCGAAGTCGAGGTTGGGATTCCAGTATGCCACCTTGGTGAGAACCTTGGTCATGGCACCCCGGCAAAGCCTCCGGGCCTCATTGGCCAGGAAAGTCGCCCTGGTGGAGAAGAAATGCTCCAGGGCTCCAAGAACACCCTCGAAGAACAGGGTCAGGTTGGCACTGGGCTCGCGTTGCGCTCCGGGTGTACTTCACATTTGGCATCCCCATGGTGGCCAGCTGTGAGGTGATCCTGCCGGCGACATCTTCGAGGCGGCCTATCCAGCGGTTCTCGCCCTCCACAAAATCCTTGTGGTTGGCGGCTTCATTCTTCCGCAGCTGCTTCTCGGCCTCTAGATCCTTGGCAGTGTCCCCTCCCGGGCCTGGGCCTCCGAGAGCGTCCTTTCAAGACCCTCCAGCTCCAGCTTCAGATCTTTGATGGAGTCGTTGGCCTTGGAGAGCTGCTCAGCCTTGCGGAGGACTGCGCCCTGCGCCTCCACCAGGGCACCGTTGAGCGTGTCCTTCTCTTTGGCCAGCTTCAGGGCCTGATCCTTCAGCCCGTCCAGCTCCACCTCCAGCTCCACCTCCAGCTCTTTTACCTTGCCGGCGTGAGCCAGAGCCTGGGCATCGAGTACCTGCTTGTGCCTCTGCTCCAGCTCCTGGGTCTGCTGCACGACAAGCTTCTCCACCTCCTCGTCCTTGCCACGGAGCGTTGCGGCGAGCCTCTCCTCGCACGCGGCAAGGTCCTCCTCCTGGGAGTTTAGCGCAGCCTGCTGCTGGCGCTGAGCGGCCTCCTGCTTCGCCAGTTCCCGGGCCTTCTCGATGTCGGCCTGCTTCATGATGAGCGCCAGGTCGCGCTCAGCCAGCGTCCTGGGCGGCCTTCAGGTCCTTGTGGGCCTCGCGGAACCAAGCCTGCGCCTCGGCGACACGCCCCTTGAGGTCCGCCTCCGCCTTGTCCACCACCGCCATCCTGGAATTGGCCTTGTCCAGGCGGGCACAGTGAAGCGCCTGGAGCTTCTGGAAGTTGGCACTCATGGCCCGAAGGAGCCGCTCTTCCTAGGAACCGCCGCCACCAGCGCTCGGCTCATCAACAACCTCAAGCCCGGCGGCCGCAAGCACTTCGTCGTCAAACACCTCCCCCTCGATGGCGCCCTGGTGCTCGCCGTCCCTGGGAGGTGGACGAACAGGTCATCACTCACATTCAGATACCTGCCGGAGCCAGAGGCAACGGAGGAGGAGGGTTGGTCGTCAACCACCTCCTCCTCGGCAGCGGCCTTGCCGGCCTCCCCGGTAGGCCCCTTGCCAGCCTCCTCGGCGGCAGCCTTGCCGGGTTCCCGGGCGGACCCCTTGGCGGCGCCCTCAGCAGCATCCTTAGCGGCCTCCTCGGTGGCGATCTTCTCGGCCTCCGCCGCGGCATCTTTGGTGACGTCCTCGATGATGGTGTGTATGTCCTCCCGGTCCGCCGAGGGAGGATCTGAATACCGAGAAGGGGATGAGGCGAATCCGAGACCAAGATTCAGAAAGAACAGAAAAAGAATAGGGACGGAAAGCGAGTGACTTACCCATGCCGGGCTGGGAAGAAGAGGTCCCCTCCCCGCATACATCTGGCGCTGAGGCGAAGCCACCAGCGCCTGAGTTTGCCTCCTCCTCCTCCATGTGCATGGGCTCGGTGCCTGGCGCCCTTGCCGGGAACGCCCCTCGGGGCGACATGGTCGATGGGGGTGGCGTGTTGGGGGTAGCCCTTGGTGGCTCCTCCTACTGTTGCCCTCCTCCTACAACCACTGCAAGGTCAGCGCCGAAGGATCGTACCCCCGACACACGTTGACAAGGGGTGAGTGATGAGCTTACGCTGGGGGCTGCGCCGGCGGCTGCTGTCCGGGCTGCTCAACACCACCAGCGGTGTACCAGAAGTACCTGCCGGGGGCTGGCCGCTCGCCGAAGCCTTGGCTCTCTTCACCCTCTGGGCCAGTGTCTCCGCATCCCTGCAATGAAAGAAACAAATCAAGATAAGCGGCACGGTTTGAGGAGGCAGAGATGGCAAGAAAAAGGGAACAAGATACTTACTCGTCCTCCACCTCCTCCTCTGTTGCCTTCCTCTTCCTCCTTGGGCTGAGGGACCCAAAATCGAAGACAACCTCCGCGTCGTCATCTGCAGGAGGAGGGGAAGCAGATGGTGTCCGTGGACGCTTGGACGAAGCAGAGGCAGTTGCCTTCTTCTTCGCCACCGCGGCTTTCACCACTTTCCTCTCCGCTGCGGCCCTCGTCTGGCGCACGAACACCCCTGGGTTTGTTGTGGCTGCACGGCCCTGACAGGCCAGACTGGCTCGCCAGAGCTGGGCCGTCGCAGGACTAGCCCTCTCCCTGTTGCCGGGGGGTCGACAGTCTCAACCTCCTCCTTCGACAGCTCGTCGACCATGTCTTCGATGGGAGGGGCCCCAGTGCCGGCACTGCTTGCCTCCCCAGCGGCCTCCGCCGCGGCCTTGTCCTCCACGCCACCGGCACTCCCGGCCTCCCTGGCGAGCTCCGCCTCCGCCGCCCTGGCGGCGATGTAGTCCAGCTCCGCCTGGGTGGTGTCCTAGACGAGTCGCGGCTCGGCGCTGATGTACTTCTCCTCCAAGGTGTCAAAAAACTCCTACACTTGATCCTCCGGCGGCTCGGCCTAAGTTGAGACGAGGCCCTGTGCGTTGAACTCCGGCATCATGGCGATAATGTCGTTTCAGCGCGAGTTATTGCTCAGCGGGACCACCCCCGCCGACAACCCGAACAAGGGCCCCTTGGCGACCTTGCCGGTTTTGGCAGCCTTGCCGGACCGCTCGACCTTGCCGTCGCGGTTCACGTCGACCTGGAAGAGCCACTGACAGAAGTGGGCATGCCCCATCACCGTGAAGTTGTGGTCGAGGCCGGGGCGAAGCCTCATGATGTCGGCCGTGTTCGTAAAGAGCCAGGCCGGCCTCCCCTTGTTTTGTAGCAAAGCGATTCGGCGGCGGATGAGATCTGCCCCGATCATCTCAAGGGTGAGCCCAGCCTCGGTGAGGCAGAGAATCCTGGTGATGGCAACCGTGAGCTTCGCGTCATCGGCGTCGACATCGCTCCAGTCATTTCGACGAACCGGCAGCGCCTGGCGAACCCGGCAGAAATCTTGTGGATCATCTTCCTCAATCCAGCACCACCGGCCCCGCCACTCCTCCCACCTCTCCTTCTGAGCGCCCTCCGGGTATGTCCCCTTGGACCTTGAGATCCAGCCGACGCAACCGGAAATGGTGCCCCCTTTTGGATCCGAGGGAAGAAGTAGTGGCGGAAGAGCGCCGTGTTGGGATGCACCCCGGCGAAACCCTCGCAGAGGTGCGCAAAGAGTGCCATGCACGCGACGACATTTGGAGTAAAATCCAGAAGGTGGAAGTCGTAGGTGTGCATGACGTCATTGAAGAAATCAGACAAGGGGGGGCAGAGGCCGCAGGAGAAGTAATCGACGAAGAATGGGTACCAATTTGGGCCGGCTTCGGCAAAAGCAGCGGGGATGACGCGCGTGGCTGGATGCCCCATCGTCTCGCCCCCCGTCTTGCACCCCCACAGGTGTTTGAAGTAGTCCCGGAGTTCGACCGCGTCGACCGTCGACGGAAAGTAGGCGTGCTGCGTCCACCACACCACCAACTCGCTCTCCGGCGGCTCCTTCTCCCCGGCATCCTTGGCCGCCCCCTTGCCTCTGCTGGTTTTGGGCGCCATGGCGGTTGAGGAGGACAAAGGCACGGCGGCGGCGAAAGGGGGCAAAAGCTCAAGAGGGAGGAAGAAGGGGACGGCGGTTCCAAGATTGGAGAAGGCGCAGGGGGTAAATGAGCAGTGCACCCGCGGTTATTCCTTTTTACGGGGAAGGCGCGGGCTGCCTCTTTTCCCATTAACTGCGATGTGACACATGCGTGCGGAGAGCGCCCCATGCATGACCCCCACGTCACGCACGACCCTCCATGTCTCGCGTTCAACACGGGTCGTGGAGAAGCGCAGCGGATGAAAAGTTACTGCGGTAAAATCCGCCCCACCTGCCCGCGCACTGTTCTAGGCCTAGCCCAACAACACGTCGCGCTTATGTGTGGCCCAGCTCCGAGGGCTCCTATCGGTGTACGAAAGTAGGGGCTCTCCTTTTGACCCCTTTACTTGTGCACGGGCAGTCAGAGCCGCACCCGCGGCCACACTTAACAAGGCAGAGGAGGGAAGCCGGAGGGAAACCGAAGCACAAGGCCAACAAAAACAACGCCAAGACCAAGAACACAAAGAGCAGAGGGACGAAGCAGGTTCCCCCGGCAAGACCCTTGCCGGGGCAGCCTCAGCAGCCCCGGCAAGAGCCTTGCCGGGGCAGCTCGCCCAACACCAGCGGCTCTTTGGAACTACGCAGCCACCGTAGCTAGCTCGAGAGCTCAAGAACACTCTGAAATACACACCAAAGCAGGACTAGGGTATTACGCATCTTCGCGGCCCGAACCTGGGTAAACAATCTTTGTGCTAGCTCCTAAACCTGCTCTTCTCACAACCCCGCACCCGCCAACCATAGAAGGGATTCCAGTGATCCCATAGGTGTCGTTTCCCCGACACAGTGTGATATTAGTTGCATCTTTCATATGATTTATAGCATGCACTGCTTCTAATTTGTTGAAATGCCATTTATGATGGGACGCTTTTAACTTGGCAGAGTCATATTGGTTGCATCTTGCATGTGGTGTCTAGCTTGCATTGCTTCTTATTTGTTGAAATGGTTTCTGCTTAGTTTACACAAATAGTTGTGAATATGTCATGCCGTCCTGTTTTTCATATTATTCCATCCTGGAATCATGTGTTTGCCTTACATCAAAGTAGTGATTGTCAATATCATGCACGAATGAGTTCTGAAGAGTGAATTTTATTGCTTTTTCTTGTCGGTTTACTTGACAATTCAAAATCAATAAAGCGGAAGGAAGTTAGCAAGGCAGCAGATGATGGTGCTCTGATGTCTACTAGGCAACCTTCTCCTTGTAGACGTTGTTGGGCCTCCAAGTGTAGAGGTTTGTAGGACAGTAGCAAATTTCCCTCAAGTGGATGACCTAAGGTTTATCAATCCGTGGGGGTGTAGGATGAAGATGGTCTCTCTCAAACAACCTGCAACCAAATAACAAAGAGTCTCTTGGGTCCCCAACACACCCAATACAATGGTAAATTGTATGGGTGCACTAGTTCGGCGAAGAGATGGTGATACAAGTGCAATATGGATGGTAGATATAGGTTTTTGTAATTTGAAAATATAAAAACAGCAAGGTAACTAATGATAAAAGTGAGCGTAAACGGTATTGCAATGCTAGGAAACAAGGCCTAGGGTTCATACTTTCACTAGTGGAAGTTCTCTCAACAATAATAACATAATTGGATCATATAACTATCCCTCAACATGCAACAAAGAGTCACTCCAAAGTCACTAATAGCGGAGAACAAACGAAAATATTATTGTAGGGTACGAAACCACCTCAAAGTTATTCTTTCGGATCGATCTATTTAAGAGTTCATACTAGAATAACACCTTAAGACACATATCAACCAAAACCCTAATGTCACCTAGATACTCCAATGTCACCTCAAGTATCTGTGGGTATGATTATACGATATGCATCACACAATCTCAGATTCATCTATTCAACCAACACAAAGAACTTCAAAGAGTGCCCCAAAGTTTCTACCAGAGAGTCAACACGAAAACGTGTGCCAACCCCTATACATAAGTTCACAAGGTCACGGAACCCGCAAGTTGATCAGCAAAAGATAAATCAAGTGAATCAGGTGATATCCCATTGTCACCATAGATAAGCACATGCAAGACATACATCAAGTGTTATCAAATCCTTAAAGTCTCAATCCGATAAGATAACTTCAAAGGGAAAACTCAGTCCATTACAAGAGAGTAGAGGGGGAGAAACATCATAAGATCCAACTATAATAGAATAGCTCGCGATACATCAAGATCGTACCACCTCAAGAACACAAGAGAGAGAGATCAAACACATAGCTACTGGTACATACCCTCAGCCCCGAGGGTGAACTACTCCCTCCTCGTCATGGAGAGCGTCGGGATGATGAAGATGGCCATCGATGATGATTCCCCACTCTGGCAGGGTGCCGGAATAGGGTCCCGACTGATTTTTGGTGGCTACAGAGGCTTGCGGCGGCGGAACTCCCGATCTATTCTGCTCCCCGATGTTTTTAGGGTATATGGATATATATATAGGTGAAAGAAGTCGATAAGGGGAGCCACGAGGGTGGGGGCGCGCCCAGGGGGGCAGGCGCGCCTCCCTGCCTCGTGGCCACCTCGAAGCTTCCCTGACTTCAACCCCAAGTCTCCTGGATCACGTTCGTTCCAAAAATCATGCTCCTGAAGGTTTCATTCCGTTTGGACTCCGTTTGATATTCCTTTTTTGTGAAACACTGAAACGAGGGAAAATACAGAAACTAGCACTGGGCTCTGGGTTAATAGGTTAGTCCCAAAAATAATATAAAAGTGCATAGTAAAGCCCATTAAACATCCAAGATGGATAATATAATAGCATGAATACTTCATAAATTATAGATACGTTGGAGACGTATCAGCATCCCCAAGCTTAATTCCTGCTCGTCCTCGAGTAGGTAAATGATAAAAGAAATAATTTATGAAGTGTGAATGCTAGCAGGTGCATAAGTTTGATCAATGATAATTTCAATCACATTTTCTAGCATCATTATATGTCATACCAGTAGCTCAACTCATAGAACTTTTCATGATCAAGTAACAAGCTATTAACATGTTAAAGTATAGATCATAAACTTTATTGAAAACTAACAAACTGTGTTATTAGTCATCAAACAATTACAATTCATCTTTTTTTCAGGAAGAGTCTATGTGAGAGCTTTGATTTAGCAAATCCCACATACTCAACTATCATATAGTCTTCCATGATTGCTACCACTCAAAGCATATTTTTAGAACAAATAGCATCCATCGAACACAGAGAAAGATAGGGGCTTAATGTTTCGCCTCCCAACTTATTTATCATATAGATAATTGTCAACAATAATAATTCATGATCAAATATATTTGAATGGCCATATATGCTTAGATCTTTCCATCACATGATGCTTGCCAACTAAAGAGTAGGTTGGAATGAGAAGGAATACTACTGACTCTTGCATAAAAGCAAAAGATAGGCCCTTCGCAGAGGGAAGCAGGGATTTGCAGAGGTGCCAGAGCTCGAAGCAAAAACAGAGATGAAAATAATTTTGAGAGGTATGCTTTCATCGTCAACATAACGACCAAGAGTTCCCAATATCTTCCATACTAGATACATTATAGGCGGTTCCCATGCAGAAAGGTAAAGTTTTTACTCCCCCTCCACCAACATTCACACTCCACGGCTTGTCCGAAACAACGGGTGCCATCCAACTATCAACATTCCTGGGGGAGTTTTGTTTAAATTATTTGCGAACTTGTTTTTGATATTTTGATCATAGGACTGGGCATCCCGGTTACCAGCCATTTTCTCGTGAATGATGAGCGGAGTCCACTCATTGTGAGAATAACCCACCTAGCATGGAAGATACTGACAGCCCCCAGTCGCTACATGAGCGATTCGGGCATACAAAACAGATTATTATTTGAAGGTTTAGAGTTTGGCACATGCAAATTTACTTGGAACGGCAGGTAAATACCGCATATAGGTAGATATGGTGGACACTCATGGAAGAAACTTGGTTCAAGCAATTTGGATGCACAAGCAGTATTCTCGCTTAGTACAGATATTTTGGCTAGCAAAGGATTCTAAATAGCAAGCACCACATGTTAGAGGATCCATAACAATATAACTTCTATACAAATATACCCAAGCATAACTCATTATGTTGTCTTCCTTGTCCAACTTCAACTAATTTGCTCAGGTTTGAAAATAATTAATGGGGCTCACAATCATAGAAGATGTCCAAGATAGTATATTTATATGTGAAATCTCTCTTCCTTCAATATTCTTTCATGAATTGTTCAAGTGACCAATACAATGTTTTCCAACCTTCAATAAATTTACCACCTCTACTTCTTATATGTGAAGTCATTACTCCCCATGGGAAAGGCATATTAAACATATATTATTTCAGATTTATGACATTCAAATCATTCAACCATTTACTCATAGGATATAAGTGAAGCATACGAGTAAATGACAAACTACTCCAAAAAGATATAAGTGAAGATCAATGAGTAGTTAAATAATTATGTAGCTATGTGAAGACTCTCTCTCATTTAAGAATTTCAGATCTTGGGATATTATTCAAACAACAAGCAAAACAAAATAAAACGACATTTCAAGGATAGCACTCATCATGTGAAGAAGCAAAAACTTAGGCTCAACCGATACTAACCGATAATTATTGAGGAAGAAAGGTGGGATGCCTACCGGGGCATCCCCAAGCTTAGATGCTTGAGACTTCTTGAAATATTATCTTGGGGTGCCTTGGTCATCCCCAAGCTTGAGCTTTTGTGTCTCCTTAATTCCTCTCATATCACGGTTTCCTAAATCTCGAAAGCTTCATCCACACCAAACTCAACAAGAACTCGTGAGATAAGTTAGTATAAACCAATGCAAAAACATTATCATACTCTACTGTAGAAAATCACTAAAATTATTATTCAACATTGCATACTAAATGCCTCTGCATATTTAATAGTCCTATCCTCAAATAGAATCATTAACCAAGCAAACATATGCAAACAATGCAAACATAACAGCAATCTGCCTAAACAGGGCAGTCTGTAAAGAATGCAGCAAGATCCATACTTCCCTAGCTCCAAAAATTATCAAAGAAAATTCCCACTGTAGTAAATTTATCAGGGCTTATTATGCAAAAGGTTTCAACATTTTATCACATTCTGAATTTTCTAGGGAATTTTTGCAACAGCGGTAAACTTTCTGTTTTAAAACAGCAACATGTATACTTGCAAAATAAGCATGGTAAAGGCTATCCTTGACATTTTTATTGAAAATAGAGATGCAAGACATTATTCTAAATAACAGAAAGCAAATACTAACAAAATAAAATGACGCTCCAAGCAAAACACATATCATGTGGTAAAGAAAAATATAGCTCCAAGTAAAGTTACCGATGAACGAAGACGATGGAGGGGATGCCATCCGGGGCATCCCAAGCTTAGGCTCTTGGTTGTCCTTGAATAATGCCTTGGGGTGCCTTGGTCATCCCCAAGCTTATGCTCTTGCCACTCCTTATTCCATAGTCCATCGAATATTTACCCAAAACTTTAAAACTTCACAACACAAAGCTCAACAGAAAATCTCATGAGCTCCGTTAGCGAAAGAAAACAAACCACCACTTAAATGTACTGTAATGAACTCATTCTTTATTTGTATTGGTGTTAAATCTACAGTATTCCAGCTTCTCTATGGTTTATAAACTATTTTACTAGCCATAGATTCATCAAAATAAGCAAACAACACACGAAAAACAGAATCTGTCAAAAACAGAACAGTCTGTAGTAATCTGTAACTAACGCAAACTTCTGGAACTCCAAAAATTCTACCAAAATAGGGAGACCTAGATAATTTGATTATTGATCTGCTGCAGACTCAGTATTTTATCACGTTCTGGTGATTTTAAACACTTGTTTCTGTGAACAGAATGTTTCTGGAATTTTCAGCAAGATCAAATAACTATCATCCAAGAAGATCCTATAGGTCTTACTTGGCACAAACACTAATTAAAACATAAAACCACATACAACCAGAGGCTAGATGATTTATTTATTACTAAACAGGAACAAAAAGCAAGGAACAAAAATAAATTTGGGTTGACTCCCAACAAGCGCTAACGTTTAACGCCCCTAGCTAGGCATGATGATTTTGATGATGCTCACATAAAAGATAAGAATTGAAACATAAAAAGAGCATCATGAATCATATGACTATCACATTTAAGTCTAACCCACTTCCTATGCATAGGGATTTTGTGAGCAAACAACTTATGGGAACAATAATCAACTAGCAGAGGAAGGCAAAACAAGCATAACTTCAAAACTTTTAACACATAGAGAGGAAACTTGATATTACTGCAATTCCTACAAGCATATGTTCCTCCATCATAATAATTTTTCAGTAGCATCATGAATGAATTCAACAATATAACCATCACATAAATCATTCCTTTCATGATCTACAAGCATAGAAATTTTATTACTCTTCACATAAGAAAAATTCTTCTCATTCGGAATAGTGGGAGTATCATAAGAAACTTGAATACTATAAATTGTTTCCACGTTAAAAGAGTAATGTTCAGAGAAAGGGTACTCATAATCATGACAAGTTTTATAATCATCACTACTTTTTATAGCATAAGTATCATCACAATAATCATCATAAGTAGCAACTTTGTTCTCATCATAATCAATTGAAACCTCTTCCGAAATAGTGGATTCATCACTAAATAAAGTCATGACCCCTCCAAATCCACTTTCATAATTATCACAATAAGATTCAACATCCTCCAAAATAGTGGGATCATTACTTCCTAAAGTTGACACTCTTCCAAACCCACTTTCACCAACATAATCATCATAAGTGGGAGGCATGCCATCATAACAAATTTGCACATCAAAACTTTGGAGGCTAATAACATCATCTTCATTAAACATAGCATCCCCAAGCTTGGGACAAACATTAATTTCAGAAAATATATTCTCAAACTTGTCATTCTCATCAAACATAGCATCCCCAAGCTTGGGCCTTTTCATATCATAATCATAATCACTCTCATCATTAATAGTATGGATAACACCAATAGTATAGCAATTATCATCATCACAAAGAGTAATAGGAGCAACATCATTTGGGAGGGATACCTTTCTACCTTTGCTTCTCCGTCTTTTCTTTTTCTTCTTCACCTCATGTGTGGGTTCAACCCTCTTTTTTGAGCTCCTTATTGATGAGATTGGTTGAATAGAAGGCTCCTCCTCGTTACCTGTTCATCATAAGAAATAATAGGAGGACATTGGGAAGTCTCTTCCCTTTCATTAGTATTCTCTTCATCTTCTATTTTTTTTCTTTTCTTTATATACTTGGCAATATAAGGATTTTCAATGCAATTCACCGCACAATACATATAAATTTCCTCTAGATCAAAATCAAGAACACTACCAAGGGCAAATTCTGGAATAACCTTAGTTATACGTTTCATTTCTTCATAACCCAAGAGCAAACTAAGTTCATTATGATGTGCAAGGGAAATCAAGTCATCACAATTTTTGGACATGATACGATCATGAAACAATTTGCATTGGGTATTGAAATGATCACGTTCATTGCAAAGTTCACAAGTACGGCTAAGAAAGTTTAAATTTTCAGCACAAACATCTAGCCTTTCTTGCAACCATTTAGTTTCCAAATACTTATACCTCTTGCAAAATCTATCTTCCCTGTTTGGTATGTACTTGCAAACTCTATGCACTCCACAAAAATCGACATGCTTATAAGAGATATTTTCACCATGACTAGTGCAACCGTCATTAGTACTATGGATATTCAAAGAGTTCATGCTAACAACATTGCAATCATGCTCATCATTCAAAGATTTAGTGCAAAACATTTTATTGATTTCTTCTTCTAGTACTTGAGCACAATTTTCCTTTCCATCATACTCACGAAAGATATTAAAAAGATGAAGCGTATGAGGCAAACTCAATTCCATTTTTTTGTAGTTTTCTTTTATAAAATAAACTAGTGATAAAACAAGAAACTAAAAGATTCGATTGCAAGATCTAAAGATATACCTTCAAGCACTCACCTCCCCGGCAACGGCGCCAGAAAAGAGCTTGATGTCTACTACGCAACCTTCTCCTTGTAGACGTTGTTGGGCCTCCAGGTGCAGAGGTTTGTAGGACAGTAGCAAATTTCCCTCGAGTGGATGACCTAAGGTTTATCAATCCGTGGGAGGTGTAGGATGAAGATGGTCTCTCTCAAACAACCTGCAACCAAATAACAAAGAGTCTCTTGTGTCCCCAACACACCCAATACAATGGTAAATTTTATAGGTGCACTAGTTCGGTGAAGAGATGGTGATACAAGTGCAATATGGATGGTAGATATAGGTTTTTGTAATCTGAAAATATAAAAACAACAAGGTAACTAATGATAAAAGTGAGTGTAAACGGTATTGCAATGCTAGGAAACAAGGCCTAGGGTTCATACTTTCACTAATGCAAGTTCCCTCAACAAAAATAACATAATTGGATCATATAACTATCCCTCAACATGCAACAAAGAGTCACTCCAAAGTCACTAATAGTGGAGAACAAACGAAAAGATTATTGTAGGGTATGAAACCACCTCAAAGTCATTCTTTCGGATCGATCTATTTAAGAGTTCATACTAGAATAACACCTTAAGACACATATCAACCAAAACCCTAATCTCACCTAGATACTCCAATGTCACCTCAAGTATCCGTGGGTATGATTATACGATATGCATCACACAATCTCAGATTCATCTATTCAACCAACACAAAGAACTTCAAAGAGTGCCCCAAAGTTTCTACCGGAGAGTCAAGACGAAAACGTGTGCCAACCCCTATGCATAAGTTTACAAGGTCACGGAACCCGCAAGTTGATCACCAACACATACATCAAGTGAATCACGTGATATCCCATTGTCACCACAGATAAGCACATGCAAGACATACATCAAGTGTTCTCAAATCCTTAAAGACTCAATCCGATAAGATAACTTCAAAGGGAAAACTCAATCCATTACAAGAGAGTAGAGGGGGAGAAACATCATAAGATCCAACTATAATAGAAAAGCTCGCAATACATCAAGATCGTACCACCTCAAGAACACGAGAGAGAGAGAGAGAGATCAAACACATAGCTACTGGTACATACCCTCAGCCCCGAGGGTGAACTACTCCCTCCTCGTCATGGAGAGGGCCGGGACGATGAAGATGGCCACATGTGATGATTCCCCCCTCCAGCAGGGTGCCGGAACAGGGTCCCGATTGGTTTTTGGTGGCTACATAGGCTTGCGGCGACGGAACTCCTGATCTATTCTGCTCCCCAATGTTTTTAGGGTATATGGATATATATAGGCGAAAGAAGTCGGTAAGGGGAGCCACGAGGGGGCCACGAGGGTGGGGGCGCGCCCAGGGGGCAGGCGTGCCTCCCTGCCTCGTGGCCACCTCGAAGCTTCCCTGACTTCAACTCCAAGTCTCCTGGATCACGTTCGTTCCAAAAATCACGCTCCCGAAGGTTTGATTCCGTTTGGACTCTGTTTGATATTCCTTTTCTGCGAAACACTGAAACAAGGGAAAAACAGAAACTCGCACTGTGCTCTGGGTTAATAGGTTAGTCCCAAAAATAATATAAAAGTGCATAGTAAAGCCCATTAAACATCCAAGATGGATAATATAATAGCATGAATCCTTCATAAATTATAGATACGTTGGAGACGTATCATGCTCCTTCCAAATGGAGGGCCTCTACATATTCTACTCCTCCATCCCCCCAAGATGATTTCCAAGACAACACATGCATAGACACTCACCGTAGCTGTGTTGATGATGAGCACGTCTCCCCTAGTGCACCATCACAGGTGCTCCCTCTAACTTGGCATTGTTATATGTGGTTGCATGTTATGTATGATGTCTAACTTGTATTGCTTCTAATTTTGTTGAATTTCATCTGCTTACTTTACACATTATACTTGTGAATAAGACACGTGTTCTTGTTTCTAGAACATACAATATCTGTCTATCACACCATGTTCTTACATCAAAGTACTACTATTGTGTAACCTGCAACAATCACTTATCATAAGACACGTTTGACTTGGGAGTGTGATATAGGTTACATCTTGCATTCTTTTCTAGCTTGTACTACTTCTAATTTGTTGAAATGGTGTAACGCCCACGATGCGGCTATATCTCCCACGTGTCGAGGCACGACTTGGAGGCATAACCGCATGGTGGTTTTGTCGCAAGAAGGGTCATCTTCACACAATCCCATGTAGTGAACAAGAATGGGATAAAGAGTTGGCTTACAATCGCCACTTCACACAATACATAAATTAAACATACATCATTCAGAGTATAATCAAGGTCCGACTACGGAACCGAAATAAAAGAAGACAACCCCAAATGCTAGATCCCCGATCGTCCCAACTGGGCTCCACTACTGATCATCAGGAAACGAAACATAGTAACGACCAAGGTCCTCGTCGAACTCCCACTTGAGTTCGGTAGCATCGCCTGCACTGGCGTGAACAACACCTGCAACTGTTTAGAAGTATCCGTGAGTCACGAGGACTCAGCAATCTCACACCCCCGAGATCAAGACTATTTAAGCTTATAGGTAGGATGGGGTAATGAGGTGGAGCTGCAGCAAGCACTAAGCAAATATGGTGGCTAACATACGCAAATAAGAGTGAGAAGAGAAGCAACGCAATGGTCGCGAATCTAGAAGTGATCAAGAAGTGATCCTGAAGCTACTTACGTTCAAGCATAACACAAGCCGTGTTCACTTCCTGGGCTCCGCTGAAAAGAGACCATCACGGCTACACACGCGGTTGATGCATTTTAATTAAGTCAATTGTCAAGTTCTCTACAACCGGACATTAACAAAATCCCATCTGCCACATAACCGCGGGCACGGCTTGCGAAAGATAATACCCTGCAGGGGTGTCCCAACATAGCCTATCACAAGCTCTCACGGTCAACGAAGGATATTGCTTCTCCCGGGATGACCCGATCAGTCTCAGAATCCTGGTTTACAAGACATTTCGACAATGGTAAAACATAACCAGCAAAGCCGCCCGAATATGCCGACAAATCCCGATAGGAGCTGCACATATCTCGTTCTCAGGGCACACCGGATGAGCAGTCCATACAACTAAAACCAGGCCTCAAGTTTCCTGAGGTGGCGCTGCAAAGGGCTCTAGTTTGGACCAGCACTCAGAGGAGCACTGGCCCGGGGGGTTAAATAAGATGACCCTTGGGCTCGCGAAAACCCAAGGGAAAAAGGCTTAGGTAGGCAAATGTAAAACCAAGGTTGGGCCTTGCTGGAGGAGTTTTATTCAAGGCGAACTGTCAAGGGGGTCCCATAAATCACCCAACCGCGTAAGGAACGCAAAAGCAAGGAACATAACACCAGTATGACGGAAACTAGGGCGGCAAGAGTGGAACAAAACACCAGGCATAAGGCCGAGCCTTCCACCCTTTACCAAATATATAGATGCATTAATTAAATAAGAGATATTGTGATACGCCAAAATATCCATGTCCCAACATGGAACCAACTTCAACTTCACCTGCAAATAGCAACGCTATAAGAAGGGCTGAGCAAAAGCGGTAACTTAGCCAAACAACGGTTTGCTAGGAAAAGGTGGGTTAGAGGCTTGACATGGCAATATGGGAGGCATGATATAGCAAGTGGTAGGTAGCGTGGCATAGCAATAGAGCGAACAACTAGCAAGCAAAGATAGAAGTGATTTTGAGGGTATGGTCATCTTGCCTGAGATCCCGCAAGGAAGAAAAACGAGTCCATGAAGAAGACAAATGGACATAGTCGAACGAATCCTCACAACTCCGGAACGAAACCGAAGCTAACGAGCGAAGCAAACCGGAAAGAAACAAACAACATGATAAACAACCATCACATAAACATGGCATGATGCACAATCAAGTATGATGCATGTCCAGTTTAATGAGGCATGGCATGGCAAAGTGCACAAACAATACTAGAAATTAAGTGGAGATCCATAAGCAACGAGTTGCATATTGACGAAACACCACATCAATTATTTAGTTCTCTCTTGGTTATGTACCCAACGATATTAAATGTTATTAAACATGGTAAAAGGGTGAAGCATAAGTAAACTAACTATTTAGGCAAGTTTAAATAAGGCCGGAAACAACAAACAACAATTCCGGAAAAACCCCATATGCGTATTTTGGATTTGGTACTCTTGTGCCCTAAACACAATTTTAATGTTGTTAAACAGCAAAATAAAGTGCACCATGTTAACCTAGGCATTTTCTACCCCATTTACATATAAAGTTTATTTAATTTTGAGCTACTGTTATTTAGTTATGAATTAAAGCATTTTAGCATGGCATTTTTGCAAATTAATTCAAACAGCATTTTAAACATTTTAAACATGGATGAAAGTTGGATATTATGAAACTAGACAAAATTCTAAGCATTTTACATGTTTGAAGTTTTAACATGTGGTGCATGGTTATTTAGTTATTAAATGCATGAACAGCAAGGGGTTTTCTGCAATTCTGTAAAACCTGGGATAAATGCTAAAACGTCCAGAACTGAAAAAAAGGGTGCGGGCTGAAACTGGAGGCTAGGGGAGCTGCTCACATTGGGCCAAGCCCAGTCGGTGGAGAGGCAAGGCTGGCAGGCCGACGAGCTGCCGGGCCGAAGGAGAGGAGCGGCTGGGCCGGATCTGGCGAAGGGGAGGTGGCCCAGGCGCGTGCGGTCGAGGGGCGTGGTCAATGCATGCAGGGGATCGGGCGGGACTTGGCGCTGGCCTCGTACTCAAAGCAGAGGAAGCAGGGGCACGATGGTGGACCTCCGGGAAGAAGATAGCGGCGGCGAGATGGTGGAGTCGGCAGGCGCGAGAAGTGGCGGGTCGGCGAGGCAACCGACGACGGGGAGAGCCCGGCCCCGAGGATCCATGGCGAGGTCTCTGCAGAATAACAAAGTGAGAGAGATCAACTGAGCAAGAGACGCAGAGAGAAGACGGCGGGAAGAATCAGAACGCGAAGAAGAGGAGGCAGGGCACGGCGACATGACCTGCTGGTCACCGGCGGCGGCAGGATGAGGTGGCGTCGGGGTTCAAAGGGGGGGTCCAAGAGGAGGCATCGGGCGTGGAACGCGGGCAGCTGCTCGCTGGTCTTGGCGCGGGCGAGCAGAGGGACTCGGCATCGAGGGACGAAGGGGATGGACAGGTCTGAGGCTCTCCGACGCGGATCGGGCGGAACTCACGGCGACGCAACAAGCGGGAGCTACGGGAGGCCATCCATGGCGGCGCTGCGAAGACAACAGAGAGAGAGAGCAGCGTGAGAGAGAGAGAAATAGAAGCAGGGGGAACCAGAGAAAGGGAAGAAGGGGCGTGAGGAGACGGTGACCTGCTGGCGGTGCCCGACGGTGAAGGGAGCTCCGGTGGTGCTGCTGCTTGCGGCGGCGCGCGGGAAGCACGGGAGGAGGGCGATGGGGGTCGGCGTGGAGTGGATCGAGGAGCTGCTCTGGTTGGCCGGGCGAGCAAATCGGGGAGGAGCAGTGGAGAGCGCTGGTTGGTGGGTGGAGGAAAACGAGGAGAAGGGGGATCCCGAGGTGGATCGAGACCGGGTGGCGGCAGCGAGGAGGAAGGATGGGACAGCTCTCCCAGAATTTAGCGTTGCCCCATTTATATATGCGGGTGGATTAGGTTAGGGGGTATTCGGTCCGTCCGATCGTAATCGGGCGGTCGAGAATAAATTGGCTAGGGAGTCCAAAAAAAAGAAAATGAAGATGTTTTAGGGATGTTTGAGGTTGATCCGGATCCATCGGTCATGATAGCCCACGGTCGGGTTCGGGGAAGTTTCGAACACGGGCGAGGGGTCGATGCACTATGCAAAGAGGGGTTAGGCGAACGAGGTCAAGTGTGTGTTTGGACTGAGAATGGTCAAGGAAGATAAACGGTCTGACGACATGCCACGGAGACAAAGAGAAGCGGCAACTACGAATGACTACGAGTTTTATGAAAGACATGCAGATGCAATGCGTATGATGACATGAGAAATGCAACAAACAAATAAAACACATGACGGTCACGCAAAACATGGCAGGCGTCTGGAGCGTCGGTCTTGGGGCGTCACAACACTCCACCACAACAATAGGATCTTGTCCCGAGATCTAGGATGGCACCGGAGAAAAACGGAAGAGGAAGAGAAGAGGTAAAGCTAAGTTGCTTCTTTGACAAACGAGTGAAACCAAAGAACCTTGAGAGGTTAAACAATTTTGAGAAAAGAATACCACGGAGATGAACGAGATTACAAACACTCCGTTAGAAAAGGGGAACAAGGAACATTATGAGAACCTTGTGGGTTGAAAGACATGAAACAAGGGCTTAATGAACCAAAAGAATATGAAACCACACCGGTATAATGAGATAGCCAAGGAACAACAATGACATAATTTTGACAGCACTTCGGTTGAAAAAGAGAAGGAAACTTGATAAGATGAAAAGAAATTGAAGAGATGACACAACACTCCGGTTGGATAAGCAAGGAAAGAAGATGATCTTGACAAAACAAGAAGATGGGTCGAAGAGAGCAATATCACAATGCCTCCGGTAGAAATGAAAGAATGCAATGAAAAGAACGGAGAAGAAAACAACATGTTCTACCTTAAGTGAATTTGAGAGAGCATCCTTAAAAGAAGGATAGAATGGAGTTGTTGAAAAATCAACAAAGAAAGGATATGATCTTCGATCTTCATGGGCTTATGGAGACAACTCAAAACTTGAGGTGAAATTCTGCCACTAACGAAAACAATTGCTTGCTTGAGATCAAAGAAGAGATGAAAACTTCTCTCGCCGAGAGGATAGGAGAAAACTTGGATCATTGATAGACACCACAATTAGCAACATTCCTTCGAGAAGGCTTTAAGTGAAATCCATACCAATATAACTCCAGCAAAGAGATTATTATGGGTTGAAACAACTCATGGACGAAGAAAATATGATGGGTTTAAATATCTCATTCTTGACAACTTGTGAATCATGAAACATGAAGAAAATTGTCAAGAATGACATAGCACCATCTCAGAAGATAAGATAGAGAGAGTTGCACTTCGGAATGCAAGATGAAGAATGCTTGAACTCCTCAAAACAAAACATGTGTTAAACACCATGTTTATTTTAGAGTATAGCTTGGCGGATCTTAACTCCGAGAGAAATCTTGAAGAACAAATCGAGAATGAAAGGAATCCTTGATGAACCATCATGTAGAGCCTCCATGAAGAACTCCGGTAATAAAAGGATGATGAGATAAAATTGAAGGATGAATGAGTAAGATTAAAGTCTTGCGATGATTTAGCTTCGCGACAAGACAACCGAGAAAAACTTGGAACTCTGGATAAGAAAAGATGAACAACGTAGAACCGTGAGATTATTCAACATGAACAATCTCCGAAGAAAAGAATTTCTCAACTTGATGAAAGAATAACAAGAATTATGTTATGCTTATCCTCATCAATTTTAATTGATGACAAACAGATTTGGCATGCAACTTATCCTTCTTGAAAAGGATTGAAGAGAGATATAGCGCAAACTTGAGAAGGTCTTGATGGAACCACCGGTAGGATTTGGAAACAACGAATGAATTGATATGATAACGAAGGAATAGAAATCTTGAACGAACCACCGTAAGAATTGAAAATGAACGAAGAAAAGATAAAGAAACACCGGGAAGGATTAGAAAATGAATGAAGATACTTGAGAGAATTTAGATACAAGTGAACGCAGAGATCCCGAGCTGATTAGATAATACTTGAATGATGCACCGATATGATTTGGAGAACGAGAGCTGAAAGCTTGAATGAATAATTCTGAGATGATGTGCTTCGGAGAATCAAACTGAAAAGACTCTTGAAATGCTCCGGATGGGTGAAAAGAATTCTCACAATCAAAAACAATTATGAGAGGATGGCATCAAGCTAGAACCATGAATCTTGAAGAGAATGGAGCAAGATTTAAGAGAAACTCTTCTTCGGTCTTCAAATGTTGAGAATGACGATGAGAAACACCACCATGAATTGTTGAGATACTCCGGGATGAAAATTAGAAAGGTTGAACCAACGATGAAAAGAATTTGAAAGCGATCTTGGAGAAGGAATATGACTGATGATACTTCATTCTTACATCACACTTCGAAAAGAATTTGGGAATAGCTCCGGGAAAATTAGAAGAGTCAGGTAAGATCCTGGGAAAAGACCTGTGGGTTAGGGCCCACTCAAAAGATACACCGTTGAATGATAAAAAGAAAGATTGCGCCGGTTGAATTAAATGGATCAAAAGAGATAACAACCTCGAGATAGCTTGAACGGATTGGGAATGGAAACGCGAATCTTCTGAGATATTTTCAGCACTCCAGATAACATGAATAGCAGGAGGTGGATGATTAAGAGATGCACCGACATGAGAAAGCATTTGAAACGAGGAAAAGAATATGATCAACACTGAAAGCTTGACTTGAGTCCACCGGAGAAGAAAAGAACAAAGAATAATAGACTTGAAGCTTCCTTAGCATCTTCATGAGAAAGCACCAGGTAAGAACATGGAGGAAAAGAATGAAGAGACTTCACATCAATAAAAAGGATACTTGATTAAGAAATCCGAGTCCTTGAAGAAAAGGGTGGGAGGGTGGGAAAACAAAGGCAACTTGGGTCGGCTGAAACGAACACCGTTGAGAAAAAGCTTAGAATTGATCTTGCGAATGTTGGAATGATCGGATTTACTTGGAGAGAAGCACACCGGTTGGAAAGGATTGAAAAGACAACCTTGATGAACAAGAAGGATTAGCATCCACATAGAAATACGAGAACACTGCTTAGAATAAGGTATGGAATCAACACTTGGCATTGAAGCAACTCGAATACCACAAAACAAAACAAAAACAAAGGATTTGGCTTGCAGAATAAGCCGGAACAAACATATGATAGAGATTTCGTCCGAAGTTTTCGTGGTGGAGCCACACGGGCTCGATCGTACAGCACCATCATGTACAAGGCAGTGCACATGACATACGAAGCGTCCCCGAGTCGGCATAGCCAAGGACTCTTTAAGACACTACGAGACCACTGTAAAAACCGACCGTGGATAGGCGGACCACTAGACGTTGAACCCCAATCTCATATCATGCATCTATCGGAAAGATATCCTATGAGCTACTTGAATTCCCACTTATAAACTCCCGAAACTTTCTGGTTATGCAATCAGGTGTTGGGGATACAGGGGACACAATATATCTCACCCAAACTAACAATACCTAGATCTAGCTATATCCATCCTTCAACACATAACCAAGAAACCTTCGGAAATCATTTACCTCAACCTTCGAAAAGCATCCGTTATACGAGTTATGGCAATACTCCCGAACTCCCGCCCTAGTACTGGGTGGCGTCGAGGTGATCTCACCAACAACTGCATAAAAGAGATTTTCGATGTCGGCAAAACTCAGGTATTCCAGAACTGCAACGATAAAATTGTGACGACAACACCTCGGAGCTCAACTCCCCGGGACACTACCACAACCCCTAAATGTCAGGAGGCACCAAGAACAAAGTTCTTGTCACAAAACCATCGGAACGATTCCAAGATACCCGCGTGATCCTAAAAAAAATTACGTGAAATTTGAGGAGAGGAAAGTCAAAACTTCTACGTCAGGGGACCTCACCAGAGCGACGAAGGGACTGAGGAGTAAAAAGAATCCTACTCTCCGATATATATAATCTTAAGACTCAAAACATTTTTTTCTAGACTCAACAATGCCAGCGATTCGATCAAGCAGGGGCTCCTAAGTCGGGGATGGCTCTGATTACCAACTTGTAACGCCCACGATGCGGCTATATCTCCCACGTGTCGAGGCACGACTTGGAGGCATAACCGCATGGTGGTTTTGTCGCAAGAAGGGTCATCTTCACACAATCCCATGTAATGAACAAGAATGGGATAAAGAGTTGGCTTACAATCGCCACTTCACACAATACATAAATTAAACATACATCATTCAGAGTACAATCAAGGTCCGACTACGGAACCGAAATAAAAGAAGACAACCCCAAATGCTAGATCCCCGATCGTCCCAACTGGGCTCCACTACTGATCAACATGAAACAAAACATAGTAACGACCAAGGTCCTCGTCGAACTCCCACTTGAGTTTGGTAGCATCGCCTGCACTGGCGTCAACGGCACCTGCAACTGTTTGCAAGTATCCGTGAGTCATGAGGACTCAGCAATCTCACACCCGCGAGATCAAGACTATTTAAGCTTATAGGTAGGATGGGGTAATGAGGTGGAGCTGCAGCAAGCACTACACAAATATGGTGGCTAACAGATGCAACTAAGAGCGAGAAGAGAAGCAACGCAATGGTCGCGAAGCTAGAAGTGATCAAGAAGTGATCCTGAAGCTACTTACGTTCAAGCATAACACAAGCCGTGTTCACTTCCCGGGCTCCGCCAAAAAGAGACCATCACGGCTACACACGCGGTTGATGCATTTTAATTAAGTCAAGTGTCAAGTTCTCTACAACTGGACATTAACAAAATCCCATCTGCCACATAACCGCGGGCACGGGTTTCGAAAGATAATACCCTGCTGGGGTGTCCCAACTTAGCCCATCACAAGCTCTCACGGTCAACGAAGGATATTCCTTCTCCCGGGAAGACCCGATCAGTCTCGGAATCACGGTTTACAAGACATTTCGACAATGGTAAAACAAGACCAGCAAAGCCGCCCAAATGTGCCGACAAATCCCTATAGGAGCTGCACATATCTCGTTCTCAGGGCACACCGGATGAGCAGTCCGTACAACTAAAACCAGGCCTCATGTTTCCCCGAGGTGGCGCCGCAAAGGGCTCTAGTTTGGACCAGCACTCAGAGGAGCACTGGCCCGGGGGGTTAAATAAGATGACCCTCGGGCTCGCGAAAACCCAAGGGAAAAAGGCTTAGATAAGCAAATGTAAAACCAAGGTTGGGCCTTGCTGGAGGAGTTTTATTCATGGCGAACTGTCAAGGGGGTCCCATAAATCACCCAACCGCGTAAGGAATGCAAAATCAAGGAACATAACACCAGTATGACGGAAACTAGGACGGCAAGAGTGGAACAAAACACCAGGAATAAGACCGAGCCTTCCACCCTTTACCAAATATATAGATGCATTAATTAAATAAGAGATATTGTGATATCCCAAAATATCCATGTTCCAACATGGAACCAACTTCAACTTCACCTGCAACTAACAACGCTATAAGAAGGGCTGAGCAAAAGCTGTAACTTAGCCAAACAACGGTTTGCTAGAAAAAGGTGGGTTAGAGGCTTAACATGGCAATATGGGAGGCATGATATAGCAAGTGGTAGGTAGCGTGGCATAGCAATAGAGCGAACAACTAGCAAGCAAAGATAGAAGTGATTTCGAGGGTATGGTCATCTTGCCTGAGATCCCGCAAGGAAGAAAAACGAGTCCATGAAAAAGACAAACGGACGTAGTCGAATGAATCCTCACAACTCCGGAACGAAACCGAAGCTAACGAGAGAAGCAAACCGGAAAGAAACAAATAACATGATAAACAACCATCACATAAACATGGCATGATGCACAATCAAGTATGATGCATGTCCAGTTTAATGAGGCATGGCATGGCAAAGTGCACAAACAATACTACAAATTAAGTGGAGATCAATAAGCAACGAGTTGCATATTGACGAAACACCACATCAATTATTTAGTTCTCTCTCGGTTATGTACCCAACAATATTAAATGTTATTAAACATGGCAAAAGTGTGAAGTATAAGTAAACTAACTATTTAGGCAAGTTTAAATGAGGCCGGAAACAACAAACAACAATTCCGGAAAAACCCCATATGCGTATTTTGGATTTGGTACTGTTGTGCCCTAAACATAATTTTAATGTTGATAAACAGCAAAATAAAGTGCACCATGTTAACCTAGGCATTTTCTACCCCATTTACATATAAACTTTATTTAATTTGGAGCTACTGTTATTTAGTTATGAATTAAAGCATTTTAGCATGGCATTTGAGCAAATTAATTCAAACAGCATTTTAAACATTTTGGATGAAAGTTGGATATTATGAAACTAGACAAAATTCTTAGCATTTTACATGTTTGAAGTTTTAACATGTGGTGCATGGTTATTTAGTTATTAAATGCATGAACAGCAAGGGGTTTTCTGCAATTCTGTAAAACCTGGGATAAATGCTAAAACGTCCAGAACTGAAAAAAAACGATGTGGGCTGAAACTGGAGGCTGGGGGAGCTGCTCACATTGGGCCAAGCCCAGTCGGTGGCGAGGCAAGGCTGGCAGGCCGACGCAGGGGAGCTGCCGGGCCGAAGCAGAGGAGCGGCTGGGCCGGATCTGGTGAAGGGGAGGTGGCCCAGGCGCGTGTGGTCGAGGGGCGTGGTCAACGCAGGCATGGGATCGGGCGGGACTTGGCGCTGGCCTCGTACTCGAAGCAGAGGAAGCAGGGGCGCGACGGCGGACCTCAGGGAAGAAGATAGCGGCGGCGAGATGGTGGGGTCAGCAGGCGCGAGAAGTGGCGGGTCGGCGAGGCAACCGGCGACAGGGAGAGCCCGGCCACGAGGATCCATGGCGAGGTCTCTGCAGAATAACAAAGTGAGAGAGATGAACTGAGCAAGAGACGCAGAGAGAAGATGGCAGGAAGAAGCAGAACGCAAAGAAGAGGAGGCAGGGCACGGCGACATGACCTGCTGGTCACCGGCAGCGGCAGGATGAGGTGGCATCGGGGTTCACAGGGGGGTCGAAGAGGAGGCATCGGGCGTGGAACGCGGGCGGCTGCTCGCTGGTCTTGGCGCGAGCGAGCAGAGGGACTCGGCGTCGAGGGACGAAGGTGATGGACAGGTTCGAGGCTCTCCGACGCGGATCGAGCGGAACTCACGGCGACGCAACGAGCGGGAGCTACGGGAGGCCATCCATGGCGGCGCTGCGAAGACAACAGAGAGAGATAGAGAGAGCAGCGTGAGAGAGAGAGAGAGAAACAGAAGCAGGGGGAACCAGAGAAAGGGAAGAAGGGGCGCGAGGAGACGGCGACCTGCTGGTGGTGCCCGACGGCGAAGGGAGCTCCGGTGGTGCTGCTGCTTGCGGCGGTGCGCGGGAAGCACGGGAGGAGGGCGATGGGGGTGGGCGTGGAGAGGATCGAGGAGCTGCTCTGGTTGGCCGGGCGAGAAATCGTGGAGGTGCAATGGGGAGCGCTGGTTGGTGGGTGGAGGAAAACGAGGAGAAGGGGGATCCTGAGGTGGATCGAGACCGGGTGGCGGCGGCGAGGAGGAAGGATGGGACAGCTCTCCCAGAATTTAGGGTTGCCCCATTTATATATGCGCGTGGATTAGGTTAGGGGGTATTCGGTCCGTCCGATCGTAATCGGGCGGTCGAGAATAAATTGGCTAGGGAGTCCAAAAAAAGAAAATGAAGATGTTTTAGGGATGTTTGAGTTTGATGCGGATCCATCGATCATGACATCCCACGGTCGGGTTCGGGGAAGTTTCGAACACGGGCGAGGGGTCGATGCACTGTGCAAAGAGGGGTTAGGCGAACGAGGTCAAGTGTGTAGTTGGACGGAGAATGGTCAAGGAAGACAAACGGTCTGACGACATGCCACGGAGACAAAGAGAAGCGGCAACTGCGAACGACTACGAGTTTTATGAAAGACATGCGGATGCAATGCGTATGATGACATGAGAAATGCAACAAACAAATAAAACACACGACGGTCACGCAAAACATGGCAGGCGTCTGGAGCGTCGGTCTTGGGGCGTCACAAATGGCACTTATGACGAGACAGTTTTAACTTGGTAGAGTTATATTCGTTGCATCTTTCATATGGTGTCTAGCTTTCATTGCTTCTAATTTGTTGAAATGCCTTCTCCTTAGTTTACACATCATAAGCTATGAATATGCAATGCTGTGAATATGCAATGGCACTAATGACGTGAGACCTTTAACTTGGTAGTGTGATGTTGTTTGCATCTTGCATATGATTTATTTCTTGTACTGCTTCACATTTGTTTAAACGACATTTATGATGAGACACTGTTAACTTGGCAGAGCGATATTTGTAGCATCTTTCATATGGTGTCTACCTTCCATTGCATTGCTTCTAATTTAGTGAAATGTCTTCTGCTTAGTTTACACATCATAGTTCTGGTTATCTCATGCCGTCCTGTTTTTCGTACATATTACATCCTCCTATCATGTGGTTGTCTAACATCAAAGTTCAGTTTGCCTGTATCACGCATCAATTTGTTCTGAAGAACTAAACTGTTATTCGTTTTTCTTGTCGGCTTGACTTAACATGGCACTGAGAAAGAGGAAGCAAGACAGAACGACAGGGAAAGGGAAGCGGAAGAATCCTGCAGATTCTTCTGGTACTGATGGTGCAATAGAAGGTCAAAGTCTAGCGGAAAATTGTACCGACAGGGTATCCCGTGCTACACGAGCTGCAGAACAAGCCAAACAGAAACAAATAGCTGCCACCAAACAAGCAGACACAGCCCTTGTTGTTGCAACACCTTCCACAGTACCACCAGCTGCACGATTTACTCGTTGGTCAACTCAGCTAGCAGCACGTTCCCAAGCTCCCTTGCCACCTGACACTACTTCCGAAGCACTCTTGACACAAGATGAGTTGGCAAGATCAGATGAACTTTGTGAGCTTCAACAGCAAGAAGGTAGTTGCTGGAGTCAAGTTATAGTTGCATGCTTCTTTATATGTAGTCTCACAGTTTGATGTACACTAACACTTGCTATGTTTGTTGTTGGACTAGCACCTAGGCGCAAGAGGAAACAAACATCAGGGATAATGCTCGATAGGTTAACTAAATCTAGAGGAGGAAGAATGGAGATCCGTTTTCAGGCAGGTTTAAAAACGCCACGTGATGCTACAGAGTCAGCCAAGATAGTATCAGAGGCAGCGGTTGCTGTTAGGTGTCATGTACGTATCCTCCCAACATGGATTCAGTACAGGAATGAAAAAGACGAAACCCAGTTCAACACCTTCCTCGACCATTTATCTGTAAGTATGGTTATGTATGGAAACTAGTAATATCGTCTTGCTCTGTCCAATACTTTCTAGGTTGCTGCTAATGAGACTCCCATAATTTTCAACAGATGAGGTTCAAGTTGGATAGCCAAGATGATGCAACCAGACAAGCTTGCACCCATGTTTTCAAGTCTTCTCTGCGACAGTATCGGTATAACTTGAGGAAAACTCACTTTGAAGGCAAGGCTAAGAGTGAACTTACCCAAACATCTCCAGTGGAAAATATATCGGATGAAGACTAGAGAGGCCTCGTTAAACACTGGTCCGATCCGAAGTATCAGGTACATTATATATATGTGATCAGATCACATGTTGAGGTCCTATTTACGCATGTGCCACACAAATCTATCTTCTTGTAGGTGAACTGTTCAAAGAACAAGGCCAACCGTACGAAAGTGAAATTCCAACAGACGACAGGATCTCGTAGCTATATTGCACACTGCGAGGCTCTTGTAATTAGCTGTTGTTTCACTCTTTTCACGGTATCATATTATCAGATCTATATTGACTTGTTCCAAATGCAGAGGAAAGCCCGCAAGGACCAAAAAGTACCTGAACCAAATGCTGTGGTAATCTTCAAGGACTGTCACACCAGCAAGACGAAGGGCATGACTACACCAGTCAAAGCCGCTGTTGTAAGTCCTTAATCCTCATGCCTTTGAACTACTACTTACTCTAACTCGTGCCTTCAACTGCATGGTTTGCAGCCAATGTCTATTACTCTTTTCAATTTTATACACAATTGTCTTAGCGTATCATTGCACCTTACAAGGTTTAAAAGAGAGGAGTGATGTTCCTTTGATCTTGACCTGTAATCTAGTTCCGTGCTGGACTTGCCCACACAACGTTACAATTGCCTGTTTGTCTGTTCTCAGTTTTTTTGTGATATGAATGATGTCATATTATGCTTACCGTATTATAAACTTTGTCTCTTTATCCTTAGCTGTCAATACAATGTGAAGAAATAGACAATACATTAGCCATGGTACATGGTCATATGTTTGGACCTGGTTTTATTATGTACTTTGCAGTAAAATACAACTAATATTTTACATGGGTTCACCAGAATAAGTTCTGTATATAAACCAAAGCTATTTTGTTTGGTTTTGCTGCCTCCTTAATATCTTCTGTTCTGGTACTAATGTAAAAACTCAACTTTTCAGCAAGCTATAGAAAAAATGGTGGAACCGCCACCTTCTGAAGGTGGCGAGGCAACTATAACCGCAATGTCAGCTCTTGCTGCAGTGGGTCAGTACCTGTCCACTAACAGTGCCAAAAGCATGTTCCTGCGTAATACTGGGTTGGTTGTTAAGGCAATCTCGTCCAAACTGCCTCATGATCAAGATATGCAAGCTCAAAACAATGTTATATCTGCGCTCCAGACACAAGTCCGTTCCCTAACAGAGACCCTTTGTGAAACAAGGACAGACATTGTTCGATGTCGTCAAGATATGCATGGTTTTGAAACCAGACTATCAGACATTTGCTATGTTGTTCAGGAGCCTAGGAGAAATGAAGGCGAAGGTTATGGTGCTCCATCGGACAATACAACATGAAAACGTAACAGTCAGGTCAAATGAACTGAGCTTCTGAACTTCTGGTGGTGCATTTATCTGCTAGACTGTTAACTTTTATGCCAACCTTCCTTTTGTTTTATAGTTGTAATTTGTTTTGTTGCAATACAAAATTTGTTCTTAACGTGCAGCCACCGGCTGAAGAAAACAGGAAGCTATTTTTGTATAGTGTAGGGTGTTCCCTATATTTGCACTGGTGGCAATCTTTGATACCCAGTGGATGTAATCTGTGCAATCGCCTTAATAGCCTAGCGTTAGTTTCGGGCTTATTTATTTCCTAGTCTTCTTTTTCCCTGGTTTTCTAGTGGCCGCAACAACCATGGGCCATATACGGACCATGGTAACCATGACCCTGCTACGGGCCGTAGGATCCATGGGCCTCTTACGGGCCGTCTTTAAATGGGCCTCCAACACGGCCGTAGAATCGGTGGGCCTCGGGCCGTCGGATAAATGGGTGTACATGGGTCGTAAACGGGCGTAATTGGTATCGGCCCAGCACGGTAACGGGCCGTTAACAGGCTGCAGGACAGCAAAGGCTTAATTCTATCATAGGCATAACGGGTCGTTAATGGGCCAGAATATAGGAAGGACTGGAAACGGCGCAACGGGTTAACAAGCCAGGAACGGGCCGACTCTTGCCACGGGCCGAATTTGGCCCATTAGGGGAACAGGCCAGTAACGGGCGGAAGTAATCGACGGCCGGAAAGGAGCCCAAGAACGTATGGGCAGTCAGTAGGCTGAAAGCTAACACGGGCTGCAAACGGCCCATGTGAATCATGGGCCGTTAACGGGTACAATGAAATTTACTGTTCATTCTGGGCTAGAGTCACCGTGGGCCTTTAAAGGGCCTAAAGATATGAAGGCCTCATATTGGACAAAATACGTCGTGGGCCATACATGGGCTGAAAGTGAAATGAGCTGGTGTTATATTCGACGGCCCACATGATGTTGTTGGGCCGATTTCGGGCAGGCCCTAACGGGCTGTGAGTTACCGGGCCGTAAAATGGGCTATTTGCGAAGAGACCGTTAACAGGCTTTTCATGGGCCAGGCCGCTAACTTTTGACCAAGTCAAACGGGCCAGCCTTTGTAAGCTAAATGGGCCGATGGTGGGCTGTTGCACGTGTCGATATATCATAGGCGCCTATCTGACCCACTGACGAGCTAACACGTGTTTCCTCCAGCCAATCAGAATTTTACACATGGAAATTTCCCATTGGTCCGGGCTGTTAACGGGTTATCGGATCCAAAACCGGACCCGATTGCTTAACGGCGACCCGTTACGGTGGATGCGACGTGTCAGTCACCCTTGACGAAAGCACTTCTGTGACGTGCGATTTATCGTCATAGAAGTGGACACTTCCGTGATGATAATTTTGGTAATGTCATGGAACACTTCTACGACAACACATGTATGACTATCTTGATTCTGTCATAAAATTGTCATGGATGTACATGCATGACAGAAAACGTGACCTACTGTGACAAACACGTATAATCACCGAATTGTATTTTTTATAGTGTAATATGATTAATTGAACTTAATTTATCATGAACTTAGTCCTGATAGTTTTTGCATATCTATGTTGTACATCAATGGCCCGTGCTACCGTTCCCTTGAATTTAATGCATTCCTAGAGAAACCTAAGTTGAAAGATGATAGTAGCAACTACATGGACTGGGTCCATAACTTGAGGATTATCCTCATTGATGCACAGAAGAATTATGTCCTTAATGCACCGCTCGGTGCAAGGCCTGCTTTAGGAGCAGATGCTGATGTTATGAACGTCTGGCAAGCTCGATCTGAGGACTACTCAGTAGTTCAGTGTGCCATGCTTTACGACTTAGAATCGGGACTTCAAAGACGTTTTGAACGTCATTGAGCATATGAGATGTTCCAAGAATAGAAGTTAATATTTCAAGCAAATGCCCGAGTTGAGAGATATGAAGTCTCCAACAAGTTCTATAGCTACAAGATGGAGGAGAACAGTTCTGTCAGTGAACACATACTCAGAATGTCTGGGTACCATAACCACTTGACTCAGCTGGGATTTAATCTTCCGGATGATAGTGTTATTGACAGAGTTCTTCAATCACTGCCACCAAGCTATAAAGGCTTCATGATAAACTATAATATGCAAGGGATGAACAAGACAATTCCGGAGCTCTTCGCAATGCTCAAAACTGCGGAGTTAGAAATCAAGAAGGAGCATCAAGTGTTGATGGTTAATAAGACCACTAGTTTCAAGAAAAAGGGCAAGGGAAACAAGGGGAACATCAAGAAGAATGGCAAGCAAGTTGTCACTCCCGGGAAGAAGCCCAAGTATGGACCCAAGCCTGAAACTGACTGCTTCTACTGCAAAGGGACTAGTCACTGGAAGCGGAACTGCCCCAAATACTTGACGAATAAGAAGGATGGCAAAGTGAACAAAGGTATATGTGATATACATGTTATTGATGTGTACTTTACTAGTGTTCATAGTAACCCCTGGGTATTTGATACCGGTTCAGTTGCTAAGATTAGTAACTCAAAACAGGAGTTGCAGAATGAACATAGACTAGTTATGGGCGAAGTGACGATGTGTGTTGGAAGTGATTCCAAGGTTAATACGATCACCATCACACACTCCCTCTACCTCCGGGATTAGTGTAGAACCTAAATAAATGTTATTTGGTGTTTGCGTTAAGCTTGAATATGATTAGATCATGTTTATTGCAATACGGTTATTCATTTTAGTCAGAGAATAATTGTTATTCTGTTTACATGAATAAAACCTTCAATGGTCATACACAATGTGAATGGTTTATTGAATCTCGATCGTAGTACACATATTCATAATATTGATGCCAAAAGATGCAAAGTTGAAAATGATAGTGCAACATATTTGTGGCACTGTCGTTTAGGTCATATTGGTGTAAAGCGCATGAAGAAACTCCATATGGATGGATTTTTGGAATCACTTGATTATGAGTCATTTCATACTTGCGAACCATGCCTCACAAGTATAGGGAATGACTTTCATTCTTTATAGCTGAGTGTTGAGGTTGTCCGATGAGTGTTGAGGCACGCGGCGGGTATCGTTATTTTCTGACCTTCACAGATGATTTGAGCAGATATGTGTATATCTACTTAATGAAACACAAGCCTGAAACATTTGAAAAGTTCAAAGAATTTCATAGTGAAGTGGAGAATCATCGTAACAAGAAAATAAAGTTTCTATGATCTGATCGTGGAGGCGAATATTTGAGTTACGAGTTTGGCCTTCATTTAAAACAATGTGGAATAGTTTCACAACTCACGCCACCTGGAACACCACACAAAATGGTGTGTCCGAACGTCGTAACCGTACTTTATTAGATATGGTGCAATATATGATGTCTCTTACCGATTTACCACTATTGTTATGGGGTTATGCATTAGAGACAGTTGCATTCACTTTAAATAGGGCACCATCTATATCCATTGAGACGACACCGCACTACTAGGAAAAGGGCTATAGATGGAATGGCCACTAATGGCGCAGCAGACATGTGGTGCGCCATTGCTATGTAGCACTGGCGCACCATGTGCTGGTGCGCCATTAGTGTGAAAGACACTAATGGCGCACCAGACACAAGGTGCGCCATTAGTAACAATTTTTTTTATTTTTCCAAATATACTAATGGCGCACCAGGGCACAGTGCGCCATTACTAGTTCTAAATAGTAATGGCGCACCAGCCACATAGTGCGCCACTACTATATTGTTTTTATTTTTTATTTTTTTGCAAACTACTAATGGCGCACCAGGGAACAGTGCGCCATTACTAGTTTAAGCTAGTAATGGCGCACTTTTCCACGGTGCGCCATTAGTGTATATTTCATGGACACTTGATCTCGATCCCCCTCCATCTCGATCGCTATCCCACCTCGCCAGATCAGGCCCCCCTCGCCGCCGAGCACCCCCCGCACCCTCTACCCCGCTCCACCGGCCGCCGCCGCCGACCCCCCGCACCCTCCCCCGCTCCACCGCCGCCGACGACCCACCGCACCCTTCCCGGCTCCACCGCCGCCGACGACCCACCGCAACCTCCCAATCTCCACCGCCGCTGACGACCCACCGCACCCTAGCTCCCCTGCTCCACCGCCGCCGACAACCAACCGCACCCTCCCCGGCCCGCTCCACCGCCGCCGACGACCCCCCGCACCCTCCCCGGCCCGCTCCACCGTCACAAATGAATGCAACTAAAATTGAAAAAAAACAAATTTGATTATATTTTCAAATAACAAATTTGATGATATTTTCAAATAATAAATTTGATGATATTTTTCATATTCATAAATATTTTCAAATAACAAATTTGATGATATTTTTTAAAAAATTATTACTGTTTTTGTAAAAAATTATTACTGTTTCATATTCATATTCATTTTCTAAAAAATTATTAGATGCAACAAAAAACAATAAAAAATTTACTTATGGCGCACCTCTGGCTGGTGCGCCATTGCTACATAAAAAAAAGTTTACTAATGGCGGACCCATCGTGGGTGCGCCATTGCAAAAAAAACATTCTAATGGCGCACCGCTCCGGGGTGCGCCATTAGTAAGTTTCCCCCCTTAGCTAATTCCTCCCTCTCCCTCGCCAGTCCACCCGCGCGCTCACCGGCCTAACCCACGACGCCGCCGCCCCGACCCCCGCCGCCCCCGCGCCCCCACCACTGCAGCTCCCCCGCGCCGCCGCCCCCGCGCCCCCCACCACTGCAGCTCCCCCGCGCCGCCGCCCCCGCGTCTACCCGCCGCCCACCTCGTCTTCCACGCGCCAAATCAAGCGGCGTCCAGGTAAATCCCTCCTGACCCGCCGGCGTCCACCTCGACCTCCCTCCTCCCCTCCATTCCCTCCTGACTCCTCCACCTACACCATCTACCAAAGTCACTGCAATCAAGAGTACACAAAGTTTAGATACACCTGTTAGTTGCTACTCCATCTAACAGTGTTGCCACCATGTTCCTGTCCTGTTAATCAAGAGTGCTACTCCATCTAACTGTCATGAGAGATTATGGTAAATTTGCAATGCAATGCCAGTACTACACCTGACGATTTGCAATGCCAGTGTGAATTTGCAGTGCAAAAAAATTGCCAGGTCTGCACAATTGTTGTTCTAGTTACTTTCGAAACAAGGAGAGCTTTGATGTTGACTAGCATGCTGATAAATTATGAGAAATTAAAGTTCCTCAGATATGCCAGCAAGAAAATTCCTGTTGTTAAATTCACTGAAAATTCAGTTAATTTGGCTTTACTGAAAACCTTACTGAAACTAAATTCAGTTAGCTGGGTCATCTTCCACTTGAGAGGCTGGAATGATATCAGTGGCAATTATTTCCTATGATATGATGCAGTAGTAGTAGTAGTATATTGTGCTTAGGGCATGAATCATATGCAGCAGCATTAGTAGTATTTTGTGATGAGGTTGGAGATTATGACCCCAAACTAAATCTCCTAGGACCACAAATCGTACCATCTCATCCATATAAGAAGCTTGAACAGCACCTTAACAATGAGGCACTACTAATTGGGCTGCTGTTTCCTCCCCAAAAGAAGGCATCTGTGTGTTGCTTCTCAACCCTGGTGCCTTGCAGGTGAGATCACCTGCTTTACAGCTTTCTCTTGCTGCATAGGAAAGGTATTTTGCAGTGCTCAAGCAAAGTGAGGATAGTTTTTGCACAACAGCTGAATGTAACTGAATTTTTGAACACATGAATTGTAGATAGTTTCAGTTAACTAAGATTGGCAGAATATCTTGTTTCAAATATAGCCTATGCATGTCTTGTTTTCTGGTTATGGATATTGTATAGTACTGCATATCTTGTTTTTTTGTAATATAATGCTTACCAAAGGTTTCAATATTTTGCTGTTACCATTGTTCTTTGAGCATAGTTCTTTTTCATTTCCTACTATCCTTATTCTAATTCTCTTAAATTGCTATGTTGTGTGTAATAGAATTAGATCTTGGATCTGCTAGTGGACTTTGGGAGTTTGTTAGCCAGCTTGGTGTCTCCAGATTTTTTCTGTGATTTGTGGCTGGCATCTAGACAGCACACACATACATACAGAGGCACATAAATTTTGAAGTTGGAAATAAACTGCCAAAACTGAAAGAAATTGGAGTGTTGAAGATATGCTAGTGCTGAATTTTAGTAGTAGACTAAAATAAATTTTAGAATGACTGAATGTATGCAGCCTGCAGTAGTGTAGCTGTACCAAAATCACATCTGCCCTAATGTATGCAGTCATGTTTTTATGCCATTCTGACTTGTCCACTGGGACTTCTCTACTGTGATGTCTGTTTTGTTTCTGCAAAAACCCATTCAGTAGTGTGGGACTGTGGGACAGTCTAAGTTGAGCTGATTTTGTTGGGTGACCTATTAGATCTGGAATGGAAGCTCTCATAAGTTGAGCTGCTTTTTGTCCATATCAAAGCAGAGGACCATATGGTCTGTGGCCTTTTCATCCATATGAAAGTAGAGGCACATTGTGGTGCTAGTTTGTTGGGTTTTGTCTCCGACCATCGTGTCGTGATGATTTTGCAGGTACCCCGAGAGGCCCTTGAGTTTGCCGGAATGTCGATTAACTTCCGTTCCGGCAAATTCAGGTACTCCATATGTCCTATTTTCAGCAAAGGTCATGCTGAAATTTTCCGTGAATTTTAGCATGACTTTGCTAGAAATAGGACATATGGGGCACTTCCGACTAATGCATGGGCCGGGGTATCTACTCATAGTTATTAGTACTTAATTAAGTAGGATCAACTACCTCTTGTGTTATACATATAGAAGTGTGATATCTACTCATAGTTATTACTAATGTCAGTTGCTCGTCATTAGCTCTCGAAATTACCACTTCACTTCTTACCACTGAAAATCATAGACCATCTCCATTCACCAATTGCTCAAACCAGTTCGAAGGGCGTGTTTTCACCACACTGTGGATTATCTTATTGGACCCAACAGAGATGATGTAGTTTTGAATTATGAACATAGGAAATGTCGTCATCGGACGACGAAAGTCTCCCGGGGGAGTGCGACTGGTGCCACCACGGTCGAGGTCTGTGCGACAGGCCTCACCTGGACGATGATCGGCGCTTCAGCATTAAGCTCGAGGAGACCTTCGAAGTTGAAACGGTACGCAACGACGACAAGTGTTTTTTTTATAATTAAGCATGACTTCAACTATTTCAACGTGTAATTTCATCTTTTACAATTCGAGTATAGTTTATCCCATGCCATGCAAGACGCTATGTCTTGGAGAGGATGGATTTTGAAGATCATGAAAATTTTGAAACGAAGAAAATTCACCTAAGGGCACAGCATGATGTGGATTTTGAAGTAAATCTGTATAATGCTGAGAGCGTAACCCATTTTGGTTGCAAAAATTGGGAAGCATTTTGCAAGATGTATGGTTTTGATGAGGGTATGCTTGTCACCATGGATCTTGGTGATCCTAGCATCGACCAAGACAATATGGACATTTGGGTCCTTGTTGATACGCCTCCAGTTCTACCGCTATGTGAGTTTCTCAAACATAGTTAATTATTAACTAATCTATATTGTTTATTTCAAAATAGTTGACAACTTATTTCCATTGACAGCTTATTTTGATTGTTCAAAAAATGTGCGGAAAATGGTAGACAAAACCCACTACACCGATGGCTCCGAGTTAACTTATCAGGAGAAAAATCATCTGGTCGGATTTTGTACTGATCTTGAGAATTACAATATCTACAATCAAACTCCTCAACATTATGGTCAATACGTGCCACTAGTGCACGTGTTGAACAACGGTAAGTACCATGGAGATACCGTGGTAAGATTTTTTACTATTACGACATCCGTGCATCTTTTGCATACTTCTAAAACTAGTACATCATTGCTAACTATGAAGTTATTACTATGTTTTTCAACAGAGAATCCCAGAGGATTGTGTGCCTCATTTGATGTATCAGAATGGCAGCCTTCATGTTTTGAACTTATATCCAGGTCATCCTACGAATCTCAACTGTCCATACCGGATTTCTAGAAGAAGTGGAGACATGCTAATCAGAGAATGGAAAAAATGTATGGACAGTCGTAAGGAGGTTCTTGGAAGCAAAAGGGTGCGCCGCGCAAGAATTGGAGACAGGATGATCTCCATTCTCCATAATGGAGAGTCAGGGTCTATATTGTTTTATGCTATTTTACCTTAAATAGGGTATTTAGGTCCTGCCTAATACTGATGATCATGTGCTAAGAACAATTAAGTAGGGTTGGTTCGATGACTATCAGGATGATGATCGTATGACTTGTTATTAATAACGAGTAGAAGTTGTATGATGATGATTAGTAGGACTTGTTAGGATTAGTATTACTTTCGACAAACTCGCTACTCGCAGTCTCGAGACTTGTAATGTTCTATCTTTGTTCGGTCTTTTGAATTCGGAGACTAATATGATGAATTGTATTCGGAGACTAATCTTCTATTATATTCGATGAATCTGCTGTTGCTGTGTGGTGCTGTTTATACTGTCCAATAATATATTTTGTAATCTGTGCAAATATCAGAAAAGAAAAAAATCCCTAATATACATACTAATGGCGCATCACCACAACGTGCGCCATTAGTATGCCAAAGGATACTAATGGCGCATCAGCTGGCAGTGCGCCATTACTATGGCAAAGCACATGGGTAAATATGGCCCCTGGGAGGCATACTAATGGCGCACCGTGGCCTATACTAATGGCGCACTGCCTGGTGCGCCATTAGTATAACAGATACTAATGGCGCACTGCCTGGTGCGCCATTAGTATAACAGATACTAATGGCGCACCAGTGGTGCGCCATTAGTAAAAAATACTAGTGGCGCACCAGTAGTGCGCCATTAGTAGGCAAAA
This sequence comes from Aegilops tauschii subsp. strangulata, assembly GCF_002575655.3. Lineage (NCBI taxonomy): Eukaryota > Viridiplantae > Streptophyta > Magnoliopsida > Poales > Poaceae > Aegilops > Aegilops tauschii. Next base: position 399,474,587 of record NC_053040.3, on the reverse strand, counting down.
CTGGTGCGCCACTAGTAGGCCTTTTCCTAGTAGTGCCGTAAGAACTGTGGTTTGGCAAGAAACCTAAGTTGTCGTTTCTTAAAGTTTGGGGTTGTGTTGCTTATGTGGAAAAGCATCAGCCTGATAAGCTCGAACCCAAATCGGAGAAGTGCGTCTTCATAGGATACCCAAATGAAACTGTTATGTACACCTTCTATCATAGATCCGAAGTGTTTGGGATATAACTACTGGATATGAACCGCCCAGGAGGGGCCAGGTTATACAACTGGCGACTTAAAGATGAAGATAGTAGATCATAGCAACCCTATTGATGGCCCAAGACCCAGAGGCGACTTAAGGCCCAAGAGGATGAACCGCCATATGTATGACTTGTATTGTAAGGCAAGCTTAGTTAGTCACCGAGCCGGACACATTGTGTATGAGACGGCCGGGACCCTGTAAGCCGCCTGGCGTCAACCTGTGTATATAAAGGGACGACCCGACGGTGGTTTGAGGACAAGAGAGAAGAGATCGAGAACTAGGTCAAGCATATTCGCTCCTTGGTAATCGGAACCCTAGCAATACAATCCCAAACTGAAGTAAGCCTTTACCTCCACCGCGAGGGGCCGAACCAGTATAAACTCCCCGTGTCCTTTGTCCTGTTTAACCCCTTTAAGCTAACCTAGCTGCGATGGATCCACGACCAAGTCCTTACGCTAGGACATCCGCCGTGTCAACTCCACGATAGTTGGCGCCCACCATGGGGCCAGGGCATGGTGGTTTCGAGTTCCTGAAGGGCAACTTCGAAGGGATCAAGGGATACGCTGTAGGCCGGATGACCAAGAGTCGTCGCGGCAAGCTCTACATCGACGAGGCAGGCTGGGGCCCCGAGGCCGGCTCAATCGAGTATGGGTACCGGGTCCCCTTCGGCGGAATCCATGTCTTCATCGGCAAGATCGGCGAACCGGGCGCTGAGCCGGACACCTGCACCAACATCATCGAAACGGCTCAGCGTGCACGACCCGCCCGGGTTCAACCCGCTGAGAAGCATGCCTTTGTCGGATGCGTCCATGGGGCGGAATACGAAGGAGGATCTGCGTCTAGTGGTGAGACGGCCATCTGCTCTGATGGAGAGTCGTCAATCGGCGAGACCAATTCAATGTATCAATTGCAAGACGGCCGACTTGGGGGTTGTTCCGATGGCGATAGTATTCTGGACCCCTATGAGCCACCGAATAGGGCTGCAATCTTCATGGCTGGCACGCAGCCGGCTCACAATTCATCAACAGTAGCGGCTATGACCTCCAGTTCGACGGCTGCGGTAACAGCTGGCGCAACCGGTTCAGTGCGCCCTCCGGTGCTGGTGTTGTCGGAACTTTTGGATGCTTTAGCAGCACTCATGGAAGTGGAAGTCACCCCGGCGAATCAAGCGCAACATAAGGTGGATACTACCAAGATAAAGGATGAGATAGCTCAGGCTAAAGAAGAGCTCAATGCAGAGAACGCGAGGATGGCCATGGAGCAAGCCGCATTGGATGCTGAGTCTCAGCGGATTCAGGCTGAAAATTTCCGGTTAAGTTTGTATCAGAATGCATCAAACGCGGTTCTGCAAAGACGACATGAGAGTCGGTTGCCCCTTGACTACAGTGCATGAAATTTGTTCAATACACCGGGTGCAGGGCCATGTAACCCGCCAGAGGTGAACCGGGCTGTGGAGGCGTCGGCGGCCAGTGCGACCGTTCAGCCACGCAGCATTGAGCCATCCCGTCTGAATCTTACTCCGCCTTAGCAATTAGTCACGCCGCTGGGCCATTTTTCCAACCCGTTGGATAACTTAGTTGCAACGGCAACGCGGCTGGCGGCTCTCCCAGTGCAAGGTGAATCCCCTGTGGCGGTGGAGACCCGGAAGGCGGTGGAGCTTCTTAATACGGTGTTGGTGCAGCAAGCGGCATACTCATACAGCGGTGACCGGATTCATTGAACTCCACGCCCCAGTCGTAGCTACAGCCGGCACATTGAGTCGCCGGCGGTTTCGAGCAGTGAACAACACCGTGGGCGTGAGCCGGCACGGGTGGACAATGATGCTCAAGCTGTGGTGGATCAAGGCAGGGCGCGGCGAGAGGCCTAGCTGGCGGCTCAACAACGATCTCCGGCTTACCCATCGGTGTCTATGGAGGCTGGAGTGACCTCTAGGACCCTTGGGGTGCCGTGTCTAGTACCAGCTTTGCGTAATGAGCGTCTGCCCAAAGATTTCAAGGGGCCTCGCAAGGTGCCTAACTACACAGCTGACCAGTCCCCCGAGGCTTGGATTGAGAGTTATGAGATGGCTATGGAGATGCTGGATGTCAGCGACGCCGCATGTGCTAAGTATTTTACCATGATGTTGGATGGGCCGGCTTGTACTTGGTTGAAAGGATTGCCCGCTAATTCCATTACATCATGGGTGGAACTGAAGGCGAAGTTTATCCAGAATTTCAAAGATACATGCCAGCAGCCTATGTCGATCCTGGATCTGGACTCATGTGTCCACGGTGAAGGCGAGTCAACCACCAACTGGGTGCGCCAGATCTCAGCTGTGATACACTCGTCGGATAGCATCAATGTCGGGTCAGCGGTCCTCATGTTAGAGAAGAATTGTCGTTTCCATCCCCTCAAACAGAAGCTGGGGCGGCTTAAGCGCAACTGCAATGATATGGGGAAGCTCATGGCGGCTCTCGTCAAATATGCCGACTCTGATAGCACTAAGGACCCTGAGTCTGATGAGGAGAAAGTTAGTAAGGGGAAGAAGAATAATGGCAATGCCAAGGCGCAGCACAACCCGGCGAGTCATGGTGGCAATGGTAAGCGAAAGGCTGACAGCGGTTCAGACTTTGTGGCCAATACCAATACACAGAATAATAATCAACGTAAGAAGGGAAAGCCGCCCCGGTTTGGAGGGTCAAAATTTAATTTGGAGGCAATGATGAATCAGCCTTGCCCAAAGCACGGTACGCAAGAGAAGCCGACCAGTCATATATGGAAGGACTGCTTCATCATGAGGGAGTATAGGAATTCCAATTTTTTCCAAAATAATAATGGCCCGAACGGCGGTTCAGGATCCGGCTCTCACGGGCCCGGCTTTGGTGCTGGCGGTTCAGGCTCAGGTTTTCAGGGCCAAGGCAACCAGGGTGGCTTTAATCAGCAATCTGGTCAAGGGAATCAACAGCAGCAGTCTGGTTATCAGAGCAACCCTAAGCAATTGAATGGCGGTCAATATCATGTGTTTACCACCAGTTTGTGCAAAAGGGATCAGAAGATTCATAAGCGAGCAGTAAATGCGGTTGAGCCGGCGATTCCTCGATATTTGAGATGGTCTGAGCAACCTATTGTGTGGAGCCGCGAGGATCATCCGCCCCGGGTTGACAATCCGGATCAATTAGCTTTGGTGGTGGCTCCTCAGGTTGGAGGGTACAAGTTTACAAAGGTACTCATGGACGGAGGCAGCAGTATTAATATCCTTTACTATGATACTTTTCACCGCATGGAGTTGACAGATAATGATCTTAAACTATCTTCTACCATCTTTCATGGAGTGGTGCCTGGTAAGTCGACGTATCCAGTGGGTAATATAACTTTGGAGGTGGCTTTTGGTGATGATCATGACTCCAGAACTAAGAAGTTAACCTTTGAGGTTGTTAAGATCAAAAGTCCTTATCATGCTCTATTCAGGCGGCCGGCTTACGCCAAGTTTATGGCACGGCCTTGTTATGTCTACCTGCAGCTCAAGATGCCGGGTCATAAGGGCACCATCACTATGCATGGAAAAAGAAAAATAGCCTTGGAATGTGAAGGAGGTGATGCTGCTTATGCTGAAGCTGTTTGTGCAACAGAAGAGTTGAAATTCTATAAAGATAATGTTGACTCGGTGGAAATGACACAAAATTGGTTGATTTTGTCCCTGGCAATTCATCCAAGCAGTTCAGTATCAGTGCTAATCTGGATCCGAAATATGAAAGCACGCTCATCGAGTTCATCCATGAGAACCTGGACATCTTTGCATGGAAACCTTCAGACATGCCAGGTGTACCGAGGGAAATCGTGGAGCACACTCTCAATATTGATCTGAAGTTTAAACCGGTCAAGCAATTCCTTCATCGCTTCAATGAAGAAAGGCGTAAGGCCATCGGTGAAGAAAGTGACCCGGCTCTTGGCGGCTGGGTTCATTGTTGAGGTTTTTCATCCCGAATGGTTGGCTAACCCGGTGTTGGTACTTAAGAAAAATGGTATTTGGCGCATGTGTGTGGATTACACAGTCCTTAATAAAGCATGTCCAGTTGATCCCTTTGCTCTTCCTCGTATTGATCAAATCATTGATGCTACGGCGGGTTGTGAGCGTTTGAGTTTTTTGGATGCTTACTCTGGTTATCATTAGATCAAGATGGCAGTTAAGGAGCAGGAGAAGACAACCTTCATCACTCCCTTTGGAGCCTTCTGCTATGTTTCCATGCCTTTTGGGTTGAAGAGTGCCCAGGCGACTTACCAGCGGTGTGTGCAAAATTGCCTTCATGATCAGATTGGGTGCATTGTTCACGCATATGTGGATGATATTGTGGTGAAATCAAGGAGAAAGAGACCTTGATAGATGATTTGAAAGAGACCTTTGACAATCTCCGGGTCTACAAGATGATGCTTAACCAGGCTAAATGTGTCTTTGGTGTACCGGCAGGCAAGCTTCTGGGCTTTCTGGTTTCTGAACTGGGTATTGAAGCTAAGCCAGAGAAAATCATGGCTATCACTTCTTTGGCTAAGCCGGCGTGCATTAATGACATTCAGCGTCTGGTGGGTCGTATTGCGGCCTTAAGCCGGTTCATAAGCCGGTTGGGAGAGAAAGCTATCCCTCTGTACCAGATGATGAAGAAAACAGAGCATTTTGTCTGGAGTGATGCTGCTAATCAGGCGTTTGAGGCCTTGAAGAAAGAGTTAGCTGAGCCGCCGATCCTTACTGCTCCTGTTGATAAGGAGCCCTTGTTGCTATATGTGGCTGCCAATAGCCAAGCTATCAGCATGGCAATTGTGGTGGAAAGGAAGGAATCAGGCAAGGAATATTCAGTTCAGCGGCCAGTTTATTATATTCGTGAGGTTCTCATTGAGTCCAGGCAAAGGTATCCACATTGGCAGAAGCTGGTATATGGGGTGTTCATGGCTAGTCGAAAGCTCAGGCAGTATTTTCTGGGTCATCCCATCACTGTGGTTAGTTCTTCTCCTTTAGGAGATATTATTCAAAACAGAGAAGCCACAGGTCGGGAAGCCAAGTGGGCCATTGAACTTGGACCCCACGGTTTGAAATATATGCCTCGCACGGCCATCAAGTCTCAAGCACTTGTGGATTTCATCAATGATTGGACAGAGCTGCATATGCCTAAGGAGAAACTGGATAGCACATATTGGACTATTCACTTTGATGGATGCAGATAGTTGGAAGGCTCGGGGGCTGGAGTTATTTTGACTTCCCCACGAGGGATAAATTTTGTTATGTTTTAAGGTTGATGTTCCCTTGCACTAACAATGCAGCTGAGTATGAAGCCTTGCTCCATGGTCTTCGGATGGCTATAGAGATGAATCTAAGCCGGGTGAGGTGTTTTGGCGACTCAGATTTGGTGGCTCGGCAAATTTCAAGCACTTGGGATTCTAAGGATCCACTCATGGCGGCTTACCGCCGAGAGGTTGATGCTATTGCTGGTCATTTCAAGGGTTATCAAGTGGAACATGTTGATCGCAGGAAAAGTGAGGCGGCTGATGCTTTGAGCCGGCTAGGATCCCAGCGTAAGCCGGTACCACCTAATGTTTTCCTTGATATTCTGCATAATCCTTCGGTCAAATTGCCTACAGAGGAAGATCTTGCTATTCCTGACCCGGAGGCACAATTGGTGGCGGCTCTTCATGCTATTCCTGGTTGGACAATTCCATATCTCGCTTATATGACCCGAGGAGAGTTACCTGATGATGAAACTTTGGCCAGGCAGATAGCCCGACGGTCTAAGTCCATGACTATTGTTAATGGAGAGTTGCACCGATGCAGTGTCACAGGGGCATTTCAACGTTGTGTTTCTTGTGAGGAGGGCCGTGAAATTTTGCGAGATATTCATGAGGGAGATTGTGGTCATCATGCTAGTCCTAACTCTCTCGTGGCCAAGGCTTTTCGTCATGGATTTTATTGGCTGACGGCTCATGCTGATGTAGAAGATTTGGTCAGTAAATGTGATGGTTGTTAGAAATTTTCCAGACGGGCTCATGTGCCGGCTCAAGAGTTGAGGATGATTCCAATTACTTGGCCGTTTGCAGTCTGGGGGCTTGGCATGGTTGGGCCTTTCAAAAGGTCCAAGGATAAAAAGACCCACCTGTGACAGCTTGGATCTTGCCTTCTCTCTTTTTACCAGACTTGCCTTCTCTCTCTTTCCGGACTTGGTTTTCCTCGTGGTTTTTGCCCTGATTTGATTTGGATTTTTGGATCAATTCAAATGGACTTGTCACTTGGGCATATCCTTGGCTTTCACCCAAGTGACCTATCTACCTTATTCCTCCCACAAATTCCCAAAATAATAAAATGAATATTTTTCCTAAAAGGAAAATATTCATTTTTCTCTGTCAAGCCCATTTCAGAACTTTGTGCTCCAAAGCAACCTCAATTTTTCTTGCTCAGAAAAATCCGAGATAATTCCTAAATATTCTTAGGACCATGGCACATCTTCCCATGCAAAAATATTGCATCACTTTTTGTAATATTTTTGCTGTAGAAAATCTTTTCACTTCTGGACCAGAAATGCACCTTGTACAGCACGTGCATATTTCCTTGAGCTTTTGGCCTTGATATTTCTTGAGCTTAAAGACCTTCCTAAGAAACCCTAAACCCCAGGAGATTAGCCCTAATGGCCTTCTAGAAGGTGGCCAAACTTGGCAACCAAGTTTCTGACCAGAAACTTGCCAGCTTGGTAGAGTCGCGTCTGGTCGGCCTGGGTATGATCCATCACCTCTCCTAGACGTAGCACTGCATGGTCGAGCTCGTAGACAAGGTTTGGCTGCTCCTAGCCGTTGTTTTGGCCATGCCAGCTTGGTGACCGCGCGAGGACACGGCGCCTAGCAGCGTCTCAACGCGCTCTGGCTGGCGCTATGCGTTCTGTTTCATGCGTGTGCATGCAAGCGCTCGCCTCCGACTGCCGCAACGTGCCACAACCCTCGACCCATCACCCATGACCCCTCCCTGGCGCTCGCCGACGCCGGAGCCGCCGCAGCAAGCCCGGCCAAGTCGCGGCCAAAACGGCACGCGTGTGCTTGTCCCCATCTCAAACCGCCTCCTATGCTCGTCCGCGAGCGTGGGTAAGCGCCGGCGTTGACGCTGCACCATGTCCCCTCGCGTTGGAGCCTCTCGTCGATGTTCGCCGCGAGTCCAGAGTGCTCCGGCGGCGACACGTCCCTCCCCCCTCTGCTCTGGCTATATAAAGCCACCCCGCCTCCCTCGCTAGCCACGCACCACTCAACATCACCTCCACGAACACGTAGACGAGCAAAAGCCCGGTCGGGTAGGCCTCTGGCCGTCGCCCCCACCCGAGGACTCCGCTGATCCCCGCAGGCCAGCTGCCGCTCTCCAGGGCCTCTCAAGCTCAAGCAGCTGCTTGGGCAGGGCCTTGGTGGTCTGCTGGATCCGCCTGGACCCCGCCAAGCCCTCAGAGCTGCCTCTAGCCACCGTCTTCCACCTCCCCGGCGAACCCCGTCCGCCACCGAAGCTTGCGAGCTCAACTGCGACCAGCTCCGTCCACCTTTCGCCAAGCCACGGGTACGGGCAGGTGCGCCGTGAGCCCCGCTTCCGATCTATCCCTCTAGCCTAGCCCGAAACCCCTCGTCGCTGGCATGAGCTTCGGCGAAGCACCGCGTCCCCTCTGATCTCAATCCCCTTCCCTCTCTCCTGACTGGTGGGGCCCAGTGTCAGCCTCACCACTCGCGCCCGAAGCAGTACGAGTGGAGGCGCACTCCCACTTTACGCCTTCGACGTCACCCCCCCAGGATTTTCTATTTATTCAAATTTAATTCAGAAATTTGACTAAACTTTGACTAGCCACCATTTCTAAACCATAAGTCCAAATGAATTGATTCTTTTTGCATTGTCTTTGTTACAGAAAGCTCTAGAAGCACACGAAAAGGTGGATTTTTCCTTGCTGTCTAGAATTTCTGGTGATTTTCAGAATGTGTTTTGACATTTATTTTTGTGGTTTTAAAATATTTTCAGAAGGAGGATCTTGCCTTGAAGCTAACCAGGAGGAGTGTGACCCTCCTCTGCACTAAGGCAAGCCACAACATCATTTGGATGGTGTTATTTCAATATCTATGATTTTCTACTTGAATATGAGTCTTTATTTGCATTTAAAATTTGATAAATTAATATGGTTAATTGCTAGTTGTTTTATGATGCTTGATATGCTTGTTTTAGCTTCTGGTTGAGTTCATAGCATTGTTTGGCCAAGTAGAGTAAGATTTTGCACTAGATATTTTGTTATGGAAAGTTATGGTAGCTATTTTTGCTAGTAATAGTTTTCAACTAAATGATGAACTAATAAAAATGTTGTTTGTAGAGAAAAATGAGTTATAACCAGAGAAGTTTCTGATCTTAGTATTGCAAGATAGTTATGTTGCTTGTTTTGATCCATGCTTAAGAGTTGCTTGCTCTGTGTGACGAGTAGTTGCATGATTTCTGGTATGATGCCATGAGTAGTAATAAAAAGTTTTTCTGAAAGTTATTACTTGATTAAGTTCAACCTGAATATGATGTTGATCACATCATGGTGCCACTGAATCGGGTTTTCAATTCAGTGCGACCACATTTACCTAATGGGAAGGTCTTGATTCAGTCCTTTGTCGTGGCTCTCACCGGTGCCTCCAGCGAGGGAAGGTTATGGGCGTGCATACCCTGGCCCGGTAGGCAGACATAACCTTGTGTGCTCGTTTTTTTTATGGTACCTTGTCCCTATTTAGGACCGTTTTGCCACGACGGTGTCCATTGGTGTCTTTGGTAGACACGGGGCCACCCAAGACCTAGCCCTGAGAGGGAGATGGTCGGAGTGGCTGGGGAGAGTGCATGGCAAAGGGAGGGTTTCGTCGGCATACTTTGGTCCACCCGAATCGGAGTACGAGGCCAGGTATTCCGTAGTGTGGGTAAAGTGCGCTACCTCTGAAGAGTGTATTTAATCTATCGATAGTCGCACCCTCGGTTATGGGCAAGACTCGGGAGTAAGTCACACCATGGATCAACTTTTATAATTAATCTTCCAAACTAGTAATTGTTGTGATGCATTGTTTCGTGGTGAACCTTGAACACTCGAGGTGTTCATGAGTGATTGGTTTCAGGTGTGACCCTGGTGTGGTCACCATTTGGTTATGAGGTAACCGTCTGGTAAGCGAGTCCGTGTGACTCAGTGCGCTGTTTGGTTGCTTTGCATAGCTTTGCATTTGTAGTAATTTCTTGCATTAATTTAACTTGATTAATTATCATGATATTGCCTATCATCGTGCTTATGTCTGTTGTGAGCTTGCAAGTACATTCAATGTATTGACCTGGCGTGTCATGCCAGCTTTCAGGCAAGTTTATTCGCATCGGAGCGCATCTCGTGTCTAGGTCATGTCCATGTTGGTGTCCCTGTGCCATGGAGTTTTGCTACGTCGTTCTTCCGCTGCCGCGTAGTTTCGTGTGATCGAGGCCCCAGCCATGTTCATTAAATAATGTACATACTGTCTAGCAGCACCGTGTGTGCCGCTTGGCCTCGAATCTCGATGTAATATCAGACCTTTGTACCACGCTAGTATCAATAAAGCAGTTATTTCTGTACCATGTTGTTGTGTATTGCGAGAAGACTCGATCTCTGGGCTGGCAATGCAGGGTAAACCGGTTGCTCTGAGCCGGGGAGCCACAACGCTTGGTATCAGAGCCGCGCTGATTGTAGGACACGCTAGACTGGTAGTGCGTTAGTAAAACAGTAGATAGTTTAGTTTGAGTGCCGGTATACATAGGAATTGGTTGTTGCATTGCATGCATGACTTATTGTTGTTATTACTAACCGTATGGTTTGTGAGTGTAGATGGCACCAGTACCGATCTTGTACCATCCTGAGCCAGCTCCGTGCACATCGCCGCACCTGCTTCAGAACGTGTGGTGCCGACTCTATCCAGAGGGTGCTGATCCAGAGTATCGGGTGTATCGCGAGCATCTGGCCGGTGCATTGTACGAGTATTATGCTGAGGTCACTCTACACCACAGTTCCCCATCCGGCACTTACACTCGTTGGTCTAAGGGTGGTCTTGCTTCTACGCCATCTCAGGACTTGCGCTACATTGAGGTTCGCATGTACACCCACCCTGGACTTTTCTTCTACCCATCTCTGCACGAGAATGGGCGTATCCGCTTTCCTTTGATTAATCCGGCGTGCGATCGTCCCACTAGCCACCTTGCACGCTACTTCACCGCTAGCTATCTCCTTAACTACGAGTTAGCTCGGGAGCGCTCGCGCCGCTCTCGCTGCTGCTCGTGTAAGGAACCCTCTTCCCGCTGTCATCTACACTTCTGCTCCTCCCACCTCCGTTCCTACGACAACCTCGCAGGGTACCGTTAACCCTTTGACGGTGAACCCTCGCAGCGCTCCTGCTGCATGGTCTTCTCTTGTCGCTACTCCTGCCGCTCCTATGCTTAGATCCCATCCCCCGCCTGCCCCTGAGGAAGAGCCCTCAAGGCAGCGCCAGCGCACCTCTCTTCCCCCGGAGGTCTCTACTATCAGTTCAGGATTTGGGTCCGGCTCAGGAGACGAGCCTGCAGCAGCACCATCTGAGCAGTAGATTGTTAGAGTATCGTGGTAGTCATGAGCATGATGTATGGCTGTAATCGCACTTGTCATGATGCGTACTTTCATGTACGGGGGTAGTAGACCCATTGCGATGTTTATTTTCATGTTGGGACTATGTATAATTATGTTGGACTCTTTTTCGACTTGGTTTTATTCGCTGCTTTCTTCTGGGATTTGTCATTGGTTTTTCCCCCATTTTGGAATTTTCTCATCATGGTTGTTGTGTATTGGGAAAACGAAAAATAGGATGCCGCGTGGAGGCGGCAGCAGTCAAGCTGGTGAGGATGTCCCTGTCCGTCGTTCTGCAAGACAGGCAGGACATTCCCCTGAACCATACCAGCCACCTCGACCTCCACCGCCACAACCGCCTTCCACCGAGCAAATCCTGAGAATGTTTGAAGAAAAAAGGAGCAACAATCTTCTGGAAATACTAAAAAGTGTACAAGTTATGGTTGGGCAAAATGGAAACCAGAATGGCCATCATTCCAAGCTATCAGATTTTCAGCGAACCAAGCCTCCCAGTTTCAGCCATGCTACTGATCCTTTGGACGCCGACGACTGGCTAAGGACTATTGAAAGAAAACTAGAAATTGCTCACATAGACGATGGAGACAAGGTTCCCTTTGCAACGCATTATCTGGAAGGAGCTGCCGCTATATGGTGGGATAATGCCAAAGCAATATGGCCTGCCGGCGAGGAAATTGGACAAAATTCAAGGATCATTTCCGCAAATATCGTATTCCCACCGGAGTCATGAAGATCAAGCAACGCGAATTTCTCGCTCTCACTGAAGGCAGCATGACCGTCGCCGAGTATCTGAATAAATTCAACCATCTGGCCCGTTATTCTCTCCATGATGTGGCCACAGAAGAGTGGAAGATCGACTGATTCCTTGGGGGCCTACATCAACATCTCCGGTGCACTCTCAGTATGTTTGATTTCCTGGACTACATGACTCTGGTGAACAAGGACCTCATTGCCGAGAGGGAACACAAGCTGCTGCACGACAACAACCCAGCTGCTAATGACCACAAGCGCAAATTCGAGCCCAAGAAGGATATGCAACCAGTGCAAAAGGCTCGTACATGGCAACAGACTCAGGTGGAGTACAAACCCAATTGGCAGCAGAACGTCAACAAGACAACTACACAAGTCAAGAATGTCGTGACCATCCCGGTGCGCGACGATTGCCAGCGCAACAATTCGTGCTTCAGCTGTGGTCAAACCGGAAACTACGCCCGACAGTGTCCCAAGAACACCAAACACGTCGCTCCATTTCAGTCGCAAGTTAACTACATGGAGCAGTATTCCGCCCCCGATATAATCCAAGGGCAAGTTCATCACCTCTCCGCAGACGAAGCCCAAGAGGACCCGGAAGTCGTCATTGGTATGTTTCTCGTTAACGACATACCCGCCGTAATTTTATTTGACTCTGGGGCTTCCAACTCTTTTATTTCGCGGAGTTTTGCTTCCCAAAACAATTTTTCTTGCTCGATTTTGGGAAAACACATGCTGGTACAATCCCCGAGATCCCTCCTCAGAAGCAATCTCGTCTGCCAAAATTTGGAGATTGACATCAAGGGCGTCAAGTTTCCAACATCATTGATAATCATCGATTCCAACAAATTGGATGTCATTCTGGGCAAGAATTGGTTAACCCAATACCAAGTCTGCATCAGCTGTGCGACCAGAGAAGTTACCGTGAAAAATATGGAAGGTCGCACTACCAGTTTTTATGCCCGCAAGCGCATCCCCATGAAGGATATGGTTTTCGCTGCCGTGACAGAAGCGGTGGAATTAATCCCAGTGGTCAGTGAGTATCCAGATGTATTTCCTGAAGAATTACCCGGCATGCCACCAGACCGGGAATTGGAGTTCGCTATTGACCTAGTGCCTGGAACCACCCCGATACATAAGAAATATTATCGGATGCCCTCCTCAGAATTGGTGGAATTGAAGAAACAACTGGATGAGATGCTGCAAAAAGGATACATTCGTCTAAGCTCTTCCCCATGGGGATCACCAGCAATCTTCATGGACAAAAAGGATGGCAGTCTACGAATGTGTGTAGACTACCGACAGCTGAATGACGTCACCATTAAAAACAAGTATCCACCGCCGAGGATTGACGACCTGTTTGATCAACTCAGTGGGGCCAAAGTATTCTCAAAGATTGATTTGAGGACGGGATATCATCAACTCAAGATTAAGAAGGAAGATATTCCTAAGACCGCGTTCACCACTTGGTACGGTCTTTACGAATACACTGTCATGTCCTTCGGCCTCACCAACGCTCCTGCATTCTTTATGCATATGATGAACAAGGTGTTTATGGACTTCTTGGACAAGTTTGTGGTGGTGTTCATTGATTACATCCTCGTTTACTCCAAAAGCAAGGACGAACATAAGGAACATCTTCACACAGTTCTACAACGGCTTCGCGATCATCAATTGTATGCCAAATTCAGCAAATGTGAGTTTTGGCTGCAGCAAGTGGGATTCCTCGAACATATCCTCTCGGCAGAAGGAATCTCGGTGGACCCAAGCAAGGTAAAAGATGTACTTGATTGGTCTGCACCCACCACCGTCTCAGAAATCCGGAGTTTCCTTGGACTGGTCGGATATTATCGCCGTTTTATCGAAGGATTTTCCAAGATCGCCAAGCCAATGACTGAGCTCCTCAAGAAGGACAAGAAGTTCGTATGGACTGAAGACTACGAACGGAGCTTCAATGAGTTAAAAACCAGACTGACATCGGCACCCGTATTAACTCTTCCGGATATCTACCGCAGTTTTGATGATTACTGCGACGCCTCCAGAAAAGGACTAGGGTGTGTACTCATGCAAGATGGCAAAGTGGTGGCCTAGGCATCTCGCCAACTGCGACAACATGAAGGAAACTATCCTACTCATGATTTGGAATTGGCCGCAGTGGTGCACGCTTTGAAAATCTGGAGACATTATCTGATTGGAAAGAAGTGCTAGATATTCACTGACCATAAAAGTCTCAAGTATATATTCACTCAGCCCGACTTGAACCTTCGACAGCGAAGATGGCTCGAGTTGGTTAAGGACTATGACCTCGGAATAAATTATCACCCGGGCAAAGCTAATGTGGTGGTTGACGCCCTCAGCCGCAAACCAGCCAACCTCAATGCCCTAATGGATTCCTTAACTCCAGAGCTCTGTGAAGAACTCATGCAGCTAAATCTGGTAATCACCGACGCCCGTCTTACCAATATATTGGAAGTTGCTCCTACTCTCGAAGAAGAAATCCGCAGAGCTCAAGCGGATGATAAGGTGTTACGGATATATGTTCAGCAGCTGCACCAAGGGCAAGCACCGGATTTCACTACGGATCAGCAAGGTTCACTAAGGTTCCGAGGAAGACTTTGCGTACCCAACCAAGACAGTCTGAAGAAGAAAATATTGGCGGAAGCACATGAAGCACCATATTCAATTCATCCCGGTGGTACCAAGATGTATAAGGATCTTCGTCAGATATTTTGGTGGGATGGAATGAAGAAAGACATCCCGTATTTTGTGGCCTGCTGCGATATCTGCAATAAGGTAAAGGCAGAACACCAAAAACCCACCAGACTCCTCTAGCCTCTACCGGTATCCCAATGGAAATGGGACGATATTTGCATGGATTTCATCACCGGATTACCGAGGTCTCATCGAGGAAACGACGCGATATGGGTCATAGTGGACACTCTAACCAAGGTGGCACACTTCCTACCCATCCGGACCACATACCGTGCAAATCAACTTGCATAGCTGTATGTATCGAGAATCGTCAGTCTGCATGGAGTACCCAAGACTATCACCTCCGACAGGGGATCTCTATTCACATCCGCATTTTTGTCCCGACTTCATCAAGCCTTGGGGACCGCTCTGAAGTACAGCACGGCTTACCATCCTCAGACAGATGGACAGACTGAGCAAGTAAATCAAATACTTGAAGATATGCTCCGGGCATGTACATTGGCCCAAGGAACCAAGTGGGAAGACTGTCTGCCCTACGCCGAGTTTTCCTACAACAACAGTTTCCAGGCCAGCTTAAAGATGTCACCCTATGAAGCCCTGTATGGCCGAAAATGCTGCACCCCATTAAATTGGTCTCAAACCGGAGATAGCCGTATTTTCGGGACTGATTTAATGCTCGAAGCAGAGAAGCATGTCAAGGAAATCCGAGACAGACTGCAACTGGCCAAATCCCGACAGAAGAGCTACTATGATGCCAAACATCGTCAAATCAGCTTCGAACCCGGAGAACACGTATATCTACGAGTCACCCCTATGAAAGGAGTCAAGAGGTTTCGGACCTGAGGAAAATTGGCACCCAGATATATCAGTCCATCCCCGTCATGGCCAGAGTCAGAACAGTTGCCTACCAGTTGGAATTGCCACCAGAATTGTCAGAAGTACACGACGTGTTTCACATCTCACAGCTAAGAAGATGCATCTCGCCACCGGAGAAAAGGACTGGTATGTCAGAGATAGAACTGGCTAAGGATTTGACTTATGAGGAAAAGCCAATCAGAATATTGGATCAAACAGAAAGGGGTCACTCACAGCAAAGAAATGAGATTTTACAAGGTTCAGTGGAGCATCACACCGAAGAAGAAGCAACCTGGGAAAGAGAGGAATTTTTAAGGACTGCATACCCAGAATGGTTTTCCCAAGAAACCGAATCTCGAGGACGAGATTCATCCTAAGTGGGGGAGGTTTGTGACAGCCTGGATTTTGCCTTCTCTCTTTTTACCGGACTTTCCTTCTCTCTCTTTCCGGACTTGGTTTTCATCGTGGTTTTTGCCCTGATTTGATTTGGATTTTTGGATCAATTCAAATGGACTTGTCACTTGGCCATATCCTTGGCTTTCACCAAAGTGACCTATCTACCTTATTCCTCCCACAAATTCCCAAAATAATAAAATGAATATTTTTCCTAAAAGGAAAATATTCATTTTTCTCTCTTAATCCCATTTCAGAACTTTGTGCTCCAAAGCAACCTCAATTTTTCTTGCTCAGAAAAATCTGAGATAATTCCTAAATATTCTTAGGACCATGGCACATCTTCCCATGCAAAAATATTGCATCAATTTTTGTAATATTTTTGCTATAGAAAATCTTTTCACTTCTGGACCAGAAATGCACCTTGTACAGCAAGTGCTTATTTCCTTGAGCTTTTGGCCTTGAGATTTCTTGAGCTTAAAGACCTTCCTAAGAAACTCTAAACCCCAGGAGATTAGCCCTAATGGCCTTCTAGAAGGTGGCCAAACTTGGCGACCAAGTTTCTGACCAGAAACTTGCCAGCTTGGTAGAGTCGCGTCTGGTCGGCCCGGGTATGATCCATCACCTCTCCTAGACGTAGCACTGCAAGGTCGAGCTCGTAGACAAGGTTTGGCCGCTCCTGGCCATCGTTTTGGCCATGCCAGCTTGGTGATCATGTGAGGACACGGCGCTTGGCAGCGTCTCGACGCGCTCTGGCTGGCGCTTTGCGTTCTGTTGCGCGCGTGTGCATGCAAGCGCTCGCCTCCGACTGCCACGACGTGCCACAACCCTCGACCCATCACCCATGACCCCTACCTGGTAGTCGCCAACGCCGGAGCCGCCGCAGCAAGCCCGATCAAGTCGCGGCAAAAATGGCACAGTGCGCGCGTGTGCTTGTCCCCATCTCAAACCGCCTCCTGTGCTCGCCCGCGAGCGTGGGCAAGCGCCGGCGTTGACGCTGCACCCTGTCCCCTCGCGTTGGAGCCTCTCGTCGATGTTCACCGCATGTCCATAGCGCTCCGGCGGGGACACGTCCCCCCCTGCTCCGGCCATATAAAGCCACCCCGCCTCCCTCGCTAGCCACGCACCACTCCACACCACCTCCATGAAGACATAAACGAGCAGAAGCCCGGTCGGGCAGGCCTTTGGCCGTCGCCCCAACCCGAGGACTCCGGTGATCCCCGCAGGCCAACTGCCGCTCTCCAGGGCCTCTCGAGCTCAAGCAGCTGCTTGGGCAGGGCCTTGGTGGTCTGCTGGAGCTGCCTGGACCCCGCCAAGCCCTCGGAGCTGCCTCTAGCTACCGTCTTCCACCTCTCCGGCGAACCCCGTCCGCTACCGAAGCTTGCGAGCTCGACTGCGACCAGCTCCGTCCACCTTTCGCCAAGCCATAGGTACGGGCAGGTACGGCGCGAGCCCCGCTTCCGATCTATCCCTCTAGCCTAGCCCCAAACCCCCTCGTCGCCGGCATGAGCTCCGGCGAAGCACCGCCTCCCCTCTGATCTCAATCCCCTTCCCTCTCTCCTGATTGGTGGGGCCCAGTGTCAGCCTCACCACTCGCGCCCGAAGCGGTACGAGTGGAGGCGCACTCCCACTTTACGCCTTCGACGTCACCCCCCAGGATTTTCTATTTATTAGAATTTAATTCAAAAATTTGAGTAAACTTTGACCAGCCACCATTTCTAAACCATAAGTCCAAATGAATTGATTCTTTTTGCATTGTCTTTGTTACAGAAAGCTCTAGCAGCACACCGAAAGGTGGATTTTTCCTTGCTGTCTAGAATTTTTGGTGATTTTCAGAATGTGTTTTGACATTTATTTTTGTGGTTTTAAAATATTTTCAGAAGGAGGATGTTGCCTTGAAGCTAACCAGGAGGAGTGTGACCCTCCTCTGCACTAAGGCAAGCCACAGCATCATTTGGATGGTGTTATTTCAATATCTATGATTTTCTACTTGAATATGAGTCTTTATTTGCATTTAAAATTTGATAAATTAATATGGTTAATTGCTAGTTGTTTTATGATGCTTGATATGCTTGTTTTCGCTTCTGGTTGAGTTCATAGAATTGTTTGGCTAAGTAGAGTAAGATTTTGCACTAGATATTTTGTTATGGAAAGTTATGGTAGTTGTTTTTGCTAGTAATAGTTTTCAACTAAATGATGAACTAATAAAAATGTGGTTTGTAGAGAAAAATGAGTTATAACCAGAGAAGTCTGATCTTAGTATTACAAGATAGTTATGTTGCTTGTTTTGATCCATGCTTAAGAGTTGCTTGCTCTGTGTGACGAGTAGTTGCATGATTTTCGGTATGATGCCATGAGTAGTAATAAAAAGTTTTTCTGAAAGTTATTACTTGATTAAGTTCAACCTGAATATGATGTTGATCACATCATGGTGCCACTGAATCGGGTTTTTAATTAAGTGCGACCACATTTACCTAATGGGAAGGTCTTGATTCGGTCCTTTGTCGTGGCTCTCACCGGTGCCTCCCGCGAGGGAAGGTTGTGGGCGTGCATAGCCTGGCCCGGTAGGCAGACATAACCTTGTGTGCTCGTTTTGTTTTTATGGTACCTTGTCCCCGTTTGGGACTGTTTTGCCATGACGGTGGTCGTTGGTGTCTTTGGTAGACACGGGGCCACCCAAGACCTAGCCCTGCGAGGGAGATGGTCGGAGTGGCCGGGGAGAATGCATGGCAAAGGGAGGGTTTCGTCGGAATACTTTGGTCCACCCGAATGGGAGTACGAGGCCAGGTATTCCGTAGTGTGGGTAAAGTGCGCTACCTTTGAAGAGTGTATTTAATCTATCGATAGCCGCGCCCTCGGTTATGGGCAAGACTCGGGAGTAAGTCACACCATGGATCAACTTTTATAATTAATCTTGCAAAGTAGTAATTTTTGTGATGCATTGTTTCGTGGTGAACCTTGAATACTCGAGGTGTTCATGAGTGATTGGTTTCAGGTGTGACCCCGGTGTGGTCACCGTTTGGTTACGAGGTAACCATCTGGTAAGCGAGTCTGTGTGACTCGGTGCGCTGTTTGGTTGCTTTGCATAGCTTTGCATTTGTAGTAATTTCTTGCATTAATTTAACTTGATTAATTATCATGATATTGTCTGTCATCATGCTTATGTTTGTTGTGAGCTTGCAAGTACATTCAATGTACTTACCTGGCGTGTCATGCCAGTTTTCAGGCAAGTTGATTCGCATCGCTGCGCATCTCGTGTCTAGGCCGTGTCCACATCGGTGTCCATGTGCCATGGAGTTCCGCTACGTCGTTCTTCCATTGCCGCGTAGTTTCGTATGATCGAGTCCCTAGCCATGTTCATTAAATAATGTACATACTGTCCAGCAGCACCGTGTGTGCCGCTTGGCCTCGAATCTCGATGTAATATCAGACCTTTGTACCACGCTAGTATCAATAAAGCGGTTATTTCTGTACCATGTTGTTGTGTATTGCCAGAAGACTAGATCTCTGGGCTGGCAATGCAGGGTAAACCGGTTGCTCTGAGCCGGGGTGCCACACCACCTTTTGGTGGCAGCTGACAAATTTACCAAGTGGGTTGAGGCAGAGCCGGTCAGTAAGTGTGACGCGGCGACTGCGGTTCCGTTCATCAAAAAGGTGATTTTCTGCTTTGCTTATCCCCACAACATTATAACGGATAATGGCACTAATCTGTCCAAGGGTGCTATGAAAGAATTTTGTCAACAAGAGCATATTCGCCTTGATGTATCATCAGTGGCTCATCCTCAGTCCAATGGCCAAGCTGAAAGAGCCAATCAAGAAATTTTGAGAGGCATCAAGCCCCGGCTTATGGTCCCTTTGCAGAGGACGCCGGGTTGATGGGTGGAGGAATTGCCCTCAGTATTATGGAGCATCAATACTACCCCCAACAGATCTATGGGTTACACGCCTTTCTTCATGGTTTACGGAGCAGAGGCGGTTCTCCCTAGTGACATCCGTCACAACTCACCCTGAGTGGTGGCTTATGTTGAAGCTGATAATGAAAAAGCATGTCAGGATGCACTTGACCTGTTGGATGAGGAGCGTGACCTTGCGGCGGCTCGTTCGGTGATTTACCAACAAGATCTGCATCGTTATCACAGCCGCCAGGTTAAAACCAGGACCTTTCAAGAAGGCGATTTGGTGCTCCGGCTTATCCCGGATCAAACTGATATGCACAAGTTATCCCCACCTTGGGAAGGGCCCTTTGTGGTCAGTAAAAATCTGAACAATGGGTCGTACTACCTTATCGGTCTTCGAGACCACAAGGACTCACGCACATCGAAGGAGGAGACCTGCCGGCCATGGAATATTGCTCATCTTCGACCTTACTACACTTGAGCCACCGGCTCTTATGATGTACATATTTATGTCAACGTATATGTTATGATGAATATAATAAAGCCGGTATCCCTCATAATTCAGGGCTTCCTGGTTATTGAGCACAGCTATGACTACCCTCTTTGTCCGGCTTGTACGCCATGATTACAAAATACTTGGGGGCTTCCTGCTCATTGAGCACAACTATGATTACCCTAAATGATCCGGCTTATATGCCTGGACTGAAATATTACTTGGGGGCTCCTTGTTAATGGACAGAGCTTTATTGACCCTGGTAATAGGCTTGAACGCTAGGTGTGTTCACTAATAAATCTGGGTTATCCGACCTTTGTTTGCCTGTCACTCCGACCAAGTAATCCTGGAATGACTCGCTGTATTCTTGACAATCAGTCTTGAAAAAGACCTTGAATTTGTCAAAATTAAAACAACGATTGGTCATGTGAGGTCCGGCTTATGAGGTTTGAATTAAGGTTTAACTCAGTGGTTGCGTGGCCCTTGAACAACGCTTGTCATGTGGGCTTGGCATCCTATGAATGCCTTGATTTCTGTTTTGTCTGGTTTATATTTGATTTGAATATTTTTGAGGTTCATCTTTTTTGCCATGTTGATACATGGTTGAAAACTGATTAGGGCTATGATGCCTTATGGTTCATATGTGAACCTATCCGGAGTTTTATTTAACCCGGCCTAGTTTTGGACTTTAAGTCACCAGGATATGATGATTCTGTGCTTGGAGTGTTGTGCTCTAAGTTATGGGATATTGCCCTTTGCTGCATGTGGCGTTGTAAGTCGGCGGTATGTATAATTGAACAGGGTGTCGTGCTCTGTCTTCCGTTTATTACCCTCACTTCACGGTGTATGATGAGCCGGCGGTGGGACCAAAATATCACAGGTATGATATTTATTTTGATATAAATAAATGAGGTTTTGATAAACCGGCCCTGGTTATGGACTATTTAGTCATCAGTGGTCTTTCATATGGGGCATTGTGGCCCGCCCTGGGGTAAACCGCCAGGGCACTTGTTATCTGTTTGTGTGCGGGCAAAAATGATGAATCTGCTCTGTATAATTGATGATATTATAAGCACAAGTGGCAGATCATTAACTGATGGATCGACAGTATTATGCAAATAAACACGCGCGATGGTGTGGCAGCTCAGAATTGTTTAACTAGCCTATTACAAGGCATTTGACGGCCCAAAAGGACAAGTGTTCTTGGGACAGAGCATAAAAAATGCTATGACTAGCGCCGGCTGATACGTCCATTTTACATCATGTTTTCTTACTGTTATTTATAATTTTTTTTATGAATAATAATGCTTTTTGGAGTAATTCTAATGCCTTTTCTCACATAATATACAAGGAACACACAAGGAGGGAGAATTCCGGTAGCTAGAAATCTGGACCTGGAAAAGCTATGTCAGGCCACCTATTCTGCAAAACTCCAAAGAAGCTGAAACTTCACGGAGATTTTTTATGGAATATTTAAGAATTATTGGAGCAAATAACTACCAAGGGGGCCCACCAGGTGGGCACAACCCACCTGGGCGCGCCAGGGAGCCCAGGCGCGCCCTGGTGGGTTGTGCTCACCCAGGCCCACCTCCGGTGCCCATATTCTGGTATATAAGTCATTTTGACCTAGAAAAAAAAATAAATAGAGGACTTTCGAGATGGAGCGCCGCCGCCTCGAGGCGGAACTTGGGCAGGAGCACTTTTGCCCTCTGGCGGAGCGATTTTGCCGGGGGAACTTCCCTCCCGGAGGGGCAAATCATCATCATCATCACCAACAGCTCTCCCATCTTGGGGAGGGCAATCTCCATCAACATTTTCAATAGCACCAACTCCTCTCAAACCCTAGTTCATCTTTTGAGTTCAATCTTGTTACCGGAACTATAGATTGGTGCTTGAGGGTGACTAGTAGCGTTGATTACATCTTGTAGTTGATCACTAGATGGTTTATTTGGTGGAAGATTATATGTTCAGATCCATTATGCTATTTAATACCCCTTTGATATTGAGAATGTTCATCACTTGTGAGTAGTTACTTTTGTTCTTGAGGTCACGGGAGAAATCATGTTGCAGGTAATCATGTGAACTTGATATGTGTTCGATATTTTGATAGTATGTATGTTGTGATTCCCTTAGTGGTGTCATGTGAACGTCGACTACATGACACTTCACCATATTTGAGCCTAAGGGAATGCATTGTGGAGTAGTAATTAGATGATGGGTTGCTAGAGTGACAGAAGCTTAAACCCCCGCTATTCCGTAAGGGACCGAATGGATCCAAATGTTTAATGCTATGGTTAGAATTTATTCTTAATACTTTTCTCGTAGTTGCGGATGCTTGCGGGAGGGTTAATCATAAGTAGGAGGCTTGTTCAAGTAAGAACAGCACCTAAGCACCGATCCACCCACATATCAAATTATCAAAGTAGCGAACACAAATCGAACCAACATGATGAAAGTGACTAGATGAAAATCCCATGTACCCTCAAGAACACTTTGCTTATCATAAGAGACCGTTTTAGCCGGTCCTTTCCCTCAAAAGGATTGGGCTACCTTTCTGCACTTTTTTTACTACTATCGTTACTTGCTCGTTACAAATTATCTTGCTATCAAACTAGTCTGCTACTTACAATTTCAGCACTTGCAAACACTACCTCACTAAAAACCACTTGTCATTTCCGTCTGCTCCTCATTGGGTTTGACACTCTTACTTATCGAAAAGAGCTACAATTGATCCCCTATACTTGTGGGTCATCACGGCTATTCTCTGGCGTCGTTGCCGGGGAGTGAAGCACCTTTGGTAAGTGGAATTTGGTAAGGAAAAATTTATATAGTGTGCTGAAATTTATTGTCAGTTGTTACTATGGAGAACATTCCTTTGAGGGGTTTGTTCGGGGTATCTTCACCTCGACCGGAACCACAATTAATTGCCCCTCAACCTACTGCACCTACTGAAAATATTAAATATGAAATTCCTTCGGGTATGATAGAACAACTGCTAGCTAATCCTTATGCAGGAAATGGAACCGAACATCCTGATATGCACTTGATATATGTTGAACAAATTTGTGGATTATTCAAGCTTGCAGGTTTACCCATGGATGAGGTTATGAAGAAGGTTTTCCCTTTATCTTTGAAGGGAAGAGCATTGGCATGGTATAGGCTATGCGATGGTATTTGATCTTGGAAATGGAATCATTTGAAATTGGAGTTCCACCAAAAAAATTATCCTATGCGTCTAGTTCATCGTGATCGGAATTATATATATAATTTTTGGCCTCGTGAAGGAGAAAGTATCGCTCTAGCTTGGGGAGGCTTAAGTCAATGTCATATTCATGCCCCAATCATGAGCTCTCAAGAGAAATTATCATTCCAAACTTTTATGCTCGGCTTTGTCGTAATGATCAAACCATGCTGGATACTTCTTGTGTTGGTTCTTTTATGAAGAAGACTATTGAATTCCGGTGGGATCTTTTGGAAAGAATTAAACGCAACTTTGAAGATTGGGAGCTCGACGAAGGTAAAGAGTCAGGTATTAAGCTAAGTATGATTGTGTTAAATCTTTTATGAATACCGATGCCTTTCAAAAGTTTAGCACTAAATATGGACTTGACTCTGAGATAGTAGCTACCTTCTATGAATCATTTGCTACCCATGTTGATCTCCCTAAAGAGAAGTGGTTTAAATGTCATCCACCTATTAAAGAAGAAATTAAGGAACCGGTACCAGTTAAAGAAGAAACTATAATTTATAATGTTGATCCAGTTGTTCCTACTGCTTATATTGAGAAACCACCTTTCCCTGTTAGGATAAAGGAACATGCTAAAGTTTCAACTGTGGTTAACAAAAGCTACATTAGAACACCTAAACCTGATGAACAAATCAAAGTAGAAACTAGTATTGCTATGGTTAAAGATCTCATGGAAGAAGATGTGGATGGGCATGTTATTCATTTCTGTGAAGAAGCTGCTAGAATAGCCAAACCTGATGGAAAAGATAAAATAGGAGATCAATCTTATCATGGTTTATGTGACATAGGTGCTAGTGTGAGTGCTATCCCTTACACTTTATATCAAGAAATTATGAATGACACAACACCTGCAGAAATAGAAAACATAGATGTTACTATTAAACTTGCTAATAGAGATACTATATCACCAGTTGGGATTGCTAGAGATGTTGAAGTCTTGTGTGGGAAAATAAAATACCCTACTGATTTTCTTGTTCTTGGTTCCCCACAAGATAGCTTTTGTCCCATTATTTTTGGTAGACCCTTCTTGAACACCGTTAATGCTAAGATAGATTGTAAGAAGCAAACTATCGGTGTTAGCTTTGGTGATAAGTCTCATGAGTTTAATTTTTCCAAGTTTAGTAAAAAAGCATCATGAAAAAGAATTGCCTAGTAAGGATGAAATAATTGGTCTTGATTCTATTGCTGTACCTCCTACTGATTCTTT
Organism: Aegilops tauschii subsp. strangulata; assembly: GCF_002575655.3. Taxonomy (NCBI): domain Eukaryota; kingdom Viridiplantae; phylum Streptophyta; class Magnoliopsida; order Poales; family Poaceae; genus Aegilops; species Aegilops tauschii. Next base: position 399,450,166 of record NC_053040.3, on the reverse strand, counting down.
AGAACCATATTTGCTAGACCATGAAAATGATTTACATATGCGTGAAAGAAATGAAATAGATGATATTTTCTTTGAACAACGTCCTCTGATTAAACACAATTTGCCTGTTGAAACTCTGGGAGGACCTCCTCCACCTAAAGGTGATCTTGTGTTTGAATTAAAACAATTGCCAGACACTTTCAAATATGCTTATCTTGATGAGAAGAAGATATATCCTGTTATTATCAGTGCTAACCTTTCAGAACATGAAGAAGAAAGATTATTGAAAGTTCTAAGGAAGCACCGAGCTGCTATCAGATATACCCTTGATGATTTAAAGGGTATTAGTCCCACTCTATGTCAGCACAAAAGTAATATGGAACCTGATGCTAAACCCGTTGTTGATCACCAACGTCGGTTAAATCCAAAGATGAAAGAAGTGGTAAGAATGGAAATATTAAAACTTCTGGAAGCAGGTATAATCTATCTATACCTACTAATAAAGCAAGGTGCGTTTCTCCAATTTTTTCATCCGTTCACCATAGATTTTTTTTTACTATTCGAGGTGGTACTAATTCTTTTTGCATAGGCCACACGCTGCAGCCCAATAGAGCCAGCCCACTTATTTCCTTACCCACGCAGAGGGGACAATACTATTTGCCGCATGCAGCGATAGATAGTTGGAGCTTCGCACAGATAGCCCTCGACTGGGCCGTCCCTCTTTCCTTTTTCTATGTTTTTTTTCTATTTATTTTTTATGTTCCTTTCTCTTTTTCTTTCTTCTTTCTTTTTTATTTTTCATTTTCAGTTATTTTTTACTTTTTTGATAAATTGATTTTTTTATATTTTTTTAGAATTTCAATTTTTGTTCAAAGTTTTGAAGATATGTTCAGAATTTCAAAACTTTATTCCCATTTTTATAATGTCAGATATTGAAAAAAAATCTTATTCAATAATTTGTTCAAAATTCAAAAAAGGTTTGTGTTTTACAAAATTGTTCGGGATTGAATAAAAAATATTTTTTCAAAATTGTTCCAAATTCGAAAAATGTTCTTATTGTAGTGAAACGTTCACGAATTCAATATAAAAATATTTTAAATAGCCCCATATTGCTCTTTACATATAGTTGTACCAATTTATAAACGTGTGTGAAACCACATGTAGTAATAAGATGTATGAAGTATGGATCTATTAACCCGGATGAAGGATGGATGAATTGGCACGTGAGCTAGCTGGAAAAGGACACATTTTTTTAATGAAAAGAAATATTCCTTTTTAAAAAAAACTGTACTTTCCAAAACTGTTCAAGATTCTTAAATAATTTGCATTTTAGAAAATGCTCCAAATTTAAAAAATATTCTTCTTTTAGAGAAAATTTTCACTAAATCAAATAATGTTCGCGTTTAAAAACACATTTTCTAAAATTCTTTTGAATGCTCAAAACATGTTCCCGTTTTTTTTTAAATTGTTCACATATTAAAGAATGCTCATGTTCATATCAAAGGTTCATGTTTTTGAATAATGTTCGTGAATTTTAGAAAATGTTCCGAATTGAAATTTAGTTTTCTGTACTTATGAAAAAGTATGGAACTTTGAAAAAACAAATCGCAGTTTTGAAAACTGTTCGTGGTTTTAAAAATTGTTCATGTTTCCAAGAATATACGGCAATTCATAATAATAATTATTTTTTGAAAAGTTGAAAAAAGAAGTAATCATAGAATATTTCGAATCTGATGCTACGGTATGTTCTTAAATATTTACGTTGGCCAATGGTTAGCAGGACGTGTTTGTTCGAGTGAATGGCAGCACTATGTCGGGTGTTTGAAATCGTGAGTACGATCCTTCAACTCATCTTTTTTACTGGATTTTTATTCATGCCTTACAAATATAGGTCGATTCGGTGTCTGAAAATTTCACACCCCACGCAATTTAGCCAGCCCAACTACCTAGGAAATAAGGAAGAACACATTTTGAATAGTCCCATATTGCTCGTTTACATACACTCATAACAATTGATATATGTGTGCGAAACTATATGTAGTAAACTGAATGAAGGATGGAACAATTAACTTGGATGAAGGATGGATGAATTAAACAGGATGAAGGATGGATGGATTAGTAAGCGAGCTTTCCTAAAAAAGGAATTAAATCCAGTACGTGAGCTAGATCGATGGATTGCTAGCTGAACTATCTACAAAAGGGCCCTAAATTTCTCAAGGATTCCTACTCTAGGCAAAGAGAAGAGAAGACCCAACTACGTGAGCTAGATGCATGAAAAAGAAAAGATACGGCGACCTCCCACATTATGGAACTTTAACCTTAAATACCCTCCACCAAGGAATGCAAAAATAGTGAAGTACAATTAACTCCGGTTGTACATATCAGTGGCTTCTACATCGAAAAGAGAAGACCCGCCTCATTTCCATATTATTGAACTTCATGCCTTAAAATCCCCTCGAATGAATGAAAAAATATATTAAATAATTCATCGACCTTCTCTGGCGTGTGATGACCTAATAATACCCTTAAATCCACTCGATCAATGAATGAAAAAATAGCGGATTGATTACTTCACAGGCAGCGAAATCCAGAACCAAAATGTTCCTTCTTGACGTACACACAGGGTTTTTCTTGCACATATAATTCCCACTAATTAAGTGCACACTATATTTCCTCCCATTGCAACGCACGGGCATATGTGCTAGTCTATCCTATAGCTGATAGTAGATGGGTATGTCATGTTCATTGTGTCCCTAAGAAAGGAGGTATCACTGTTGTTCCTAATGATAAAAATGAACTTATTCCACAAAGAATTGTTACAGGCTATAGAATGGTAATTGACTTTAGAAAATTAAACAAATCACTAGAAAAGATCATTACCCTCTGCCTTTTATTGATCAAATGCTTGAAAGATTGTCTAAGCACACACATTTTTGCTTCCTAGATGGATATTCTGATTTTTCACAAATACCTGTTTCTCAACCTGATCAAACAAAAACCACTTTTACCTATCCCTTTGGAACTTATGCTTATAGACGTATGCCTTCTGGTTTATGTAATGCACCTGCTACCTTTCAAAGATGTATGACTGCTATATTCTCCGACTTTTGTGAAAAGATTGTCGAGGTTCTCATGGATGACTTCTCCGTTTATGGGAAGTCTTTTGATGATTGTTTAAGCAATCTTGATCGAGTTTTGCAGAGATGTGAACAAACAAATCTTGTCTTGAATTGGAAGAAGTGCCACTTTATGGTCAATGAAGGTATTGTCTTGGGTCATAAAATTTTCGAGAAGGGCATTGAAGTGGATAAAGCTAAGGTTGACGCTACTGAGAAAATGCCATGTCCTAAAGATATCAAAGGAATTCGTAGTTTCCTAGGTCATGTTGGTTTCTATAGGAGGTTTATTAAAGACTTCTCTAAAATTTCTAGGCCTCTCACGAATCTTTTGCAAAAGGATATACCTTTTGTTTTTTATGATGATTGTTTTGAAGCCTTTGAAACACTTAAGAAAGCCTTAATTTCTACACCTATTGTTCAACCACCTGATTGGAATTTACCTTTTGAAATCATGTGTGATGCTAGTGATTGTGTTGTTGGTGTTGTTCTAGGACAAAGAGTTGATAATAAATTGAATGTTATTCATTATGCTAGTAAAACTCTAGACAGTGCCAACGAAATTATGCTACTACTGAAAAAGAATTTCTAGCAGTGGTGTTTGCTTGTGATAAGTTTAGATCTTACATTGTTGATTCCAAAGTAACTATTCACAATGATCATGTTGCTATTAAATATCTTATGGAAAAAAAATATGCTAAACCTAGACTTATTTGATGGGTTCTCTTGTTACAAGAATTTGATTTACATATCATTGATAGAAAAGGAGCTGAGAATCCTGTAGCTGATAACTTGTCTAGGCTTGAAAATGTGCTTGATGACCCACTACCTATTGATGATAGCTTTCCTGATGAGCAGCTAGCTGCAATAAATGTTGCTCATAGTACTCCTTGGTAATCATGTGAACTTGATATGTGTTTGATATTTTGATAGTATGTATGTTGTGATTCCCTTAGTGGTGTCATGTGAACGTCAACTACATGACACTTCACCATATTTGGGCCAAAGGGAATGCAATATGGAGTAGTAATTAGATGATGGGTTGCTAGAGTGACAGAAGCTTAAACCCCAGTTTATGCGCTATTCCGTAAGGGACCGAATGGATCCAAAAGTTTAATGCTATGGTTAGAATTTATTCTTAATACTTTTCTCGTAGTTGCAGATGCTTGCGGGAGGGTTAATCATAAGTAGGAGGCTTGTTCAAGTAAGAACAGCACCTAAGCACCGGTCCACCCACATATCAAATTATCAAAGTAGCGAGCACAAATCAAACCAACATGATGAAAGTGACTAGATGAAAATCCCGTGTACCCTCAAGAACGCTTTGCTTATCATAAGCGACTGTTTTGCCCTGTCCTTTGCCTCAAAATGATTGGGCTACCTTGCTGCACTTTTGTTACTACTATCGTTACTTGCTCTTTACAAATTATCTTGCTATCAAACTACTCCGCTACTTACAATTTCAGCACTTGCAGACACTACCTCATTGAAAACCACTTGTCATTTCCTTCTTCTCCTCATTGGGTTCGACACTCTTACTTATCAAAAAGAGCTACAATTGATCCCCTATACTTGTGGGTCATCACCGGCTCATGAATTCAGGTTTCTACTCTTGGCGGGTTGAAGCCTCCGGGTCATCCTGCGTTGCTTCTTCTTCAGCTCCTTGATTATCCATTGGCTGGAAGTCAGGCATAGACTAGTTGATACTGGTCAAAGCTCTAAACACAGCTTCATCATCAATAAGGTTGGATGGATCAATGTCAGGAGCAAAGGTATGCTTACGCGTCGGTGGGATGAGATCCACCTCTTGATGAACCGGCGCCTTCATCTTGTTATTCTCGGCATCATAAGCCGTCTGGTATTGGGATAGATTGGTCTCTTCAGCCAGCTTGCTTGCTAATGGCCGCATTGCTCTTGCTATTTCTGCAAAGTCATCAGCGTTGAAGGGCGACCCGTCTTCTTTTACACTTGGGCAACCATTGGCCAAGTCTTCTGGATCAACATCTGCTTGCCATGCCTTTGCCCGGCTTAAAGCAGTCAAGGCGCCGGCTCTGGCAGATGCCCGCTTCAATTCGTCGATCCTTTGGGGCAGCACTAATAACTTCTCCAATGGTTCTTTGATGAGGGTGGGCGGCTGTTTCTTATGACTAGCAGCAGCAATGGCCCGTTGAGCACCAGTATATAGCTGTTGTACAAAAGTGTAGACTGCCTTAAGCTTGAGGCGCATGTCTGACCCTAACTTGGAGCTTTGGGAGCCTACATCAGTACAAGTTATTGGTAAACCGGCAGATGATTGTGATACACTGTTGATATGAAAGTAAAGTACTTCTTGTTCCTTACCAAAGATGGCTGATGTCATACTGTTGATCTGATGCTTTAAATCGAACAACTCATCTGCTACCGGTTTAAGTGCTACCTTAGCATCCTATGCTCTCTTCAATAGAGCCGCCTTTTCGGTCTCCTAGCCAGTCTGTCAGTGCTGAAGCTTTGTTTCAATTGCTCAATGTTTTCTAAAGCAGTCTTCAGCTCTGATTTGGCTTTCGAAGTCTTTGATTGCTGTGTTTGAATATTGGCCCTCAGATCATTGATTTGGGATTCCTCGGTGTTCAATTCAGCCTGTAACATGAATACAACAGAAAGCATTATGATTATATTATTTGAAGTCCCAAGCACAATACAGGTATTTTGCTTGGCACTTGGGGGCTAATGTATATCACTCGTTTCTCAAGGCAACTTCGTGATGACCCGGCTATGCTGAGATGACCATAGCCGACTCATGGGGACTACACAGTTAGTTTTGATTTACAGATAATGATGAGCAGTCCCGGTTCATTCATGCTGATTAAACCGGCCCTTGGAGGCTACAGGTGCAATGTTGATCACTGATAAATTGAAGTACCGGCTTAACTTCATAGTTTAAGCCGGCCCTTGGCGGCTACTAGTGATGATGTTCATCTATTTCTGACTATTTGAAAGTCTATAGTACATTCAATTCTATCATACTCTATGGACTTGGTGGCTGATAGAGAGATATTTATGAGAAGAATTTGATTGGATTACCTCATAGCGCTCATTCATTAAGTTGACCAAGCTGGCTTCTAAATAATGGCTGGTATACAGACGGTTCAAATAACCGGAGTGGAGTTCTTGGGCACTGAACTGGGTGTAGCTCTCCAAGTCTATTTTCCATTTATCTTTATCAGCAGCCGAAACTTCCTCCTTGGCGCTGTGCTTGGATAAGGCAGTAGGATTACCCGGTGCTGTATAACCAAGCCCGGTGATGATGACATCATCAATTTTCTCTTCAGTTGGTTTGATGGGACTTGCGGCTTAGGGATGGCCGGTTCAACGTCCATATGATCTATGCTAAAGTCATGCTCTTCTGGTGGCGGGTCATCAATGGTAGCCTCAACAGTTGTATGAGGGGCTTTTGGTAAAAAAAAATCCGACTCAGAAGGATTGGATTCTTTAGCCGGCTTGTTCAGCTTCGCCTTCTTGCTAGGCTTGGCCATGCCACTGTAAATCAGAAACACAAAAGAGGTCAGCATATCAATCAGTCATGAAGTTTCGAATGATGGAATATACTCTTACCCAGGCACAGTCTTGAAAGTTGGGATTTGAGTTCCCGTTGAATCGCCGCAGGAGGAATGAGATGTTCTCTGATAATTTGAATCAGACGGGTTAAGAGGCTGACGAAAAAGACCCGCCTTTGGATAAGATAAATCAGAAATATTTGAAACATCCGGTCGACGTTTGCGAGGTGCTGGGGTGTTTGGTAAGCCGGAGGATAAAATTCCGCCACCACTGTTCCGGGTTGTGCGGCGAGCTTCATGTTGCTGTTTCTTCAACAGAAAGTTGGGATCCAAGTAAGCTAAGGGGTGAGAAAATCTTACTTTTGGGTTTGCTTGTCGAGTTTTTTGTGCTAGCAGAGGTTCAGAGCCGGAGGAAAGGATAATTACCTCATCATTATCTGCACGGCTGGCCTGCGCATCATCCTGATAATAGTCATTGTCAATAAGACATACAAAAAATGAGGCAAGAGAATCAAGTTCTACCTCCGACTCATCATCATCATCATTATCATCCAAGTTGAATAACTCGGCTGGATTGGTTTTCTTCTTGGCAGGCTTCTTGACAGCCTTACTCTTTGCCCGGGTATTCTTGACCGGTTTATCCAAATGCTTATTCCAGAAAGGGGAATCATCCTATGCAAATAAAATGGATTATGAGAAGAATATTTGAATAAGAGACAATGTATAAACCGGAAATAGTTTAAAAACTTACAGCAGGTGGCGGATTGAGGACGCAGAAAGGATTTAATCCGACTTGACTGCAATCTTCCAAACTCTCATTCAGCAGAGTTTTGGTCATATTATTGATGTCTTCATCAGTCATAGCGATCTGACAGTGGCGTTGAGGATCGTTTAAATCATTGGTGTACTCGCACATTAAGCCGGGCCGACGGATTAGAGGCAGAACTTTCTAGGCGACCCGGCATCCAACTAGATCAATTCTGGTTAAGCCGTTGGCCAGCAAGGCCCAGATCTTTGAAAAAAACGGCATATATTTCTTCCGTTCTGCTATGCTGATACGATGTGGAAGATGATTTCTGGTACTAAGCCGGCTAGCGCGATAACCTGGCAAGGGATTTTCCCCTTCAGGAGAAGTATCTTGGCAATAAAACCAAGTTTGGTTCCAGTCTTTGGGATGACTGGGAAGAGTGGCAGCTGGGAAAATGGCTTCTTTCCGGCGCTGTATAGAAATGCCGCCTAGTTCTAGGCTAGGCCCGTCTGTGAACTTGTTCTGCCAGTTTAAGTAATAGAACTCTCTAAATAGTTCTACAGTGGGCTCCTATTGAAGGTATACCTCGCAGAACACTTGGAAGTTGCAGATGTTTGAAACAGAGTTGGGTCCAATATCTTGTGGATGGAGCTTGAAAAAATGCGGCACGTCGCAGAAGAATTTTGAGTCGGGAGGGCTGAAGCTCCGGTTTATGTGATCAATAAAAACAACTACCTCACTGTCCTTAGGCTCAGGACGAGTCTCGTTGCCGGGAACCCTCCAGTGGATGACATCTTTTTTGGCTAAAACGCCAGTCTGAACATATTCATTCAAGTCTTCCTCAGTAACCCGGGAAACAACCCAGTTGTAGGAGGTGACGGTTTTTGCCTTCGACATTGTGGACTACAGGAGAAAGGAAGATATTGCTGTTTTAGATGTCACGTGGTTAAGCCGGCTATTGATCAAAGAAAATTACCAGAGTCTACATAATAAGTCGGGATATAACATTGAGATATGCAGTTCCATTGGGGGTTTAAAAAGGGGACTAATGGTATAGGACAAGTTACGGTTTATAAGTTAAACCGCCTAAACAGCTGTTCTTCAGATTTGTCAGTGAAAATTTTGCTAAGTGGTGGACAAACAAATTTCACAGGCTGGAGCTATGATTATGGATCTACAGCGATGCAGAAAGGACAATAAAATCTAAACCTAAGGTGGTGGCAGCAGAAGAGTATGGGTGCTGCAATAAGATCTTCTATAGAGAGATGCTATTCTGATGATGAAAATGAATGCTAAACTACTACCGCGCAAGATTCATGACTTATTCGGATCAAAAGTTATACGAGTTAAAGGAAGCAACGAGGAATGGCGAAGAACATCGATGAATAGATGAAACCCTAATACATATCTGAGGTTGAAGAAGAGGAGCACTTATAGGCGATGAAGAGCAGCGGTGTTGTGCCGGAGTTCTCTGGTCTAATCAGGTCGATGCAGCGGCCCCAGTTGGTGCAGCGGTCGGAGGTCATGGCGGCGGAGCTCGAGCGCAGGTGCGGCTATGTGAGGGAGGAAGATGAAGAAGAGGAAGCGAGGGGGGAAATGATAAAGACACTCATCCATATTTATAAGGAGGTGGATACAAGGCATGCGCGGGAATCGAGGAGGCCAAAATCATCATGTGGCTGTATGGGCGCCTTGATTTTCGGGATGATTATTAAAGATAAGGACCAGTGAAAATGTTCTGGGCCTTGTGCGAATTTAATAGGGAAGATTCTATGAGCCGACGTCATGGCAGGTTAAGAAGATTCTGTGAGCTGACGTCATGGCGGGTTACAGCGAGGTTTATTGACAGGTAATGCAAGATCTTGACGAGTCAGGTATTGAAGATTGACATGAACAAGTTCAAATCAACCCGGGCCCTAATGTTGGGGATATAACTACTGGATATGAACCGCCCAGGAGGGGCCGGGTTAAACAACTGGTGACTTAAAGATGAAGACGGTGGATCATAGCAAGCCTATTCACGGCCCAAGACCCAGAGGCGACTTAAGGCCCAAGAGGATGAACCACCGTATGTATGACTTGTATTGAAAGGCAAGCTTAGTTACTCACCGAGCCGGGCACATTGTGTATGAGCCGGTCGGGACTCTGTAAGCTGCCGGGTGTCAACTTGTGTATATAAAGGGACAACCCGGCGGCGGTTTGAGGATAAGAGAGAAGAGATCGAGAACTAGGTCAAGCGTATTCGCTCCCTGGTAATCGAAACCCTAGCAATACAATCCCAAACTGGAGTAAGCCTTTACCTCGACCGCGAGGGGCCGAACCAGTATAAACTCCCCATGTCCTTTGTCCCGTTTAACCCCTTTAAGCTAACCTAGCTACGATGGCTCCACGACTAAGTCCTTACGCTAGGACATCTGCCGTGTCAACTCCATGACACGAAGGCAAGCTTTTTGTTGCTAAAAATGGATCCTTTCTAGAGAAGGAGTTTCTCTCGAAAGAAGTGAGTGGGAGGAAAGTAGAACTTGATGAGGTAGTTGTACCTTCTCTTGAATTGGAAAGTAGTTCATCACAGAAATCAGTTCCAGTGATGCCTACACCAACTAGTGAGGAAGCTAATGATAATGATCATGAAAGTTCATATCAGGTTACTACCAAACCTCGTAGGTCAACCAGAGCACATTCCGCACCAGAGTGGTACGGTAATCCTATTCTGGAGGTTATGTTACTAGACCATGACGAACCTAAGAACTATGAGGAAGCGATGATGAGCCCAGATTCCGTGAAATGGCTTGAGGCCATGAAATCTGAGATGGGATCCATGTATAAGAACAAAGTGTGGACTTTGGTTGACTTGCCCGATGACCAGCAAGCCATAGAGAATAAATGGATCTTCAAGAAGAAGACTGACGCTGTTGGTAATGTTACTGTCTACAAAGCTCGACTTGTTGCGAAAGGTTTTTGACAAGTTCAAGGAGTTGAATACGATGAGACCTTCTCACCGTAGCGATTCTTAAGTCTGTCCGAATCACGTTAGCAATTGCCGCATTTTATGATTATGAAATCTGGCAAATAGACGTCAAAACTGCATTCCTTAATGGATTTCTCAAAGAAGAGTTGTATATGATGCAACCAGAAGGTTTTGTCGATCCTAAAGGTGCTAACAAAGTGTGCAAGCTCCAGCGATCCATTTATCGACTGGTGCAAGCCTCTCGGAGTTGGAATATACGTTTTGATAGTGTGATCAAAGCATATGGTTTTATACAGACTTTTGGAGAAGCTTGTGTTTACAAGAAAGTGAGTGGGAGCTCTATATCATTTCTAATATTATATGTGGATGACATATTGTTGATTGGAAATGATACAGAATTTCTGGATAGCATAAAAGGATACTTGAATAAGAGTTTTTCAATGAAAGACCTCGGTAAAGCTTCTTATATATTGGGCATCAAGATCTATAGAGATAGATCAAGACGCTTGATAAGACTTTCGACGAGTACATACCTTGGTAATATTTTGAAAGGATTTCAAAATGGATCAGTCAAAGAAGGAGTTCTTGCCTGAGTTGTAAGCTATGAAGTTGAGTAAGACTCAAAACCCGACCACGGCAGAAGATAGAGAAAGAATGAAAGTCATTCCGTATGCCTCAGCCATAGGTTCTATAAAGTATGCCATGCTGTGTACTAGACCTATTGTGTACCTTGCCATGAGTTTGGCAAGGGGGTACAATAGTGATCCAGGAGTAGATCACTGGACAGCGGTCAAAATTATCCTTAGAGGACTAAGGAAATATTTCTCGGTTATGGAGGTGATAAAGAGTTCGTCATAAAGAGTTGCGTCGATGCAAGCTTTTACACCGATCCGGACGACTCTGAGTATCAATCTGGATACATATTGAAAGTGGGAGCAATTAGCTAGAGTAGCTCTGTGCAGAGCATTGTAGACATAGAAATTTGCAAAATACATATGGGTCTGAATGTGGCAGACCCGTTGACTAAACTTCTCTCACAAGCAAACCATGATCACACCTTAGTACTCTTTGGGTGTTAATCACATAGCGATGTGAACTAGAATATTGACTCTAGTAAACCCATTGGGTGTTGATCACATGGCAATGTGAACTATGGGTGTTAATCACATAAAGATGTGAACTATTGGTGTTAAATCACATTGCGATGTGAACTAGATTATTGACTCTAGTGCAAGTGGGAGACTGGAGGAAATATGGCCTAGAGGCAATAATAAAGTTATTATTTATATTTCCTTCTATCATGATAAATGTTTATTATCCATGCTAGAATTGTATTAACCGGAAACTTGATACATGTGTGGATACATAGACAAAACACTGTGTCACTAGTAAGCCTCTACTAGACTAGCTCGTTAATCAAAGATGGTTTAGTTTCCTAACCATGGACATGTGTTGTCATTTGATGAACGGGGTCACATCATCAGGAGAATGATGTGATGGACAAGACCCATCCGTTAGCTTAGCATAATGGTCGTTAAGTTTTATTGCTATTGCTTTCTTCATGACTTATACATATTCCTTCGACTATGAGATTGTGCAACTCCCGAATACCGAAGGAACACCTTGTGTGCTATTGATACGTCTCCGTCGTATCTATAATTTTTTATTGTTCCATGCCAATATTATACAACTTTCATATACTTTTGGCAACGTTTTATACTATTTTTGGGACTAACATATTGATCCAGTGCCCAGTGCCAGTTCCTGTTTGTTGCATGTTTTTTGTTTCGCAGAAAATCCATATCAAACGGAGTCCAAACGGGATAAAAACTGAGGGAGATTTTTTTGGAATATATGTGATTTTGGGGAAGAAGAATCTATGCGAGACGATGCCCGAGGGGGCCACGAGGCAGGGGGCGTGCCCTAGGGGGGTGGGCGCACCCCTGAACCTCGTGGCCACCCTATAAGGCGGTTGGTGCCCTTCTTTCGCCGCAAGAAAGCCAATATCCGGATAGAAATCATGTTCAAATTTTAGCCCAATCGGAGTTACGGATCTCCGGGAAATATAAGAAACGGTGAAAGGCCAGAATCTAGGAGTGCAGAAACAGAGAGAGACAGAGAGACAGATCCAATCTCGGAGGGGCTCTCACCCCTCCCATGCCATGGGAGCCAAGGACCAGAGGGGAAACCCTTCTCCCATCTAGGGAGAAGGTCAAGGAAGAAGAAGAAGAGGGGCTCTCTCCCCCTCTCTTCTGGTGGCGCCGGAACACCGCCGGGGCCTTCATCGTCACCGCAATCTACACCAACACCTCCGTCATCTTCACCAACATCTTCATCACCTTCCCCCATCTATCTACAGCGGTCCACTCTCCCGCAACCCACTGTACCCTCTACTTGAACATGGTGCTTTATGCTTCATATATTATCCAATGATGTGTTGCCATCCTATGATGTGTGAGTAGATTTTAGTTGTCCTATCGGTAATTGGTGAATTGCTATGATTGGTTTAATTTGCTTGTGGTTATGTTGTTGTCCTTTGGTGCCCATCATATGAGCGCACGCGTGGATCACACTATAGGGTTAGTTGTATGTTGATAGGACTACGTATTGGAGGGCAAGAGTGATAGAAGCTTCAACCTAGCATAGAAATTGATGCATACGGGATTGAAGGGGGACCAATATATCATAATGCTGTGGTTGGGTTTTACCTTAATGAACGTTAGTAGTTGTGGATGATTTCTAATAGTTCCAATCATAAGTGCATAGAATTCCAAGTCAGGGATGACATGCTAGCAGTGGCCTCTCCCACATAAAACTTGCTATCAGTCTAGTAAAGTAGTCAATTGCTTAGAGACAATTTCGCAACTCCTACCACCACTTTTCCACACTCGCTATACTAACTTTATTGCTTCTTTATCTAAACAGCCCCTAGTTTTTATTTATGTGCTATTTATATTCTTGCAAACCTATCCAACAACACCTACAAAGTACTTCTAGTTTCATACTTGTTCTAGGTAAAGTGAACGTCAAGCGTACGTAGAGTTGTATCGGTGGTCGATAGAACTTGAGGGAATATTTGTTCTACCTTTAGCTCCTCGTTGGGTTCGACACTCTTACTTATCGAAAGAGGCCACAATTGATCCCCTATACTTGTGGGTTATCAAGACCTTTTCCTGGCGCCGTTGTCGGGGAGTTATAGCATGGGGTTAATATTCTCATGTGTGCTTGTTTGCTTTATCACTAAGTAGTTTTTATTTTGTGCTCTTGTTTTCTATCTTTAGTTATGGGTAGGAAACACAAAATACCAGAAAAATTAGTTGTACCTACTACACCAATGGTTGAAGAACCACTCAAAATCTATCACACTCCTGAAGCTTTTTACTTGGATCATCTTCGATCCCTATGTGCTTGTGCTGAAACCCCAACTAGCTTAGTTGAGGGAAAATCTTTAGATGAGCATGCTTGTTATGTGCGACACCGCATATCTGAAAAAGGGAAACTTTTACTGGATCAAATTCATCGTTTGCAATGCTATGCTTGGAGTTTATGTGAAATATATGATGTTACTTGTTGTTCTGAAGACCCTAAGAAACACCTTCCCTACCAATGTGAGTTTAGTGATAATGGAATCGTATCTTTGTATGCTAAGGGTGTTTATATTTACTATGATGTTCAACAAATTGAAGAATTTGTTGCTTTTAAGGGTGCTTATGAAATTGCTTCTTTGATTGAAACATATGATGCTACTCTTTACAAATCTAAATTTTTTGCCATACTTAAATATTGCTATGATAATTATGCTTCTAATCCTTATATTAAACCATATATTGAGGACTCCCCCGCTGTCCAAGAAAAGACTAATATTTTGCAGGAGTCTATGGAAGAAGGAATTGATGAAACTGTGAGCTCATTGGATGAAAAAGATGATGAGGAGAGCGAAGAACAAAAGGAGGAAGATCGGATTAGCTACCCGTGTCCACCTTCTAATGAGAGTAACTCTCCAACTCATACATTATTTAATGTCCCTTCGTTCTTACCGAAGGATGAATGCCATGATAATTGTTATGATCCCGTTGATTCGTTTGAAATATCCCTTTTTGATGATGCTTGCTATGCTTGTGGCCAAGATGCCAATATGAATTGTGCTTATGGAGATGAACTTGCTATAGTTCCTTATGTTAAACATGAAATTATTGCTACTGCACCCACACATGATAGTCCTATTATCTTTTTGAATTCTCCAAACTACACTATATCGGAGAAGTTTGCACTTATTAAGGATTATATTGATGAGTGGCCTTTTACCATTGCACATGATAATTTTGATGAATATAATATGCACGTGCTTGCTGCTCCTACTTGCAATTATTATGAGAGAGGAACTACATCTCCGCCTCTCTGAAGGAAATATGCCCTAGAGGCAATAATAAAGTTGTTATTTATATTTCCTTATATCATGATAAATGTTTATTATTCATGCTAGAATTGTATTAACCGGAAACTTAGTACATGTGTGAATACATAGACAAACAGAGTATCACTAGTATGCCTCTACTTGACTAGCTCGTTGAATCAAAGATGGTTAAGTTTCCTAGCCATAGACATGATTTGTCATTCGATTGACGGGATCACCTCATTAGAGAATGATGTGATTGACTTGACCCATTCCGTTAGCTTAGCACTTGATCGTTTAGTATGTTGCTATTGCTTTCTTCATGACTTATACATGTTCCTATGACTATGAGATTATGCAACTCCCGAATACCGGAGGAACACTTTGTGTGCTACCAAACTTCACAACGTAACTGGGTGATTATAAAGGTGCTCTATAAGTGTCTCCAATGGTGTTTGTTGAGTTGGCATAGATCGAGATTATGATTTCTCACTCCGATTGTCGGAGAGGTATCTTTGGGCCCTCTCGGTAATGCACATCACTATAAGCCTTGCAAGAAATATGTGACTAATGTGTTAGTTGCGGTATGATCCATTACGGAATGAGTAAAGAGACTTGCCGGTAACGAGATTGAACTAGGTATTGAGATACCGACGATCGAATCTCGGGCAAGTAACATACCGATGACAAAGGGAACAACGTATGTTGTTATGCGGTTTGACCGATAAAGTTCTTTGTAGAATATGTGGGAGACAATATGAACATCCAGGTTCCGCTATTGGTTATTGACCGGAGATGTGTCTTGGTCATGTCTACATAGTTCTCGAACCCATAGGGTCCGCACGCTTAAAGTTCGGTGACGATCGATATTATGTGTTTTTATGTACCGAAGGTAGTTCGGAGTACCGGATATGATCACGGACATGACGATGAGTCTCGAAATGGTCGAGACATAAAGATTGATATATTAGACGGCTATATTCGGACACCAGAAGTGTTCCGGCTGATTTCGGAGAAAACTGGAGTGCCGGAGGGTTACCGAAACCCCCCGGGGAAAGATTGGGCCGACATGAGCCATAGGGAAGAGGGGAGGCAGCCCACAAGGGGCAGCTGCGCCCCTCCCTATATGGAGTCCGAATTGGACTAGGGAGGGGGCGCGCCCCCCTTTCCTTCTCCTCTTCCTCTCCTTTTCCTCTTTCCCCTTCTCCTCCTAGTTGGACTAGGAAAGGAGGAATCCTGCTCCCACTAGGAGGAGGATTCCTCCCCTCCTTAGCGCGCCCTAGGGCCGGCCGGCCTTCCCCCTTGCTCCTTTATATACGGGGCAGGGGGCACCCTAGAACACACAACAGACAACAGTTTTAGCTGTGTGCGGTGCCCCCCTCAACCATAATCAACCTCGGTCATATTGTCGTAGTGCTTAGGCGAAGCCCTGCGCCGGTAGCTTCATCATCACCGTCATCACGCCGTCGTGCTGACGAAGCTCTCCCTCGACACTCAGCTGGATCGAGAGTTCGTGGGACGTCACCGAGCTGAACGTGTGCAGATAGCGGAGGTGCCGTACTTTCGGTACTAGGATCGGTCAGATCGTGAAGACGTACGACTACATCAACCGCGTTGTCATAACGCTTCCGCTTTCGGTCTACGAGGGTACGTAGACAACACTCTCCCCTCTCGTTGCTATGCATCACCATGATAGATCTTGCGTGTGCGTAGGAATTTTTTTGAAATTACTGCGTTACCCAACAGTGGCATCCGAGCCAGGTTTATGCATAGATGTTATATGCACGAGTAGAACACAAATGAGTTGTGGGCGATAATAGTCATACTGCTTACCAGCATGTCATACTCTGATTTGGCGGTATTGTTGGATGAAGCGGCCCGGACCGACATTACGCGTACGCTTACGCGAGACTGGTTCTACCAATGTGCTTCGCACACAGGTGGCTGGCGGGTGTCAGTTTCTCCAACTTTAGTTGAATCGAGTGTGGCTATGCCCGGTCCTTGTTGAAGGTTAAAACAGCACAATTGACAAAAAATCATTGTGGTTTTGATGCGTAGGTAAGAACGGTTCTTGCTCAGCCCGTAGCAGCCACGTAAAACTTGCAACAACAAAGTAGAGGACATCTAACTTGTTTTTGCAGGGCATGTTGTGATGTGATATGGTCAAGATATGATGCTAAATTTTATTGTATGAGATGATCATGTTTTGTAACAAAGTTACCGGCAACTGGCAGGAGCCATATGGTTGTCGCTTTATTGTATGAAATGCAATCGCCATGTAATTGCTTTACTTTATCACTAAGCGGCAGCGATAGTCGTAGAAACAATAGTTGGCGAGACGACAACGATGCTACGATGGAGATCAAGGTGTCGCGCCGGTGACGATGGTGATCATGACGGTGCTTTGGAGATGGAGATCAAAGGCACAAGATGATGATGGCCATATCATATCACTTATATTGATTGCATGTGATGTTTATCCTTTATGCATCTTATTTTGCTTAGTTCGGCGGTAGCATTATAAGATGATCTCTCACTAAATTTCAAGGTACAAGTGTTCTCCCTGAGTATGCACATTGCGAAAGTTCGTCGTGCCGAGACACCACGTGATGATCGGGTGTGATAAGCTCTACGTTCACATACAATGGGTGCAAGCCAGTTTTGCACACGTAGAATACTTGGGTTAAACTTGACGAGCCTAGCATAGGCAGATATGGCCTCGGAACACTGAGACCGAAAGGTCGAACGTGAATCATATAGTAGATATGATCAACATAATGATGTTCACCATTGAAAACTAGTCCATCTCACGTGATGATCGGACATGGTTTAGTTGATATGGATCACGTGATCACTTAGATGATTAGAGGGATGTCTATCTAAGTGGGAGTTCTTTAGTAATATGATTAATTGAACTTTAATTTATCATGAACTTAGTACCTGATAGTATTTTCATGTCTATGTTGTTGTAGATAGATGGCCCGTGTTGTTGTTCCGTTGAATTTTAATGTGTTCCAAGAGAAAGCTAAGTTGAAAGATGATGGTAGCAACTACACAGACTGGGTCCTTAACTTGAGGATTATCCTCATTGCTGCACAGAAGAATTACGTCCTGGAAGCACCGATAGGTGCCAAACCCGCTGCAGGAGCAACGCCAGATGTTATGAACGTCTGGCAGAGCAAAGGTGATGACTACTCGATAGTTCAGTGTGCCATGTTTTACGGCTTAGAACCGGGACTTCAACGACATTTTGAACGTCATGGAGCATATGAGATGTCCCAGGAGTTGAAGTTAATATTTCAAGCAAATGCCCGGATTGAGAGATATGAACTCCCCAATAAGTTCTACAGCTGCAAAATGGAGGAGAATAGTTCTGTCAGTGAGCATATACTCAAAATGTCTGGGTATAACAATCACTTGATTCAACTGGGAGTTAATCTTCCTGATGATAGTGTCATTGACAGAATTCTTCAATCACTGCCACCAAGCTACAAGAGCTTCGTGATGAACTATAATATGCAAGGGATGGATAAGACAATACCCGAGCTCTTCGCAATGCTAAAGGCTGCGGAGGTAGAAATCAAGAAAGAGCATCAAGTGTTGATGGTCAACAAGACCACTAGTTTCAAGAAAAATGGTAAAGGGAAGAAGGGGAACTTCAAGAAGAACAGCAAGCAAGTTGCTGCTCAAGTGAAGAAGCCCAAGTCTGGACCTAAGCCTGGGACTGAGTGCTTCTACTGCAAAGGGACTCGTCACTGGAAATGGAACTGCCCCAAGTATTTGGCGGATAATAAGGATGGCAAGGTGAACAAAGGTATATGTGATATACATGTTATTAATGTGTACCTTACTAATGCTCGCAGTAGTGCCTGGGTATTTGATACTGGTTCTGTTGCTAATATTTGCAACTCAAAACACGGACTACGGATTAAGCGAAGATTGGCTAAGGACGAGGTGACGATGCGCGTGGGAAATGGTTCCAAAGTCGATGTGATCGCCGTCGGCATGCTACCACTACATCTACCTTCGGGATTAGTTTTAGACCTGAATAATTGTTATTTAGTGCCAGCGTTGAGCATGAACATTATATCTGGATCTTGTTTGATGCGAGACGGTTATTCATTTAAATCTGAGAATAATTGTTGTTCTATTTATATGACTAATATCTTTTATGGTCATGCACCCTTGAAGAGTGGTCTATTTTTATTGAATCTCGATAGTAGTGACACACATATTCATAATATTGAAGCCAAAAGATGCAGAGTTGATAGTGATAGTGCAACTTATTTGTGGCACTGTCGTTTGGGTCATATTGGTGTAAAGTGCATGAAGAAACTCCATTCTGATGGACTTTTGGAATCACTTGATTATGAATCACTTGGTACTTGCGAACCATGCCTCATGGGCAAGATGACTAAAACTCCGTTCTCCGGAACAATGGAGCGAGCAACAGATTTGTTGGAAATCATACATACTGATGTATGTGGTCCGATGAATATTGAGGCTCGCGGCGGGTATCGTTATTTTCTCACCTTCACAGATGATTTGAGCAGATATGGGTATATCTACTTGATGAAACATAAGTCTGAAACATTTGAAAGTTCAAAGAATTTCAGAGTGAAGTGGAAAATCATCGTAACAAGAAAATAAAGTTTCTACGATCTGATCGTGGAGGAGAATAATTGAGTTACGAGTTTGGTCATCATTTGAAATAATGCGGAATAGTTTCGCAACTCACGCCACCTGGAACACCACAGCGTAATGGTGTGTCCGAACGTCGTAACCGCACTTTATTAGACATGGTGCGATCTATGATGTCTCTTACTGATTTACCGCTATCATTTTGGGGTTATGCTTTAGAGACGGCTGCATTCACGTTAAATAGGGCACCATCTAAATCCGTTGAGACGACACCTTATGAACTATGGTTTGGCAAGAGACCTAAGCTGTCGTTTGTTAAAGTTTGGGGCTGCGATGCTTATGTGAAAAAGCTTCAACCTGATAAGCTCAAACCCAAATCGGAGAAATGTGTCTTCATAGGATACACAAAGGAGACTGTTGGGTACACCTTCTATCACAGATCTAAAGCCAAGACATTCGTTGCTAAGAATGGATCCTTTCTAGAGAAGGAGTTTCTCTCGACAGAAGTGAGTGGGAGGAAAGTAGAACTTGATGAGGTAACCGTACCTGCTCCCTTATTGGAAAGTAGTTCATCACAGAAATCAGTTCCTGTGACTCCTACACCAATTAGTGAGGAAGCTAATGATGATGGTCATATAACTTCAGATCAAGTTACTACTAAACCTCGTAGGTCAACCAGAGTAAGATCCACACCAGAGTGGTACGGTAATCCTGTTCTGGAGGTCAAGTTACTTGACCATGACGAACCTACGAACTATGACGAAGCGATGATGAGCCCAGATTCCACAAAATGGCTTGAGGCCATGGAATCTGAGATGGGATCCATGTATGAGAACAAAGTGTGGACTTTGGTTTGACTTGCCCGATGATCGGCAAGCCATTGAGAATAAATGAATCTTCAAGAAGAAGACTGACGCTGACGGTAATGTTACTGTCTACAAAGCTCGACTTGTTGCGAAAGGTTTTCGACAAGTTCAAGGAGTTGACTACGATGAGACTTTCTCACCAGTAGCGATGCTTAAGTCCGTCCGAATCATGTTGGCAATTGCTGCATTTTATGATTATGAAATTTGGAAAATGGATGTAAAGACGGCATTCCTGAATGGATTTCTGGAAGAAGAGTTGTATATGATGCAACCTGAAGGTTTTATCAATCCAAAGGATGCTAACAAAGTGTGCAAGCTCCAGTGATCCATTTATGGACTGGTGCAAGCATCTCGGAGTTGGAATAAACGCTTTGATAGTGTAATCAAAGCATATGGTTTTATACAGAGTTTTGGAGAAGCCTGTATTTACAAGAAAGTGAGTGGGAGCTCTATATCATTTCTAATATTATATGTGGATGACATATTGTTGATTGGAAATGATATAGAATTTCTGGATAGCATAAAAGGGTACTTGAACAAGAGTTTTTCAATGAAAGACCACGGTGAAGCTGCTTATATATTGTGCATCAAGATCTATAGAGATAGATCGAGACGCTTAATTGGACTTTCACAAAGCACATGCCTTGATAAAGTTTTGAAGAAGTTCAGAATGGATCAAGCAAAGAAAGGGTTCTTGCCTGTGTTACAAGGTGTGAAGTTGAGTCAGACTCAATGCCCGACCACTGCAGAAGATAGAGAGAAAATGAAAGTTGTTCCCTATGCTTCAGCCATAGGCTCTATCATGTATGCAATGGTGTGTACCAGACCTGATGTGTGCCTTGCTATTAGTTTAGCAGAGAGGTACCAAAGTAATCCAGGAGTGGATCACTGGACAGCGGTCAAGAACATCCTGGAATACCTGAAAAGGACTAAGGATATGTTTCTCGTTTATGGAGGTGACAAAGAGCTCGTCGTAAATGGTTACGACGATGCAAGCTTTGACACTGATCCGGATGACTCTAAGTCACAAACCGGATACGTATTTATATTGAACGGCGGAGCTGTTAGTTGGTGCTGTTCTAAGCAAAGCATCGTGGCGGGATCTACGTGTGAAGCGGAGTACATAGCTGCTTCGGAAGCAACAAATGAAGGAGTCTGGATGAAGGAGTTCATATCCGATCTAGGTGTCATACCTAGTGCATCGAGTCCAATGAAAATCTTTTGTGACAATACTGGTGCAATTGCCTTAGCAAAGGAATCCAGATTTCACAAGAGAACCAAGCACATCAAGAGACGCTTCAATTCCATCCGCGATCAAGTCTAGGAGGGAGACATAGAGATTTGCAAGATACATATGGATCTGAATGTTGCAGACCTGTTAACTAAGCCTCTCTCACGAGCAAAACATGATCAGCACCAAGACTCCATGGGTGTTAGAATCATTACTGTGTAATCTAGATTATTGATTCTAGTGCAAGTGGGAGACTGAAGGAAATATGCCCTAGAGGCAATAATAAAGTTGTTATTTATATTTCCTTATATCATGATAAATGTTTATTATTCATGCTAGAATTGTATTAACCGGAAACTTAGTACATGTGTGAATACATAGACAAACGGAGTGTCACTAGTATGCCTCTACTTGACTAGCTCATTGAATCAAAGATGGTTAAGTTTCCTAGCCATAGACACGAGTTGTCATTTGATTAACAGGATCACATCATTAGAGAATGATGTGATTGACTTGACCCATTCTGTTAGCTTAGCACTTGATCGTTTGGTATGTTGCTATTGCTTTATTCATGACTTATACATGTTCCTATGACTATGAGATTATGCAACTCTCGAATACCGGAGGAACACTTTGTGTGCTACCAAATGTCACAACGCAACTGGGTGATTATAAAGGTGCTCTACAGGTGTCTCCAATGGTGTTTGTTGAGTTGGCATAGATCGAGATTAGGATTTGTCACTCCGATTGTTGGAGAGGTATCTCTGGGCCCTCTCGGTAATGCACATCACTATAAGCCTTGCAAGCAATACGTGACTAATGTGTTAGTTGCAGGATGATGCATTACGAAACGAGTAAAGAGACTTGCCGGTAACGAGATTCAACTAGGTATTGAGATACCGACGATCAAATCTCGGGCAAGTAACATACCGATGAAAAAGGGAACAACGTATGTTGTTATGCGGTTTGACCGATAAAGATCTTCATAGAATATGTGGGAGCCAATATGAACATCCAGGTTCCGCTATTGGTTATTGACCGGAGATGTGTCTTGGTCATGTCTATATAGTTCTCGAACCAGTAGGGTCCGCACGCTTAAAGTTCGGTGACGATCGGTATTATGAGTTTATGTGTTTTGATGTACCTAAAGTATTTCGGTGTCCCGAATATGATCACGGACATGACGAGGAGTCTCGAAATGGTCGGGACATAAAGATTGATATATTGGACGGCTATATTCGGACACCGGAAGTGTTCCGGGTGATTTCAGAGAAAATCGGAGTGCTGGAGGGTTACCGGAACCCCCCCCCCCCCCAGGGAAAGATTGGGCCAACATGGGCCATAGGGAAGAGGGGAGGCAGCCCACAAGGGGCAGCCGCGCCCCCTCCCCATAGGGAGTCCGAATTGTACTAGGGAGGGGGCGCCCCCCCTTTCCTTCTCCTCTTCCTCTCCTTTCCCTCTTTCCCCTTCTCCTCCTAGTTGGACTAGGAAAGGAGGAATCCTACTCCCACTAGGAGGAGGATTCCTCCCCTCCTTAGCGCGCCCTAGGGCCGTCCGGCCTCCCCCGTTGCTCCTTTATATACGGGGGCAGGGGGCACCCTAGAACACACAACAGACAACAGTTTTAGCCGTGTGCGGTGCCCCCTCCACCATAATCCACCTCGCTCATATCGTCGTAGTGCTTAGGCGAAGCCCCGTGCCGGTAGCTTCATCATCACTGTCATCGCGCCGTCATGCTGACGAAGCTCTCCCTCGACACTCAGCTGGATCGAGAGTTCGTGGGACGTCACCGAGCTGAACGTGTGCAGATCGCGGAGGTGGCGTACTTTCGGTACTAGGAGCGGTCGGATCGTGAAGACGTACGACTACATCAACCGCGTTGTCATAACGCTTCCGCTTTTGGTCTACGAGGGTACGTAGACAACACTCTCCCCTCTCGTTTCTATGCATCACCATGATAGATCTTGCATGTGCGTAGGAATTTTTTTGAAATTACTGCGTTACCCAACACTCTCTATGTTTCCAACACGGTAAAATTGCAAGAAACTTCTTATGCTATGCATTGACCTTTACTTAATGTGCATGAATTTTTCTTGTATGACATGCCGATGCATAGGAAGAGAGTTAGACTTCATCATTGCTTGATATATGTTGCTTTGTGCTCACTACTAAATGCCAAATCATTGCTAATTCAAATTGGCTTTGATATAGCTTGGGATCCGGGTGGATTCATTACTTGAGCACCTTATGCCTAGTTTAATGGCTTTAAAGAAAGCGCTGCCAGGGAGACAACCCGGAAGTTTTAGAGAGTCATTTATTTCTATTGAGTGCTTTTATATAGTTTAAAACAAAAAAAATAAAGAGGGGAACCCAAAACTTTTCAAAAAGGAAAGTAGAAGTGAGAGAGACAAGCATTGTTGAAGTGGGGGAGCTCCTTGAACTTTGTTCATGCTCACGGAAACTTTGTGAATCTTAATTACAGAAACTTTTCAACAAAAATAATTATCCCCTTGTACAATTCCATTGTATTATAAAAATAATGTGCCAAGGTTTGCCTTTAGGATGTTTAGATTGCTTGTTGGTTTGTGTGGTGCAAAACATAAACTTTGGCTGTAGTGCGCAATTTTACATTTTTTACTGGAACGTCAAACGGTTCTGACACTTTTTGCACTGTCTTTCTATACAAATTGTTTATTTTTCCTATTTTCAGAATTTTTGGATTACCAGAAGTATGATGAATGTTCAGATTACTACAGACTGTCCTGTTTAAGACATATTCTGTTTTTGATGCATTGTTTGCTTGTTTTGATGAAACTATCGATTTCTATCAGTGGATTAAGCCATGTAAAAGTTATATTACAGTAGATACAATGCAAAAAAAATATGAATTGGTTTGCAACAGTACTTCGAGTAGTGATTTGCTTTATTATACTAACGGATCTTACCGAGCTTTCGGTTGAGTTTTGTGTGGATGAAGTGATCAAAGATCGAGGAGGTCTCGATATGAGGAGAAGGAGGAGAGGCAAGAGCTCAAGCTTGTGGATGACCAAGGCACCCCAAGTAAATATTCAAGGAGACTTAAGCGTCTAAGCTTGGGGATGCCCCGGAAGGCATCCCATCTTTCTTCAACAAGTATTGGTATGTTTTCGATTTCGTTTCGTTCATGTGATATGTGCAAATCTTGGAGCGTCTTTTGCGTTTAGTTTTCACATTTATTTGATGCACCATGCTGGTATGAGATAGTCCATGGTTGATTTATAGAATGCTCATTGCACTTCACTTATATCTTTTGAGTATGGCTTTATAGAATGCTTCATGTGCTTCACTTATATCATTTGAAGTTTGGATTGCCTGTTTCCCTACACATAGAAAACCGCCATTCGTAGAATGCTCTTTTGCTTCACTTATATTTGTTAGAGCATGGGAATATATTTTGTAGAAAGAATTAAACTCTATTGCTTCACTTATATCTAATTAGAGAGTTGACAGGAATTGGTCATTCACATGGTTAGTCATAAAATCCTACATAAAACTTGTAGATCACTGAATATGATATGTTTGATTCCTTGCAATAGTTTTGCGATATAAAGACGGTGATATTAGAGTCACGCTAGTGGGTAGTTGTGGATTGTAGAAATACTTGTGTTGAAGTTTGTGATTCCCGTAGCATGCACGTATGGTGAACCGTTATTTAACGAAGTTGGAGCATGAGGTATTTATTGATTGTCTTCCTTATGAGTGGCGGTCGGGGACGAGCGATGGTATTTTCCTACCAATCTATCCCCCTAGGAGCATGCGCGTAGTACTTGGTTTTGATGACTAATAGATTATTGCAATAAGTATGTGAGTTCTTTATGACTAATGTTGAGTCCATGGATTATACGCACTCTCACCCTTCCATCATTGCTAGCCTCTTCGGTACCGTGCATTGCCCTTTCTCACCTCGAGAGTTGGCGCAAACTTCACCGGTGCATCCAAACCCCGTGATATGATACGCTCTATCACACATAAGCCTCCTTATATCTTCCTCAAAATAGCCACCATACCTACCTATTATGGCATTTCCATAGCCATTCCGAGATATATTGCCATGCAACTTCCATCATCATCATATACATGACTTGACCATTTGTTGTCATATTGCTTTGCATGATCATAATATAGCTAGAATGATGTTTTCATGGCTTGTCCATTTTTTGATATCTTTGCTATGCTAGATCATTGCACATCCTGGTACACTGCCAGAGGCATTCATATAGAGTCATACTTTGTTCTAGTATCGAGTTGTAATATTGAGTTGTAAGTAAATAAAAGTGTGATGATCATCATTATTAGAACATTGTCCCATGTGAGGTTATCAAAATAAAAGTAGCCAAAGAAGCCCCCAAAAAAGAGAGAGGCCAAAGAAGCCTAAAAAAAGAGAAAAAAATAAAAAAATGAGAGAAAAGAGAGAAGGGACAATGTTACTATCCTTTTACCACACTTGTGCTTCAGAGTAGCACCATGTTCTTCATATAGAGAGTGTCTTGAGTTATCACTTTCATATACTAGTGGGAATTTTCATTATAGAACTTGGCTTGTATATTCCAACGATGGGCTTCCTCAAACGCCCTAGGTCTTCATGAGCAAGCAAGTTGGATGCACACCCACTTAGTTTCAGTTTGAGCTTTCATACACTTATAGCTCTAGTGCATCCGTTGCATGGCAATCCGTACTCCTCGCATTGACATCAATTGATGGGCATCTCCATAGCCCGTTGATTAGCCGCGTCGATGTGAGACTTTCTCCTTTTTTGTCTTCTCCACACAACCTCCATCATCATATTCTATTCCACCTATAGTGCTATACCCATGGGTCACGCTCATGTATTGCGTGAAAGTTGAAAAGGTTTGAGAACATCAAAAGTGTGAAACAATTGCTTGGCTTGTCATCAGGGTTGTGCATGATTTGAATATTTTGTGTGGTGAAGATGGAGCATAGCCAGACCATATGATTTTGTAGGGATAACTTTCTTTGGCCATGTTATTTTGAAAAGACATGATTGCTTTATTAGTATGCTTGAAGTATTGTTGTCTTAATGTCAAAAGATAGACTATTGCTTTGAATCATTCGTGTCTTAATATTCATGCCATGATTAGATTATGTGATCAAGATTATGCTAGGTAGCATTCCACATTAAAATTATCTTTTTTATCATTTACCTACTCGAGGATGAGCAGGAATTAAGCTTGGGGATGCTGATACGTCTCCGTCGTATCTATAATTTTTGATTGTTCCATGCCAATATTATACAACTTTCATATACTTTTGGCAAGTTTTTATACTATTTTTGGGACTAACATATTGATCCAGTGCCCAGTGACAGTTCCTGTTTGTTGCATGTTTTTTGTTTCGCAGAAAATCCATATCAAACGGAGTCCAAACGAGATAAAACTGACGGAGATTTTTTTTGGAATATATGTGATTTTTGGGAAGAAGAATGAACGTGAGACGATGCCCGAGGGGGCCACGAGGCAGGGGGTTCCCCTGACCCTCGTGGCCACCCCGTAAGGCGGTTGGTGCCCTTCTTTCGCCGCAAGAAAGCCAATATCTGGATAGAAATCGTGTTCAAATTTCAGCCCAATCGGAGTTACGGATCTCCGGAAAATAAGAAACGGTGAAAGGCTAGAATCTGGGAGCGCAGAAACAGAGAGAGACAGAGAGACAGATCCAATCTCGGAGGGGCTCTCGCCCCTCCCATGCCATGGGAGCCAATGACCAGAGGGGAAACCCTTCTCCCATCTAGGGAGAAGGTCAAGGAAGAAGAAGAAGAAGGGGGGCTCTCTGCCCCTCTCTTCCGGTGGCGCCGGAACGCCGCCGGGGCCATCATCATCACCGCAATCTACACCAACACCTCTGTCGGTGTTCTGGGAATGGGGGTCCCTAGACTTGCCTGCCTGCGGCCCACGGCGTGGCTCCACCAGTGTCCCTGTATGGCCCGTCTTCACCAACAAAAACTCAAGACCCTCGCGAGGGGCCAAGCCTCGCGAGGCGGACGATGCACGACCTCCTCGGGGGCAGCCTCACCAGGCTGGCTTGTGAGGGGCGGAGAGATCAAGGCAAGGGGTACCTCGCGAGGTTCCCGTGACGTAAGCCATGACGACCAAGGCCAGGCAGGCGCCAGGCGGGCGCTAGCGAGCACAGTGTCCTCATTTCCTTTTTGGTGCTAAAGAGGCAAGCGCATGCGAGGAGTCCCGAGGCATCAGGCAAAGGTTTCCATATCGGTGCAACGAGACCAAGACCAGCAGGACGGCAGGATGGAGGTCACCGTGGAGCCCAAGACGGTGTCACCACCAGAGCCTTTGGCAGGCGAAGACCACCTTTAGTCAGGATAGCTTGTACTAGTTGTCCCCCTTCAAATTGGCCGTTGTGGCATCCCTTCCCGCTCAATATTTGGGAAGAGGACCAAGGCCTCTATAAATAGGACTAGCCACCACCGTAGGAGGCAACTGATCTTGGACTAGATCCATTCGATCCACTCACTCACCAAGCACAAGAACACCTCTCCTCAAGAGGCCGTTCTTCCCTTATATTGTTCATCCTCAGCCCAAGAGGCAATCCACTACACCACACTGGAGTAGGGTATTACACCACATCGGTGGCCCGAACCAGTATAAATCTTGTGTCCCCTTGTTCCTTGGGTTCGTCGATCTAGGCCGTGAGATCATGATGCGTGCGATCTAGAGGGAGGAGAGATCTTCGTGCGCACCCCAGTGTTCGAACCTCAAGGGTTTTGCCGGAACCCGAAATCCGACATTTGGCTCGCCTGGTAGGGGTACGCTGAAGCTTTCCTCTCGTCAATCCATTTCATGGCCGACGCTCGCCGGGCCCACGCTGAGCACCGGGCCGCTCTCGCCACCCGTGTCGCTCAGACAGCCCCTGACAGCGGGCCTCCTCGTCGTTCTCCATCACACGCCGCCAACGCCGCCACCGGCCCGGCACGAAACGAGCAGCAAGCGTCCTCTCTGCACCCCTCCGTGCGGCGGGATGGCGGCACCGCCACTCCGTCGCTGACCCCAGCCGGCTCATAATCTCACGCTTGTTGCACTCCCACGGACACGCAGGCCGCGTTGCTCATGGCACGCGAGCTCCTGCGCTACCGCCCGGTCGACGACTGTCGGCGTTCTGGGAATGGGGGTCCCCAGACTTGCCTGCCTACGGCCCACGGCGTGGCTATGCTAGCGGGCCTGTACGGCCCATCATCATCAACAAGGCAATCAAGACCCTCGCGAGGGGGCCAAGCCTCGCGAGGCGGACAACGCAAGACCTCCTCGGGAGCAGCCTCTCCAGGCAGCCTCGCGAGGAGCGGAGATATCAAGACGCGGCAAACCTTGTGAGGCTCTCATGAGGTGAGCTATGATGATCGACACCAGGCGGGCGCCAGCGCGCGCAGCGTCCTTGTTTCCTCTTTGATGCCAAAGGGGTAAGCGCAGGCGCGGAGTACCGAGGCATCAGGCAAAGGTTTCCATATCGGTGCAACGAGACCAAGACCAGCAGGCCAGCAGGATGGAGGTCACCGTGGAGCCCAAGACGGCGTCATCGCCAGAGCTCTTTCGCAGGCGAAGACCGCTTTTGTCAGGATAGCTTGTACTAGCTGTCCCCTTTCAAATTGGCCGTCGTTGTTGGCTCCCTTCCCGCTCAATATTTGGGAAGAGGACCAGGGCCTATATAAGTAGAGCTAGCCACCACCGTAGGGGCAACTGATGAAGGACTGGATCCACTCCATCCTCACACCCACAAGTTCGCAGAGCACAAGAACACCTCAACCTCAGGAAGCTGTTCTTCCCCTTGTACTGTTCATCAGTAGCCCAAGAGGCAATCCACCACCACCACACTGGAGTAGGGTATTACACCAGAATGGTGGCCCGAACTAGTATAAATCTCGTGTCTTTCTGTGTTCCGAGTTCGTCGAGTTCGTCCGCGAGATCTTAGCGGGCTAGGGCGTAGATCGATAGGGGGAAAGAACTTCGCGCGCACCCCAGAGTTCGAACCTTAAGGGTTTTGCTGGAACCCATGATCTGACATTTGGCGCGCCAGGTAGGGGTGCGCCGGAGCCTCTTCCCCGCCGATCGGTCCACCAACGCTCCACGCCCCGTTGTCCGGCAATCCAAGGCCAGACTCCGACCGCTGGGCAGCTTGGCCAGCCCGACCGGTGTCACCTGCCCATGAAGACCTCGACCCCGCGCTCTAGGCGGGGCGAGCACCGTCCAACACTGCAGGGCGCGGGCGGCGCGGCCAGACGTAGTCCACCGTCACTCCACGGCAAGTTCGAGCCGCTTCAAGGGCAGCAAGGCACGCCGCAGCAACGGCGCCACACTCACGGCGGGAGCAGGCAAACATGCGGGCAGCGGTCACAGTAGCGCGAGAGCTGCTGCGGTGCCGGCTGATGGAGAGCGGCCGGGATGCACTGCTGGAACGCGTCGCCGAGCTGCTGGATGCGGCGGCGTCGGGAGCGCCGCCCTTCTGCTATCGGCTTCCTTCTCAGGTCACCACAGGGTCTCACGGCGGGCCTCGCCACAACCACGCGCCATCGGGTGTGCCTAGGGGCTTCGTCAACACCAGCACGGCCGGCGGCGCCGGTGGCTCCGCCGCTGAGGGAGTCCTGGATCAGGGGGTCCTCGGACTGCCGGACTATATACTTTGGCCGGACTGTTGGACTATGAAGATACAAGATTGAAGACTTCGTCCCGTGTCCGGGTGGGACTCTCCTTTGCGTGGAAGGCAAGCTTGGCAATTCGGATATGTAGATCTCCTCCCTTGTAACTGACTCTGTGTAACCCTAGCCTCCTCCGGTGTCTATATAAACCGGAGGATTTAGTCCGTAGGACAAGAGCAACAATCATAATCATAGGCTAACTTCTAGGGTTTAGCCTCTACGATCTCGTGGTAGATCAACTCTCGTAATACTCATATCATCAAGATCAATCAAGCAGGAAGTAGGGTATTACCTCCATCGAGAGGGCCCGAACCTGGGTAAACATTGTGTCCCCCGCCTCCTGTTACCATCCGCCTTAGACGCACAGTTCGGGACCCCCTACCCGAGATCCGCCGGTTTTCTCACCGACATTTGTGCTTTCATTGAGAGTTCCACTATGCCGTCACCATAAGGCTTGATGGCTCCTTCGATCATTGGCAATGATGCGATCCAGGGTGAGGTTTTTCTCCCCGGACAGATCTTCGTATTCGGCGGCTTCGCACTACGGGCCAACTCGCTTGGCCATCTGGAGCAGATCGAGAGCTATGCCCCTGGCCGTCAGGTCAGGTTTGGAAACTTAAACTATACTGCCGACATCCGTGGAGACTTGGTCTTCGACGGATTCGAGCCCATGTCAGGTGCGCCGCACAGTCACGACGAGCATGACTTAGCTCTGCCGTCGGACGGTGTTCGGGAGATCACACCTGTGGCTACTCCGGCCCTCAATCCGGAGCAGATTGCGCCGTCTGAGGACGGGTGGATGAACCCCACCACGGCAGCCGCATACTCAGTGGCGATAGAGCCGAATACTGACTTCACCTACTACAAGACATGTGTTGCCGGATCCTTGGATTCGTCCCCGGCCACGGGCTCTGAACCGCCTGTGTCCGTGCCTATCGAATCTAATTGGGCGCCGATCATGGAGTTTTCCTCCGTGGATATCTTTCAGCACTCGCCCTTGGGCGATGTGCTAAATTCATTAAAGTCTCTCTCCTTGTCGGGAGGCCCTTGGCCGAACTGTGTCCGGCTTGAGTGGGAAGCGGACGACGAAGAAATTCGTTCCCCACCCACCACCCACTTAATAGCTACTGTCGACGATTTAACAGACATGCTTGATTTCGGCTCCGAAGACATCGACGGTATGGACGACGATGTAGGAGAAGAACAGGAACCACCCCCCACAGGGCGCTGGACAGCCACCTCATCATATGATATATACATGGTGGACACCCCCAAAGAAAACAATGACGAGGAACGGAAGTATGCAGCGAAGGATAGTTCCCTTGAGAAGCAACCAAAGCAACGACATAGGCGCCGCTCCAAATCTCGCCTCGGCAAAAACAACGATAACAGCGCATGAAAGAATAATACCCCGGTCGACTCCAAAGGAAACAATGACCACATGGGCCCAGCGATAGAGCAGGACGAACCAGCGGACGACGAACACAGTACGAAGCCGCTGTCCCATCACGGCGACGCCGAGGGTAAAGCAAATCAACCTGTCTCCGGAGAGGAGAACATTCCGGACGACGATGCACACATCATCCCGGATAGGCACATGGAGCAAGAGAACCTCCACAGAAGGCTTATTGCCACCGCAAGGAGTCTGAAGAAGCAGAAGCAAAGGCTTAAGGTCGCGCAGAATACGCTCAACAGTAGATGGAACAAAGTGCTCGACACTGAAGAAAAATACGGTGGCAGTCGCCACACAAAGAGCTCTCCAAAGCGCAAGCTGCTGCCTGAATTCGATGACGAGGCTTTAGAGCCTATATAGCCGAAAAATAAAATGGCCAATCAGCCGGATCGACCACCTCGTGGCTGCGACAGAGCGGCTAACGATGTCGCACATAAGTCATCACACGATTCACGTGAGGACTTGCATCAAAAAGCCGGTATGACCAGGTCCATCTACGGATCTAGGAAGCGTGCTCCGGTGTAGAATCAAAACCGAACACTACAACCGTCAGAACGCCATGACACATCCAAATATAGGGGTGTCGCGCACCCCCTATGCTTCACCGATGAGGTGCTGGATCACAAATTCCCAGAGGGACTCAAACCCGTGAACATAGAGGCGTACGACGGAACGACATACCCTGGGGTCTGGATTGAGGACTTTATCCTTCATATCCATTTGGCTCGCGGAGATGATCTCCACGCCATCAAATACTTGCCCCTCAAGTTGAAAGGACCAGCTCGGCATTTGTCGTGGTTTTGTCACAGCAGATGTCCTAGTGAAAGGACTTAGTCGTGAGGCCAACGCATCTATGTAGTAGCTTGAGAGGGGTTGAGTGGAATCGACAGACGCAACACAGGACAAAGATTTAGATAGCTTCGGGCCCCGGGAAACATCATCCGGTAATAACCCTACATGCTGTTTGTGGCTAGGTCTCATTATCATCATGAGGGAGACGCCGTAAACCGGCTCTTTGTGTCTAGCCCTAGAGATTGTTTCTTCTTGTATGTAGCTTGTCCCTCTTTGGAGAGCCCTGCCCCTCCTTATATATGTTGAAGGGGCGGGTTACATGTGGAGTCCTATTAGGATTAGGACTAGTCTATCTCTAATACAAACCGGATACAAGTCCGGGTCTTGACTCCTTCTAAGGGAAATATTCTTCACGCCTTTCCTCTTAAACTGGCCCACCATTAACATAAACCGGCCTTCTGGGCCTTGGGCCTTGTCATCCGTCTGACCCGCCCGCCGGGTCACTAGTGAGTCATAATGACCAGGCGGGTTGCTTGTAAACCGCCAGGTCAGGGCGGGTCGCTAGTGAATCGCCAAGTGTAAGCGGGGTCTCAAATAAACCGCCAAGTCCGGCCTGGTTATACTTCCGGCCGGTTTACGCCGCGGGGTATATCCCCGACATTAGCCCCCAGTTTAATTTGGATTTATCCATGTTAAACTGATCCTGTAAAATAAACACAAGAACAAACTTGATAGATTATGCTCCGGGTTAAGAATTCTTGTAAACCGGCATCTGATCATCCTTAAGGCCTTGTCATTTCCTCCTTCTAGAAAATCCGAGTCAACAAGCCAGCTTCATACTCAATTTGCTGATGTTGGTTTCTC
The DNA here is from genome assembly GCF_002575655.3 of Aegilops tauschii subsp. strangulata. NCBI lineage: Eukaryota > Viridiplantae > Streptophyta > Magnoliopsida > Poales > Poaceae > Aegilops > Aegilops tauschii. The sequence goes on along the minus strand of NC_053040.3, from coordinate 399,416,887 downwards.
ACAAAGAAATATTGTGAAGAATAAAATCCACTTAAGTCGGCTTCCAAAGCGCCGGTTTAAGAAATATGGGTCTTGAAATACTCATCTGATATTCAACCGGTTTGAAGATGTAGAACTTGCCGGTTTATCATTGCCAAAACTGCCGGGTTATAAAAACTGATAATTTCGGGTCATGATTGTCTCCAACGCCGGTTCATGATTGTTGCCAACGCCGGTTCATGATTATTGATGACGTCGGGTTCTGATTGTTGCAGACACCGGGTCATAATGATTGGTGACGCCGGGTCAATCTGGTTTGCTCAAAACTGGAAATCGGAAGATATTTTCCCTTATATCCATATTACTTGTAGCCCCCAAGTCTTGAACAGAATAAAGTGATGATTTGAGACTTGTTTCCATATAATTACTGCCACTTTGAAGAAATCCATGTTGTTCATCTCTAGTAAAAACTGAGTACTCCATATATGTAGCCCCCAAGTACCGGGTTGTCATGCTTGCAGCAACCTGGGACTTGTAATTGCGTATAAAAACTTCAATCAGTGTAGCCCCCAAGGGCCGGGTCATTATGCAATAATGAGCAGGGACTTTGTAAATATAATCATGTAGACTTGAGCAGTGATGTGTAGCCCCCAAGGGCCAGCTTAGTAAGATAATACTGAACCGGGACTTGATATATACTTGAATGTTTGACAGGAGCAATTGGTAGCCCCCAAGGGCTGGCTCATTATGATATGATGAGTCGGGTCTTCAATAATATGAGCAAAAAATGACTTTGCATTAGCCCGCAAGTGTCATGGTGCATGCTCGCAGCGACATGAGACTTGCATATTTTATATAATCTCAATTTAAATAATGTAGCCCCCAAGTGCCGGGTCGTAAGCCTGCAGCGACTCGGGACTATTCCTTCAATTGTAGAATAAATCATATCCATTGATAATATGATAGCCATTGCGCTAAAGCGACCTTGAAAACCTTAATCATAATACGGGTTATTGATAACCATAAGAAAAATCCAGCCATATTGGCTATTTGAAGATTTGAATAATATAATCCAATGATTTACGAGCGCATGATTCCAATGGCGCAATTCAAATATATACTGGCAACTTATAATCCCAAGCCAGTCCGGGCTAATAAACACTGGATAATTTATCATCATACTGGCGATTTATAGTCAAAAGCCAGGCCGGTTTAATAAACACCGGATAATTTATCATCATACTGGCGACTTATAGTCAAAAGCCAGGTCGGGTTAATAAACACCGGTGATTTATAATCATGCTTTATGCAACCTGTTTCTGTGACATTAAATCACATCACTGGTTGGCCAACTTTATTGTAGTAAAAGGTGATAACCCCAATCTTTAGTACTGATAACTCCTTCCATATTGCGCCAGTTTAGATAAAACCGTACCGGGTTGTGATAAACACCGGATTAACCATATATAATACTGGCGACTTGTAGTCAAAACCAGACCGGGTTTATAATCTCTGGATTATGACTGATCATATATTGACAACTTGTAGTTGACAACCTAACCGGGTTGATAAACACCGGTTTGAAAACATCACAAATCTTATCAAAAGAAAGAGAAACTTAGCAAAAGACAAATAAAACCATTGTAGTCGAGGCTTTTCACGGGCTGCCAGGCCCCAAATTTGATCAAGAGGCATAGCTATGGTTCGGGTTCGACCAAGCCCCCAAGTGATGCTGTGGCATTCCGTCGATAAGGAGGTGTAGCAATGGTTCGGGTTCGACCAAGCCCCCAAGTGATGCTGTGGCATTGCGCCGATCAAGAGGTGTAGCTATGGTTCGGATACGACCAAGCCCCCAAGTGATGCTGTGGCATTGCGCCGATCAAGAGGTGTAGCTATGGTTCGGATACGACCAAGCCCCCAAGTGATGCTGTGGCATTGCGTCGATCAAGAGGTGTAGCTATGGTTCGGATACGACCAAGCCCCCAAGTGATGCTGTGGCATTGCACCGATCAAGAGGTGTAGCTATGGTTCGGATACGACCAAGCCCCCAAGTGATCAATAATATGATAAGCCAATAAGGCAGGATACCCATGTTTGAACCGCGCATCAGGTCAGCAGGTCCTCTTCGGCAACCTTTAACTTTTTGCAAGAGATAAACTATTCTTGAACCGGGATCTTGAACCGGATATTGAGAGCTGCAAAGCTTTGTGGGAGACATCTTTTTCTTGAACCGGATTTTAAACTGGAATCTTCATTTTCAGCCGGAAATTTTCTAACGGCCTTTAAACTCGGACTTGCGAGAAGTTAATTCCTTTTTAAACCGGACATCACTACAAAAAAATACACTTCTGTGATGATACGTGTTTGTCACAGTAGGTCGCGTTTTTTGTCATGCATGTACATCCATGACAAATTTATGACAGAATCAAGATAGTCATACCTGTGCTGTCATAGAAGTGTTCCATGACATTACCAAAATTATCATCACGGAAGTGTCCACTTCCATGACGATAAATCGCGCATCACAGAAGTGCTTTCGTCAAGGATGACCGACATGTGGCATCCACGGTAACGGAACGCCGTTAAGCTATCGGGTCGGGTTTTGGATCCAATAACCCGTTAACAGCCCCGACCAATGGGGATTTTCCATGTGTAAAATCATCATTGGCTAGAGGAAACACATGTCGGCTCATCGTTGGGACAGATGTCATCCATTCACTGGACAGAAGGCGCCTATGATACGTCGACACGTGGCACGGCCCAACAGTGGCCCATTCCTGTGAAAAGGCCGGCCCGTTTGACTTGGTCAAAAGCTGGCGGGCCGGCCCATGGAAAGCCTGTTAACGGCCTGTTCGCATATAGCCCATTTATAGCCCGCTAACCCAAGGCTCGTTACGCCCTATCCGAATTAGGCCCAGTAGCGTCATCTGGGCCATCCAATATGATTCCAGCCCGTTTTCACTTCTGCCCATGTATAGCCCATGACGTCTTTCGGCCCATATGAGGCCCTTTGTAAATCTTGGCCCATTAGCGGCCCGTGCTGAAACTGGCCCGTAATGAACAGTGTATTACTTTACACCCATTAACGGCCCGTGGTGAAACTGGCCTGTAATGAACAGTGTATCACTTTATACCCATTAACGGCCCGTTATTCCGTTGGGACGTTTCCAACCCAAGTTAACTTTCGGCCTTCTGAGGGCCCATTTATTCTTGGGCTCATTTGCAGCATTCGGTTACTTACGGCCCGTTACTGTCATTTTCTGCTTGTGGGCCAAATTCAGCCCGTCGTTACAGTCGGCCTGTTTGTGGACCGTTAGTCTGTTGGGCCATTTTCATAGCATCACCAAATACGGCCTATTAACGGCCCGTTATGGTCAGCCCATAAAACATACGATTTCCATTAAAGGCCCGTCTACGGCCCATTAAAGGCCCGTAGAAGACCCATAAATGAGTCGGCGGCCCATGGATCCTACGAGACGTAGAAGGCCCATGGATCCTACGAGACGTACAAGGCCCATGGATCCTACGAGACGTACAAGGCCCATGGATCCTACGAGACGTAGAAGGCACATGGATCCTACGAGACGTAGAAGGCCCATGGATCCTACGAGACGTAGAAGGCCCATGGATCCGACGGCCCGTGAAGGGCCATGGTCGGGCGAGTTGGCCCCCGTTTGAACGATATAGCATATTCAAAGAATTATACTACTCAATACTATCACCTCTAAAAAGCATACACTATACAACAAAGAGATCAAGGCATAGAAAGGTAGAATAATCCTACACTATACAATAAAGAAATTACAGCCGATTATACCCACTGGGCATTATTGTAACACCCCGGATGTAACTTTCCATAATTGTAACTCCAACTCTTGCCATTTTCGGCTATGTGTTATGATATTCCCTCCGTGGTCAGGTTTTGTTTTTCGCTTTGCATTTTGTTCATGTCATGCATCCCATATCATGTCATCATGTGCATCTCATTTACATACGTGTTCGTCTCATGCATCCGAGCATTTTCCCAGTTGTCCGTTTTGCAATCCGGCACTCCCACCTCCTCCGGCGCACCCCTCTTGTTTCTTTTCGTGAGCGGGTGTTGAACGTTCTCGGAATGGACTGAGGTTTGCCAAGTGTCCTTGGTATACCACCGGTAGACCACCTGTCAAGTTTCGTGCCATTTGGAGGCCGTTTGACGCTCCAACGGTTAACCGGGTAACCGCAAAGTCCTTTGTGTGTTACAGCAAACCCCCCTCCAAACAGCCCAAAACATCTCTAAGTCACCGCCATGCTCTCGGTCGTTCGATCACGATCGTGTGGGCGAAAACCGCATCCCGTTTGGACTCTCCTAGCTCCCTCTGCCTATATATTTGCACCACCCCCCGAAATTTCGCGGATGAAACCCTAGCCTCCTTCCACCTCGCACCACCGGACAAAAACCTCCCCGCCCGGACATGTCCGCCCGCCAACTGCGCCGCCGCCCCCACCCACTCATGGCGGGCCACGTCACCCCGCCACCGTCTTCCACCGCGCGCCGCCGCCAGGGCCTGCCAAGCCCATCGCCAGCCCGCCCGAGCCCATCGGGGACCGGACGAGCCCGCGCGCTGCCGCCCTTCGCCGTACTCCGCCACCGCTCGCCCGAGGTGCCCGCCGCCGCCGGCGTGCTCCAGCCCCGCCGCCGTCTGCCGGGATCTCGCCGCCCTCCGCCGCCGTCTTGCCGCGCCGGAGCGCCGCGCCTCTCCCTCCGCGCCGCCGCACCGGAACCGCGCCGGCCCGCGCCTCTGCCGCCGTGCTCCGGCGAGCTCGAGATCGAGCTCGGCCCGATCTGGATCTGAAACCGCAAGGGTTGACTTCTCTCCCCTCCCCTCGATTTCTCTAAGTCCTTTATTTTTTAGCATAATATACCTCTGTTCATTGCATCTTAACTCTCTGCATATAGCTTCGTTTCGTGCGTGTAATATATCGAAATGTTTGCCTCGAGATGCTCTTCATTTTGTTCCATTAAGCCATGTTCATTAGAGTCCATCTTGATGCCCAAATCTCTGGTGCAAAAGTGCTAATTGCTGTTAACTGTTGTTACTTCTCAGAACTTGAGGATTTGTTATTTTCGTTGCTTTTGATGTGTGCATCTTATGGGCATCAGCTCTACATGTGTTTTGACGTATGCCATGCCATCTTTAAATAGGTGTATGCCATGTATTTTTGTATTCTCTGTGGTGACTAGCACAAGCATGCAAACTAGGCTTCGTAATTTTCTGATTTCAGGGACAGTAATTTTACTGTCTGTGACTGCTATTATTTTGTTGCCATGTATCCATGTGGCTACAGAGAGATCCATGCTTATTTTGGTGATGTTCAGTAAGGATGTTTTGTAGACATAGTTGTGCCCTATCCATTCATGCCCTTTTTTCTTGCAATGATGGAGTGACATAGCATGACTCAATCTTGCTCTACTTTTGCTATAAAATATTTCTGGCAGATTGTTAACATGATATTCAATTTTGCCAAGGTTGTTGTAGTTGTTTCATACATGCTATGTATTTGCACTTACCATGGATAGCTTCATAAACATGCCATATTGCTGTAGGTATGCTTGTTTTGTCATGCTTTGCTTTGTGGTGAGTGCATCAAGCTCACCAAGATGCCCTCTTAATGTCTGTTTCTGCCATGCTCTGTTTTCTGCTCAAGTCTAAAACCTGTTAACGAAACTTGCTAGGTTTACATGGTTGCCATCATATCTTCTGTTCCTTTTTGTCTTATGGTCAGTAAGGGATTTTTGTTCTATGCATTTAGTAGATTCATGTCATGCCTTGTTTTGCCATGTTAAGTTCCTGTAGCATGTGTTTTTCTTGCTCTGAACATTGCTACCTGATGCTGTTTCAGGCATGTCCAGTAATTTCACCAAGTCTGTGAACCTGATATCTTTTGCACTTTTGCCATGCTTGTTTGAACCTGTTGTGTTGTGATCTAGCCGTAGCTCAGTGTTCATCTTTTGTCAAGCATCACCTGTAGATTGCTGCCAGATGCTTTTTTGCTATGTCGGAGTCCGGTAGCATAGTTACTTGATGTATTCTAAGTGCTATCATGCTGTTAATCGCAGATCCGTGTCATTCTTGTTTTGCTTGCCATCTGCAAACCGTGCATCCGTTTCCGGTGATCTTCATATCGATTTTGACCGAAATCATCTCACCTTTCCATTGGCATGCTTGGTTTGCCAAGTTACTGCCTTTTTCATCATTTTTCTTCCGGAGCACGCATATGCATCGCATATCATATCGTGCATATCATTCATGTATTGCATCATGTTGCTTGTGCATTTCCCGTGATTGATTGTCGTTCCGTTGCTTGTGTTCTTGTTTTGGGTAGAGCCGGGATACAACTTCGTGAACGAGGAACCTGTTGAGTACGCTTACGAGGATCAAGCTTTCGACAACTCTAAGAACCTTGCAGGCAAGATGACCATACCCTCGAAATCACTTCTATCTTTGCTTGCTAGTTGTCGTGGAATTGTCACGGCAGATGTCCTCGAGCTAGGACTTAGTCGTGGAGCCATCGTAGCTAGGAAGCTTGAAGGGGTTAATGCGGGACAAGGAACACGAGGGTTTATACTGGTTCGCCCCCTTACGGTGAAGGTAAAAGCCTACGTCCAGTTTGAGGTGGTATTGATTAGGGTTACGATCACCAGGGAGGTAAACTGTTATGCCCGGCTCTTGATGAGATTGTTCTCGTCCCTAAACGGCTGCCGGGTCGTCCCTTTATATAGGGAGGCTGACACCCTGCAGCTCTCAGAGTCCCGGCCGGCTCATAAGAGTGTCCGGCTCGGACTCTCAACTATTCTTGCCTCACACTACAAGTTCTAGCATAATAATGATTGCAACTACGGGCTTTAAGCCATATCCGGGTCTTAAGCCCATCTTTGGCCCACCGTCTTCAGGCTCGGCGCCGGGCTTCTGGCAATGACCATATGAGTAACCCGGCCCCTCCTGGCGGGTGACTCTAAGGTCTATATCCTCAACATTAGGCCCCAGATTGATTTGAGCCGGCTCATGTCAATCTTCCATTCCTTCGACAGAAAAACCTCCGGCTTACAATTGCGTGAAGGCCATAACCCGGCATGACATCATCCTTTGGACTCCGGGTAATCCTCCATGACGTCATCTTCCATTAAGCCCGTTTTTTACTCCGCCAGATCCGCAATGGATCTTTTTCTTTACTGTCATCCCGAAAATCGAGGCGTTTCGTGGGGAGATAACCACGCCGTGGTCTCCTTGATTCTCGCGCCCACTTATGAGCTCGCCTTATAAATAGGTCGGCCCGACGGGCTCTCAGCCACTTCTCTCTCCCTCATCTTCTTCCTCACGCCACTGATCCCCTGCCCGAGCTCTGCTACTGCCACCGCCGTCGCGCCCCCGGTCTTCGTCAACCTTGGCCGCTGCATCACACTGACTCGGTCCAGACAAACGGCGGCAACCTCCGCTCCTCCTCAGCTCCGGTGAGTCCTCGCCACTCCATAGGGCAGATCCGCACTAGGGCTTCATAGTTCTTCCTCTGTTCTTCGTAGTTCATCGCGGCTCTCAGTAGATTTGAATTTTACTGCCCCTTTTTGATCTTAGCTCTGTATAGATTTACTGCGGTAGACGTTGAAGACCCATTTCTCATGCAAATATCCCTCTTTTACTGCATAAGAGCCTTGTTCAAGCTCAAGAACTTCCTCTCTTCTGTTTCTAGGTCTAGAAACTTTTCTTTTACCCGACCATTTTGATCCAAAATTTTTACTGCGATGTGTGAAACCTGTTTACCACACTTAGTAAAAAACTGTAATCATTGTATCTCGGCGGTTTACAGTTCCGGTTTAAAGAAACCACACACCGTAGAACCTTCCGGCTTAAAGAAAACCATGCGCCATAAAATTTCCGGCTTAGCTGTGATAAGGCCTGTAGACAATCAAATTACTCTCAATCCCTCGGCGGCTTAAATAGCCCGATGCACTTAAATGTATACCATTAGTCCCCTTCATAAGCCGCCACCTTGACATTGAACTGTAGATTTCTTCCGGCTCATAATTAACCCGGACGTTTTTCCTTTTATCATAGACTGCCGACTTTCACCATGCCTCCCAAAGCTCCCAAAGCCTCCATCACTTGCAACTGGATGAGGTCCAATGTCACCAATGAGACTCTAGCGGATTTTGTTAAATCTGGATATCTGCCCAAGAAAGACACCATGTCCTACCGTGCCCCTGACCCATCAGAAGAGAGACCACAACCAAAGGACGGGGAGGTAGTGATTTTTGCGGATCATATGAGCCGGGGCTTCACACCGCCCGGTTCAAAGTTTTTCAGAGACGTTCTGAATTTCTTTGATCTGCGGCCTCAGGACATAGGACCCAACTCAGTGTCCAATATCTGCAACTTCCAAGTGTTCTGCGAGGTTTACCTTGGAGAAGAACCTAGTCTGCTGCTCTTCAGAGAGCTTTTTTACTTGAACCGTCAGAATGAGTGCGCCAATGGGCCAAGTCTAGAGCTAGGTGGCATCTCCATTCAGCGGCGAAGGGACTGCCTTTTCCCTTACGCAGAGCCGCCCAGCCACCCCAAGGACTGGAATCTGACGTGGTTTTACTGCCAAGACACGTCGCCGGCTGATGAAAGTCCGTTGCCCGGCTTTCGCCCCTCACGCCTGGAGCCGACTCACCCATTGTCAGACAAGCTGACTCAAGCGGAGCGCCAACCTATGCTCCCCACTATCAACAAGATCAAGGCTCTCCTGGGCAATGGTCTGAATGGAATCGATCTGGTCCGGATCTGGATCTCGTGGCGGGTGATCCCATTGAGCCGCCGCCCCGGCTTAATGTGTGAGTACACGGGCCGAAAAGACGACCCTCAGAGATACAGCCGCAATGATCTTCCTGAAGACATTGCAGAGGAGATGACCAAGGCTCTCTTGAACGAGAGCCTGGCAGACTGTGGAAGGACCGGGTTAGCCCCCTTCTGCAAGACCAACCCAGCCCTAGCGGTAAGCTGCTGATCTGAACATCTTATCTGTACATAACTTTCATCTGACTCATTGTAAGAAAACCTCATTGTATTCTTGCAGGCTGATGACAAGTTCTGGCAGGTCAAATATGACCACGAAGCGGCCAAGAAGGCTAGAAAGGCGAAGAAAGCCGCCAAGAAAGCCGCTCCCCGTAAGAAGGGGAGCAGGCCAACTGCTTCGGCGCTGATGCAATTAAGCGACAGCTCCGAGTCAGAGGTAACCCCTGAACCTGTAAGCTCTTTGTTGCGTTTATTGTTTATCTCTTATCCGCCTTACCAACACTTGTTCATCACCAGGATGACACCGGAGCCAGTAACCCGGTGGTTGAAGAGGTAATGTCACTTTCCTCCGACTCGGAGCCCTTGCCAAGGCTGAAAGTCCGAAGGGTAACCCGGAAAGTAAGCTTTTCACATCCTTTAGCTTATCAAGATCCTCAATTTATTTTGAAGCGACAGGTTCATGAGAGCCGGCGTCACACCCGGACCAACAAGGACACCGACCTCTCCTCCGGGTTACCTGACGCATCAAGGAAGCGCCGAACTGAGCTTATTTCCCACTTGTACCCTTTTCATCCGTTGGCGGGTGTTATACGTCAGTCACTCAATTCTTCTGACTCAAATTATCAGGAGACCTCCCCCTCTTCCGGCGACTCTATGCAGTCAAGTCTGCCGGCTTTCAAGACCGTGCCCGGGTAATGATAACCATCTCATTTTGTACTTTTGCCTTCACTTACCCTATTGTGTTTAATCTTTTTGTCCTTTCAGTGCCCAGGCCAAGATCACCAAGAGGGCGAAGAAGTCCAAGCCGGTCGATGAGCCGGACTTGCCTGAGCCAGAGGCAGCCGCTCAAGAGCTGCCAGCCGCCTCTGCACCTGAGGCCGCTGCCCCAACCACCAAGGCAACTACAGAAGCTTCTGTTAACCCAGAAGCCTCCAGCTCGGCTCCACGAGCAGATGACCCGGACGTGGTAATCACCCGGACGGAGTTCGTTAAGCCAGGGAGACCTACCGTGCTGGCCAAGTGCTCCGCCAAAGGGGAGCTGCTAGAGTCGCGCCGGGTTAACCTGGACCTCACCGACTACTCCAACTTGAACATTGGAGAGATCGTCTCCGGCTTCGTCAGCCAAGTGCACAAGAGCCGGGACGCAGAGATTGCTATGGTGACCCAGATCCAGCAAAAATCTGAGGTAACATCCTTTTGTCCTCTTATTTACTACTTAATTACCTGTACCATGCTAGCCCCCAAGTCGACGACTTATGATTGAGTATGTTGTAGACTTAGGTTCCGGCTTACTCCCTTGAACCGGCAAGGTGTAAATAGAAACGTTCAATATGCATTAGCCCCCAAGTGCCAAGTGTCTTTGCTTGGAAAGCGCTTGGGACTTAAAATTTATATAGTAACTGTTCATGTCATAACCCGGAAATCTATACAGGCTGCTGGCAAGAAGCTTGAGGCTGACCTTGCCGATCTCAAGAACCGGCTGAAGATGCAAGAGATGGAGACCCGGAAGGCAAACGCCAAGTTTGTATCCAGCATCGCCGCGCAAGAGAAGCTGAAGACAGAGTTTGACGCTGAGCGGAAGGCGTGGGCCGAAGAAAAGGCCGCATTGGTGAACCGGGCTGAACAGGCGGAGAAGACTCTCTCCGAGAAGACCGCCGAGCTCTCCGGCCTAAAGCGCCAGGTGTCCCAAATGGTGGCCGCCATCTTCGGTAAGTCGCCTCACCGGCTTTCATCAAGTTCAGAATTTTTATATCTCATAATTCATCCTTGTCGGCGGCTTATCTGATTCTGTTAAACAGGTCCCAGAAGTGCCAACGTCAACCAGAGCGTGGTAACCAAGCTGAGGGCTGTGTATACCCTGGTGGAGCAGCTCTACACCGGGTCACAGCGTGCCTTAGCTGTGGTGGCCCTATCCAACGAGGTGCCGACTCACCTGGCAGAAGTCCTTCGCCGGCTCGCTGTACTGCCTCAACGGATCCAAGAGCTGCGACGGGCCTCTGCAAGAGCTGGAGCGATCGCCGCGCTGAGCCGGGCCAAGGCGTTCCTGCCGGAGTTAGACCCGGCGGACATCGCCCTTGGCTATCCAAGCCTGAAGGAAGACGGCTCCGCTTTCGATCAGAAGGACTTCGCAGCTTGCGTGAAGGCCGTACGTCCGGTGGCCACTCTTATTGGCAACGATGCAGATCTGACTAAGTATCAGCTGAGCTACGATGCAGAAAATCAGAGGATCCCTACTCCGCGCTATGAAGCCCTTAACTTGATCCCGCCGGCTCGTCAGCACACCTTCGCCCTGGAGATTGACCCGGCCGGGTTAATTGACAAGGAAGCCCAATTCAAAGCTCTCAGCAGCATCGACTGGAAGTCATCAACCTTCCAGGTCTTGGGATCAGCCGGAGGAGAAGATAGGAACGAGCCGGAGACTTCAACTCAACAAGCATCGTAACTTGGCTGGCGGCTTAGCAAACAATGCCTCACCCTTTTGGACTCAATGAGTCTTGTAATAGAGTAGGACCAATACTTTATCTCTGTCGTGCCATCGTGCACGCCTTGAATTCTGAAGTCTGTTGAAATTGTCTCCTTTATGTTTCTCCGGGTCATAATTAGTCATTTGTTTTCCTTACTCTCAAAATAATTGCCTGTAACTATCCTGCAGAAAAAGACAAATCACAAGCCTCGAGGAGACTGACCGCCCTGAGAATCATAGGTTTTAGATAACCCGGAATATAAATCAAAAAATTACTGGTCGTCAATAATATCCTGAATACAGCCGTAATAACATACTCAGCCAGAAAAGTTAAGCCGGAAAGGAAGATTGGTACCGAAATTCCGGTTTACCTGTCTTAATAACACCCATTATGTTCAGCTAATACTATAACCAAAGTTAAACCGGCAAAGTGAGACCCGGCCGTATACACTTGGAAAGAAACAGACGGAACTTGCTATAAAGCAGAGGAAGTTAGGGGCTTCCGGTTCGGATACGACCAGAGACCCGGCCCAAAGGGGTTATGCTAGGATTCGAATACGATCATGTAGCCCCCAGTGGGTGTGGCGATGCCAATCAAGAGGGTATCGACAGCTATGTTCTCTTTGGTTCGAATACGACCCATGTTTGAACAGGAAGCCCCCAAATGACTTGAAGAATTGTTTAACGACGCCGATTCGAATACGATCCGCGTCGGTTCTCAAAGGGGTTAAACTAAGATTCAAATATGATCAAAGAAAACTCCCCAATGAGCTCGGCACTTTGCCAATCAAATGGGTATCGACAGCTGTGTTCTCTTTGGTTCGAATACGACCATGTTTGAACAGGAAGCCCCCAAGTGACCTTATCGCCTACGGCTAGATTCGAATACGATCATAAGCCGGATCCTCCTTCAAGTTATCGTGTAATCTGGCAATGAAAACAACACGTGCACATTTGGAGGAGAAAAAAGGACAGAGGTCCTGCTTTATTGCTTATCATAATATATACATGCTTTAGAGAAGTATGTACATCACGAGAGCCGGTGGCTCAAGTTTAGTAAGGCCAAAGCTGAGCTATGTTCCACGGCCGTCGGGTCTCTTCCTCCGACTTACGTGAATCTTTGTGCTCCCGAATGTCAATGAGGTAATATGAACCATTGTGCAAATTCTTGCTGACCACAAAGGACCCTTCCCAAGGTGGGGATAGCTTGTGTGCATCCGTTTGATCCTGGATGAGCCGAAGCACGAGATCACCTTCCTGGAAGACCCGAGATTTAACCCGGCAGCTATGATAACGGCGCAGGTCTTGTTGGTAAATTGATGAACGGGCTGCTGCCACATCACGCTGTTCATCCAACAAGTCAAGAGCATCCTGGCGCGCCTGTTCATTATCCGCCTCAACGTAAGCCGCCACTCGAGGTGAGTCATGACGGATGTCACTGGGGAGGACTGCTTCTGCCCCATAAACCATGAAGAAAGGCGTAAAACATGTAGACCTGTTAGGAGTAGTGTTGATGCTCCATAACACGTAGGGCAACTCCTCCACCCAACAACCCGGCGTCCGTTGCAAAGGGACCAAAAGCCGGGGCTTGATACCCTTCAGAATCTCCTGATTAGCTCTCTCAGCTTGACCATTGGATTGAGGATGAGTCACGGAGGAAACATCAAGTCGGATATGCTCTCGTTGACAAAACTCCTCCATGGCGCCTTTGGAGAGATTGGTGCCATTGTCAGTTATAATGCTGTGTGGAAAACCAAAGCGAAAGATCACCTTTTTCATAAACTAAACCGCCGTGGCTGCATCACACTTGCTAACTGGCTCCGCTTCAACCCACTTGGTAAACTTGTCCACTGCCACCAAAAGGTGGGTCTTCTTATCCTTGGATCTTTTGAAAGGCCCAACCATATCCGGCCCCCAGACCGCAAAGGGCCAAGTAATTGGGATCATCCTCAGCTCTTGAGCCGGTACATGAGCCCGTCGCGAGAACCTTTGGCAACCATCAGACTTACTGACCAAGTCCTCTGCATCAGCATGAGCCGTCAACCAATAAAAACCATGACGAAAAGCCTTGGCCACAAGGGACTTTGAGCCGGCGTGATGGCCACAATCCCCTTCATGAATCTCACGCAAGATCTCTTGCCCTTCCTCAGGGGAAACACAATGCTGAAACGCTCCCGTAACACTGCGGTGGTGCAACTCACCATTGATAACAATCATTGACTTAGCCCGCCGGGTTATTTGCCTGGCCAAAGTTTCATCCTCAGGCAACTCGCCCCGGGTCATGTAAGCTAGATAGGGCATTGTCCAGTCTGGTATGATATGGAGAGCCGCCACCAGCCGTGCCTCCGGGTCGGGGACAGCCAAGTTTTCCTCTGTAGGCAACTTAACAGAAGGATTATACAGGACATCCAGGAAAGTACTAGGCGGCACCGGCTTTCGCTGAGAGCCTAGCCGGCTTAAAGCATTAGCCGCCTCGTTCTTCCTGCGATCAATGTGCTCTACTTGGTAGCCCTGAAAGTGCCCCGCAATGGCATCAACTTCGCGGCGATAAGCCGCCATGAGAGGGTCCTTAGAGTCCCACTTGCCTGATACTTGTTGAGCCACCAAGTCTGAGTCACCGAAACACCTTACCCGGCTCAAGCTCATCTCCTTAGCCATCCGAAGGCCGTGGAGCAAGGCCTCGTACTCAGCCGCATTGTTAGTGCAAGGAAACATCAACTATAGCACATAATGGAACTTGTCACCTTTAGGGGAAGCCAATACAACTCCAGCCCCCGAGCCCTCCAACTGCCTGGACCCATCGAAGTGAATAGTCCAATATGTGTTATCCGGCTTTTGCTCGGGCACTTGTGACTCTGTCCAATCATTGATGAAATCCACCAGGGCCTGAGATTTAACAGCAGTGCGTGGCACATATTTGAGACCATGAGGTCCGAGCTCGATAGCCCACTTAGCCACTCTCCCTGTGGCCTCTCTGTTTTGAATGATATCACCAAGAGGGGCAGAACTGACCACGGTTATGGGATGACCCTGGAAATAATGCTTAAGCTTCCGGCTTGCCATGAACACACCATAAACAAGGTTTTGCCAATGTGGATACCGCTGTTTGGACTCGATAAGCACTTCGCTGACATCATAAACCGGCCGCTGAACCGGGTGTTCCTTACCCACTTCCTTGCGTTCCACCACCACAGCCACACTGACGGCTCATGTGTTTGCCGCCACGTACAGTAATAAGGGCTCCTTATCAATCGGAGCAGCAAGGACTGGGGGCTCTGCCAGCTGCTTCTTCAAATCCTCAAAAGCGGTATTAGCTGCATCATTCCAGACAAAGTTATCAGTTTTCTTCATCAACTGATATAACGGCATGGCCTTCTCACCCAAACGGCTTATAAACCGGCTTAAAGCAGCGATGCGACCCGCCAAACACTGAACGTCATTTATACACGCCGGCTTAGCCAGGGAGGTGATGGCCTTGATCTTCTCCGGGTTAGCCTCAATGCCTCTGTCAGAAACCAAAAAACCCAAGAGCTTGCCTGCAGGGACACCAAAGACACACTTGGCCGGGTTAAGCATCATCTTGTAGACCTGGAGATTATCAAAGGTTTCTCTCAAATCATCTATCAGGGTTTCCTCTTTTATGGACTTGACCACAATATCGTCCACATAAGCGTGAACATTGCGCCCAATCTGTTTATGAAGGCAGTTCTGCACACAACGCTGGTAAGTCGCCTGTGCACACTTGAGTCGAAAGGGCATAAACACATAGCAGAAGGCTCCAAAGGGAGTGATGAACGCCGTCTTCTCCTGGTCCTTAACTGCCATTTTAATCTGATGATATCCGGAATAAGCATCCAAGAAACTTAAGCGCGCACAACCTGCCGTAGCATCAATAATTTGATCAATACGGGGGAGGGCAAAAGGATCAGCCGGACATGCCTTGTTTAAGTCCGTATAATCCACACACATCCGCCAAGTGCCGTTCTTCTTGAGCACGAGCACCGGGTTAGCCAACCACTCCGGGTGAAAGACTTCCACAATAAACCCGGCCGCCAAGAGCCGGGCCACCTCTTCACCAATAGCTTTCCGCCGCTCCTCGTTGAACCGCCGAAGGAACTGCCTGACCGGCTTAAATTTCGGATCAACATTGAGAGTGTGCTCAGCGAGTTCTCTAGGTACACCTGGCATGTCCGAAGGTTTCCATGCGAAGATGTCCCTATTCTCACGGATGAACTCGATGAGCGTGCTTTCCTATTTTGGATCCAGGTTGGCACTGATGCTAAACTGCTGAGATGAATCTCCTGGAGTGAAATCAACGAGTTTAGTCTCATCAGCCGACTTAAATTTCATTGCCGGCTCATGCTCCGTAGTCGGCTTTTTCAAAGAGGTCATATCAGTGGGGTCAACATTGTCCTTGTAAAACTTCAACTCCTCTGTTGCGCAAACAGATTCTGCATAAGCTGCATCGCCTTCCTCACATTCCAAGGCCACCTTCCGGCTGCCGTGAACCGTAATGGTCCCATTTTGACCCGGCATCTTGAGCTGTAAGTAAACATAACACGGCCGTGCCATGAATTTGGCGTAAGCCGGCCGCCCAAATATAGCATGGTACGGACTTCTTATCTTGACCACCTCAAAGGTCAATTTCTCCACCCTGTAGTTGTTTTCATCTCCGAAGGCCACTTCCAACTCGATCTTGCCGACTGGATAAGCCGACTTACCCGGTACCACACCATGGAAGATAGTGTTTGACTGGCTGAGGTTCTTATCAACCAATCCCATACGGCGAAAAGTCTCATAGTAGAGGATGTTGATGCTGCTGCCTCCATCCATGAGCACCTTAGTGAACTTATATCCTCCCACCTGAGGAGCCACCACCAGGGCCAAGTGACCCGGATTGTCTACCCGGGGTGGGTGGTCCTCTCTACTCCACACTATAGGCTGCTCAGACCACCGCAAGTAGCGTGGAACCGCCGGCTCGACAGCATTCACGGCCCTCTTATGAAGCTTCTGGTCTCGCTTACACAGACTGGTGGTGAATACATGGTACTGTCCACCGCTAAGCTGCTTGGGATTGGTCTGATAACCCCCTTGCTGCTGTTGGTGACCCTGGCCAGACTACTGATTAAAGCCCCCTTGACCGTTCTGAGGGTTAGAATTTGAGCCGCCGCCCGGGCCATGAAAGCCGCCGGCGCCTGAGCCGCCGCCCGGGCCATTGTAATTCTTAAAGGCCTTCATGATTGCACAATCCTTCCATAGATGAGTTGCTGGCTTTTCTCTAGAGCCATGCCTTGGACAAGGCTCATTCAACAGTTGTTCCAGCGTCGGACCGGACCCGCCGTCTCGGGGAGGGGGCCTCCCCTTGCGTCGCTGGTTACTACCTTGCGAGCTGGCGTTGGCTACAAACTCTAGGCTGCCATCGGCCTTGCGCTTGCCTCCTCCTTGGTTTCCCGGGTTATGCTGAGGACCCTTGCCATTGCCGTTCTTCTTTCCCTTCCCTGTCCTTTCATCATCTGAAGCGGGGTCCTTGGTACCATCAGAATCGGCGTATTTGACAAGAGCCGCCATCAGTGTACCCATATCATCGCAGTCACGCTTAAGCCGCCCGAGTTTCATCTTCAGGGGCACAAAACGACAATTCTGCTCCAACATTAAGACTGCAGAGCCGGCATCCATTTTATCCGAGGAATGTATTATCTCCTTAACCCGGTGAACCCAATGTGTCGTAGACTCACCCTCCTGCTGCTTGCAGTTAGTCAAATCCACGATTGACATAGACTGCCTATATGTATCCTTGAAGTTTTGGATGAACCGGGCTTTCAGCTCAGCCCAAGACCCAATGGAATTCGGTGGTAGCCCTTTCAACCAAGTGCGGGCCGTCCCATCTAACATCATGGTGAAGTACTTAGCCATGGCCGCCTCACTGACCTCCAACAGCTCCATAGCCATCTCATAACTCTCGATCCAGGCTGCAGGCTGTAAGTCTGCCGTGTAATTAGGCACCTTCCTAGGGCCTTTGAAGTCCTTGGGTAGACGCTCATTGCGGATAGCTGGTACTAAACAAGGGACACCCCCAGTCCTGGTAGGGATACCCACGTCGACGGAAGTCGTCGGATAAGCCGGGGGGGTCTGGTAAGCCGTCAATTGAGGCACCTACTTCGCCTCTCACCATGCTCTGTCTTGGTCTGCTGCGTGAAAGGCTCCGTCATGAGCCGGGCCATGGCCAGGGGGCGGGTCATGGCGTCGGACGTTACTTGAGCCGGTCGCTGAGACCATGTGCCGGCTGTAACTCGGGCTCCGGCCTGGGCGAGGGGTCGAGTGGATCCTGTCCCGGCTGTAGGAGTACGCCTCTTGCTGCGCCAGTGCTGTCTGAAGGAGTTCCCTAACCCGGCGGGTTTCAATAGCCGTCGGAGAGTCGTCGTCAACCGGGAGAGCCGCCAGCCGTGCCACCGCGGCGACCATGTTCTCCAGCGGGTTATTATAATGACCCGGGGGTATTGGCACGTACTGAGGCGGGGCTGGGGGGCACCTGGGGAGGCCCCATCACTTGTGGCTGAATAGGGGTCCCAGACCCGGGCACCATGACCCCTGGCGGGTTACTAGATCCTCCACCCGGTGTGTTCAAGAGGTTTTGTGGATCGTAAACCGGAGGGAGTCGGGATTGGGCCTTTTGATGCCTCCTTCTCAGGACCTCACTGCGCTTGAATCAACTGGGTTTGGGCGTCGAGAGCCGCCCTTTCCGCAGCCATCCTGATCCCTTCTGCTGCCAGATCCTCCTTAGCTTTTACTAGATCCAATTTTAACTGCGCCACCTCCGCATCATGCTGAGCTTGATCTGCCGGGTCAACCGTGGCGGTTAACAGAGCCGTCATCTTGTCCGTGAGATCCATTAGTACCTGAGCCGGAGAAGGCACCGGGTTTCCCGCTCCAGCAGCGGGGTTCTGAACAGGCTGCGCACCGGCCATAAAGACTCCAACCTGACTTGGCGGCTCAAACGGGTCCGGAATACTGTCACCCTCGGAACAACCCATGAGCCTGCCATCTTGGAGTTGATACAATGAGTTTGACTCATCGGTGGACGACTCGCCGTCAGAGCCGGCGGCCGCCTCATCACCAGATCCAGATTGATCAGAGGGCCCTCCATGGATACATCCCACAAAGGCATGCCTTAAGGCAGGCCGGGCCCGGGCGGGTCGTGCACGCTGAGCCTTCTCGACGAGATCGGCGCAGAGACCCGGCTCAAGGCCCGGCTCACCAATCTTGCCAATGAAAACATGAATTCCGCCGAAGGGGACTCGGTACCCGTACTCAATTGAGCCGGCGTCGGGGCCCCAGTTTGCATCATCGATGTAGAGCTTGCCGCGACGACTCTTGGTCATCCGGCCCACAGCGTATCCCTTGAGCCCTTCGAAGCCGCCCTTCAAGGACTCAAATCCACCGTGCGCTGGCCCACGGTGGGCGCCAACTGTCGTGGAATTGTCACGGCAGATGTCCTCGAGCTAGGACTTAGTCATGGAGCCATCGCAGCTAGGAAGCTTGAAGGGGTTAATGCGGGACAAGGAACACGAGGGTTTATACTGGTTCGGCCCCTTACGGTGAAGGTAAAAGCCTACGTCTAGTTTGAGGTGGTATTGATTAGGGTTACGATCACCAGGGAGCTAAACTGTTATGCCCGGCTCTTGATGAGATTGTTCTCGTCCCTAAACCGCTGCCGGGTCGTCCCTTTATATAGGGAGGCTGACACCCTGCAGCTCTCAGAGTCCCGGCCGGCTCATAAGAGTGTCCGACTCGGACTCTCAACTATTCTTGCCTCACACTACAAGTTCTAGCATAATAATGATTGCAACTACGGGCTTTAAGCCATATCCGGGTCTTAAGCCCATCTTTGGCCCACCGTCTTCAGGCTCGGCGCCGGGCTTCTGGCAATGACCATATGAGTAACCCGGCCCCTCCTGGCGGGTGACTCTAAGGTCTATATCCTCAACACTAGTTGTTCGCTGTATTGCTATGCTGCGTTACCTACCACTTGCTATATCATGCCTCCCACATTGCCATGTCAAGCCTCTAACCATCCTTTCCTAGAAAACCGTTGTTTGGCTAAGTTACCGCTTTTGCTCAGCCCTTCTTATAGTGTTGCTAGTTGTAGGTGAAGTTGAAGTTGGTTCCATGTTGGAACATGGATATTTTGGATATCACAATATCTTTTATTTAATTAATGCATCTATATACTTGGTAAAGGGTGAAAGGCTCGGCCTTATGCCTGGTGTTTTGTTCCACTCTACCCGCCCTAGTTTTCCGTCATACCGGTGTTATGTTCCTTGATTTTGCGTTCCTTATGCGGTTGGGTGATTTATGGGACCCCCTTTGCAGTTCGCTTTGAATAAAACTCCTCCAGCAAGGCCCAACCTTGGTTTTTACCATTTGCTACCACATATCCCCTTTTCCCTTGGGTTCTGCAGACTCAAGGGTCATCTTTATTTTAGACCCCCCCCGGGCCAGTGCTCCTTCGAGTGTTGGTCCGAACCGAGCAGCCTGCGGGGCCACCTCGGGGAAACTCGAGGTCTGGTTTTACCCGTAGCTTGACTTATCCGGTGTGCCCTGAGAACGAGATATGTGCAGCTCCTATCGGGATTTGTCGGCACATCGGGTGGCTTTGCTGGTCTTGTTTTACAATTGTCGAAATGTCTTGTAAACCGGGATTCCGAGACTGATCGGGTCTTTCCGGGAGAAGGTTTATCCTTCGTTGACCGTGAGAGCTTATAATGGGCTAAGTTGGGACACCCCTGCATGGTATTATCTTTCGAAAGCCGTGCCCGCGGTTATGTGGCAGATGGGAATTTGTTAATGTCCGATGTAGAGAACTTAACACTCAATTTAATTAAAACGCATCAACCGCGTGTGTAGCCATGATGGTCTCTTTTCGGCGGAGTCCGGGAAGTGAACACGGCTTTTGGGTTATGTTTGACGTAAGTAGGAGTTCAGGATCACTTCTTGATCATTACTAGTTGACGACCGTTCTGTTGCTTCTCTTCTCGCTCTCATTTGTGTATGTTAGCCACCATATATGCTAGTGCTTGCTGCAGCTCCACCTCATTAACCTTTTTCCTTCCTATAAGCTTAAATAGTCTTGATCTCGCGGGTGTGAGATTGCTGAGTCCTCGTGACTCACAGATACTTCCAAACAGTTGCAGGTGCCGATGATACCAGTGCAGGTGACGCAACCGAGCTCAAGTGGGAGCTCGATGAAGATCTTGTTCGTTGTGTTGTTTCTTTTCATGTTGATCACTAGTGGAGCCCAGTTGGGACGATCGGGGATCTAGCATTTGGGGTTGTCTTCTTTTCTTTTGGTTCCGTAGTCGGACCTATGTGTGTACTCTGATTGATATATGATTTATTTATGTATTGTGTGAAGTGGCGATTGTAAGCCAACTCTTTATCCCATTCTTGTTCATTACATGGGATTGTGTGAAGATGACCCTTCTTGTGACAAAACCACAATGCGGTTATGCCTCTAAGTCGTGCCTCGACACGTGGGAGATATACCCGCATCGTGGGTGTTACAAGTTGGTAATCAGAGCCATCCCCGACTTAGGAGCCCCCTGCTTGATCGAATCGCTGGCGTTGTTGAGTCTAGAATAAAAAAATGTTTTGAGTCTTAGGATTATATATATCGGAGAGTAGGATTCTTTTTACTCCTCCGTCCCTTCATCGCTCTGGTGAGGTCTCCTGACGTAGATGTTTTGACCTTCCTCTCCTCAAATTTCACTAAAAAAAAATTAGGATCACACGGGTATCTTGGAATCGTTCCGATGGTTTTGTGACGAGAACATTGTTCTTGGTGCCTCCTGACATTTAGGGGTTGTGGCAGTGTCCCGGGGAGTTGAGCTCCGAGGTGTTGTCGTCACAATTTTATCGTTGCAGTTCTGGAATACCTGAGTTTCGCCGACATCGAAAATCTCTTTTATGCAGTTGTTGGTGAGATCACCTCGACGCCACCCAGTACTGGGGCGGGAGTTCGGGAGTATTGCCATAACTCGCATAACGGATGCTTTTCGAAGGTTGAGGTAAATGATTTTCGAAGGTTTCTTGGTTATGTGTTGACGGATGGATACAGCTGGATCTAGGTATTATTAGTTTGGGTGATATATTTTGTGTCCCCTGTATACCCAACACCTGATTGCATAACCAGAAAGTTTCGGGAGTTTATAAGTGGGAATTCAAGTAGCTCCTAGGATATCTTTCCGACAGATGCATGATATGAGATTGGGGTTCGACGTCTAGTGGTCCGCCTTTCCACGGTAGGTTTTACAGTGGTCTCGTAGTGTCTTCAAGAGTCCTTGGCTATGCTGACTCGGGGACGCTTCGTATGTCATGTGCACTGCCTTGTACATGATGGTGCTGTACGATCGAGCCCGTGTGGGCCCCACCACGAAAACTTCGGACGAAATCTCTATCATATGTTTGTTCCGGCTTATTCTGCGAGCCAAATCCTTGGTTTTGTTTTATTTGTGGTATTCGAGTTGCTTCGAAGTCAAATGTGGATTCCATACCTTTCCTAAATGGTGTTATCATATTTCTATGGGAGTGCTAATCCTTCTTGATCATCGAGGTCGTCATGTTAATTCTTTCCCAACCGGTGCGTTTCTCTTCAAGGTGATCCCATCATTCTCCCCATCCGCAAGATCAATTCTAAGCTTTTTCTCAACGGTGTTCGTTTCATCTGACCCAAGTTGCCTTTTTCTTTCCTGCCCTCCCACCCTCTTTCTTTAAGGACTCAGATTTCTTAATCAAGTATCTTTTTTTGTTGATGCGAAGTCTCTTCACTCTTTTCAATCAATGTTCTTATCCGGTGATTCTCAGGAAGATACTAACGGAGCCTAAACTTCATCTTTATTCGTTCTCTTTCTTCTCAAGTGGACTGAATTCAAGCTTTCGGTGTTGATCGTATCCTTTCATCGTTTCAAATGTTTTCTCATGCCGGTGCACCTCTTAATCATCCACCTCTTGCTATTCATGTTTATCTGGAGTGCTGAAGGTATCCCAGAGGATTCATGTTTCTATTCTTAATCCTTTCTAGCTATTTCGAGGTCTTACCTTACTCAAGCCATTTAATTGAACCGACGCAATCTCTCTTTTAAATCGTTCAACGGTGTATATGTTGAGTGGGCCCTAACCCACAGGTCTTTTCCCAGGATCTTACCTGACTCTTCTAATTTTCCCGGAGCTTCAAAATATTCTTTTCAAAGTTTGACGTAAGAGTGAATTATCATCAGTCAAATGCCTTCTCCAAGATTTTCACATTCTTTTCATCGTTGGTTCAACCTTTCCAATTTTTTTCATTCCAGAGTGCCTCAACAATTCATGGTGGTGTTTCTCATCGTCATTCTCAACATTTCAAGATCAAGGTAGTGATTTCTCCTAAATCTTGGACCGTTCTCTTGAAGATTCATAGTTCTAGCTTATGCCATCCTCTCATAATTGTTTTTCGATTGTGAGAATTCTTTTCACCCATCCGGAGCATTTCATGAGTTGTTTTCGTTTAGTGATCATCCAAATGCCATCATTTCAGAAGATTTCTTCGTTCTAAGTTTTCAGCTTCGTTCTCCATTTATTCTAAATTGATGTCTCTGCGTTCATCTCCATATTCTTACCAGTGCATCGCTCAAGTATCCTCTAGCCAATTCATGATCTCTTTGTTTCACTTGTATCTAAATTCTGTCAAGTATCTTTATTCGTTTTCTAATTCTTCCCGGTGTTTCTTTATCTTATCTTCGTTGATTTTTAGATTCTTACGGCGGTTCGTTCAAGATTTCTCTTCCTTCGTTATTGTATCAACTCATTCGTTCTTTCAAATCCTACCGACGATTCGTTGAAGACCTTATTCAAATTTACGCTATATCTCTTTTAATCCTTTCTACGAGAATAAGTAGTATGACAAATCCATTGCTTGTCATCAATTAGTTGGTGAAGGATGAGCATAATGTAATTCTTATTCTTGTTTCATCGAGTAAATTCAATTCCTTATTCCGGAGGTTCATCAAAATTCTTGATTCCATTTGTTCATCTTTCTTTTCGGAGTTCCAAGTTTGCTCGGTTATATCATTTCAAAGCTTCATCTTATCACTGCAAGGCTTCACCTGGTGTGTTCAACTTCTCTTTCTTTCTATCATCCTTTTATTATCGGAGTTCTTCATGGAGGCTCTACATGATGGTTCATCAAGGATCTAATTCCTTCTCGAAGTGTTCATCGAGATTCTTTTCAGAGGAGCTCAAGTATTCTTCATCTTGCAGTCCGAAGTGCAATTCATTCTATCTTAAAAAAATTGAGGTGGTGTTATGTCATTCTTGACAATTTGAGTTCGCTTTTCACGATTCCCATGTTGCCAAGAATGAGATATTTCAAATCCACCAATCTCTTCGTTGGATTTATCTTGTGTCATGTTTCACCTAAAGACTTCCCTAAGGAATGTTGTTATTATGGTGCTTACCAATGATCAAAGTTTTCTCCTATCCTCTCGGCGAGAGAAGTTTTCATCTCTTCATTGATCTCAAGCAAGCAATTGTTTTCGTTAGTGGCACAATTTCACCTCAAGTTTTGAGATATCTCCATAAGCCCATGAAGGTCATATCCTTTCTTTGTTGATTTTTCAACAACTCCGTTCTTCTCCGTTCTTTTCATTTCTACCGGAGGCATTGTGATATCGCTCTCTTCGAACCATCTTCTCGTTTTGTCAAGATCATCTTCTTTCCTTGCTTATCCATTTAACCGGAGTGTGGTGTCATCTCTTCAATTTCTTTTCATCTTATCAAGTTTCCTTCTCTTTTTCAACCGGAGTGCTGTCAAAATTATGTCATTCTTGTTCCTTGGCTATCTCGTTGTATCGGTGTGGTTTCATATTCTTTTGGTTCGTTAAGCCCTTGTTTCATGTCTTTCAACCCACAAGGTTCTCATAATGTTCCTTGTTCTCCTTTTCTAACGGAGTGTTTTTAATCTCGTTCATCTCCGTTGTATTCTTTTCTAAAAAGTGTTTAACCTCTCAAGGTTCTTTGGTGTCACTCGTTTGTCAAAGAAGCAACTTTGTTTTACCTTTTCCTCTTCCATTTCCCTCCGGTGCCATCCTAGATCTCGGGACGAGATCCTCTCGTAGTGGTGGAGTGTTGTAACACCCCGGATGTAACTTTCCATAATTGTAACTCGAACTCTTGCCATTTTCGGCTATGTGTTATGATATTCCCTCCGTCGTCGGGTTTTGTTTTTCGTTTTGCATTTTGTTCATGTCATGCATCCCATATCATGTCATCATGTGCATCTCATTTACATACGTGTTCGTCTCATGCATCCGAGCATTTTCCCCGTTGTCCGTTTTGCAATCCGGCACTCCCACCTCCTCCGGCGCACCCCTCTTGTTTCTTTTCTTGAGCGGGTGTTGAACGTTCTCGGAATGGACCGAGGTTTGCCAAGTGGCCTTGGTATACCACCGGTAGACCACCTGTCAAGTTTCGTGCCATTTGGAGGCCATTTGACGCTCCAACGGTTAACCGGGTAACCGCAAAGTCCTTTTGTGTGTTACAGCAAAAAAAACCTCCAAACTGCCCAAAACATCTCTAAGTCACCGCCATGCTCTCGGTCGTTCGATCAAGATCGTGTGGGCGAAAACCGCACCCCGTTTGGACTCTCCTAGCTCCCTCTGCCTATATATTTGCACCTCCCCCCGAAATTTCGCGGATGAAACCCTAGCCTCCTTCCACCTCGCGCCACCGGACAAAAACCTCCCCGCCCGGACATGTCCGCCCGTCAACTGCGCCGCCGCCCCCGCCCACTCATGGCGCGCCACGTCACCCCGCCGCCGTCTTCCACCGCGCGCCGCCGCCAGGGCCCGCCAAGCCCATAGCCAGCCCGCCCGAGCCCATCGGGGCCCGGACGAGCCCGCGCGCCGCCGCCCTTCGCCGCACTCCGCCACCGCTCGCCCGAGGTGCCCGCCGCCGCCGGCGTGCTCCAGCCCCGCCGCTGTCTGCCGGGAGCTCGCCGCCCTCCGCCGCCGTCTTGCCGCGCCGGAGCGCCGCGCCTCTCCCTCCGCGTCCCCGCCGCCTTCGCCTCCTCCGCCGACGGTCGCCGTCACCTCTCCCTCCGCGCCGCCGCGCCGGAACCGCGCCGGCCCGCGCCTCTGCCGCCGTCCTCCGGCGATCTCGAGATCGAGCTCGGCCCGATCTGGATCTGAAACCGCAAGGGTTGACTTCTCTCCCCTCCCCTCGATTTCTCCAAGTCCTTTATTTTTTACATAATATGCCTCTGTTCATTGCATCATAACTCTCTGCATATACCTTCGTTTCGTGCGTGTAATATATCGAAATGTTTGCCTCGAGATGCTATTCATTTTGTTCCATTATGCCAGGTTCATTTGAGTCCATCTTGATGCCCAAATCTCTGGTGCAAGAGTGCTAATTGTTGTTAACTGCTGTTACTTATCAGAACTTGAGGATTTGTTATTTTTGTTGCTTTTGATGTGTGCATCTTATGGGCATGAGCTCTACATGTGTTTTGATGTATGCCATGCCATCTTAAAGAGGTGTATGCCATGTATTTTTGTGATCTTTTGGTTACTAACACAAGCATGCAAACTAGGCTTCGTAATGTTTCTGATTTCAGGGACTTGGTAATTTTACCAAGTCTGTGACTGCTGTTATTTTGTTGCCATGTATCCATGTGGCTACAGAGAGATCCATGATTATTTTAGTGATGTTCAGTAAGCATGTTTTGTAGATATAGTTGTGCTCTATTCATTCATGCCCTTTCTTGTAATTATGGAGTGCCATAGCATGACTCAATCTTGCTCTACTTTTGCTATAAAATATTTCTGGCAGATTGTTAACATGATATTCAATTTTGCCAAGGTTGTTGCAGTTGTTTCATACATGCTATGTATTTGCACTTGCCATGGATAGCTTCATAAACATGCCATCTTGCTGTAGGTATGCTTGTTTTGTCATGCGTTGCTTTGTGGTGAGTGCATCAAGCTCACCAAGATGCCCTCTTAATGTCTGTTTCTGCCATGCTCTGTTTTCTGCCAAGTCTGAAACCTGTTAACGAAACTTGCTATGTTTACATGGTTGCCGTCATATCTTCTGGTCCTTTTTGTCTTATGGTAAGTAAGGGATTTTTGTTCTATGCATTTAGTAGATTCATTTCATGCCTTGTTTTGCCATGTTAAGTTCCTGTAGCATGTGTTTTTCTTGCTCTGGACATTGCTACCTGATGCTGTTTCAGGCATGTCCAGTAATTTCACAAAGTCTGTGAACCTGATATCTTTTGCACTTTTGTGATGCTTGTTTGAACCTGTTGTGTTGTGATCTAGCCATAGCTTAGTGTTCATCTTTTGTCAAGAATCACCTGCAGATTACTGCCATGTGCTTTATTGCTAGGTTGGAGTGCTGTAGCATAGTTACTTGATGTATTCTAAGTGCTATCATGCTGTTAATCGTAGATTCGTGTCATTCTTGTTTTGCTTGCCATCTGCAAACCGTGCATCCGTTTCCGCTGATCTTCATATCGATTTCGACCGAAATCATCTCACCTTTCCAGTGGCATGCTTGGTTTGCCAAGTTACTGCCTTGTTCATCTTTTTTCTTCCGGAGCACGCATATGCATCGCATATCATATCTTGCATATCATTCATGTATTGCATCATGTTGCTTGCGCATTTTCTGTGATTGATTGTCGTTCCGTTGCTTGTGTTCTTGTATTCGGTAGAGCCGGGAGACGAGTTCATGAACGAGGAACCTGTTGAGTACGCTTACGAGGATCAAGCTTTTGACAACTTTGAGAACCTTGCAGGCAACATGACCATAACCTCGAAATCACTTCTATCTTTGCTTGCTAGTTGTTCGCTCTATTGCTATGCTGCGTTACCTACCACTTGCTATATCATGCCTCCCACATTGCCATGTCAAGCCTCTAACCATCCTTTCCTAGCAAACCGTTGTTTGGCTAAGTTACCGCTTTTGCTCAGCCCTTCTTATAGCGTTGCTAGTTGCAGGTGAAGTTGAAGTTGGTTCCATGTTGGAACATGGATATTTTGGATATCACAATATCTCTTATTTAATTAATGCATCTATATACTTGGTAAAGGGTGGAAGGCTCGGCCTTATGCCTGGTGTTTTGTTCCACTCTTGCTGCCCTAGTTTTCCGTCATACCGGTGTTATGTTCCTTGATTTTGCGTTCCTTACGCGGTTGGGTGATTTATGGGACCCCCTTGACAGTTCGCTTTGAATAAAACACCTCCAGCAAGGCCCAACCTTGGTTTTTACCATTTGCTACCACCTATCCCCTTTTCCCTTGGGTTCTGCAGACTCAAGGGTCATCTTTATTTTAGACCCCCCCGGGCAAGTGCTCCTTCGAGTGTTGGTCCGAACCGAGCAGCCTGTGGGGCCACCTCGGGGAAACTCGAGGTATGGTTTTACTCGTAGCTTGACTTATCCAGTGTGCCCTGAGAACAAGATATGTGCAGCTCCTATCGGGATTTGTCGGCACATCGGGCGGCTTTGCTGGTCTTGTTTTACCATTGTCGAAATGTCTTGTAAACCGGGATTCCGAGACTGATCGGGTCTTTCCGGGAGAGGGTTTATCCTTCGTTGACCGTGAGAGCTTATAATGGGCTAAGTTGGGACACCCCTGCAGGGTATTGTCTTTCAAAAGCCGTGCCCGTGGTTATGTGGCAAATGGGAATTTGTTAATGTCCGATTGTAGAGAAATTGACACTCGATTTAATTAAAACGCATCAACCGCGTGTGTAGCCGTGATGGTCTCTTTTCGGCGGAGTCCAGGAAGTGAACACGGCTTTTGGGTTATGTTTGACGTAAGTAGGAGTTCAGGATCACTTCTTGATCATTACTAGTTGACGACCGTTCCGTTGCTTCTCTTCTCGCTCTCATTTGCGTATGTTAGCCACCATATATGCTAGTGCTTGCTGCAGCTCCACCTCATTAACCCTTTTCCTTCCTATAAGCTTAAATAGTCTTGATCTCGCAGGTGTGAGATTGCTGAGTCCTCGTGACTCACAAATACTTCCAAACAGTTGCAGGTGCCGATGATACCAGTGCAGGTGACGCAACCGAGCTCAAGTGGGAGCTCGATGAAGATCTTGTTCGTTGTGTTGTTTCTTCTCATGTTGATCAGTAGTGGAGCCCAGTTGGGACGATCGGGGATCTAGCATTTGGGGTTGTCTTCTTTTCTTTTGGTTCCGTAGTCGGACCTATGTGTGTACTCTGATTGATGTATGATTTATTTATGTATTGTGTGAAGTGGCGATTGTAAGCCAACTCTTGGTCCCATTCTTGTTCATTACATGGGATTGTGTGAAGATGACCCTTCTTGCGACAAAACCACAATGCGGTTATGCCTCTAAGTTGTGCCTCGACACGTGGGAGATATAGCCGCATCGTGGGTGTTACAATTATGGTTCGGCACAGGTGATAATAAAGCATACACAAACAGTAAATTACATACACTGGGAAAATACAGCTCATACATCATGGACGCGCATCAACTTAACTCAATTTGAACTATAATCTCTTCAGAAAATAGGATTGGCCGGATTCAGATAGCACAAATTTCAGTCTGCAAAATCTCCAATTCCTTCATGGTTACCTCAGTGTCTTGTTTCATTTTTTTGACTCCTGCATCTAATACCTGCATGTCAAGTCTCAACTTGTTGATTATACGTTGACAATCATGTATACGTTGTCTTGCCACCTCTAGTTGATGCTCGAGAACATCAGCACATTCCAATTCCAATCCATAATCATTCGATAACGGCCATGCCGCACTGCTCGCAGATCTTTGTGTTGATGTCACTTCATCCTGAAATGTTTCTGTAAGTACACATGACTAGGGAAAAAATATAGTTACAACAGTGAAGCGAACAAGACACTATTTTGTACTACATGGCAAAACAGGACTAACAATAATGTTACACGTCACTTTCAAAAAAAATTGTTACACATCATGAAGCATAAGCAGGTGATATTTTAAAAATTATAAAAAAGATAGTATGTGCAGCCTGCATACAGAAATCCCTCTTAGCTCGCCAGAGGAGCATGATGTTGGGGCCTAATCGAAAACACAGACAAGTTACAAATTTAGACAGCACGTTGCGTATAAGTAAGCAAGCAGTTAGCCATTTTGTGCCTCAATTAAAGTCTTAGGGAGCATAATGAACAGCAGAGGGTTTCATACGAACATACTACAGCAGGCAAAACTATGCAATCATTAGTGTAGTATAAACTAGATTGTGAGCCTCATGCAATAATAGTTGGTTAATAGACTTCAAAGCTTCAGGCACACTTCGGTAGAGTAATTAAATGGTAAGGCCTTTAATTATGTCAACTAATAGTGATACAAGTACCGAACATCAGGCATGATTATTTGGGCATCTCATTAACTGAGGACAAATAAAGCAATTGAAAAGAGAAATTAACTATGCCTGAAACAAACAAGGAATTGAACTGTTGAGTTGCATACAGTGACTTACCTTAGTAGGTTGAAGAGGCTCAGCGCAGCTCCTACTTCTCTTGCAAGGCTCCTTCCTAACATCTTGTACTTGGAAATCCTCAATCTTATCTTCATTGCACCCCCTCTGCAAGGTGACACCAACTAGTTACTCGTCTCCTTGGAAGATAAATATGCATACTTTCCAGTCTGTGAACACAAAAGGATGAGATTATAACAAAACAACACCACATAATGAAACATGCCGCATCTCTTGCACTTGCACACAATGAAATGAGCATTTACTATGTCTGCACTATGTAAAAACTAGGCATACCTTCGAACTGGATCTCCAGGTACTCTTGGAGAGCCTACTGTAGTGTACAGCCAAACCTTTATGTCACCTATGAGTTAGAAAAGGCCCCACTATAGCAGTCCTTAGTGTTTAAATCGTTGGCAAGCTCTATTAGAGTGTTAGGTCAAGAACAGCAAGTAATCAAAGCAAACAGTCCTAGTATGGCTGGCTGATGCAAACAAGCAATTGAACAGATGTGCGAGCAAATCTTACATATCAAGAAAAGAAGCAAAGAAGAAGGCTTAAAGACCATCACTTGACTGACCAGATTTAAGGGGCATTTAAACATCATGTGCAACGTATGAACTAACATAAACATTGCATATTCCAGATTCTACAATGGAATGCACATGTATTAGGTTATGCCATGTATGATGATGCCTAAATGTACAGATAGTAGGCAAGAGTGATTCATCATTGCACGCACAATTGAATTGCAGGTTAAGGGCCAGTTCGATTTCACCTTTTCAGGGCATATTGTCAAAATAAGCCATAAAAGATGTAAAGAAGTCATTTTTGAGTTATGGGCTTGGGCTTAACTAATTTCGCTTTGGAGGGGGTGTTTTGGGTAGAACCTCACTAAAAATTGAAGGGAAGGGGAATAGTGAAATGACTTTGTTGTCTGCCTATATTACACTCAAAATGCAACTGCTGACGCCCGTGTCACACCTGACCCTCAAGTAAAAACAAACACGCAAGCATTCATTGCCCTGCCCGCTTGCATCTCCTCTCTCCTTTCCCTCTACCTCGATCCCCTGCCTGCAGCACTAGGGTTCCTCCAGCGAGCCGTCGCCACTGGTCCCATCTGGCCTGGTCCTCGACGATGCTATGTCCAGCTAGGCTACATGGCTGGTGGGTAGGGGCAAATCTCCCTGGCTGCTCCTCCCTCTGGCGCCGTCCCTCATTCTCATGGTCTCCAGCAGCTGCTCCACTATGGTTCGTCCAACGCACTACTCCGGCGGGCGCTGCACAACTATGGCTGATGCCACACTGCGGCAGAAGGCACCTTATTCCCCCTCCCCACCTGCCAGGCCATGGCCTTGAGGTGCTGTTAAAGGATGAGCTCATCCAACAAGGTGAGGATCTCCTCTGATTTTTTGCCAAATTTTCATTCTGATCCACTATATGATGAATTGCTATGAGCTGCTTTTGTTGCTGCTATATGATGCATTGCTATGAGCTGCTCCTGCTGCTGCTATATGATGAATTGCTATGAGCTGCTGCTGCTGTATGATGAGTTGCTATGAGTTGCTGCTGCTGCTATATGATGAATTGCTATGAGCTGCTGCTGCTATATGATGAGTTGCTACAAGCTGCTCCTGCTGCTGCTATATGATGAATTGCTATGAGCTGCTCCTGCTGCTGCTATATGATGAATTGCTATGAGCTACTCCTGCTGCTGCTATATGATGAATTGCTATGAGCTGCTGCTGGTATATGATGAATTGCAGACTGCTGCTACTGTATGATGAGTTGCTATGAGCTGCTGCTGCTATATGATGCTTTCAGGTGGTGCTGCTATACGATAATAACCAGCCACTTGGACCATCGAATTTCAATAAATAATTGTTCTTCATTTAAATGTGGGTCATGCGTTCTTCGTTTAAATTAGGCAATGGGATCTCTATGGAAAACATTGACCAAAGTAGATTGTGCCAAGTAGATGGTATCTTTGTATTTGCATTTTGAGCAAATAGTGATGGTCTGTTTTCCTATCATATTAATTACTGCACTGGGTTCAATTTGTGATGTTTGCAAGTCAAATTAATTTCCATATGGGCAGCAAAATGAAAAAAATGCAATCTAGACTTTCCACTGATCATACCAAAGATAAGCTGACAACGCAATGAAAAGAACTGGTTGGCTTATTACATGGAGCTTATATTCACAGGTGCTTATTTTCTTAGGATAACTCGTAATAACTGTCCCTAAGAAACTTGGCTAATAGAACTGGCATACAAATAACATGTCACGATGATTGCAATGGAGGAGTGACGTACCATAGCACAATGTATAGGCTCACCGCTGCCTCTCCTTTTTTTGCGATGTTCCATGAAATTGCCACATACATCTTGTACTTTTTCATTGTGTAACCCTATCTGCAAGTTGACACGGCTAATTTCAGACATCTCTACATGATACTACATTGCATATCCCTTACGCATATTTAAACCACCAATTAACGATTGTGTGCGTACCATAAACTAGCCGTGACTCTGTATGCTGGACTAGCAGGCACTCTAAGGGAGCCTAATGTAGTGCACTAGAATTCCTACATGCCACCTACGATTTTGTGTAATGTACTGCCCCTGTTCCTAAATATATGTCTTTGTAGAGATTCCAGTATGGACCACATACAGATGTATATAGATGCATTTTCGAGTGTAGATTCACTCATTTTGCTCCGTATGTAGCCTATAGTGGAATCTCTAGAAAGACTTATATTTAGGAACGGAGGTACGAGGTAGTATCATGTATGACATCTACATATCTAATTTAGCAGCCAGTAGTAGAAATCATTGTCTGCACAAAGGGATTACTGGTCGAAAATCCTAGCAAAGCACGCTGGCAGGCACAGAACAATACAAGAGAGAGAGAGACGCGCTTACAAGATCATAGCAATGCCACAGTCCAGGATCTTGGTTGGCCAAGCTGTTAGATCCAGAAGAAACATCCTCCTTGTAGTTTTTGCCAGCTGCATAACAGGTAACAGCGACCGGTTAGTATATTTGAAGTACATCGGGCAGGTGATGCTGGACGGTTTTAAAGGTGACAAGTACCTAGGCCATGGCGGGTGCTTGGCATCTCTCCAGACGGTGGGAATCAGGTTAGAAACATCGAGGGTGATGACGTTGCGCTGGCTGTCGGTAAGGAGATCTAGAACCGTCGAGTAGTGTGTTTGTGGAGCGGCTCCGGTAGGGTGGACTACGGTGTGGGTGAAGCGGATCTGTGGCCGTGGACGAGGGCGTAGGTGAAGCTGCTCTGGTGGTTGGGTTAAGGATGGTGTCGACGACGCGGATCTGTGGCCGTGGACGGGGCGTCAGAAGCTGCTCCGGTGGTTGGGTTAAGGATGGTGTCGACGATGCGGATCTGCGGCCGTGGACGGGGCGTCAGAAGCTGCTCCGGTGGTTGGGTTAAGGATGGTGTCGATGATGCGGATCTGCGGCCGTGGACGGGGCGTCAGAAGCTGCTCCGGTGGTTGGGTTAAGGGTGGTGTCGATGATGCGGATCTGCGGCCGTGGACGGGGCGTCAGAAGCTGCTCCGGTAGGTTGGATGAGGGTGCGAGGAAGCGGATCTAAGGCCGTGGACTTGTGAGTTGGCAAAGCGGCCCCGGTAGGGTTGAGAATGGTATAGGCGAAGCTACTCTGGTAGGTTTGACGATGGTGTCGGCGAAGCGGCTCCGGTAGGGTTGACGAAGGTGTCGGCGAAGTGGCTCCGGTAGGGTTGAGGAAGGTGTCGGTGAAGAGGATCAGAGGTCGTCGACGGGGGCGTCGGTGGGGCGGCTCCGGGGGGTGTGGACGAAGCGTCTCCGGTGGGGAGTACGAATGAGCCGCTGCAGATGCGCGGAGGTTGACGAGAGTACCGGCGAAGCAGATCCGGCGCCGTGCACAAGGCCGGCACTGAATGGGCTGTGGTACAGTGGTGGATGAGCTGTCTACTTGTTTCTAGGGGAGGTGGGAGGGGTAGATGCGGCCGCAGAAGCAGATCCGGCGAGGTGGACGCCGCTGGCAGTGAATGGGCTATGGTACGCCGGTGGATGAGCAGTCTAGGGTTTCGACAGGGGAGGGGAGAAAGGGCGATGAAGTACGGAGGGTGTGATGTAAGATGCTCTAGTACTGTGGAGTTAGTCGTTTTTGCGGGAGGGGGAGGAAATGGGGGTGCCGTGTAGTGGGGGAACCGGAAGTTACCAAAGCAGCCCCGACCTATCATGTAGATGAGGGCGGTATTGTAACTGTTGGTCTCCGTGCACCAAGGACAAAAGGGGGATTTCGCATGCTAAAGACTAAGGTGGCGGAAATTTTAGAAGGAGGCGGGAGATTTTGCCGCCCGCGGGATCATTCGTATCCAGTTTCAACTAATTTTGGACCATGCTAGCGGGAAGGTCATGCTAGAATGTGTACACGGGGCACGCGTCAGGAGTTAAAACTGGTGTGAAGTCCACCCCAGAAAAAAAGACAATAACTCGGGATGATGCACCGATAACTTGGACGTTCACACGGGCGCGGCCAATCGTACAGGTGTAGTGGCGCGTTCAAAAAAAAAGGGATCAAACGGTCAGCCTATGTATTTCTCGTGTAAATAGAAAATTTAGTGCCATTGGTTATTTACTTTAAACATAATGCATTGGTGTGTTAGTGTAGAGGCGCACAAAAAGAAATGGATATTGTAGTCAGCTACTTAAAAGTGTTACCTCATATGATTACATAGCTTCCATTTCATAAATTGCGTACCCATTGAATTCATATATGAATATTACATATATTACTTCAAAATAGAAACTTAAATCATCCAAGACTAATGAATTTGAATGCAAGAGTAACAATGGTGCATATACATGATAGCTACATTGGTTGTTTGAAGAAACATCACTGTAACTTTGGCATGCACAACTGAAAAGGTTTATTTATAAATAGAAAAAAATGTGATATGTGAATGTCCAATCTTTATAGCGTTGAATCGATATTGTACCTTTGGCCATGATACGAAGTAGATATTGACTTATGTTCAAGCGATGCACGTCCACGATCGCTAGATAGTGATACGTGAATGAATTGTGCAATCTCTCTCACACGCATACATATCTAATTTCCCTGTGGGCATCGGAATCACACACGCGCACTTCATGTATTTCTCTCCCTCTGTCAGGGTTAAATTCGTCTTTCTACCCCATCCTACAAGTCTCTCACATAGAAACACACACGCTCTCTATGTCTAACACGCCCACCCCTTTAACTCCGCCCACCCACAGCCACTAATGTCTCAAAGTATAATAATGTCTCTCACACATATGCTATCTACCTATCCCTTAATATAGCTAGATATGTGTCACACAAACTCCTTCTCCCTACTAGCAAGATGCCCATGCGTTGCACGGAACATCAAGATGCATTTGTATGAGAAGTTTATCTTGTGGGAGAAAAGGATGAACGAGGGAATGCCTTATTTGCAAATGCGGAGAGGGGTGTGGGTACTTTTTGCAAAATTGCCATAGTTTCCTTCCTGTCCGTCGGATATAAATCGGATGGCCTATATTGCAGGATGGCAGGAACACCATCATCACCAACTCTATTTTTTTATAAGAGTAGAGATATGTGAGTGTCACTGCCCCCCCCCCCCACACACCCACACTTCCCAACACCGAAGGAGTAGGGTGACACCTCGATCTTGATACTAATCTATCGACTGGCTTCTCTCTCAAACATACACACACACACTACTCGGCACCGAAGGAGTAGGGTGGCACATCGATCTTGATAATAATCTATCTACTCCTCTTTCAAACACACACACACACACACACTCGCTAGTTGTGCCTCTGTGCCTACCGCGCACACTCTTGATACGTCTTTCTCTCCCTCCCCCCCCCCCAACAATGACAGCAGAAGGGTGACAACTCGATCTGATCATAATCTGTCAATTGGTTTCTCTCTCAAACATTGTGTCTCGGTGCCTCGCTCGGTAGCCCCCTCGATATGTAGACTTCTCGCGCGCGCACAGCTGTAGTGACGATGACGCTGAACCCAGTGTGCCTTGTTTTTACTAGCCTCATGTGATAGCTTTCACCCATTTTTCTGTTAATTAACAAGGCAACCTTTTCTTTGTTACTACTAGTGAATCTGAAATCATTCGGGGCAGACATAAAATATATCATTTCAACCCAATTATCGCAGCAACTATTTTAAAATAAATTAGCTAGCTGCCCGTGCGTTGCACGGAACATCAAGATGCATTTGTATGAGTAGTTTATCTTGTGAGAGAAAAGGTTGAACGAGGGAAGGCCTTATTTGCGAACGTGGAGAGACGTGTGGGTATATTTTTGCAAAATTGCCATAGTTTCTTTCCTATCTGTTAGATATAAATCCGACGGCCTATATTGCAGGATGGCACACACACCATCATCACCAACTCTGTTTTCTACTCCCTCCGTCCGAAAATACTTGTCATCAAAATGGATAAAAAGAGATGTATCTAAAACTAAAATACGTCTAGATACATTTCCTTTTATCCATTTTGATGACAAGTATTTTCGGACGGAGGGAGTATTTGTCTTTTTAGAGATTTCAACAATTGACTATGACCGGACCTTACCAACATACTCAAAAAATTAGTCCATAATTTTGATGTTACCCTCTTTTCTTGGCGGTGCAGTGCCATCTGGATACCTCATAAATAAATCAAGGACAAATCCGACCCCTTCCTGAAAAGACATACGGAGCAAAATGAGTGAATCTACACTCTAAAATATGTCTACATACACATCCGTATGTGGTAGTCCATTTGAAATCTGAAAAAGACAAATATTTAGGAACGAATGGAGTATATATAAGAGTAGACATGGAGATATATCTCCAGCATGGTCTACAACAAAAATGTGCTGGGCTAGTTAGCGCCGGGTGCTCGCAACGCGATGACATGAGTTCGAATTCTGTCTTTTAACTTTATATTTTTATATTATATATTACTCTACTTATTTAATATATACTTCTTTCGCTACTGTACTGACAGTGGAACCCACAGAGTACTTAGAATACAAGATTAAGGATGGACTTGTTTCTTTTTAACTTTCTGTACGAAGCTGTAGCCACCCTGCAAGTCACGTGTACACTGTACATGCAATTAACTTTTTATAGAGGGACAATCATACAGTCAATTAACTCAAATGGATTGGATGTCACTCTATTATTTCCAGCATAAAGAGCATCTCCAACGGCAGCCGGCAAATTTCCTCCCGCTTCCTTAAGCGGAGGACGACATCAAACGCCAGCGGCATACATTTTTACAACTCTAACCAACCAGATGAAATTCGTGCAAACACGGACTGATTTCATATAAGCATGAAGGATTTCGTATAAAAAAGCCGGATCTTCATATAAACATGATGGATTTCATTACATTTACATGAACTAAGAGGTGCCAATCCGGCTCTTGTATAATTAATACTCCCTCCGTCCAGAAATACTTGTCCTAGAAATGGATGTATCTAGACTTATTTTAGTTCTAAGTGGCCGCCCGCAGATCCCTTTGTCTTCCTCATGTCCGTCAGACACTTGCGGGGTCGACGAAGGTCCTCGGATGAAACAAAGCAGCAAAGAAACCACCCGAATCCGCTGTCGTCGCCTCGGCGGTGGCCTTCATGGGTCCCAAGTGGCGGCGGCCTCCTGTGTTCTACTTCTCCTCGATGATGGCGGCGGACACGGAGAAGCTGGCCACCGACTCGTCGCTCTCCATGCACCCGGCTTCTGT
Source organism: Aegilops tauschii subsp. strangulata (assembly GCF_002575655.3). Classification (NCBI taxonomy): domain Eukaryota; kingdom Viridiplantae; phylum Streptophyta; class Magnoliopsida; order Poales; family Poaceae; genus Aegilops; species Aegilops tauschii. The sequence continues at coordinate 399,379,107 of NC_053040.3, read as the reverse complement.
CTCTGCCTGCATGGCGCTGCCGCAGGCACGGGAGGCGCGCCCACCGTAGACACTGGTGGCGCGGTACGACGCGGCAGCGACGGCGCCCGTACCAGCGTGCTAGCCGCCGTGTCGGCATGGAGCAACTCGCCACTCCTCATCGAGCTGAACTAGAGCGGCGAGTTGCTGAACCACGCGCCTGCTTGGGGCGACAACTGGCTCCATCGGGCCAAGCGAGGTTGGTGAAGCACCGAGCGGCCTCGCCCGTATCCGGAGGGCTCGGCGGGCCACCCAGCCGGGTAATATGCCGAAGAACGGCTCATCGGAAGCCATCGGAAGAGTGGAGAGAATGGTGAAGGAGGAGATGGGGGAGCGGCGGAGGGGTGCGATTCTTGCCCGCTGTCTGTCTGGCCTCGTGTAAATAGAGGGCGGACGGTAGGAGCTTCGCCGGCGTCTGGCCTCGTTTAAACTGAGGGCGGACGGGAGGAGCTCGGCCGGTGTTGCGTTTAATTCCGGCCTGCTCATGAACGGACGTGTGGCAGGAGTAGGATTCTTGGTTTGCATGCGGGTTTAACGGAGGGGTTTAATGGAGGCGTCCGGCGTGCAGCGGGCGGCGCAGTACTATTCGATTTGACAGCAGTAATGAGCCGTCAAATCACAAAGGCCCTCGCCTCTCGTGAAACCGACCGAGCTAGACTGCCCCGCCCTCTAGCCTTTTAAAAAATGTATATACTCCACTTTTGTACAGTAGTAGTATCGATGGATTGCGCCATGGAGCAAAACTTGAAATTGAAAAAAAGGTGGTACATATAGAGAGCGCTCGTCGCCAAATTATGCATATAGTACTATTAAAAAGGCTTGTCACAATAATGGTGTCCAGCACAAGTGCACAACCCACCCCTCAAATAAAACTAAGCACCCTGGAATTCTTTGACAAAACTAAGAACCCTGGAATTCTTTGACAACTAAACTGCTGGCTATATGATGTTGGCCATATATATTGTATGTATATAATGTGAAGAAACGAGTGGTAGTACTATACCAACTAAAAGATGAAATGTAAGAAATACTAGTATGTACGTACTGAAGAGTTAAAGTAACAAGAAGAAACATAACATAGTTCTGATGGGGGCTCAGCACAACACACCCCTCAAATTAAATTAAGCACACCTGAAATTAAACTTTGCAACTATTCCGGTAGACACTGCATTAGAACCACCATGAGCAACGACACTGCCACCTTACTCGGAGTCCTCGTCCACGTCCTCGACTTCGTCCTTGTCCCTCTTCCTCTTGGCCGATACTTCTTTGCTCGAACCGCACACTTGGCTGTTGCTCTTCATCCAACCCTTGTAGATATTGAAGCAAAGGTAGCCATCCATTGCAGCGTAGTGGATGTGGTCTATATCTAGTACATTCCGCTGCCATGCATGACGATGAAACGTGTATGGAGGTTTCTCCAGTTTACCGTACGAAGGATGAACCATGGCTCCTGCCAGGGTCAGCATTGAAGGCTGACGAGAGGACACCAGCCGATTCTTCTGGAGGTCGAAGGTGTTGCCTACAACGAGGCCTATCCGACGCAGGACTTCTTTGTCGTTACCAAAGCCTACAATAACGAATTTGACTAGGTTGCTCTCGAGGAAGTCCTTAAAATCCTGGCACTCAACGTCGGCATGGCATATGTGGTAGACCAAGCATAAGTCATGCACGCAAACCTGGATCACGGCGGGCTTCTTCCTCTCTTCGTCCTTTAGATCCTTCTCTCGTCCCAGGACTGTGGTTACTCAACATCTAGCCCAGCGACCCACTCATCATCTGAGTCTTCGAACATGCGTCTGAAGCAAGAAAGGCATCCTTTCACCGTCGCGGAAGAACGGGTGTAGATGACGTCGAACTCATCGCCGGTGATGGTTCTAACCTTGTACTCACCGCCGATCGGGGAGATTTGGGACGCCATGGATTTGGGAGGAGGGTTAGGATTAGTGGAACTGCCGTAATGTGAATGGACGGGACGACTAGGAGCGAGCTGCCGTAGTATTGAAGGACGTGCGGGGATGAGTAGGAGCGAACTGCCAGCGTGCGAACGGTAGGGTAGTGGCTTTCCATTCTCCCATGATACGGGCTTCCGAGAGCCCTTGGATCTGAGATCGAACGGTTGCATGGAGTGATTCAAGACCTATGGGTGAATATCCTATCCTGGAGGGTTATTCTGCAAATTTTTAGCAACTTAGCATGCGACCGTTTGATCTCAGATCCAAGGGCTGCCAGCAGCCCGTATCGTGGTCGCGCCTACCACGACCGTCGCGTCGCTCGTGCGGTCGCGCCCTTGGAGATTTAACACGGTGCGTTAGGCTATCTGATGTTGGCATGTCATACATAGTCATCACTTAGTCACTCATACTACAACAAGGTTTTGGCTATAAGGTTGGCTATAAGTGTATTTAATTTTTTTACTTCTCTCTATCTCTTTCTTCGTACTCCCTCCGTCCCATAATATAAGAACGTTTTTGACACTAGTGTAGTGCCAAAAACGTTCTTATATTATGGGACACAGGGAGTACTAGTATTTATTGCATTTGCCAAGGAGTGACCTCTTCCAATGAAATGGTGTTGCTAAGTTTGCTTCATTTAATTAGCTATAGACTCAAAATTGTCTTTTCACCTAGGTACACGCGCTTAGCACCGTTTCTTCCTTGGGTCACCAAACTAGTCTCTCTCTTCTTGATTAACTTGCCACATCAGACTTTATGCCTATGTGGCAAGCTTAAGCACCTGTAGGAGCAAGTAAGTACAATAGTGCGCTTTACATGGCATTTTTGCATATGTGGAGGAAAGAGAGGCAAGGAAAAAGTGGAGAAGTGGGCTCTCATGCAAGAGCCAGCCTCTACTACATGGTGGAGCATTGGGAGAGGCACCTGTATGGAGGTGGTCAGGAATCGGGAGACTCACGCCGGTCGTAGCGCCGCAGTTAAAATGATAATGGCAAGTGAAATCACGGGGCCCCACCTGTCCAGCAGTAACTCGCTGTCAAATCACACAGCCCTACGTTTGCAGCAGCCTACTCCCTCGTCTTCTCGCGTCTCTATCGAACCGACTAGGCGGAACTTCCCCGCCTACCGCGCAGGAAAAGCCCGCGTAGTATACTCCCTCCGTCTAGGTGACCAAGGTGGAGAGGAAAACGAGAGAACTTAATGTTTAGTATTTGCTAAGGCTGGTTGTAATAGTACTAGCCTTAGCAATTTTGATTAGGTGTCATAGAATTAAATGAAGAAAGAGAGAGAGAGTTGAGTACTATGTGTCATACATGGCAATAAATAAAGTACTACATGATACTAATATATGATACATGGCGCAGGAGTACTAAGTATTATTAATACAGTTTTGCTAGAACTCATCTAGATGAGATATAATTTGGTCTCATTCATCTTTTATAGCCATTGGATGTGATGCTATATAAGATGCGTGTGTGCTGACGTGGGTTGTATTTGTTCTTGTGCAACGAACTGACCACTGCATGTCATGTTTGATAGTCTCAAGTCATTAAAAGCATACAAGCCCCACATCTCTTCTTGGTTGATTCCTCTATTTATGTCAAAAAATAAGAAACAACGTGAGAGTTAATGCACCACGCCTATGTGTTTACTATTTGGTTTTCGTAAGATGACTTAATACTCACCTAGACGGAGGGAGTATTCGATTTGACAGCGGGCGGCGCTATTCCCGATACGGCTTTAATGCAGACGAGGGAGGGAGTAGCGGTTCCTGATATGTTGAACGGCCAATGCATCCTCCTTCAATTAATGCATGAGGGAAGTAATGGGAGGAGGTCCGAGAAAAGAGGCTGCACGATGTGAATGCAACGTAGTTTGCCCTCATTGCCCTCATATAAAGGGGCCCCTCCATTCCAATGCATCTACCACATCGTACGCACCTAAGCATTTGCCTAAGCACCTACTAAGCGCAAAAGAGCTCACTCCAGACCCATGGCGGCGATGCGCGTGAGCGGCCAGCGGCTGCGCCAGATGGTCCACGACGCCGGCCTGCGGCATGGCGCCGAGGATCGTCTCCAGACGGTGTTGGAGACCGGCTGGTGGATGGTCGCCGTCGACGCCAACTACGACTCTCAGTAGGACCATATGATCATTGCCACCAGCAACAAGTTCAACGTCCTCAAGAAGCTCGCGGACGACATCGCCGTACTCCTCCAGCCCGCGCGCCCGGGCTCCTCATTGCCTGCCACCCTAATCGGCCTCCATGGCCGGAACCTCTTTCAAGCACTGGTGGCCCTGCGACTGCCCGCCGACGCCACGAAGAATGTCCACCTGGAGGTCGCGCTCGCCGCGAGGCGCCTCGCCCTGCAGGAATTCATCGACCTACACATCCACGTGTATGAGCAAATCGTGTACATAGGTATCTACAAGGCCAGTTGGCCTTCCTCAACCGGCTGGAAGCCTTGGATGCCTTTGCTGAGAAGCACCTCGACCTCGCCACAAAAGCCGCCGCTCCTTAGCCGCCGGTCGGTGGCCCGGCGCACTAAGTTGAGGAGGAGGAGGTCGTACGTTCGTGGATCCATCTTTCTTCTTGCCTTCTGTAACCACCACTGCGATCGCATCATTGTGGCCTTAATTCTTATTGTGTTGTTGCATTCTCGTTCCAGTCAATACCGACATGTGCGATCCCTTTGCTTAATTATATGCATCACTGTAACTAGTACTCCATCCGTCAATTTATAAGTTGTGCTTACCTTTTCCATCAAGTTCGTGCAACGCGCGGGCATCTTGCTAGAAACACTAGAATATGTCTATATAATCCATATGTGATAGTCCATTTGAAATCTCAAAAAAGACAAATATTTAGGTATGGAGGGAGTAATATATTAGGAGTATATCAAAACAATAGTGATTTCTTTCAAGTTTGTGAACAAATACTACTATTCTACTACTTTGGATCCGTCGCAACGCACGGGCACATTGCTGGTAAAAGGAAAAGGCCTGCCGCGTTCGCATCGCACCCCCACACGCCCGGGAATTGGGAGTACAACACGGCCCGTCTGGCACGACACATAGCTTAGGGAAGGCGTGTTGCCTAGCATTTTCACTTTCACGTGGGACCGCCGTTGAGCAAACCGACACCCCGCCCGCCGCCGGGTTGGAAAACAGAAACGAGGGGAAGATCTAGCTGTAGCACGGAAGCTAAGAAATTTGGTGTTAGACGGGGCTCGTTGATAGAGTAGGAGCATTCCATACTAGTACTACTCCTACTACTACCAAGTTTGTACTCCTAATACTATATTACTAATACTACCACTATACAACTAGTAGGTACGTGCACGGCACAACATCGTAGGAACAAAAAACGGGAAGATCTTGTTTTGGGTGATTTATCTTTTCTTCAATCAACGTAGTATGAATAATATGATGTGGGGGCACCCATGAAGCTTATGTGGCTTGGTTGCATGGCTACGGAAGGTTAGAGAAAAATAAATAGATAATGTGTTTAGAGTGCACTCCACTAAATAGATATACTTTGGATCCATTGCAACGGACCGGCACATCTATATCTATACCCCCTATATAGTGTGTGAAAAACTTTGAAAGTTGGTCGTTGGATGAAGCCAATCCGACGGTACAAAGATGGCAAATCCGAGCACTACTGGCCGTTGGATATCATCCACCAGATTCTGCCACATGTATAATCTAGAAGACTCCATGGTTGAACTTAGTTCATGACTAACTTTGCCACACCTAAGCTTAGGCAAAGTTATTAGTTCTTCAAAATGAGAGCCACAAGTTGGCAAGCCTAAAGGAATCTTGCCACATTTTTTGTGTGTATGTCATGTGGGGCCTTAGTGTGGCTTGCCTAAGGTGTGGCTTGAACCAAACACTCACCTAAGTTAATCAAACTTGCCTAACCTTAAATTACACCAGATTTTGCCACATGTTAGAATCCAGAAAGCTCCACATGTAGAAGCATAATGCACAAACCACCAGAATCTCATGCGTGCAATGCACGTGTACCTTACTAGTACTGGTTGGTAGTAGTAAGAAACAAATTCCAGTTTTGGCACGAGCTCATACTGCGGGAGCACCACAAGGCCTGCCGCAGGAGTTACATTTCCCTCTCGGGGCCCACGGGACCGAACTTCAGTGGCTTAGTGCCCGGCCTATGAGTCAATGACATGCGGACCTTAAATGCGGCTGGCCCACATGTCATTCTCATGGTGGTGGCGTGGTTCGCGACTCACTCGTTTGAGATGAACCGGCCGGTGGTGGCGTGGTCGTGGAGAGGGTGCCACAGCTGGGCGTCGGGGCGTTACGAGGCGTAGATGGCCACACCGGTGGGTACTACCTATAGTACATAAGTACTCCAGCTGAGGATTGATGCCCGGGACGAAATGTGTCATAGCCGCTGGATGAAAATTCGATGGTGCGGGAGTACGGATCGGAGCACAGCAGCGGAGCAGGCAAACCACGTCCAATCGGGTGTGTCTGTGGTAGAAAGTTGATGGTCGCCGCAGTTCAGCTGGCCCGCATGTCATGCACACAAAGGCAGAGGAGCGGTGGGGCCGAGAGGGATGAGGGGCACGTCGGGGGGATGAGGATCCCCTGATGTGAACAATCCTACCATTCTGTCACTGACATGTGGGACCCATAATCGTGGGTCCCACCTGTTAGCGAAGGAAAGGCAGGGCAAGGCAGTGATAGCCACGTCAGAGGATCCATATCCACGTCGGGGGACGTTGTGCCGTGGGTTGGAGCGGCATCGTGGGAATCGCGTGTGGGTGTGGCAGTGGTAGAAACAAGAAACGTGATGGTCGTCGTGGTTCAACTTCCATGGACAAGCTGTCATGTCTGCTGACACATGTATATCAAAACTAGAGTGTTTATATTTCAAGCACGTGAACAAGTATTATTCTACTACTTTGGATCCATTGCAACGCACGGGCCAGCACATTGGTAGTAGTAGTGTCCATCTCTATCTCTAGAGGCCTTCCCTCGTTCATCCTTTTCTCTCACAAGATAAACTACTCATACAAATGCATCTTGATGTTCCGTGGAACGCACGAGGATGTTTCCTTGGGGGTCTCTCCAGCGCGGCGTGGCCGTAGTTGCAAGTTGACGCCCCTTGAGATGCCGACATTGAGGGGCACTCGGATTTCCTCCGATGAGCAGGTAAGATGAGTTTGATCACGTAGTAAATGCATTCTAAAGACTACTTCCGTGTCCATTTCCTAATTCTCCCCCTGCCCACTGTTTCACAGGTTAGGCTCGGTGCGAGTGGAGATTGGCTTGCATATGTACGGGAGGGTACCAACATCAATTTGCACAACATTTACAACGGTGACACCGTTCCCGTAGAACCTTTGACCAACATTGGGATCAGCCATGCAATGGGCCACCGCATGAATTGGTATGATGGAACCACGGTGAGATTGAATAAGATAGCACGAACCTTGCACATGGCGGTCAAAGGCGGACCATGCTGTCTGCGGCCGATTTGTTGCCGTACGAGTAGGAAGATGATGTGCTCCTTTCTAACCGCATCTTCGCGGTGACAAACCAGGGGACTTATTTTGTATGGGACACATCCTACGATATACTCCCTCTCTCCCAGTTTATTTGTTTTGAATCTTTTCGTTTTATAAGTTTCAAATTCAAATTTGGAGCTCCCCGTCACATGTTGAGATTACAATGTCCATTAAATCATTGCGTGCATTTATAGTAAAGAAACAAATCTCGAGTTTGGCACGAGTTCGTGCTGCGGGAGCACCACAAGCCCTGGCGCAGGAGTTACATTTCCCTCTCAGGGCTGTCGGGACTAAGCTTCAGCGCCTTACTACACCTACCTTTGAGTCAATAACATGTGGACCCGATAGGTGACTGGTCCACATGTAATGCTCCCATAGGTAGAGGGGCAGTGGGGCCAAGAGGGGTGAGCCGCAGGTCGGGGGACGTGTGGTTTCATGGGTTCGAGCGGCGTCGTGGGAATCGCGGGTGGCTGTGGTAGAAACTTGATGCTCGCCACATTTTAGGTGGCCCACATGTCATGCACACAAAGGCAGAGCGGTGCGGCCGAGAGGGGTGAGGCGCACGTCGGGGGGCGTGGTGCCATGGGTTGGAGAGGCGTTGTGGGAATCGCGAGATGAAACATGATGGTCGCCGTAGTTGAACTTCCATGGACAAGCTGTCATGTCTACGGACACATGCACTGCATACCGATCACTGGAAGGAGTAGCAAAGAAAGCTATATATGCGGATAAATAGTTCCTTATAGTCAAGCGGACCCACGCTACTACTCTGTTCCAAGACATGCACACCATCGAAATAGTCCATCTATATCAATATACACCGAGAGGGAATAATTTTTTTTACAAGAGATGAAATAGTGCATCCATCCATAATGCCCTCCTGCTGGTGCAGCCTTTTCTTCTTCTTCTTCTACTTCTTCTTCTTCTTGTTCTCATTCTCTGTGGGAGACGGCTTCGCAACAAGCTCTTTGGACCTTGCAGCTATCTCGAAACTCACACGGGCATCGAGGGCAGCATATTTTATCCACTCGTACGTCAAGGGGTAATTCTTCCATCTAGATGACCTTAATGCCACCGTCTCGTCACCCTTCTGAAGATTTGTACCGAGCACAAAATTTGCTACGTCGAATAGGGATGGTGTCTGTTTATCACAATCTTCTACAGGAATTTTGATTCTGGTTTGTAGGTCAGCGATGCTTTTCAAATCAAGGTCGTACGGCTCCAGCTTCTGTTTGTCCCCTTCGATGGCTGCCCCACAGAAGTATACGTCCTCCCGAGACAAGAAATCATGAAGCTCACCTGGTATGGAGGGCGAGTGTATGATGTGGTACACCAAAACATCATCTTCGAGGCACAGCTGAAGGACGGCGGCGCGCTGGATCTTCCCAGGGGCACGCTCCGTGTACTCTGCGTCGAGACCGATGACCCTCGTCTCTACCTTTTCGAGGGAGTTGGATACATTGTTGATCCACTGCCGAACAACCCTTGGGTGGACGGTGACGGTGGCAACTATGCGCATCGAGCCTTCGACGAGGACATGTTGGACGCTAAAAACCTGCATCTCGATCTCTTTCGCCATTTGGAACCGCTGGAACGGAGGGCTATGGTTTGGAGAATTAGGATTAGATGGCTAGTCTAACTGAAGTAGTAGATGATTATTTAAAGAGGTTAAAACAATGTGAACGCAGTGGGGTTTGGATGCAAATGAAGATGAAGGGGAGGTGAAGAAGCCGAGGAGAATCGGTTCCTGATGGAGAAGTAAATGGGAGAAGTGGCGTGCAGGCAGTTGATTAGACGGCTAGGCAGACTAAACGAAAAGGCTATGCGGGTAGACTGATGAATCGTACCTGTTCGTGTACGTGCCCATCCTTCCTGATAGGTGGGACCTATGCAAACAGATAAAAAAATGTGTCGTAGTTTTTTTTAGCGCGTGAGTGGGAGACACAACATTCTCTGGTTAAGGAATACTCCCTCCGTTTAGGTGAGTATAAGTCACCTTATGAAAATCAGGTTTTCCCAAAACCTTTAGGCGTGGAGCATTAACTTCCTGCTCGATCCCCTCCCAGCCTCGTTAGCCAGCCTTCTCTTCCTCTGCTGCCGCGTTCTACCTTTCCATTTTTCCTCTTCTCAAGTGTGGAATGATCTGCATGCCGTCCTTGATGCACCAGAACGACCACTGCATGCATCGCGGTAGGGCGTTGATTGGGCATGCACGAGAATTTGGTTCTGCTCGCAATATGGATGATACCTGAACGATGAAGTGAACAGGCATGCTAGCACGGGAGACCTATTTCCGCTATACAATACTGGAGTACTCATGTTCCTACTAGTAGTAGTAGTAGTAGTAGTAGTAGTACAACTGTGGTACTCCCTCCGTCTAGGTGTGTAAGTCATCTTACGAAAACCAAAGAATCCCAAAACACTTAGGCGCGGTGCATTAATTTCTATCTCGTTTCTTGTTTCTTGACATATCAACCAATAAGAGATGAGGGGTGTGCAAGCTTTTAATGACTTGAGACTACCAAACACAACATGCAGTGGTTAGTTCATTGCATGCAATGCTATTAATTAGCAAATAAACATTAAGGTCTCTAGTTTTCCCCTCCTCCTTGGTCACGGCGCACAACCTAAGATGACTTACTCACCTAGACGGAGGGAGTACACTTGATGGTCAAAATACTATTCATCCAGTCCTCACAGTGAAGTGACAACACCCTGCGCCTGACACTAGTCCAGGTGGCGTGTTCGGGTTACCAAAGTTAGCCTCACCCTGTGCACTGTGCAGTCTGTCACCGCCGCTGTACAGCACATTTGCGCCTCGCCTCGTCTCCCTCTCCGCTCCCATAGCACCACTCCATCTCCATCTCCTTCTCCGTCTCCGTCTCCGTCTCCATCTCACTGTGCCCCCATGTACCGTCGCCTCACTTGCCTCCCCCAGTACCACTATTCCCTCGCTAGCCGCTCCAGCACCAACATCCTTCTCCCCCGTAAATCAAGCCCCCTTCCAAACTCCACCATGGCCGAACGCGAACCGCGCAGCATCCATATGAGCCGCGATTGGAGCAATCTCCCCAGTGACATCCTCGACCTCTGTTGTTCGTGTATGGATATGTTGAGCGCCTGCAACTGACTGCATGCTCGAGGGACATGCACACGGCCATCGTCGAAGCGAGGCCTAAGCTTTTCAAGACACCCTGCTTGCTGCTATCTGGTCTTGCGAGATTGGCTCACCATGATACGGAGGCGTGCATGATGCCCCTCGACTTCAATCCGATCTCCATTAGCCGAAACTTCTTTGCAGGTATGTAGTGGGTCGCCGTACATCATTTCCCTCGACATTGATCCGATCACCATCGCCCAAAACTTCTTGGCAAGTATGTACTGGGTCGGCATGAACTCCCACTAGATGGCAGCCTTCAGAGAAGACGGTAAAAAGTTGGTGCTCGTGAACTTCCAGACCTCCCATGAGATTATCCTTCCTCCGTTGGATTATATAGAGTATTACCATCGCGGTCCAAGTCATCTAGATTACTACGTCAGTTGGATGGACCTTGTTTTGCAGAAGATTGTAATCTGCCAAGTGCCCACACGACATGCGAATTACGCGGACTTCAAGCTAATTGCCTTGTTCGACCGCGGACTCGCCTATCTTTACGCCGGTGCTATCTTTAGCTAGAGACAACTCGGCTCGCAGTGGATCATCGTCAAAGCTGATACACACTTCTGTGATGCTATTGAACACAATGGCATCATCTACGCGATCGACAAAGCAGATGGCACCACGTATTTCTGGGACGGCGCGTGTAAGTTGTTTCCGTCTCATGTTAATGATGACGCCATGACACTGTTTGAACTTTTTGTGATGATTGGCATATCCATGTTTGAGCAGAATTTGAGTAGAACTATGGCAATGTATTAGAGACGCCGTAAATTAGCTATATTTGGAATTAGTTAATTCATGCGATTGTGACCATGTCATTACAGCCAATTTGTACCCTGAATAATCAAACGGTTAGGAATATATGGATATTATCCTTATTTTACAGTAATCTATATACTACTACTAAATATGAGTGTGTATCAATGGCCATGTTAGTTTCCTCATTTTCATGATGTAGAAACATGCACCACACTGTTGGTTTCATCTAACCATATTAGGGAAGTAAATGTGCATATGGAGAACTCTATATTTGGAAGTAGTGAAATCCTGCAATGCTTACCATGTGTACATACCTATATTCGCCCTTCAGCAATCAATGGCTAGAATAATATCCTCACAAAAAATTTGCCCACAGAACACGAGTATATAACAATGCATGGTCTGTTAGTTACCTTGAAGAATTTGTTTGTGAGGACAGAACATGATTACTCCCTTCGTTCCCAAATATTTGTCTTTCTAGAGATTTTAACAAGTGACTACATACGGAGCAAAATGAGTGAATCTACACTCTAAAATATGTCTACATACATCCGTATGTTGTGTCTATTTGAAATGCCTAGAAAGACAAATATTTGGGAATGGAGGGAGTACATAACATGCATGACATGGTAGTTTCCTGTGAAGAATCGATTGCGAGATAACATGAGTGTAACCATGCATGGCACTTCTATATTTTCGAACCCAGTATACATTTCCCTGTATTTTCCTCCCAGTTCCAACAGGGACATATCAATGCTGATCTTACATTAACAATGCATGTCCTTTTTGATATGATGCTGTGTCCCTACAGTTACTGCCCTTTGTAATCACACCACCTTTGCCAAAAACAGGGAAGCACAACTAGTTCCTCGCTCGATCAGACGACGGCAAAAGACTGATGATCATTCGGACACATGAGCCGGAAAAGTTATATTGCAAAAACCCCACTGTATACAAGCACCGTGTAATACGTGAGTATCCAGACAGTGGTTGTTACGTCTATGAGCAGGATACCAACTTGTTGGGGCCTTTAGGATTTTTTAGTTGGAGGCGGGTAAACAGCCTTGGTTCACACTCTCTGTTTCTCGGACTCAATTATCCGATTAACCAGGAGATCACCGTTGGCAAGGACCTTGGTGGCAGAGAGGCTCTGTTTGCTATGGAAAACTGTGTCTACACGGTGAGCCCTAGGAGTTCGGGAGCAAACTCCCCTGATTGTCAACGATACAGCCTGCAGCCAAAAGAAGGTGAGAATGACAAAGGCATTCGGATTAACTTTGATCCTTGGATGTCTCAATTACGAAAGGCAGTGATGTGGTTCAAGCCTTCAGGTTGATAGGTAATTGGGCTGTTGCATCGAAAGGGTGGAGTACTGGTGTCTCCGGATCACTGGTCGCTAAAGCGGGGCTGCAAATTATGATGGTGTTGGATCATCTCTTCGAATGACTTTGTTGTCTTTGCTGCTGGTTCTGGATGGGTAGTTCTTTCTTTTGTTATGCATATTCCTTGTCATTTGGTCATCCTCGTCTATGTCACTCTTACTATGTAATATTTGCTTCTGTTTAGAATGTCATTCTCGTCTGGATCACGAGGGTCTAAGCGCTGCAGATGGGTGCGTTTTGGTGGTGTAGCAAGACTTCTTATGAACTATCATGTCTTGCTGTTTATGTCAATAGTAGTCACTAGTCAGTGTTTGAATGTTGTATATATCGTTGTTTCGAACTGTTTATTGTCTCGAACTACTGGTGGGCTAAATGAGGGCATCACCATTCTCCAGTGTTCAGAGTATATCTCCTTTTTTCAAGTTATATAATTTGAGCTCAGTGTCTTTTCGATGATGTTTGGGCCAGTGAGGTGTCGTTGAATATGGGCCGAGTAGTAACGCAATGCCAAACAGGTCAATTATGACTCTCAGGCCGGGCTCTCAAAAGATCCTGAAAAAAAAGGCCGGGCTCTCCAAAAAAGAAAGAATAAGGACTCTTAGGCCGACATGTGGGCGCCACCGGTGTTTTCGTGCGCTTGCGCGCCGAGAGCATATTGGCGCGTGCTCAAAATTCATGCTACCTTTTCATCCCCACCTCTGGAATCTCGATTCCTACTCCAGTTCCCCCAAATCCCCCTCCTGTACTCCCTATACTCAAGCGCACTATCATGTCGCCGGTCAACGCGGATCTCCGAGCCGGAGATCCTGAGGTCCGTCCTGCCTTCGGTCGCTGCGTGCTGTCGCTCAACAGTGGCATGGCGGCGCTTGACGACCAGTTTGCCGGCAAAGTGCTGATGGTAACCATCAACGGCGACCGGCCTCCCGTCTCACCGGACGACCTTGTCAAAGCTCTTGGCATTGCGCACGGCATCCAAATAAGTGACTTGCTCGTCGAAGTCTGTCCGCCACCGGCTGATTTCTTCGTCAGGTTCCGGACAACTTTTGACTGTTGTCGTGTGTTCAAATCTTCCCGGCGTTTGTTCTGCAATGGCGCGCTGGTGAGCTTTGATCGGTGGCACCCAGGATGGGGCTCGGTGCCCTCTGAGCTTGCATTTTTAACAAAGCTTACCTTCCACGGCATGCCTCGACGTGCTTGGAACAGCGAGTCCATGAACGAGCTTATCAATGACCTTGGAGGTGAGCTCGTAAGTATGTTTGTTCCTCCAGATAGGTGGGCTCTGACAGTTATGGCATGGATGAAGAAGCCATCCACCATACCGAAGGTGATTGGTGTTGAGATACCGGTGCAGGAACCGGGGTTGTACTATTCGTCCCTACCAAGGCCGCCGCGGATCACGTTAGGGATGTACCTGTACCGAGTGTCCGTGCATGTCGAAGAAGTGCTCAATCCATCAATCGAATTCCTGCCGCCGCCGCTGGTGCCATGGTCCATCGACGACGTCCATTACAGGAGTCAACGTTAGACTTTCCCCGTGTTGCTCGGAACGATGGATGGCACAGGGCCTACTCCATCGCGCGGCGGAGGCCACTGCTTCTTTGGGAGAAGAGGCAGGGCTGGCTGCCTGGATGTGCTCTAATTGGAGGTAACAACTGAATCTTGTCAGATACTAGTTAAATCCGAGCTATGGGTGTGAAGCACTGATATGCCAATACATTTGATTGTGACCTGTTCTAATTTTGTACCTGAACTTTTTTTAGAAAGGGCTGTACGTCAACTTAATGTGCTAGCAGAACTTATTGTGTTGCCTGTCTGTTTTCTTTGCACAACATTCAAGATATTTCCCCGTCATTGATAAAGACGATGAACCATTATGTACGACTTCGTTGGTTTCAACATAGCCCTTCCCGTAGCGATCCACTGCTTCCATCCTGATTGTGCCGCCTGCGTGAAATTTTTGTATGCAAGTTCAGTGTGCTATGATGTTCTATATGATTGTGTCAACTATATAAGTTTTTACTGAGCATCAGCAATGCATATGGCTGAAAGATGTATTTACGAGCATCGGCCGATGGGTCTCTCTCTCTATCTCTCTCTCTCACACACACACATGCACACACATGCGCACACGCACAAGTGGGACCCTTGAATTATTTATTTGCTCGTGAGAGCTTTTAATTAGGTTCCACTATAATCTAACTTTTTTCTTAAGTTATTAATTGAGCTCAGTGACTTCAAAAAGTTGTATAGAAGCCTTGTTTGGGCCTTTCCGGCATCGCTAAATGTGGGCTGAGTAACCATGTTAGGTTGTACTGTACTACACAGGCCTTTTTTTTCAACATCAGCAATGCAACTGGGCCGACAGTTGTACACAATATCCGGGTCAACTTGTTATTCTCCGCCCCGCTAGGCTGCAAACTTTCCTAGGAGGTATGCATTAGGCTTAACAAGAAAATGGACTTTAAGAAATAATAAATGGGATGTAATTATAATAAGTGGACAGTTACTATGCACCAAACACGTAATTAGTTTGAAAAATATATTATTTTTGGAATTTGAAAATTTTAATTTCATTACTTGTTGCGCGTGCAATATTTCGTTGGATTTTAACGTAATACAACTTTATTTTGAAATTATATTTAACCTGACTAGAAATTTCGGATAAAAATATTTCGGATCCCATCAAAATATGGGAATTTTTTTTGAATTCTGTTTTGAGCGGTTGTTTGAAATTATTAATCGTTGTCCTAGCTAGAAGTTGGGCTGTACTTTTAACAAACTGTAAATGGGCTGTAGTAAATTCCATTAGAATTAAAAAATGGGTTGTACATTCTTACAAATCGCAAATGGGCCATATGTTCTCTGCCAAATCCGAGCTATGGGCCTACTAAGTTGACGCGTACCAAGGGCTTTGTCAACTTAGTCAATATAAACGATTCTAGCTGCAGTGATCGTACGATGTCCATCCAACGGCCGTAGTGCTTCTTCAACCTCTGGTCTTCTTGCTCCAGCCGCCCAAAGCAGCGCCGGTCGTGTCGCGTGCTCCTGCCTCCCGTGGCCGGCTGTGATGCCGCGGAGGCCTCACCGCCCCGTACTACTCCCACCACTGGCCAGGCCATCCCTCTACTCACCCACACCCCCTGTTATTCTGCGGCGACGGCAGCCTCACACCACAGCCGAACCAGTGAACCCTCGTACTCCTCTCCGCGCGGACTTCCACTGCTGCGTCTTCCCCGGCTCCGCGTCGTCCCCTTCCTAGGCCTCGCCGTCGTCCAGACCACCGCCCTGGTGCTCTCGGCGCGGCGTGGTCAACGTGGTCAACGACCGACTTCCATCGGAAGAGTACTATACGTGGAGAGGCTGACAGTTGGGTCCAGGCGGCCGCAAAGAAGTGCCTCCTTATTACGCGCAAAATAATTATTCCTCCACCTGACAGCAGGGACCCACCGAACGGGCCACCTTATTTCGCAAAAAAACGTTTCCCCCCTGACTGCTGGGACCCACCGGATGGGCCAGCGTATTTCACGAAAAAAACGTTCCCCCCGCTGTCAGCTCGGACCCACCGAAAGTGCCTCCTTATTACGCACAAAAAAATGAATACTCCCCCTGCTAGCTGGGACCCACCATGGTGGGAGGCTGACTTGTGGGCCTACTAAGTTGACTGGGACGGGGGCCTTTGTCAACTTTAGTCAATATGAACGATTCTAGCTCTAGTGACCGTACGATGTCCATCCAACGGCCGTAGTGCTTCTTCAACCTGTGGTCTTCTTGCTCCAGCCGCCCAAAGCTGCGCCGATCGTGCCGCATGCTCCTGCCTCCCGTGGCCGGCTGTGCTGCCGCGGAGGCCTCACCGCCCCCTACTATTCCCACCGCTGGCCAGGCCCTGCGGCAACGGCAGTCTCACACCGCAGCCGAACCAGTGAACCCTCGTACTCCTCTCCGCGCGGGCTTCCACTGTCGCGTCTTCCCCGGCTCCCCGTCGTCCCCTTCCTAGGCCTCGTCGTCGTCCACCGCCCTGGTGCTCTCGGCGCGGCGTGGTCAACGTGGTCAAGGAACGACTTCCATCGGACGTGGACTGTACGTGGAGAGGCTAACAGCTGGGTCCACGGCTGCAGCAAGGAAGTGCCTCCTTATTACGCGGAAAATAATGATTCCTCCACCTCACAGCTGGGACCCACCGGACGGGCCACTGTATTTCATGAAAAAAACATTTCCCCCTGACTGCTGGGACCCACCAGCTACATCTTCACGCGCAAGGAAGTGTGTCCGGGCAAAAAAACGATTCGCCCCCTGACTGCTGGGACCCACCAGCTACATCTTCGCAGGCAAGGAAGTGCCTGACAGTCGCGACCCACCTGGTCGAAGCGTACGTAGCATTGTCATTCTGGTCGCGAACGTGTACGTACATATATACTGGTGGATGTAGAGGCGCGCATGTGTCGTAGTAGAGGCGCGTACGTGTCGTAGTAGAGGCGCGCACGTAGCATGTACACGTACGTACAACGGCCAGGGTGCAAGAAAGAAAATACGTCCACGTATGTGTACATACAGGAGGGGTCTCGAACGCCTACTCGCGCATACGTACGGCCAGGGCTCGTGTACATGGCTGGGTCGGAACGGAGAAACAACGTCGTCGTCGTGTTCATGGGGAGGCAACGGAATGCCTCATGTTCATGGGGAGGCAACGGAATGCGTCGTGTTCATCGGGAGGCAACGGAACGCGTGGGAGCCAACCGGCTGGGTCGGAACGGAATGCATGGTCGTGTTCATCGGGAGGGCTTGGACGGAACAGGCGATGGAAACGAGGCCTGGCGTACCGCACAACGGAGGAAACGGACCTCCTACGTTTGGAACGGGGTCCTGTTGATCGGGAGGGGTCTGGCGTACCGCAAAACGGAGGAAATGGACCTCCTAGGTAGAAACGGGGGTCCTGTTGATCGGGAGGGGTGTGGCGTACCGCAAAACGGACGAAACGGACCTCCTACGGTCGAAACGGGGGTCCTGTTGATCGGGAGGGGTGTGGCGTACCGCAAAACGGACGAAACGGACCTCCTACGGTCGAAACGGGGGTCCTGTTCATCGGGAGGGGTGTGGCGTACCGCAAAACGGGACTCCACGGGATACTGTTCATCTCCACCATCGACCTCCTCCAGCCTCCACGGGCTACCGTCGACCTCCTCCAGCCTCCACGGGCTCCTGTTCATCCAGCCTCCACCGCGCGCTACTCCACCGGCTACTGTTCAACCACCCCTCCACGGGCACCCCTCCACCGTCTACTGTTCATCTAGCCCTCCACACCACGGGATCCTGTTCAACCACCCCTCCACGGGCACCCCTCCACCATCTACTATTCATCCAGCCCTCCACCACACCACGGGGTCCTGTTCATCCAGAGGCAACGCCACCGCTCA
This sequence comes from Aegilops tauschii subsp. strangulata, assembly GCF_002575655.3. Classification (NCBI taxonomy): domain Eukaryota; kingdom Viridiplantae; phylum Streptophyta; class Magnoliopsida; order Poales; family Poaceae; genus Aegilops; species Aegilops tauschii. Next base: position 399,360,885 of record NC_053040.3, on the reverse strand, counting down.
CTGTTCATCCAACCCCACCCCCCCCCCCCCCCCGCCCCCGCAACGCTCACTGTTCGTCCAATCGATCGGCTTCAGTTAGCAGCAGTAGGGAAGGAATTGCTCGATCGGGTTCAGTTAACAGCCATCGATCGATTGCTCGGGTTCAGTAACGTGTAGCCTGCAGTGCAATCGCTCGGGTTCAGTTAGAGCCCAACACCTCGCTCGGGTTCAGTTAGAGCCAACGCCTCGCACACACGCGCGTACGTGTATGAGAGAAACATGCATCGCTTGGCCCCCGACCTCCCACCGTAACCGGGAACTCCCCGAAATTTTCCTCCCCCTCGCTTCTACCACGGTTTTTTCCATCATGGACGGCCCAAAGAATGTCATGCAGCTGCGTCTCCGGCCCGCCCAGGACGAAAAGCCCATTTTCTGTTATGATTTTTTGTCATAGAAGTAGGATCCCACCACATCTATGATGATACCGGGTTTTGTCACAATTATCGTCATAGAAGTGTCATATGTATGACAGAAAAAAATTTGTTCGGCCCAAAATGTCACGGATGTGTCTTTTTTTTAGTGCATTTTCAAACCGGATTTGAGAGCTTCCGTGAGACTGACTTCCCTTGAGCCGGATTTTAAACCGGAATCCTTTCTGATGACCCGGAACTTCTTCATTGAGCCGGGTTTTTGTAACTGTCATATATTTTCTAAGCCAGAAATTTTCTGACGGCCTTTAAATTTTCATCCATATGGTAGTAGCCTCCGGGACCGGATTATCTTTCCCTCCAACGTCCTGGGGTTCTTGACTTCACTGAAAACCGGCAACATTTGCTGAGTCATATTACTGTAGCCCCCGAGTCTCAAGGTGACTCGAGGAGTTGACTTGAGATTCCCCATATTTGACCGTGATATAAACCGGCATAACTCGTATATCATTGGTGTTGATAGCACGATGTGAATCCACAGAAGGTTGAGGTGACTGCGGCGGGTTATAAATGATCTCGTATGAGCCGTGTCAGCAACTCGGCCAATGGTTCCTTCCGACTGGATCCTTGAAGTTTAACCAAACTGTACTGGCGGCGACTTGTGTGCCTGTCCATCGAGTCATTCAGTGCAGACGGCGGCTGATAGTATATGATAATCTGCCTCCATTTTGTTTGAAAGAGAAACCGGGCTACCCAAGCTGTGACTTGCTCATACTGAATAAACAGCTCACGCAGATAGGTGCGGCCCGGTATGTTGATGTAGACCAGGCCGCCAGAGACGGACGACCTGTGCACGCCTTATTGGGTAATTCGCACGGTCCTGACGAGTTGATGCGGACAGGACCACGATATAAACCGGCATGGGTTATCCAATAGCTCAGCGATATAATAATCCCTTTTTGCAGTGGACAATTTGTCCTGCATTGGAAAACTTGCAAGCCAGAGTAATTTGCTCTTTTTAAAGAAAGCAATATATAATATGAAATTATGATGGATGGATTTCACCTGCTATGTTAAGCCAGAAAATATCCACCGCGGAGTTGATGATCACCACGGTGAAACTAAAATCAATCACGGGCGAGTCGGCCATGCCAGCAGACGGATGAATCGGCCGCGGCATTGTAAGCCGGCGTGGTCAGGCGAGGCAATTGCAGGCACGGTCCCGGTGAGTCGAAGTAGTCCGGGCCGCAGGGGCGGCGTCTTGCACACATATTCTTTGATCATTGTGGCACGGTCATATTCTAGCACATGACAGTAATTACGCAATTTATATATCCATGATCCGGCCATCGGCTTTGCAATGACCAATTGTCCTGCATATAAAATGCAAAGTCCAAAGTAATTGCTCTCTGACAAAAACAATATGTGCTAAAATTATACTTAGAGGGATATCACCTGATTCGCCCGGCAATTGATGAGTCGGCCGTGGCATTGTAAGCCGGTGCGGACGCGTGAACCGGTGCGGACGTGTGAACTGCCGTGAGGGCAGATGGACGAGTCGTCCATGGCGTTGTAAAGCGGCGCGGGCGGCGAGTCAAACGTGATGTTGTTTAACCGGTGTAGATGCACGAATCGGCGGCAGGTGCGAACGGATGTAATCCAAACATCGGGGCGGCGACTTGCATGTGTATCCGCCGAGCATCATAGCACGGACAAACACCAGTACAAAAGTGATGTTGACGCGCCCCCTTAGGCGACACCTTTTTGTAATGGTCCTGCGAAAATATTACAGGACCAAGTAATTGTTCCCTGATGAAAACAATATGTGTTAATAAAATAGACTCAGATGGATATGACCTGATTTTTTCGGACGACCGATGGTCTGTACATACAGCGTCCATGAATAAATTTTTTTCTCAACCCATGTGCTGTCCACCCTTACTTTTCTTCAAACCAGTCTCCCTTATCCCTTTGCAGGAGCAAGGACCGGTGGAAGTGAAGCGCCTGACCGTAGAGACGGAGGGAAGGCCGCCTAGTGGAGGGTCACCCGGAGCAGCGGCAGCTTGCCAGCAACAGCCGGGCGTCTTAACAACGGGGGCAACGCGAGGCTAGGCTCGAAACCGCGACGATTTACAGCAGAGTCAGAGCAGCAGGTTCGGGCGGCTCAACGGCTGGCGGGACGATGAAGCGAAGGCGAGCCAGAGCGAGGCCGAGTTGGAACAGGTCGGAGCAGAGGCCACTCGGAGTCGGAGTCCGGTGGCTCAACGCAGGCGGCGGCTTGCCGCTACAACGCGCGGCAAAGGCGAGCCGACGATAACGCCTCAGAGTGAGGTCCTCCCAGCGACTCAGAGGTTCGTCCGCATCGGGGGCGGAGGCGGAGATTCGGCGGCGGTTCCACGATGGGTGGCTCGAAAGTAAAGATCCAAGCGGAGGCGCAGAACGGCGGACTGGCGTCGGCGAGGCGAGCCTCAGTCGAATCACAGCAGGAGGCAGGCCGACTTGAGGAAAATCACTGTGGCGAAACCGGGTCGCCGCCGTATCCGCATCTGGGTCGTTGTGTATTTTTTTTCTCTAGGGTAGCAACAACTGCGAACACAGGAAAACAACAGCAGCAACTTTCGGATAGCAGATCAATGCATCAAGCTCAGTTGGAAATCATCTCTGGATTAACGACGTAACAAATCATCTCAGGTCCCTTCCCACAATTAGTAGCAACAGTGATCTATCAAATCTCCTGGTCAACTGCTGCATCGCTGTCACCTCAGGACTTTAACCAACATAAAGTACATCGCAGCGTAATTGGATAGGTCGGCTACTTTCCAATCTTACGGTGCACAACAATAGATATTGATCGGTCTTTAGATTCGGCGAGTCGCCGAGCCACGCACGGGGCGTCACACACAAACCCTAAAATCACTTCTGTTCTAATTAATCTCGTATTTGTCAGCTCCAAAGCTAATCATGTTCCTGATCACAAAAACACCAACTTGGCGGATCTTCCTCATCCGACAAAAAACGCGAGCTCGACGATCCCTAGATGAGATCCCTTCAAGAACTCAACACCACCGTGCGCAAGCCCCACGGTGGGCGCCAACTATCGTGGTTTTGTCACGGCAGATGTCCTAGTGAAAGGACTTAGTCGTGAGGCCAATGCATCTATGTAGTAGCTTGAGAGGGGTTGAGTGGAATCGAGAGACGTAACACAGGACAAAGATTTAGACAGCTTCGGGCCCCGGGAAACATCATCCGGTAATAACCCTACATGCTTTTTGTGGCTAGGTCTCATTATCATCATGAGGGAGACGTCGTAAACCGGCTCTTTGTGTCTAGCCCTAGAGATTTTTTCTTCTTGTCTGTAGCTTGTCCCTCTTTGTAGAGCCCTGCCCCTCCTTATATATGTTGAAGGGGCGGGTTACATGTGGAGTCCTATTAGAATTAGGACTAGTCTATCTCTAATACAAACCGGATACAAGTCTGGGTCTTGACTCCTTGTAAGGGAAATATTCTTCACGCCTTTCCTCTTAAACCGGCCCACCATTAACATAAACCGGCCTTCTGGGCCTTGGGCCTTGTCATCCATCTGACCCGCCGGCCGGGTCACCAGTGAGTCATAATGACCAGGCGGGTTGCTTGTAAACCGCCAGGTCAGGGCGGGTCGCCAGTGAATCGCCAAGTGTAAGCGGGGTCTCAAATAAACCGCCAAGTCCGGCCGGATTATACTTCCGGCCGGTTTACGCCACGGGGTATATCCCCGACAGCATTGGCTGAAGAGCCTCCCCGAAAACTCAATTGGAAGTTGGGAAGAGCTTGAGGATGCTTTTAGGGCTAATTTTCAAGGGACCTATGTCCGACCTCCGGATGCAGACGATTTAAGTCATATAATTCAACAGCCCGGAGAGTCAGCCCGAAAGCTTTGGAACAGATTCCTCACTAAGAAGAATCAAATCGTCGATTGCCCGGACGCCGAAGCCTTAGTGGCTTTCAAACACAGTGTCCGGGACGAATGGCTCGCCAGACACCTCGGCCAGGAAAAACCGAGGACAATGGCAGCCCTAACAAGCCTTATGACCCGTTTTTGCGCGGGCGAAGATAGTTGGCTGGCCCATTGCGGCACCGGCGACCCAGGCACATCCGAAGTTAGGGATGGCAATGGAAAACCACGACGCAATAAAAGCAAGCGTCGAAACAATGAAGACAGCCCAGACAACACGGCGGTGAACGCCGGATTCAGGGGCTCACGATCCGGTCAACGGAAAAAGCCATTCAAAGGCAGCAGAGATGGACCGTCCAGCCTAAACAAGATTCTAGACAGATTATGTCAGATTCATGGCACCCCCGACAAACCTGCAAATCACACCAACAGAGAATGCTGGGTCTTCAAGCAGGCCGGCAAGCTAAACGCCGAACACGAGGGGAGGGAGACACCAAGTGAAGACGAGGATGAGCCTCGCCAGCAAAACACTAGGGGACAGAAAAAATTCACACCAGAAGTAAAAACAGTGAACATGATTCATGTAACGAAGAGGAGGAGCAAACGCGCACTCCGAGACGTATGTGCCGTGGAGCCCGTCACCCCCAAGTTCAACCATTGGTCGGCTGGCCCGATCACTTTTGATCGCAGGGACCGCCCGACTAATATCCGGCACGGAAGTTCGGCTGCCTCGGTTCTAGACCCAATAATCGACGGATACCATCTCACCCGAGTCCTTATGGACGGCGGCAGTAGTCTTAATCTGATATATCAGGACACAGTCCGCAAAATAGGGATTGCCCCGACAAGAATTAGCCAAAGCAATACTACCTTTAAAGGAGTAATACCAGGCCCAGAGGCCCGCTGCACGGGCTCTCTAGTACTAGAGGTTGTATTCGGTTCTCCCGACAACTTCCGAAGTGAAAAATTAACCTTCGACATCGCTCCATTACGAAGCGGCTATCAAGCACTACTCGGAAGAATGGCCTACGCTCGTTTTAACGCAGTACTGCATTACACTTATCTTAAGCTTAAGATGCCCGGTCCCTGTGGCATCATCATAGTTAGCGGAAACACAGAGTGTTCCTTACGTGTGCAAGAATGTGTGGCGGCTTTAGCAGCCGAACACTGAACGGCCTCTCCAACCAGAATAAATGATCGGTCGTCAATACCGCGGACACGGCTAGACGAGTGCGACGCGCCACTGGCTGTAGCAGCTCAGATAAACCTGAGATTGGGTCGATGGATATACCCCCCATAGGTGGTGCTAGGGGCTTCCCGAATGTGAAAAGAACTACAGTTCGGCTTGACCCTGTTTAGATTGAATTTTAATGGTTTATCAAAAATAATCAATTTTTTGCACGAAGACTTTCACCTGAGTTTTTTTTCTTTTACAGATGACAATCGTGCTACACCCTTCCAGGATACGGCACAATAGAGACACAGGCGCAGACGTGCAGCAGGGCCCCGCTCAAAGGTTTCTTTTTAGATTAAGACCCTGTGTAAACCTTTCTTACTGTCTCTTGTTGCTTCACACCCCCCAGATACTCAACACAACCGAGAGGGATGCTGGCGTTATTGGCATTTCGCCACGTCAGACTAATGCACGTACCTGGAAATTCAGGGTACATTATCAAGGGCGTTACTCCGCCCAGTATATTTGGTAAAGTTCGAATACCTTAGGGAGTGTTCGGCGTCGCGAGTTTGGCCTTATATGCATCAGCTCCGAATCATGTCTTTGGTCAATAGTTGGGTTTGCCCGGCTCCCGTGTTTTGCTACCTTACGTTCCGCTCTATCGGCTAAGGTGGCACCGGGAGAACTACTGCGATTGTGCCCTGGTTCATCCGGATGAGCACCTCAGTAGAGAAAGCCGAAAACTGACTGTCATGATAAAACGCGAGACTGGTCAACCACTCGATGACTCAGCGGAATCTTCGCGATTCCTCTGCATTAACGAAGGGCCGGTTTCCCGGTCATGTATGTACGCGCCCCATAATCGGATGAGCGCGGAAGTACCAGGGGCAATATAGTAGCCCCACCGTCAAACTCCTATGGCTAAGTGAAAGTGATAAAGCAATATAGTCCGATTGCCTTGTTCGCCACGCTATCACCTCCTTAACGGACCAAGACGTTGGATCAAGTGTGAACACACGCTTTTCCGAACACCCCCGCATTATATGCGTGGGGGCTGAAGCCGACGACTGCAAACTTTCAGGTTATATACATACATAAACGGCCGCACAGGAGGCATCATAATACTTTCACGCAAAAGTATAAACACGGCCTTTATAATCCAAATAGCATTGTTTTCACAATGGGGGTACATGTCACTCGAACATGATACTCTTCGAGCACTGAGCCTCTATTAAACGAGCACCTTCTAGGACTTCTTCCAAAAAGGGCTCGGCCGAAACCTGGCCTACAGCCGGATTCTGGGTTGCAATAGCGGTGGCCTCCATCTCTGCCCAGTATGTCTTGACACGGGCAAGAGCCATCTGCGCACCCTCTATGCACGCCGACCTCCTTACAGCGTTGATATGCAGCACAGCACCAAGAAATCGTTGCACTAAACCAAAATAACTATTCGGCCTTGGTCCTTCCGGCCAAAGATGATCCACAATGGACCTCATGGCAAGCCCGGACAACCTATGGAGCTCAGCCCACTCAGCCATTTGCTCATTTAACAGCAGCGGACGCGTTGGAGCACTGAACTGCGACCAGAACAACTTTTCCACTTCGTGATCTTTTTTATCTTTGAAAAACTCAGTCGTATCAGCAGCACTCGTCGCCAAGTCAAAGTACGCATCTGCAGAACACGATAATTGATCCAGAAGGGCATACTTCGGATCTCCGAACTTCGTCCGCAACAAAAAGGCCACCCAACCGTGATATCTCCGGCTTGATGAAGCTCCTCCTTCGCCGCTCTGATTTTAGGGCGGGTTTCCTTGGCTGCTACCATGGCTTTCTCCAGGTCCGCCGTTTTCGCTTGGCTTTCCTTTTCAAGAAGCTCATACCGATCGGCGGCATCCTTCAGCTCAATTGCCATCTTGGCTATTTTATCTTCGTTCTGGCGATGAGCAGCCTGCTCTGCTTTTAACTCTTAGCCCACCTTTAAGGCGGCCGCATCACTTCTCCTGGCTTGTTCCTTGGCTCGGGCAAGCTCCACCCGAAGGGTCTCCACGGCGACAGCTCCATCTGCAGTCACAGAATATTATAGATACTAGCATCATGCTCCTCTTAATATCTGGTTAACCACCGGAGATTACATACCATGTGCCTCGTCAAGCCGCTTGTTCACAAGCACGATGTCGGCATCTGCCGCATCAAGTTGCCACTTCAGTTCGGCAAACTCACCAGTACGGCCAGCCACCGGACCATCAGCCGCCTGCGCATGAAAGCAGCGTGATTATCACCTGGGACTATGATTCTAAGTGTGCCGCCTTTGGACAGCAACCAGAGCCTCAGGGGCTACTATCTGTATAGGGCACACCTAGCGTGTGCGATACCGTCAAAAAATATATATATTCCTTTGCGTACCTCAAAGCCTCTTAGCAGGCTCATAAAAGCTTCATGCAACCCACTTTTGGCGGATGAAATCCTCTCAACCACCGTACCCATTAAAGTACGGTGCGCCTCTGAGACAGCCGCTTGCTCCAGAAGACTCATCAGTACGTCCGGTCGTGCACCGGACAGTCCCAGACTCTTTCTGTTGCTCTCCTTAGGAGCCAAATACTTCGGACTTCGGGTGGCCGAAGGGTTACCTTCTGGCCTTGGCGGATCAAGAGAAATCCTCCGTGACGACACCTCGGGGTCGTCCGCCTCATGAGGCGGAGAAACAGGGGGAGGCGTTTCGCTCTCCATCATCTCCGGAAGAAGATCCCCGAAGACGAACTCTGTTGAGAAGGGCTACGATCTGAACTACAAGACATACGTCTCGGTTATTGTCCTCAGAAATGAAGCAGGATATATTTACCAAAAGTACTTTTGTTTACTTACACCTCGGTGGAAGGCTGATCCCCTTGCGGGCATTGTGCGGTAAGGATGCCCTCCGGGGCAGGGCCCCCTGGCGAAGGTTTCTTCCCTCGTTTGGAAACCCTCGTTTCCAAGTCTTCAGAGGCGGTCCTCTTCCTTCCTTGGGGAGAGGGAATTTTAGATCCTTGTCCCCGGTTATCCTCCTTCACGGAGACACTAATTCCCCCGGTTTGGATGAGTAATGAGTGAGGCCCGCTTTCGGCTTCTTTATTCCTCCCTTTATCTTCCCCTGATGGCACTTGATAAGGCGCGAGCTCAAGCATTCTGGCTAGTACAGGATCCGTTGAGCCTTCGGGAAGGGGGGCCGAACACCTAATCATCTTTGCCTTTTTTATCCAGTCCTGGTCAAAGAGCGACTTTTCAGAATGATGTTGTGATAAATAAAGAGACAGCATGTTCGGCCGCAGAATTACTTACTTGGGTGTCTGGACGATTGCAGTTTAGACCCGCATCCTCGGTGGTGTCCGGACACTTTAGTCGTGATCCGAAGAACAATCCATACATCTCTTCGAGCGTCACGCCGAACAATTGCTGAATAGTTCGTGGTCCTTTCGGGTTGAACTCCCACATACGAAGAGGTCGACGCTGGCATGGCAGGACCCGACGAACTAGCATGACTTGCATTACCTTGACAAGGCTGACATCTCTCTTGAGGAGAACTCGGATGCGACTCTGCAATGTCGGCACGTCATTAACCGGCCCCCAGTCCAGCACCTTGTTGACCCATGACGCCAGTTGTGGCGGGGGGCTAGAACGGAAGACGGGGGCAGCAACCCACTTAGTACTTTGGGGAGCCGTGATGTAAAACCACTCCCGCTGCCATAAGTTGGACATCTCCGGGAAGGATCCCTTTGGCCATGGAGCATCAGCGCCTTTGCTTATTATGGCACCTCCGCATTCTGCGTGTCGCCCATCGATCATCTTTGGCTTCACATTGAAGGTCTTGAGCCATAAGCCGAAGTGTGGGGTGATGCAGAGGAAGGCCTCACACACGACGATGAACGACGAGATGTCAAGGATGGAATCATGTGCCAGATCATGGAAATCGAGCCCGTAATAGAACATATGCCCTCTAACAAAGGGATCAAGACTAAAGCCTAGCCCTCGAAGGAAGTGGGAGACAAACACGACACTCTCGTTGGGTTCGAGAGTGGGGATGACCTGCCCTCGAGCAAGCAGCCTGTGCGATACTTCGGCGGTCAGATACCTGGCTTCTCTTAGCTTCTTGATGTCCTCCTCTGTGACAGAAGAGGCCATCCACCAGCCTTGAAGGTTGGATCCAGACATTATTGAAGGTCCGAAACGCTTAGCCTGAGCCTTGGGTGTTGGAATTCAAGGTGGGGGAAGAGAAGGATCGAGCGCGAGAAGAAAAGGACAGGCCTTGGCCTCTTTATAAAGAGGGTGAATATCAAGCGTCCTCTGCGTGGGCGTTTGGAACTTGCCTAAAATCGAGGAGTCATACCAACGGGCACGATTGGGTTACCCACACCCGTATTGATGAGAATCCCGTGATAAGGGGAACACGATCTCTCCTTCGACAAGACGTGCCAATAAAACCGCCTCGCAACACGTGCAGTGGCAGGCTGGTTGAGAAAAACGGTTCGAATAATGACCGGGCCGTGGCGTGATGTTACGCTGTGAAATTCGTCGGCAGATTAGATTTGTGGAAATATTATACTCTCTACGGTGGTATGTGGAAATTTTTTTGCAGAGACGGACACGATCCTCGTGTTCAAAATCTTCTATGGAGTATTCGGAGGAAGAACCCACCTTGCAATGCCGAAGATAATCTGCGCGCCGGACTCATCGTCATTGAAGCCTGGTTCAGGGGCTACTGAGGGAGTCCTGGATTAGGGGGTCCTCGGACTGCCGGACTATATACTTTGGCCGGACTGTTGGACTATGAAGATACAAGATTGAAGACTTCGTCCCGTGTCCGGGTGGGACTCTCCTTTGCGTGGAAGGCAAGCTTGGCAATTCGGATATGTAGATCTCCTCCCTTGTAACCGACTCTGTGTAACCCTAGCCTCCTCCGGTGTCTATATAAACCGGAGGGTTTAGTCCGTAGGACAAGAACAACAATCATAATCATAGGCTAGCTTCTAGGGTTTAGCCTCTACGATCTCGTGGTAGATCAACTATTGTAATATTCATATCATCAAGATCAATCAAGCAGGAAGTAGGGTATTACCTCCATCGAGAGGGCCCGAACCTGGGTAAACATTGTGTCCCCCACCTCCTGTTACCATCCGCCTTAGACGCACAGTTCGGGACCCCCTACCCGAGATCCGCCGGTTTTGACACCGACAGCCGCCCCGATGCCGCCCGCAACAAGCATGAGCACAAGCGTCGCCTCCCATGGCCCCAGTGAGATGCCGCGCTACCATCCTCAGGACGCCATGCTGGGTCGAGCAACATGGAGTGTGGGGCACTACGGCGAGGTGTTCGAGGTAACGGCCCCGGAAGCCTATGTGCCCCGCATGATGGACCAAGAGTACGCACCAGAGGATGACCCTGGCTCGTTCCTCGGAGAAGATTGGGAAGAAGGGATGCTAGAAGTGGAAGCCTTCCACGAACCGAAAGAGAACCGCAATGATCGCTCCAACAACAACAACTACAGGGTACCACTAATCTCTCAGGAGCAGGCTTACGCTAATCGTGGGCTGCAAGTGAATCAGGTCACAGCGTCGGTCGACGACCCCGGCGCAGCAGCATCCCTTCCGCCGGGGGAAGCACGCTGGGGGCCGCGGGGAGGGAGCCAGGAGAAAGGCCCCTCCCCACTTCGCGCGAAGTCAGGCAACGCCCGGAGGTAGGCCCTCTGCCGGGGAGGCACCGGCGAGCCTTCCCCCGGCAGAGGAACCATGGTCGCCGAGGGCGTCGCTGGCGTCCCCTTTCCCCCCTTTGCGTCGTCCAGGTTGCCGGTCGGCTCAAAGGTGGTCGAGGGTGGCGCAAGGCAGGGCCCTCGTCTGGTGATATGAAGGAAGGCCGGTTCCTGTGAAGAAGGCCTAGTGCCTGTGAAGCTCGCCGCCCGTGACACTCTCACGTAATAATGAGTGGGGCTGTACACGCCTCGGAGTCTCAGGGGTGCCGGCCTCAAGCCCTGGGGCTCCCTCCCACGCCTAGTGGCAGCACTTAGCTCCGCGCTGGTGAGAAGACTTGAAGACCAGAAGACTAGACTAGGCACCGGACGCGGCCATTTGCTTTGGATCTCTTCTTCTGTAGCCTTCCTTTCTGGATTTGGATTTAAGTTGAAGTCGAGCTTTTGTCGATGTGTGCGGGGGGTGAATTTTCTCATTCAAGCGATTTCTTGCCATCTGGTTCTTGCCTTGTTCTAGAACTCACGCTCGCCGCCTCCCCCTCGCGGGCCCCTCGCGAGCGGGGCTAGGCCCAGCACGCGCGCCGATCGGCGCAGGAACCTCGCGAGGCCCTCTCGGGCAGGTCAGCAGACCCTTCAGGAGCCCAGCGGCAACTCTCGACCTTACAACTCAATTCAGGGCCTGCTCCAGCTAAGGTAAGCCGCAGCGGCAAAACTTGTCGTCAGACTCATGACCAACCAAAACGCACCTTCGGTTCGGCATAAAGAAGTAGAAATCATGGTTTGCTTACATGAGGGGCTCCCCCTCCCAAAATGGTCTCACAATCTTTAGGGGCCACGCCCGAGTTTTTAAATACAGGGTGAAGTAGTAAAAGGACCAGGAATTAGCCAGATATGTCGCTCGCCGCGTCCTCCGCGTCGTCTTCGGATGCGCCGGTCGCGTCGCTGTCACCATCGTCGGTGCCGCCGCCACCGTCATCACGGCCGATGTCCCCACTCATCGACTACATCGCCTCCGTCCGCGGCAACCACCACCGCGTCGTCCTCTGATGTGAAGGCCCTGACCAATGCGTCCATGTTATCCTCTACCCACCGCGCCAGGTCGTCCCGGACGACCGTCGCTACGGGGGCGATGGCGGCATCGAAATCGAAGTCGGGGTTGGCGTTCAAGAGATGGCTGAAGACGCGGGAGAAAGCGCGCTCGAGCAGGCCGCGACTCCTCTCTTCCACGAGCCTGCGAGCTTCGTCAGATCGGGCCTCCAGGCATGTCACCATGTCGGTGAAGAAGCAGAGGTGACTGGCGTAGTCATTCACCTGAGGATGGGGGGCGTTTGCGTCACAGATATGGCCCAGGGCGGTATTGGCCCTGTTTCAAAGATCCTGAAGCATGGGAGCGTGAACGCGCTCTGGCGTCCGCCTCTCCAGCACCTCCTCACGACTCTGCTGTGCGACGGACTCGGTGTCGTCAACCCGCCTCTGGAGGGAGAGCAATTCGGCGCGGGCGATGGCCAGCTCCGCCTGCACCGTGGCCAGGGCGACGGCCGTGGCCTGTGCGCGCCTCTCTGCATCAGCTAGCCTGGGCCTGAGGGCAGCGGCCCTGCCCGCATCCTCCGTTCCCGCGAGCTTCAACTTCAAGTCGTACCTACCCTCCAGATCTGCGTGAACCTCGGCCACCCGGCGATCGACTTCCTCCTAGACCTTGGCCTCGCGAACCCCAACGGCATCTTCTGCTTGAGCGACTTGACGCTCCCTCGTCTCCAGTTGCTCGAACTCAAGGCTGCGTTCCACGGCTTCCAGAGCCAGTGCCTCCTCGCGCTTCCGGACCTCCTCTTCCCCGGCAGGCGTCCCCCTCGGCGACGCAAGGGCGGCTCTGCGCGCCTCCACCTGACGCTCGAGGGACGCACTCCAGTCTTGGAGCTCCCACGCGCGCTTCTCCGCAGTCTCGCGACGGCGGTCAGCCTCGCGAGCCTCCTCCAGGGCTCGGGAGCAAGCTTCGCGGGAAACCTTGAGGGACGCCTCGGCCTTCGCATTGTCAAGATCACGCTGGTAGCGGCCCAGGTTGACAGCCACCCTCAGCTTACGCCCCTCCTCCGCCAGTCGAAGACCTTCGGCCTCAAGACGCGAGTCGACGCCCGCGAGCTCTTCGCCAAGTCGGCTCATCACGCCCATCGCCTCCTGGAAGAGCTCATGGAGAACGACGCTCCACCCACGCTCGAACTCGAACGCGCGGCTCACCTCTTCCTCCACCCCGGGGGCTGCAGGCGAGGCATCAAGCAGCGCACCACCTCTTGCCAGGGGGCTGGTGCTACCCCAGGCGCCAGCCAGTTCTCGCGGGGGGGGCCCTGGCCGGTCGGGGCCCGCTGCTTGAAGAGGAACCGAAGACTAAAGCCAACCAGCTGTTGTCCATGATTGGAGGAGGGGTCCTGGGCACGCCCACCAGGCTCCATGCCAAGCCGTAGGGGACGAACGACAAGGTCGCAAGATCAGCGCGCCACGAAGGCAAGGGCACTCCCTCGACAAACCCTGCTCTAGGGGCAGCAAGCAGGCTCGGAGCGCTCAAGGCCAATGGGGGAGTCGAGGAAGAAGGAGGCCGTTTCTCAGGAGGCGCATCAGCCTCGACGGAAGGAGCCCTGAAGGACTGACGTCAGGAGAAGAAAACAGCACACAAGAAGCCATAGTAGTATGGTACTTACACATCGACGGCGATGTACTTCCTTCGCTTCAGCAGCCCAAAGATCTTGTTGCCGCTCGGGGATCCTTTCCTCTTGCGGAGCTCCTCGAAGTCCATGCAGAGCCGACTGGCTCCTTGAAGTTTAACCAAATTGTAGTGGTGGCGACTTGTGTGCCTGTCCATCGAGTCATCCAGTGCAGACGGCGGCTGATAGTATATGATAATCTGCCTCCATTTTGTTTGAAAGATAAACCGGGCTACCCAAGCTGTGAATTTCTCATACTGAATAAACAGCTCACGCAGATAGGTGCGGCCCGGTATGTTGATGTAGACCAGGCCGCGAGAGACGGACGACCTATGCACGCCTTATTGGGTAATTCGCACGGTCCTGACGAGTTGATGCAGACTGGACCGCGATATAAACCGGCATGGGTTATCCAATAGCTCAGCGATATAATAATCCCTTTTTGCAGTGGACAATTTGTCCTGCATTGGAAAACTTGCAAGCCAGAGTAATTTGCTCTTTTTAAAGAAAGAAATATATAATATGAAAATATAATGGATGGATTTCACCTGATATGTTAAGCCAGAAAATATCCACCGCAGAGTTGATGATCACCACGGTGAAACTAAAATCAATCACGGGCGAGTCGGCCATGCCAGCAGACGGATGAATAGGCCGCGGCATTGTAAGCCGGCGTGGTCAGGCGAGGCAATTGCAGGCAGGGTCCCTGTGAGTCGAAGTAGTCCGGGCCGCAGGGGCGGCGTCTTGCACACATATTCTTTGATCATTGTGGCACGGTCATATTCTAGCACATGACAGTAATTACGCAATTTATATATCCATGATCCGGCCATCGGTTTTGCAATGACCAATTGTCCTGCATATAAAATGCAAGTCCAAAGTAATTGCTCTCTGACAAAAACAATATGTGCTAAAATTATACTTCGAGGGATATCACCTGATTCGCCCGGCAACAGATGAGTCAGCCGTGGCATTGTAAGCCGGTGCGGACGCGTGAACCGCCGTGAGGGCAGATGGATGAGTCGTCCACGGCGTTGTAAAGCAGCGCGGGCGGCGAGTCAAACGTGATGTTGTTTAACCGGTGTAGATGCACGAATCGGCGGCAGGTGCAAACGGATGTAATCCGAACATCAGGGCGGCGACTTGCACGTGTATCTGCCGAGCATCATAGCACGGACAAACACCAGTGCAAAAGTGATGTTGACGCGCCCCCTTAGGCGACACCTTTTTGTAATGGTCCTGCGAAAATATTATAAGACCAAGTAATTGTTCCTTGATGAAAACAATATGTGTTAAATAGACTCAGATGGATATGACCTGATTTTTTGGACGACCGATGGTCTGTACATACAGCGTCCATGAATATATTTTTTTCAACACATGTGCTGTCCACCCTGACTTTTCTTCAAACCAGTCTCCCTTATCCCTTTGCAGGAGCAAGGACCGGTGGAAGTGAAGCGCTTGACCGTAGAGACGGAGGGAAGGCCGCCTAGCGGCGGGTCACCCGGAGCAGCGGCAGCTTGCCAGCAACGGCCGGGCGTCTTAACAACGGAGGCAGCGCGAGGCTGGGCTCGAAACCGCGACGATTTACAGCAGAGTCGAAACAGCAGGTTCGGGCGGCTCAACGGATGGCGGGTCGATGAAGCGAAGGCGGGCCAGAGCGAGGCCGAGTTGGAACAGGTCAGAGCAGAGGCCACTCGGAGTCGGAGTCCGGTGGCTCAACGTAGGCGGCGGCTTGCCGCTACAACGCGCGGCGAAGGCGAGCCGACGATAACGCCTCGAAGTGAGGTCCTCCCGACGACTCAGAGGTTCGTCCGCATCGGGGGTGGAGGCGGAGATCCGGCGGCGGTTCCACGACGGGTGGCTCGAAAGTAAAGATCGAAGCGGAGGCACAGAATGGCGGACTGGCGCCGGCGAGGCGAGCCTTAGTCGAATCACAGCAGGACGCAGGCCGGCTTGAGGAAAATCACTGTGGCGAAACTGGGTCGCCTCCCTATCCGCATCTGGGTCATTGTGTATTTTTTTTCTCTGGGGTAACAACAGCTGCGAACACAGGAAAACAACAGCAGCAACTTTCGGATAGCAGATCAACGCATCAAGCTCAGTTGGAAATCATCTCTGGATTAAGGACGTAACAAATCATCTCAGGTCCCTTCCCACAATTAGTAGCAACAGTGATCTATCAAATCTCCTGGTCAACTGCTGCATCGCTGTCGCCTCAAGACTTTAACCAGCATAAAGTACATCGCAGCGTAATTGGATAGGTCGGCTACTTTCCAATCTTACGGTGCACAACAATAGATATTGATCAGTCTTCAGATTCGGCGAGTCACCGAGCCACGCATGGGGCGGCACACACAGACCCTAAAATGATTTATGTTCTGATTAATCTCGTATTTGTCAGCTCCAAAGCTAATCATGTTCCTGATCACAAAAACACCAACTTGGCGGATCTTCCTCATCCGACAAAAAACGCGAGCTCGACGATCCCTAGATGAGATCCCTTCAAGAACTCAACACCACCGTGCGCAAGCCCCATGGTGGGCGCCAACTGTCGTGGTTTTGTCACGGCAGATGTCCTAGTGAAAGGACTTAGTCGTGAGGCCAACGCATCTATGTAGTAGCTTGAGAGGAGTTGAGTGGAATCGAGAGACGCAACACAGGACAAAGATTTAGACAGCTTCGGGCCCCGGGAAACATCATCCGGTAATAACCCTACATGCTGTTTGTGGCTAGGTCTCATTATAATCATTAGGCAGACGCCGTAAACCGGCTCTTTGTGTCTAGCCCTAGAGATTATTTCTTCTTGTCTGTAGCTTGTCCCTCTTTGGGGAGCCCTGCCCCTCCTTATATATGTTGAAGGGGCGGGTTACATGTGGAGTCCTATTAGGATTAGGACTAGTCTATCTCTAATACAAACCGGATACAAGTCCGGGTCTTGACTCCTTGTAAGGGAAATATTCTTCACGCCTTTCCTCTTAAACCGGCCCACCATTAACATAAACCGGCCTTCTGGGCCTTGGGCCTTGTCATTCGTCTGACCCGCCCGCCGGGTCACCAGTGAGTCATAATGACCAGGCGGGTTGCTTGTAAACCGCCAGGTCAGGGCGGGTCGCCAGTGAATCGCCAAGTGTAAGCGGGGTCTCAAATAAACCGCCAAGTCCGGCCGGGTTATACTTCCGGCCGGTTTACGCCACGGGGTATATCCCCGACAGCATTGGCTGAAGAGCCTCCCCGAAAACTCAATTGGAAGTTGGGAAGAGCTTGAGGATGCTTTTAGGGCTAATTTTCAAGGGACCTATATCCGACCTCCGGATGCAGACGATTTAAGTCATATAATTCAATAGCCCAAAGAGTCAGCCCGAAAGCTTTGGAACAGATTCCTCACTAAGAAGAATCAAACCGTCGATTGCCCGGACGCCGAAGCCTTAGCGGCTTTCAAACACAGTGTCCGGGACGAATGGCTCGCCAGACACCTCGGCCAGGAAAAACCGAGGACAAACGCAGGATTCAGGGGCTCACGATCCGGTCAACGAAAAAAGCCATTCAAAGGCAGCAGAGATGGACCGTCCAGCCTAAACAAGATTCTAGACAGATTATGTCAGATTCATGGCACCCCCGACAAACCTGCAAATCACACCAACAGAGAATGCTGGGTCTTCAAGCAGGCCGGCAAGCTAAACGCCGAACACGAGGGGAGGGAGACACCAAGTGAAGACGAGGATGAGCCTTGTAACACCCCGCATGTAACTTGCCATATTTGTAACTCCGACTCTTGCCATTTCCGGCTATGTGATAGGGTTTTTTCCCTCCGTTGTTGGGTTTTGTCTTTCGTTTTGTATTTTGTCATGTCATGCATTTTCATATCATATCATCATGTGCATTGCATTCGCATACGTGTTCGTCTCATGCATCCGAGCATTTTCCCCGTTGTCCGTTTTCCAATCCGGCGCTCCTATCTTCCCCGGTGCACCCTTCTAGTTTTCTTTCGTGTGCGTGTGTCAAACTTTCTCAGAATGGACCGAGGCTTGTCAAGTGGTCTTAATATACCACCCGGAGACTACCGGTCAAGTTTCGTTCCATTCGGAGGTCGTTTGGTACTCCAACGGTTAACCGGGCCTCCGCAATGTCCATTTGAGTGTCCAGCAAAAACCCCCTCCAAAACCAGCCCAAAGCCCACCAAACTCTCTTCCATGCTCTAGGTCGTTCGATCACGATCGTGTGGGCGAAAACCGCACCTCATTTGGAGTCTCCTAGCTCCCTCTACCTATAAATGAGTGGGCATCCCGAAAACGAAATCTCAGACGAAACCCTAACCCTCTCCCTCCGCGCCGCGCCGGACGCGTCCGCCCGCGCCGGACACGTCCGCCGCGCCGCCCGGCCAACCCGCGAGCGCCACGTGGCCGCCTCCGGCCTCGCCCCGCCGCCGGCCCGCGGGGCCCGACTCCGGCCCCCGCGGCCCACGCCCGCCGCCGGGCGCCGCCTCCGCCGCCGCCGGCCATCGCCATCGCCACCGGTCGCCGCCGCCACGAGCTTCCCCGCCGGTCCCGCGCGCTCGCCGCCCGCCGCCGGCCGCCTTCCCCGCCGGAGCAGCCCCGCCGGCCTCGTCCTCCCCCACCGGCGCCGCCGCTCCCTCTGCCTTCCTTCCTCCTCCCGCCGGCGACGAGCTCGGGATCGAGCAAGCCTCCTCGATCCGATCTGGTATAGCACTGTTCCCGTTGACTTTCCCCGAGCTCCGTTTTTTTCCTAAGTCTGTGAATTCCATCAGCAAGTGCTTGTGTTCCCGATGCGATAAATTTGTGCATGTAGCTCCGATTCGCACGTATAATATATCAAATTGTTCGTCTCGTGATACTCTTCATTTTGTTCAATTGCATCATTTTCATTAGAGGTCATCTTGATGCCCAAATCTTCATTGGAAGAGGGCTAGTTGCTGTTAATCTCTGGTTCTTAACAGAACTTGGAGATTTGTCATTTTTGTATCATTTATTCTGTGCACGTTTTGAGCATGAGCTCTACATGTGTTTTGAAGTATGCCATGCCATCTTTCCAGTGGTATAGTCCATTTATTTTTGTGATCTATGTGGTGACTAGCACAAGCATGCAAAGTAGGTCCCGTAATATTTCTGATTTCAGGGACTTAGTGATTTCTCCAAGTCCTAGTCTGCTGTAATTTTGTTGCCATGAAAACATGATGCTACAGAGAGATCCATGCATATTTTGGAGATGTTAAGTAGGGATGTTTTGTAGCTATAGTTGTAATTGATCCATTCCTGCAATTGTTTGCAATTTTAGAGTACCATAGCATGACTCAATCTTGCTCTACTTTTGCTATAAAATATTTCTGACAGATTCTTAACATGACATGCATTTTTGCCAAGCTTATTGTAGTTGATCCATACATGCTATGCAATTGTTCTTGCCATGGATAGCTTCATAAACATGCCATCTTGCTGTAGGTATGCTTGGGTTGTCATGCATTGCTCTGTAGTGAGTGCATCAAGCTCACAAAGAGTCCTACATATTAATATTTCTGCCATGCTCTGTTTTCTGCTAAGTCTGAAACCTGATAACGAAACTTGCTATGTTTACATGCTTGCCATCATATCTTCTGGCCCTTTTTGGCTTATCGTCAGTAAGGGACTTTTGTAATGTGCATTTAGTAGAACACTACCATGCCTTGTTTTGCTATGTTAAGTTCTTGTAGCATGTTGATTTCGTGCTCTGAACATTGCTACCTGATGCTGTTTTCTGCCATGTCCAGTTTTCCACTAAGTCTGTGAACCTGTAATCTTTTACACTTTTGCCATGCTTGTTTGAGCTTGATATGTTATGAACTAGCAGTAGCTCAGTGTTCATCTTTTGTCAAGCATCTCCTGTAGATTACTGCCATGTGCTTTGTTGCTATGTTGGGGTGCTGTAGCATTGTTACTTGTTGTATTTTAAGTGCTATCTTGCTGTTAATCGCAGATTAGTGTCATTCTTGTTTTGCTCGCCATTTGCAAACCGTGCATCCGATTACGGTGATCTTTATATCGATTTCGACCGAAATCATCTCATCTTTCCAGTGGCATGCTTGGTTTGCCAAGTTACTGCCATGTTCATCATTTTCCTTCCGGAGCACGCATACGCATCGCATACCATATCTTGCATATCATACATGTCTTGCATCATGTTGCTTGTGCATTTCTCGTTGTTGATTGTGGTTCCGTTTGTTTGTGTTCTTGTCTTGGGTAGAGCCGGGAGACGAGTTCGTGAACGAGGAACCTGTCGAGTACGCTTACGAGGATCAAGCTTTCGACAACTCTGAGAATCTTGCAGGCAAGATGACCACCCCTCGAAATCACTTCTATCTTTGCTATGCTAGTTGTTCGCTCTATTGCCATGCTCGCTACCTATCACTTGCTATATCATGTCTCCTATTTCAGCCATGTCAGCCCCTAACCATCTTTTCCTAGCAAACCGTTGTTTGGCTATGTTACCGCTTTTGCTCAGCCCCTCTTATAGCGTTGCTAGTTGCAGGTGAAGTTGAAGTTTGTTCTATGTCGGAACATGGATATGTTGGGATATCACAATATCTATTATTTAATTAATGCATCTATATATTTGGTAAAGGGTGGAAGGCTCGGCCTTATGCCTGGTGTTTTGTTCCACTCTTGCCGCCCTAGTTACTGTTATACCGGGATTATGTTCCTTGAGTTTGCGTTCCTTACACGGTCGGGTGATTTATGGGACCCCCTTGACAGTTCGCCTTGAATAAAACTCCTCCAGCAAGGCCAAACCTTGGTTTTACCATTTGCGACCTATACCTTTTTCCCCCGGGTTTTCTAGAGCCCGAGGGTCATCTTTATTTTAAACCCCCGGGCCAGTGCTCCTCTGAGTATTGGTCCAAACTGTCAGTCGCCGGTGGCCACCAGGGGCAACTCTGGTCTGGCCTATCGGAAGCTTGGACAATCCGGTGTGCCCTGAGTACGAGATATGTGCAGCTCCTATCGGGATTTGTCGGCACATTCGGGAGGCTTTGCTGGTCTTGTTTTACCATTGTCGAGATGTCTTGTAAACCGGGATTCCGAGACTGATCGGGTCTTTCCGGGAGAAGGTTTATCCTTCGTTGACCGTGAGAGCTTATGATGGGCTAAGTTGGGACACCCCTGCAGGGTATTAACTTTCGAAAGCCGTGCCCGCGGTTATGTGGCAGATGGGAATTTGTTAATGTCCGGTTGTAGATAACTTGTCACTTGACCCAATTTAAAATACACCAAGTGCGTGTGTAGCCGTGATGGTCTCTTCTCGGCGGAGTCCCGGGAAGTGAACACGGTCTGTGTTATGTATGACGTAAGTAGGTGTTCAGGACCTCTTCTTGGTCATTGCTAGATGACGTCCGCTCCATTGCTTCTCTTCTCGCTCTCATTTGCGCAAGTTAGCCACCATATATGCTTTTGTCGCTGCAGCTCCACCTCTTTGCACCACCTTTTCCTACAAGCTTAAATAGTCTTGATCTCGCGGGTGTGAGATTACTGAGTCCCCGTGACTCACAGATACTTCCAACACCAGTTGCAGGTGCCGACGATGCCAGTGCAGACGATGGCGTCGATCTCAAGTGGGAGTTCGACGAGGAACGTGGTCGTTATTATGTGTCTTTTCCTGATGATCAGTAGTGGAGCCCAGTTGGGACGATCGGGGATCTAGCATTTGGGGTTGTCTTATTTTCATCTGGATTTTGACCGTACTCGGTCTATATGATTGTATTTTGGATGATGTATGAATGATATTTATGTATTGTGTGAAGTGGCGATTGTAAGCCAACTCTTTATCCCATTCTTGTTCATTACATGGGATTGTGTGAAGATGACCCTTCTTGCGACAAAACCACTATGCGGTTATGCCTCTAAGTCGCGCCTCGACACGTGGGAGATATAGCCGCATCGTGGGCGTTACAAGTTGGTAATCAGAGCCATCCCCGACTTAGGAGCCCCCTGCTTGATCGAATCGCTGGCGTTGTTGAGTCTAGATTAAAAAATGTTTTGAGTCTTAGGATTATATATATCGGAGAGTAGGATTCTTTTACTCCTCGGTCCCTTCGTCGCTCTGGTGAGGTCTCCTGACGTAGAAGTTTTGACTACTCTCTCCTCAAATTTCACTAAAAAAAATTTTTTTAGGATCACGCGGGTATCTTGGAATCGTTCCGATCGATTTGTGACGAGAACATTGTTCTTGGTGCCTCCTGTCATTTAGGGGTTGTGGCAGTGTCCCGGGGAGTTGAGCTCCGAGGTGTTGTCGTCACAATTTTATCGTTGCAGTTCTGAAATACCTGAGTTTCGCCGACATCGAAATCTCTTTTATGCAGTTGTTGGTGAGATCACCTCGACGCCACCCAGTACTGGGGCGGGAGTTCGGGAGTATTGCCATAACTTGCATAACGGATGTTTTTCGAAGGTTGAGGTAAACGATTTCCGAAGGGTTCTTGGTTATGTGTTGACGGATGGATACAGCTGGATCTAGGGATTGCTAGTTTGGGTGATATATATTTGTGTCCCCTGTATCCCCTACACCAGATTGCATAACCAGAAAGTTTCGGGAGTTTATAAGTGGGAATTCAAGTAGCCTTAGGATTTCTTTTCGACAGATGCATGATATGAGATTGGGGTTCGACGTCTAGTGGTCCGCCTGTATACGGTTGATTTTACAGTGGTCTCGTTGTGTCTTAAAGAGTCCATGGCTTTGCCGACTCGGGGACGCTTCGTATGTCATGTGCACAGCCTTGTACATGATGGTGCTGTACGATTGAGCCCGTGTGGGCCCCACCACGAAAACTTCGGACGAAATTTCTATCATATGTTTGTTCCGGCTTATTCTGCAAGCCAATACTTTGTTTTATTTTGTGTTTTGGTATTCGAGTTGCTTCGAATTCAGATGCTCATTCCATATCTTTTTCAAGTGGCTTCTCTACTTATGGAAATGTGACGATTTACTACAGAACTCATTCGTTCATCTTCGTGCGAATGTTATTATGAAGACTATATGTTGCAATTTCTATCCGTTTGATTCTACTTATCTTTTGTCTATCAAGATGCTAACGGATGTCACCCTCTTCAGGATGGCTCCGCCAACGCGTCAGAATCCGGATCGAAATGAAGGGAGTCAAGCAATCCCTCCGCCACCACCTCCACCTCCGGAGGCATGGCAATCAATCATGGCAGCCACCAACGCCAATGCTCAGATGATTCTGCAACTCTTGCAAGAACGTACTCAAGGGCAAGGCAATCAAGGCAATCAAGGTCAAGGCAACAATCAGTTTCACTTTGCCACTCTCAACCAGTTTCTCGCAAATCAGCCCAAGTCTTTCAGCTACTGTGCCGAGGCCACGGATGCCGATGATTGGCTCGTGGACATCAACAAGCATTTTGAATGTAGCAATGTCAGGCCTGAGGACTTTGTCAAGTTCGCTTCTTTCCAGCTCAAGGACCAAGCTGCTGATTGGTTTCAACAATACAAAGATTCCAGAGGAGGTCGTGTGATCACTTGGACTGACTTCTGTCGGGACTTCAAAGCGCACCACATTCCACAAAGTGTTGTTCAGAGCAAGCGTGAGGAGTTCCGCAATCTCAAGCAAGGAAACATGTCTGTGTATCAATATAACATTCAGTTTCAGAAACTTGCTCGCTTCGCTAAACAAGACGTTCCTGATGAGAAGAGCATGATCTATCACTTCCGAGGTGGCCTTAAAGAGGATCTGCAGTTAGCTCTCGTTCTTGTTGAGCCTACTCAGTTTGATCAATTCTACAATATGGCACTGAAGCAAGAGGCTGCTCAGCTCAAGTGTGAGGCTTCTAAGAAGAGAGTCAGGGACGCAGTTCAGTCTTCTTCTTCCTCACTTGTGTCAGCTAAGCAACAGAAGTTCTGGTTGCCTCCTCCTCCTCCGTTTCGTCAGCCTTACCAGCAGAAGAACAAAGGTGGCCATGGTTCTTCAAACTCTTCCAACTCTGGCTATCAGAACAAGTCTCAGAATCAAGCTCCCAAGTCCAATGCTCCTTATCACCGTCCACTCTCAGAGGTGACTTGCAACAAATGTCAGCAGAAAGGTCACTATGCTAACAAGTGCTTCAACCAGAGGCGTCTTCCTCCTCCTCCTCCTGTCAGATCTTCCAGCAATGCAGTGGTCAAGCATAATCCAAAGTTTGCAAAGGTGAACATGATGAATGCAGCTCAAGCGCAGGAATCTACTGATGTGATAATGGGTAATCTTCCTGTTAATGATATTCCTGCAAAAGTTCTTTTTGATACTGGTGCATCGCTTTCTTTCATTTCAAGACCTTTTGCATCCAAGCATGAATTGCTTTTCCAAGGATTGCCTAGGCCATTAGCAGTTGTCTCTCCGGGCAAATGCATGAACGCAAGTTCCATGGTTCCGAATGTTACCATCAAGTTGGGCGATTATGCATTCCAGTCTTCTCCAATTGTTCTTGGCGACTCGGATATTGATCTTATTCTCGGGATGGACTGGCTTTCTAAGCACAAGGCTCAACTTGATTGTGCTGCCAGAGAAATTCAACTAACACACTCGTCTGAGGATGTGATTGTTTTTGCCGCTCGTGATGAAACCATTCGGTTTTTCTCTCTCAATGAGAAGGGCGAATTGGATGCCATCTCTCAAATTCCAGTCGTTTGCGAATATCAAGATGTCTTTCCAGAAGAGCTTCCGGGTATGCCTCCGCACCGGCCAGTTGAGTTCGTTATCGAACTAGAGCCTGGTACTGTACCCGTTTGCAAGCGTCCATACAAGCTTGGACCAAACGAGCTGAAGGAATTGAAGAAGCAGCTCGATGAACAAGAACGTCTGGGTTTGATCAGACCGAGTTCTTCTCCATGGGGTTGTGGTGTTCTTTTTGTCAAGAAGAAGGATGGCACGGACCGACTTTGTGTCGACTACCGTCCATTGAACAAGAAGACAATCAAGAACAAGTACCCACTTCCCAACATCAATGAGCTATTTGAGCAACTCAAGGGCGCTAAAGTTTTCTCGAAGCTTGACCTTCGTATGGGTTATCATCAGATTCGCATTTGTGAAGAAGATATTCCCAAGACAGCATTCAGAACGAGTTTTGGTTCCTATGAATATACTGTCGTGTCTTTCGGCCTTGTCAATGCTCCTCCAGTGTTCTCGCGGATGATGAATTTCATCTTCAACCCCTATACCAATGAATTCGTTCTGGTGTATCTCGACGATATCTTGGTTTTCTCCAAGAACAAGCAGGATCATGCCAAACATTTGCGATTGGTGCTCGACAAGCTCAGAGAGTATCAATTCTATGCGAAGTTCTCCAAATGTGAGTTTTGGCTCGATGAAGTTCTTTTCCTTGGTCACATCATCTCTGCCAAAGGCATCGCTGTTAACCCCGAGAAGGTGTCCGCAGTTCTGGATTGGGAACCTCCTCAAAATGTCAAGCAGCTCCGCAGTTTTCTGGGTCTTGCAAGTTATTGCCGAAGATTCGTTGAGAATTTTTCCAAGATTGCAAAGCCTCTTTCCAACCTCCTACAGAAGCATGTGAAGTATGTCTGGTCTCCTGAGTGTGACGTTGCTTTCAACACTCTCAAACAGAAACTAGTCACAGCTCCTGTCTTGACTCCTCCTGATGAATCCAAGCCGTATGAAGTTTTCTGTGATGCTTCTCTCCAAGGTCTCGGTGCTGTGTTAATGCAAGAGAAGAAAGTTGTGGCCTATACCTCTCGACAGTTGAAGCCCAACGAGAAGAACTACCCCACTCACGATCTTGAGTTGGCGGCAGTTGTCCATGCATTGGTTACATGGAGACATATCTTGTTGGGAAGACAAGTGGACATTTTCACTGATCACAAGAGTCTCAAGTATATCTTCACTCAGCCCAATCTCAACCTCAGGCAGACTCGATGGGTCGAAATGATTCAAGAGTACAATCCGAGTATCGAATATACTCCAGGCAAAGCAAATGTCATTGCAGATGCTTTAAGCAGGAAAGCTTATTGCAACAGCTTAATTCTCAAGCCGTTCCAACCGGAGCTTTGTGAAGCTTTCCGCAAGCTGAATCTCCAAGTTGTTCCTCAAGGCGTTCTTGCCAACCTCATTGTATCTCCTACTTTGGAAGATCAAATTCGTGAGGCACAACTCCTTGATGCCATGGTAAAGAAGGTGAAACGTGGTATCGACAAGGGTCTTTCCAAATACAAGTGCTATCGCATTGACGACAGAGACACTTTGTTCTTCGAGGACCGGATTGTGGTTCCGAAAGGTGATCTAAGGAAAGTCATAATGATCGAGGCGCACAATTCTCTCCATTCCATTCATCCTGGAAGTACGAAGATGTATCATGACCTCAAGCAGTCGTATTGGTGGACTCGAATGAAGCGAGAAATTGCTCAATTCGTGAATGAATGTGATGTCTGCCGAAGAGTGAAAGCAGAACACCAACGACCAGCTGGTCTCCTCCAACCTCTTGCTATTCCGGAATGGAAGTTTGATCATATTGAAATGGACTTCGTGACTGGATTTCCCAAGTCCAAGCACGGAAATGACGCTATCTTCGTTGTCATTGACAAGCTCTCTAAAGTGGCTCATTTCCTTCCTATCAAAGAATCCATCACAGCAGCTCAGCTGGCAGAGCTCTACACCTCCAGAATTGTCTCCTTGCACGGCATTCCACAATTGATTTCTTCTGATCGTGGAAGCATCTTCACCTCTAAGTTCTGGGACTCCTTCCAGAAGGCCATGGGCACTAACATTCGCTTCAGCACAGCTTTCCATCCGCAAACTAGTGGCCAAGTCGAGCGAGTCAATCAAATTCTTGAAGATATGCTCAGGGCTTGTGTCATTTCCTTTGGCATGAAATGGGAAGATTGTCTTCCATATGCTGAATTCTCCTACAACAACAGCTTCCAAGCGAGTTCGGGCAAAGCCCCATTCGAGATTCTATATGGCAGAAAGTTCCGTACTCCTCTCAATTGGTCAGAGACTGGTGAACGCCAACTTCTTGGCAATGACTTAATCACTGAAGCTGAAGAAATGTGTAAAGTCATCCGTGATAATCTCAAAGCCGCGCAATCGCGCCAGAAGAGTTACTATGATAGTAAGCATCGTGATTTGGCTTTCGAGATCGGAGACCATGTCTACCTCCGTGTCTCTCCAATGAAAGGCACTCGTCGCTTCGGTATCAAAGGGAAGCTTGCCCCTAGATACGTGGGTCCTTTCAAGATCATTGGCAAAAGAGGCGACCTCGCCTATAAACTTGAGCTTCCTTCCAACTTCGCGAACGTGCACGATGTGTTCCACGTGTCACAGCTCCGCAAGTGCTTCAAGACGCCTGAGCGCACTATCGACTTCGAAGAGATTGACCTCCAAGAAGATTTGTCTTATCTTGAGCACCCCGTTGCTATTCTGGAAGAAACTGAGCGCAAGACTCGCAACAAGTCTATCAAATTCCTGAAAGTGAAGTGGTCGCACCATTCCGACCGGGAAGCCACCTGGGAACGTGAGGACCATCTCCGTTCCGAATATCCGGAGTTCTTTCAGTCCTAGATCTCGGGACGAGATCCTCTCGTAGTGGTGGAGTGTTGTAACACCCCGCATGTAACTTGCCATATTTGTAACTCCGACTCTTGCCATTTCCGGCTATGTGATAGGTTTTTTCCCTCCGTTGTTGGGTTTTGTCTTTCGTTTTGTATTTTTTCATGTCATGCATTTTCATATCATATCATCATGTGCATTGCATTCGCATACGTGTTCGTCTCATGCATCCGAGCATTTTCCCCGTTGTCCGTTTTCCAATCCGGCGCTCCTATCTTCCCCGATGCACCCTTCTAGTTTTCTTTCGTGTGCGTGTGTCAAACTTTCTCGGAATGGACCGAGGCTTGTCAAGTGGTCTTAATATACCACCCGGAGACTACCGGTCAAGTTTCGTTCCATTCGGAGGTCGTTTGGTACTCCAACGGTTAACCGGGCCTCCGCAATGTCCATTTGAGTGTCCAGCAAAAACCCCCTCCAAAACCAGCCCAAAGCCCACCAAACTCTCTTCCATGCTCTAGGTCGTTCGATCACGATCGTGTGGGCGAAAACCGCACCTCATTTGGAGTCTCCTAGCTCCCTCTACCTATAAATGAGTGGGCATCCCGAAAACGAAATCTCAGACGAAACCCTAACCCTCTCCCTCCGCGCCGCGCCGGACGCGTCCGCCCGCGCCGGACACGTCCGCCGCGCCGCCCGGCCAACCCGCGAGCGCCACGTGGCCGCCTCCGGCCTCGCCCCGCCGCCGGCCCGCGGGGCCCGACTCCGGCCCCCGCGGCCCACGCCCGCCGCCGGCCATCGCCATCGCCACCGGTCGCCGCCGCCACGAGCTTCCCCGCCGGTCCCGCGCGCTCGCCGCCCGCCGCCGGCCGCCTTCCCCGCCGGAGCAGCCCCGCCGGCCTCGTCCTCCCCCACCGGCGCCGCCGCTCCCTCTGCCTTCCTTCCTCCTCCCGCCGGCGACGAGCTCGGGATCGAGCAAGCCTCCTCGATCCGATCTGGTATAGCACTGTTCCCGTTGACTTTCCCCGAGCTCCGTTTTTTTCCTAAGTCTGTGAATTCCATCAGCAAGTGCTTGTGTTCCCGATGCGATAAATTTGTGCATGTAGCTCCGATTCGCGCGTATAATATATCAAATTGTTCGTCTCGTGATGCTCTTCATTTTGTTCAATTGCATCATTTTCATTAGAGGTCATCTTGATGCCCAAATCTTCATTGGAAGAGGGCTAGTTGCTGTTAATCTCTGGTTCTTAACAGAACTTGGAGATTTGTCATTTTTGTATCATTTATTCTGTGCACGTTTTGAGCATGAGCTCTACATGTGTTTTGAAGTATGCCATGCCATCTTTCCAGTGGTATAGTCCATTTATTTTTGTGATCTATGTGGTGACTAGCACAAGCATGCAAAGTAGGTCCCGTAATATTTCTGATTTCAGGGACTTAGTGATTTCTCCAAGTCCTAGTCTGCTGTAATTTTGTTGCCATGAAAACATGATGCTACAGAGAGATCCATGCATATTTTGGAGATGTTAAGTAGGGATGTTTTGTAGCTATAGTTGTAATTGATCCATTCCTGCAATTGTTTGCAATTTTAGAGTACCATAGCATGACTCAATCTTGCTCTACTTTTGCTATAAAATATTTCTGACAGATTCTTAACATGACATGCATTTTTGCCAAGCTTATTGTAGTTGATCCATACATGCTATGCAATTGTTCTTGCCATGGATAGCTTCATAAACATGCCATCTTGCTGTAGGTATGCTTGGGTTGTCATGCATTGCTCTGTAGTGAGTGCATCAAGCTCACAAAGAGTCCTACATATTAATATTTCTGCCATGCTCTGTTTTCTGCTAAGTCTGAAACCTGATAACGAAACTTGCTATGTTTACATGCTTGCCATCATATCTTCTGGCCCTTTTTGGCTTATCGTCAGTAAGGGACTTTTGTAATGTGCATTTAGTAGAACACTACCATGCCTTGTTTTGCTATGTTAAGTTCTTGTAGCATGTTGATTTCGTGCTCTGAACATTGCTACCTGATGCTGTTTTCTGCCATGTCCAGTTTTCCACTAAGTCTGTGAACCTGTAATCTTTTACACTTTTGCCATGCTTGTTTGAGCTTGATATGTTATGAACTAGCAGTAGCTCAGTGTTCATCTTTTGTCAAGCATCTCCTGTAGATTACTGCCATGTGCTTTGTTGCTATGTTGGGGTGCTGTAGCATTGTTACTTGTTGTATTTTAAGTGCTATCTTGCTGTTAATCGCAGATTAGTGTCATTCTTGTTTTGCTCGCCATTTGCAAACCGTGCATCCGATTACGGTGATCTTTATATCGATTTCGACCGAAATCATCTCATCTTTCCAGTGGCATGCTTGGTTTGCCAAGTTACTGCCATGTTCATCATTTTCCTTCCGGAGCACGCATACGCATCGCATACCATATCTTGCATATCATACATGTCTTGCATCATGTTGCTTGTGCATTTCTCGTTGTTGATTGTGGTTCCGTTTGTTTGTGTTCTTGTCTTGGGTAGAGCCGGGAGACGAGTTCGTGAACGAGGAACCTGTCGAGTACGCTTACGAGGATCAAGCTTTCGACAACTCTGAGAATCTTGCAGGCAAGATGACCACCCCTCGAAATCACTTCTATCTTTGCTATGCTAGTTGTTCGCTCTATTGCCATGCTCGCTACCTATCACTTGCTATATCATGTCTCCTATTTCAGCCATGTCAGCCCCTAACCATCTTTTCCTAGCAAACCGTTGTTTGGCTATGTTACCGCTTTTGCTCAGCCCCTCTTATAGCGTTGCTAGTTGCAGGTGAAGTTGAAGTTTGTTCTATGTCGGAACATGGATATGTTGGGATATCACAATATCTATTATTTAATTAATGCATCTATATATTTGGTAAAGGGTGGAAGGCTCGGCCTTATGCCTGGTGTTTTGTTCCACTCTTGCCGCCCTAGTTACTGTTATACCGGGATTATGTTCCTTGAGTTTGCGTTCCTTACACGGTCGGGTGATTTATGGGACCCCCTTGACAGTTCGCCTTGAATAAAACTCCTCCAGCAAGGCCAAACCTTGGTTTTACCATTTGCGACCTATACCTTTTTCCCCCGGGTTTTCTAGAGCCCGAGGGTCATCTTTATTTTAAACCCCCGGGCCAGTGCTCCTCTGAGTATTGGTCCAAACTGTCAGTCGCCGGTGGCCACCAGGGGCAACTCTGGTCTGGCCTATCGGAAGCTTGGACAATCCGGTGTGCCCTGAGTACGAGATATGTGCAGCTCCTATCGGGATTTGTCGGCACATTCGGGAGGCTTTGCTGGTCTTGTTTTACCATTGTCGAGATGTCTTGTAAACCGGGATTCCGAGACTGATCGGGTCTTTCCGGGAGAAGGTTTATCCTTCGTTGACCGTGAGAGCTTATGATGGGCTAAGTTGGGACACCCCTGCAGGGTATTAACTTTCGAAAGCCGTGCCCGCGGTTATGTGGCAGATGGGAATTTGTTAATGTCCGGTTGTAGATAACTTGTCACTTGACCCAATTTAAAATACACCAAGTGCGTGTGTAGCCGTGATGGTCTCTTCTCGGCGGAGTCCCGGGAAGTGAACACGGTCTGTGTTATGTATGACGTAAGTAGGTGTTCAGGACCTCTTCTTGGTCATTGCTAGATGACGTCCGCTCCATTGCTTCTCTTCTCGCTCTCATTTGCGCAAGTTAGCCACCATATATGCTTTTGTCGCTGCAGCTCCACCTCTTTGCACCACCTTTTCCTACAAGCTTAAATAGTCTTGATCTCGCGGGTGTGAGATTACTGAGTCCCCGTGACTCACAGATACTTCCAACACCAGTTGCAGGTGCCGACGATGCCAGTGCAGACGATGGCGTCGATCTCAAGTGGGAGTTCGACGAGGAACGTGGTCGTTATTATGTGTCTTTTCCTGATGATCAGTAGTGGAGCCCAGTTGGGACGATCGGGGATCTAGCATTTGGGGTTGTCTTATTTTCATCTGGATTTTGACCGTACTCGGTCTATATGATTGTATTTTGGATGATGTATGAATGATATTTATGTATTGTGTGAAGTGGCGATTGTAAGCCAACTCTTTATCCCATTCTTGTTCATTACATGGGATTGTGTGAAGATGACCCTTCTTGCGACAAAACCACTATGCGGTTATGCCTCTAAGTCGCGCCTCGACACGTGGGAGATATAGCCGCATCGTGGGCGTTACAAGTTGGTAATCAGAGCCATCCCCGACTTAGGAGCCCCCTGCTTGATCGAATCGCTGGCGTTGTTGAGTCTAGATTAAAAAATGTTTTGAGTCTTAGGATTATATATATCGGAGAGTAGGATTCTTTTACTCCTCGGTCCCTTCGTCGCTCTGGTGAGGTCTCCTGACGTAGAAGTTTTGACTACTCTCTCCTCAAATTTCACTAAAAAAAAAATTTTAGGATCACGCGGGTATCTTGGAATCGTTCCGATCGATTTGTGACGAGAACATTGTTCTTGGTGCCTCCTGTCATTTAGGGGTTGTGGCAGTGTCCCGGGGAGTTGAGCTCCGAGGTGTTGTCGTCACAATTTATGTATTGTGTGAAGTGGCGATTGTAAGCCAACTCTTTTATCCCATTCTTGTTCATTACATGGGATTGTGTGAAGATGACCCTTCTTGCGACAAAACCACTATGCGGTTATGCCTCTAAGTCGTGCCTCGACACGTGGGAGATATAGCCGCATCGTGGGCGTTACAAGCCTCGCCAGCAAAACACTAGGGGATAGAAAAAATTCATACCAGAAGTAAAAACAGTGAACATGATTCACGTAACGAAGAGGAGGAGCAAACGCGCACTCCGAGAAGTATGCGCCGTGGAGCCCGTCACCCCCAAGTTCAACCATTGGTCAGCTGGCCCGATCACTTTTGATTGCAGGGACCGCCCGACTAATATCCGGCATGGAAGTTCGGCTGCCTTGGTGCTAGACCCAATAATCGACGGATACCATCTCACCCGAGTCCTTATGGACGGTGGCAGTAGTCTTAATCTGATATATCAGAACACAATCCGCAAAATGGGGATAGACCCGACAAGAATTAGCCAAAGCAATACTACCTTTAAAGGAGTAATACCAGGCCCAGAGGCCCGCTGCACGGGCTCTCTAGTACTAGAGGTTGTATTCGGTTCTCCCAACAACTTCCGAAGTGAAAAATTAACCTTCGACATCGCTCCATTACGAAGCGGCTATCAAGCACTACTCGGAAGAACGGCCTTCGCTCGTTTTAACGCAGTACCGCATTACGCTTATCTTAAGCTTAAGATGCCCGGTCCACGTGGCATCATCATAGTTAGCGGAAACACAGAGTGTTCCTTACGTGTGGAAGAATGTGTGGCGGCTTTAGCAGCCGAACACTGAACGGCCTCTCCAACCAGAATAAATGATCGGTCGTCAAGACCGCGGACACGGCTAGACGAGTCCGACGCGCCACTGGCTGTAACAGCTCAGATAAACCTGAGATTGGGTCGATGGATATACCCCCCATAGGTGGTGCTAGGGGCTTCCCGAATGTGAAAAGAACTACAGTTCGGCTTGACCCTGTTTAGATTGAATTTTAATGGTTTATTAAGAATAATCAATATTTTGCACGAAGACTTTCACCTGAGTTTTTTTCTTTTACGGATGACAATCGTGCTACACCCTTCCAGGATACGGCACAACAGAGACACCGGCGCAGACGTGCAGCAGGGCCCCGCTCAAAGGTTTCTTTTTAGATTAAGACCCTGTGTAAACCTTTCTTACTGTCTCTTGTTGCTTCACACCCCCCAGATACTCAACACAACCGAGAGGGATGCTGGCGTTATTGGCATTTCGCCACGTCAGACTAATGCACATACCTGGAAATTCAGGGTACATTATCAATGGCGTTACTCCGCCCAGTATATTTGGTAAAGTCCGAATACCTTAGGGAGTGTTCGGCGTCGCGAGTTTGGCCTTATATGCATCAGCTCCGAATCATGTCTTTGGTCAATAGTTGGGTTTGCCCGGCTCCCGTGTTTTGCTACCTTACGTTCCACTCTATCGGCTAAGGTGGCACCGGGAGAACTACTGCGATTGTGCCCTGGTTCATCCGGATGAGCACCTCAGTAGAGAAAGCCGAAAACTGACTGTCATGATAAAGCGCGAGACTGGTCAACCACTCGATGACTCAGCGGAATCTTCACGATTCCTCTGCATTAACGAAGGGCCGGTTTCCCGATCATGTATGTACGCGCCCCATAATCGGATGAGCGCGGAAGTACCAGGGGCTATATAGTAGCCCCACCGTCAAACTCCTATGGCTAAGTGAAAGTGTTAAAGCAATATAGTCCGATTGCCTTGTTCGCCACGCTATCACCTCCTTAACGGACCAAGACGTTGGATCAAGTGTGAACACGCGCTTTTCCGAACACCCCCGCATTATATGCGTGGGGGCTGAAGCCGATGACTGCAAACTTTCAGGTTATATACATACATAAACGGCCGCATAGGAGGCATCATAATACTTTCAGGCAAAAGTATAAACACGGCCTTTATAATCCAAATAGCATTGTTTTTACAATGGGGATACATGTCACTTGAACATGCTACTCTTCGAGCACTCAGCCTCTATTAAACAAGCACCTTCTAGGACTTCTTCAAAATAGTGCTTGGCCGGAACCTGGCCTACAGCCGGATTCTGGGTTGCAATAGCGGTGGCCTCCATCTCTGCCCAGTATGTCTTGACACGGTCAAGAGCCATCCGCGCACCCCCTATGCACGCCGACCTCCTTACAGCATTCATATGCAGCACAGCACCAAGAAATCGTTGCACTAAACCAAAATAACTATTCGGCCTTGGTCCTTCCGGCCAAAGATGATCCACAACGGACCTCATGGCAAGCCCGGACAACCTATGGAGCTCAGCCCACTCAGCCATTTGCTCATTTAAAAGCAGCGGACGCGTTGGAGCACTGAACTGCGACCAGAACAACTTTTCCACTTCGTGATCTTTTTGATCTTTGAAAAACTCAGTCGCATCAGCAGCACTCGTCCCCAAGTCAAAGTACGCGTGTGCAGAACACCATAATTGATCAAGAAGGGCATACTTCGGATCTCCGAACTTCGTCCGCAACAAAAAGGGCTTCCCAGCCGTGATATCTCCGGCTTGACGAAGCTCCTCCTTCGCCACTCTGATTTTAGAGCGGGTTTCCTTGGCTGCTACCATGGCTTTCTCCAGGTCCGCCGTTTTCGCTTGGCTTTCCTTTTCAAGAAGCTCATACCGATCGGCGGCATCCTTCAGCTCAATCGCCATCTTGGGTATTTTATCTTTGTTCTGGCGATGAGCAGCCTGCTCTGCTTTTACCTCTTTGACCGCCTTTAAGGCGGCCGCATCACTTCTCCTGGCTTGTTCCTTGGCTCGGGCAAGCTCCGCCCGAAGGGTCTCCACGGCGACAGCTCCATCTGTAGTCACAGAATATTATAGATACTAGCATCATGCTCCTCTTAATATCTGGTTAACCACCGGAGATTACATACCCTGTGCCTCGTCAAGCTGCTTGTTCACAAGCACGATGTCGGCATCTGCCGCATCAAGTTGCCGCTTCAGTTCGGCAAACTCACCAGTCCGGCCAGCCACCGAACCATCAGCCGCCTGCGCATGAAAGCAGCGTGATTATCACCTGGGACTATGATTCTCTGTTTGCCGCCATTGGACAGCAACCAGAGCCTCAGGGTCTACTATCTATATAGGGCACACCTAGCGTGTCCGATACCGTCAAAATATATATATATATATATATATATATATATTACTTTGCGTACCTCAAAGCCTCTTAGCAGGCTCATAAAAGCTTCATGCAACCCACTTTTGGCGGATGAAATCCTCTCAACCACCGTACCCATTAAAGTACGGTGCGCCTCTGAGACAGCCACTTGCTCCAGAAGACTCATCAGTACGTCCGGTCGTGCACCGGACAGTCCCGCACTCTTTCTGTTGCTCTCCTTAGGAGCCAAATACTCCGGACTTCGGGTGGCCGAAGGGTTACCTTCTGGCCATGGCGGATCAGGAGAAATCCTCCGTGACGACACCTCGGGGTCGTCCGCCTCATGAGGCGGAGAAACAGGGGGAGGCGTTACGCTCTCCATCATCTTCGGAAGAAGATCCCCCGAAGAAGAACTCTGTTGAGAAGGGCTACGATCCGAACTACAAGACATACGTCTCGGTTATTGTCCTCAGAAATGAAGCAGGATATATTTACCAAAAGTACTTTTGTTTACTTACAGCTCGGTGGAGGGCTGATCCCCTTGCGGGCACTGTGCGGTAAGGATGCCCTCCGGGGCAGGGCCCCCTGGCGAAGGTTTCTTCCCTCATTTGGAAACCCTCGTTTCCAAGTCTTCAGAGGCGGTCCTCTTCCTTCCTTGGGGAGAGGGAATTTTAGATTCTTCTCCCCGGTTATCCTCCTTCAAGGAGACACTAATTCCCCCGGTTTGGATGAGTAATGAGTGAGGCCCGCTTTCGGCTTCTTTATTCCTCCCTTTATCTTCCCCTGATGGCGCTTGATAAGGCGCGAGCTCAAGCATTCTGGCTAGTACAGGATCCGTTGAGCCTTCGGGAAGGGGGGCCAAACACCTGATCATCTTCGCCTTTTTTATCCAGTCCTGGTCAAAGAGCGACTTTTCAGAATGATGTTGTGATAAATAAAGAGACAGCATGTTCGGCCACAAAATTACTTACTTGGGTGTCTGGACGATTGCAGTTTAGACCCGCATCCTCGGTGGTGTCCGGACACTTTATTCGTGATCCGAAAAACAATCCATACATCTCTTCGAGCGTCACGCCGAAGAATTGCTAAATAGTTCGTGGTCCTTCCGGGTTGAACTCCCACATACGAAGAGGTCGACGCTGGCATTGCAGGACCCGACGAACTAGCATGACTTGCATTACCTTGACAAGGCTGGCATCTCTCTTGAGGAGATCTCGGATGCGACTCTGTAATGTCGGCATGTCATTAACCGGCCCCCAGTCCAGCCCCTTGTTGACCCATGACGCCAGTTGTGGCTGGGGGGCCGAACGGAAGACAGGGGCAGCAACCCACTTAGTACTTCGGGGAGCCGTGATGTAAAACCACTCCCGCTGCCATAAGTTGGACATCTCTGGGAAGGATCCCTTTGGCCATGGAGCATCGGCGCCTTTGCTTATTATGGCACCTCCGCATTCTGCGTGTCGCCCATCGATCATCTTCGGCTTCACATTGAAGGTCTTGAACCGTAAGCCAAAGTGTGGGGTGATGCGGAGGAAGGCCTCACACACGACGATGAACGACGAGACGTGAAGGATGGAATCCTGAGCTAGATCATGGAAATCGAGCCCGTAATAGAACATAATCCCTCTAACAAAGGGATCAAGACCAAAGCCTAGCCCTCGGAGGAAGTGGGAGACAAACACGACACTCTCGTTGGGTTCGGGAGTGGGGATGACCTGCCCTCGAGCAAGCAGCCTGTGCGAGACTTCGGCGGTCAGATACCTGCACTACAAAAAAAATACTCTTCTGTGATGATACGTGTTTGTCACAGTAGGTCGCGTTTTTTGTCATGCATGTACATCCATGACGATTTTATGACAGAATCAAGATAGTCATGCCTGTGCTATCGTAGAAGTGTTCCATGACATTACCAAAATTATCATCACGGAAGTGTCCACTTCCATGACGATAAATCGCGCGTCACAGAAGTGCTTTCGTCAAGGGTGACCGACACGTGGCATCCACCGTAACGGAATGTCGTTAAGCTATCGGGTCGGGTTTTGGATCCGATAACCCGTTAACAGCCCCGACCAATGGGAAATTTCCACGTGTAAAATTCTTATTGGCCGGACGAAACACGTGCCAGCTCGTCAGTGGGTCAGATAGGCGCCTATGATATGTCGACACGTGCCACGGCCCACCACTGGCCCATTTAGCTTACAAAGCCGGCCCGTTTGACTTGGTCGAAAGTTAACAGGCTGGCCCATGAAAAGCCTGTTAACGGTCTCTTCGCAAATAGCCCATTTTACGGCCCGTTAACTCACGGCCCGTTAGGCCCTAAAGGAAATCGGCCCAACAACGTCATGTGGGCCATCGAATATAACACCAGCCCATTTCACTTTCGGCCCATGTATGGCCCACGACGTCTTTCGGCCCATATGAGGCCTTCGTATCTTTCGGCCCTTTACAGGCCCACGGTGACTCTAGCCCATAATCAACAGTAATTTTCTTTATACCTGTTAACGGCCTGTGATTTCCACGGGCCGTTTCCAGCCCGTGTTAGCTTTCGGCCTATTGACGGCCCATACGTTCTTGGGCTCCTTTTCGGCCCTCGATTACTTCCGGCCCGTTACTGGCATGTTCCCCTAATGGGCCAAATTTGGCCCATGGCAAGAGTCGGCCCGTTACTGGCATGTTCCCCTAATGGGCCAAATTCGGCCCATGGCAAGAGTCGGCCCATTACTGGCCTGTTACCCTAATGGGCCAAATTCGTCCCATGGCAAGAGTCGGCCCGTTTCTGGCCTGTTAACCCGTTGCGCCGTTTCCAGCCCGTCTTATATTCTGGCCCATTAACGACCCATTATGCCTATGACAGAATTAAGCCTTTGCTGTCCTATGGCCTGTTACCGTGCTGGGCCGATACCAATTACGCCCGATTACGGCCCATGTAGACCCATTTATCCGACAGCCCGAGGCCCACCGATTACAGGCCCATTTATCGACGGCCCGTAGGAGACCCATGGATCCTACGGCCCGTATATGGCCCATGGTAGTTGCGGCCACTAGAAAACCAGGGAAAAAGAAGACTAGGAAATAAATAAGGCCAAACTAACGCTAGGCTATTAAGGCGATTGCACAAATTACATCCACTCGGCATCAAAGATCGCCACCAGTGCAAATATAGGGAACACCCTACACTATACAAAAATGGCTTGCTGTTTTCTTTAGCCGGTGGCTGCACGTTAAGAATAAATTTTGTATCGCACCAAAATAAATTACAACTATATAACAAAAGGAAGGTTGGCATAAAACTTAATAGTCTAGCAGATAAATGCACCACCAGAAGTTCAGAAGCTCAGTTCATTTGACTTGACTGTTACGTTTTCAAGTTGTATTGTTCGATGGAGCACCATAACCCTCGCCTTCATTTCCCCTAGGCTCCTGAACAACATAGCAAATGTCTGATAGTCTGGTTTCAAAACCATGCATATCTTGACGACATTGAGCAATGTTTCTCCTTGTTTCACAAAGGGTCTCTGTTAGGGAATGGACTTGTGTCTGGAGCGCAGATACAACATTGCTTTGAGCTTGCATATCTTGATCATGAGGCAATTTGGACGATATTGCCTTAACAACCAACCCAGTATTACGCAGGAACGTGCTTTTGGCACTGTTAGTGGACAGGTACTGACCCACTGCAGCAAGAGCTGACATTGCGGTTATAGTTGCCTCGCCACCTTCAGAAGGTGGCGGTTCCACCATTTTTTCCATAGCTCGCTGAAAAGTTGAGGTTTTACATTAGTAGTACTGGAACAGAAGATATTAAGGAGGCAGCAAAACCAAACAAAATAGCTTTGGTCTATATACAGAACTTATTCTGGTGAACCCATGTAAAATATTAGTTGTATTTTATTGCAAAGTACATAATAAAACCAGGTTCCAAACATATGACCATGTACCATCGCTAATGTATTGTCTATTTCTTCACAGTGTATTGAGGGCTAAGGATAAAGAGACGAAGTTTATAATACGGTAAGCATAGTATGACATCATTCATATCACAAAACAACTGAGAACAGACAAACAGGCAATTGTAACATTGTGTGGGCAAGTCCAGCACGGAACTAGATTACGGGTCAAGATCAAAGGAACATCACTCCTCTCTTTTAAACCTTGTAAGGTGCAATGATACGCTAAGATAGTTGTGTATAAAATTGAAAAGAGTAATAGACATTGGCTGCAAACCATGCAGTTCAAGGCACAAGTCAGAGTAAGTAGTAGTTAAAAGGCATGAGGATTAAGGACTTACAACAGCGGCTTTGACTGGTGTAGTCATGCCCTTCTTCTTGCTGGTGTGACAGTCCTTGAAGATTTCCACAGCATTTGGTTCAGGTACTTTTTGGTCCTTGCGGGCTTTCCTCTGCATTTCGATCAAGTCAATATAGATCTGATAATATGGTACAGCGAAAAGAGTGAAACAGCAGCTAATTACAAGAGCCTCGTAGTGTGCAATATAGCTATGAGATCCTGTCGTCTGTTGGAATTTCACTTTTGTACGGTTGGCCTTGTTCTTTGAACAGTTCACCTACAAGAAGATAGATTTGTGTGGCACATGCGTAAATAGGACTTCAACATGTGATCTGATCACATATATATAATGTACCTGAAACTTCGGATCAGACCAGTGTTTAACAAGGCCCCTCCAGTCTTCATCCGATATATTTTCCACTGGAGATGTTTGGGAAAGTTCACTGTTAGCCTTGCCTTCAAAGTGAGTTTTCCTCAAGTTATACTGGTACTGTCGCAGAGCAGACTTGAAAACATGGGTGCAAGCTTGTCTGGTTGCATCATCTTGGCTATCCAACTTGAACCTCATCTGTTGAAAATTATGGGAGTCTCATTATCAGCAACCTAGAAAGTATGGGACAGAGCAAGACGATATTACTAGTTTCCATACATAACCATACTTACAGATAAATGGTCAAGGAAGGTGTTGAACTGGGTTTCGTCTTTGTCATTCCTGTACTGAATCCATGTTGGGAGGATACGTACATGACACCTAACGGCAACCGCTGCTGCTGATACTAACTTGGCTGACTCTGTAGCATCACGTGGCCTTTTTAAACCTGCCTCAAAACGGATCTCCATTCTTCCTCCTCTAGATTTAGTTAACCTATCGAGCATTATCCCTGATGTTTGTTTCCTCTTGCGCCTAGGTGCTAGTCCAACAACGAACATAGGAAGTGTTAGTGTACATCAAACTGTGAGACTACATATAAAGAAGCATGCAACTGTAACTTGACTCCAGCAACTACCTTCTTGCTGTTGAAGCTCATAAGGTTCATCTGATATTGCCAACTCGTCTTGTGTCAAGAGTGCTTGGGAAGTAGTGTCAGGTGGCAAGGGAGCTTGGGAACGTGCTGCTAGCTCAGTTGACGCATGAGTAAGTCGTGCAGCTGGTAGTACTGTGGTAGGTGTTGCAAGAACTAGGGCTATCTCTGCTTGTTTGGTGGTAGCTATTTGTTTCTGTTTGGCTTTTTTTCAACTCGTGTAGCATGGGATGCCGTGTTTGTAGAATTTTCCGTTGGACTTTGACCTTCTATTGCACCATCAGTACCAGCAGAATCTGCAGGATTCATCCGCTTCTCATTCCCTGCCATTCTGTGTTTCTTCCTCTTTCTCTGTGCCATGTTAAGTCAAGCCGACAAGAAAAACAAATAACAATTTAGTTCTTCAGAACAAATTGATGTGTGATGCAGACAAACTGAACTTTGATGTTAGACAACCACATGATAGGAGGGTGTAATATGTATGAAAAACAGGACGGAAGAGATAACCAGAACTATGATGTGTAAACTAAGACGAAGACATTTCACCAAATTAGAAGCAATGCAATGGAAGGTAGACACCATATGAAAGATGCTACAAATATCGCTCTGCCAAGTTAACAGTGTCTCATCATAAATGGCGTTTAAACAAATGTGAAGCGGTACAAGAAATAAATCATATGCAAGATGCAAACAACATCACACTACCATGTTAGAGGTCTCTTGTCATTAGTGCCATTGCATATTCACAGCATTGCATATTCATAGCTTATGATGTGTAAACTAAGGAGAAGGCATTTCAACAAATTAGAAGCAATGAAAGCTAGACACCATATGAAAGATGCAACGAATATCCCTCTACCAAGTTAAAACTGTCTTGTCATAAGTGCCAATTGAACAAATTAGTAGTACAAGCTAGAAAAGAATGTGAGATGTAACCTATATCACACTCCGAAGTCAAACGTGTCTTATGATAAGTGATTGTTGCAGGTTACACAACAGTAGTAATTTGATGTAAGAACATGGTGTGATAGACAGATATTGTATGTTCTAGAAACAGGAACACGTGTCTTATTCAAGTATAATGTGTAAAGTAAGCAGATGGAATTCAACAAAATTAGAAGCAATACAAGCTAGACATCACACATAACATGCAACCACATATAACAGTGCCAAGTTAGAGGGAGCACCGGTGATGCTGCACTAGGGGAGACGTGCTCATCATAAACACAGCTTTGTTGAGTGTCTATGCATGTGTTGTCTTGGAAATCATCTTGGGGGTGTGGAGGAGTAGAAACTGTAGAGGCCCTCCGTTCGGAAGGAGCACCTTTATCCGCTGCCTTGCTAACTTCCTTCCGCTTTATTGATTTTGAATTTTCAAGTAAAACTGACAAGAAAAAGCAATAAAATTCTCTCTTCAGAACTCATTCATGCATGATACTGACAATCACTACTTTGATGTAAGGCAAACACATGATACCAGGATGGAATATGTACGAAAAACAGGACGGCATGGCATGTTCACAACTGTTTGTGTAAACTAAGCAGAAACCATTCCAGCAAATAAGAAGCAATGCAAGCTAGACACCACATGAAAGATGCAACCAATATGACTCTGCCAAGTTAAAAGCGTCCCATCATAAATGGAATTTCAACAAATTAGAAGCAGCGCATGCTATAAATCATATGAAAGATGCAACTAATATCACACTGCATATACTAAAGGTGTCTCGTCATGTTGATTGATGCGGGATACAAAAAACAATAGTTTTATGTAAGGACATGCTTAATAGACAGATGTATTATGTACTAAATACAAGAAGGCATGTCACATTAACAGGTATAATGTACAAGCTAAGCAGACTAGCACATGCAGTTTAACCAGATTGGAAGAATTACAATCTAGACACCATATGCAACATGCAACCACATATCATGCTGCCAAGTTAGAGCAAGCACCTGCGATGCTAGTGTAGGGGAAATGTTGTAATCAACTACAGAGCTACGTTCACTATCTTCATCTAGCATTTCTGTTTCTTGAGAATCATGTCGGGAGGCTGACGCTGCATTCTTTAAATGAGGAGTAGTCCCCTTGCCAGCCTGCCTCATCATAAGTGATTGATGACGGATACACAAGAACATTAGTTTGATGTAAGAACATGGTTAATACACAGATGTACTAGTATGTACCAAAAACGGAAAGGTATGTCATATTCAAAGGTATAATGTGTAAGCTAAGCAGATGCAATTTAACCAAATTGGAAGCAATACAAGCTAGACATCCGGCTGGAGTGGTGAGCATGATCATCTAGGACCTGAGAGCCTGGTGGGAGGCGGGCTGCTTCGCCACCATCGCAGCTCTTTAGTTGGCTTCCAGGTGATGCCTATCTTTGCTGGGCTTGTCACTGGCTCGGCCAGTGCCCTGACTAGCTATTTGTCTTCTGGTGCTCACGGGATGGTGGTTCATGTAAAAAAATATCTTTCCTTATCTTACCGACTTCGGCCTTTTGAATACAAGCTAGACACCATATGGAGCATGCAACCACATATGACACCGCGAAGTTAAAGCAAGCACCTGGGATGGTGATTCATTGCGAGCGAGGTCGTCAACTCCAGAGCTACGTTTACCGTCTCCATCTGCTGACACTGCACCCTTTATAGTGCTGTAACGTGTCTTGCCTACCCGCATACGAAGCTGGAGCGACTTCTCTCTTTTCTTTTTGGCTTCTCTCATGGCAGCAGAGTCTGAAATACCCTTGCATAAAAACACAATACTGAGAGTAAGGGTGAAGTGTGTGCAGAACTAGTGCAAAGTAAAAGTAGCAGATAGCAGGTGGCTGAAAAATAAATGACAGGAGACATATGATAGCTCTACAACATTGGATGGCAAACAAAATTAGATTCTACTCCGTATGATTTTGTAA
The DNA here is from genome assembly GCF_002575655.3 of Aegilops tauschii subsp. strangulata. Taxonomy (NCBI): domain Eukaryota; kingdom Viridiplantae; phylum Streptophyta; class Magnoliopsida; order Poales; family Poaceae; genus Aegilops; species Aegilops tauschii. The sequence continues at coordinate 399,317,424 of NC_053040.3, read as the reverse complement.
TATATGAGCACAGGAAATGCAGGTACTCCTCTAGCACACCACCACATGTGGTCATATCTAAGATAACAGTCGACTGAAAATAAATAGGTCAGTCAATTTTTTTAATGAACCGTCCGATCTATAAGGAACGGGCAGATGGCCTTCGTCTACCTCCCACCAGTCACTGTTGACGATCATTCTTGAACCGCCAGCGACCACCGGCCCAGACCCCTGCCTCCGCCGCCCCGCCCTCCCATCGACCTCACACCACCGCCGTGCTTGGCAGCGCCCCCAGGCCAACCCTTTAATCCCGGTCGACCTCCAGATCGGGCGCCAGTAGCTCTAGGCCGCACACGCCCCTAAGATAAACACCAAGGCGCTGCTTCCCTGGCGTAATAGGCGTACTAGCGCCTGTTACGCCAGGGAATGCTTCCGTTAATTGGGAATCAACTGGCCAGAAATTGAAATTCAGGGGGGCGACGGACCTCTAGCTAAGGTGAAATAGTATATGAGGAGAAACCTTATGCATCGCGAGTTACTAGGAACATCTAGTATCAAGAAGAAGCGGTCAACTAGTCTCTTCTGTGGGATGAATACCGTGCAAGCAGAGACGTAAGATTTGCACGAATAAGGGAAGAGGAGTACCTTTTTCGGTTGCCGGTGTGGTCACCTCCACATGTCGCGCGGATCTTCTTCTTTTTACCGGGGAAACCGATGTTCTGGAGGGTGCAGGCCTGGACGAACCCATGGCCAAATTGTTGACTGTGTTGCCGTGGCCGTATGTCGGCGGAGGGGAAGCAGATCCAAGGCGGCGAAGGACGGCATAGCAGGAACAGCTCCGGTGCGGTGGAGGGTGGCGAAGTTGGAGCGGCAATGGTGAGGCACAGGACAGCGTGGTTGAACTGGCTCGGGTACGGACGGCTCGGCCTCGGCTTCAACTACTAGCCATGGAGGGCGTTGCGGTTGAGGTTGCGGTGGACGACGACGTCGGGGTATCGGCTCCGGCGTGATGGAGGAGGGCGGCGGTTGATGGGTGGGATGGGGTGGCGGACGGAGGACGCCGGGGTTTCGCGGCTGGTGGAGAGGTAGTTTTGGCGCCCACGGAGTATGAATGGGGAATCGGACGGGTGGGGGGAACCATGTTTCGGTCTGGGATGCGCTTGTTTTTGGCTTTTTTGAACAGAAGATGGGACGCACTTGTTTGAAATTTGGGGAAAGTACAAACTTTGCCCCCCTCTTAAATTTCGGACCTACTGCGGGTCGGGGGTAGGATGGTAATCCCAGGTGTCCCAAATAGTGGGCGGGAGCGATTTCGGCCGCGCGCATGTGTGCTTAGGCGGCCATTGTGTATGAATGTTTTTCGGATGTGGTTGCGTGGTGTCTAGATGAAGCTACAAACCTACCCCGGTTTAGACCTTTGGACGTTGGGCCGGTAGGTTTCACGGGTCGGAGTTATTAGAAAAGTAATTTCCTTGTACTACCAAACATTGGTCTCACGCGGTTTCGGGCGAGTAGAGGCTCTTTTGGCGCTTCGTTCGAAATTTTGAAACACAAGCATTCACGTTTAGAGTACTCTTGAACTATGAGGATTGACCTAAATAGACAACGTTATATTTGACCTTGTATGTTTGAAAACCTCATTAAATTATCCGATTCTTTTTGAAATTTTGACACTTGAAAATCCTATAACTATGATTATTTTGGAATGGAGGAGCTAAATTTGAATCTATTTTGTACACGACTACATATGCTATTATGTACAAAATCAGAGCAAAGATTGGTGCCCCCATAATTTAGGTATGGTTTACAAATGCCATGATGTCAAATTCAAATAATTGAATGGACTTCATGTTGAATTCGATTTTTTTAAACCACCTTAAGTTGAATTCAAATGTATCCATTGTGTAACTTTCGTATGTATAATGTGCTTTACACACACAACATGAACTATACTCACGTTTATATTCGATTGCTAAAGCGATGCATTGTCTGGAGTTCAAAATACTAACTATGTGGATCAATTGTGTCGAATAATAACATAGACATGCTCAAATTCGATAGAATCTAGATGTCTGATGGATCAATGACCGCTCCTTACGCGAATTGCAAATATCATGATCCCATCCTAATATTTGGATACAATTTATATCTTTAATCAATGTGTAGAGCAGTCTTTTACGTGTAGTTTCACTCTCCATCGGTGGTCTCTCACACATGCTCACACACTCTCTCCCGAGGTGTCTTTCTCGCACACATGCTCTAGATATAACCCTCCCTCCCTCTCGTAACCATTTACAACTGTTTTCACTAACCTTTATCACAAGCACTCTTCCTCTCGCAAACATACACACGCACAATCCTCATCGACCCTTTCTATATACATGGACCTGCCTACGTGTCTCATGTACGCACATTATCTTTACGCCTGTCTCTCACGCATTGTCTCACACCTCTCTTCCTAATCGACGAGTACGATTCTAGCAGAGCATTCTGTAGGATGCCCCTTAAAGTTAGGTTGGATGAATAGTAATATCAGAGATAAAGGGGTTACCTTAGTCCGAGAACCTAGGGTTACAAATCCTAGCCGGCTTTGTCAGTGGACACAGAGTCCTTCACAATTCTGCTATCTTTGTCTTGTACGACTAGTCATCCATGGGTCTTCCTAAATGCGTCACGGGCCGACCAATGTGGCGGAGGACGGAACCGAACGAAGGGCCTCACCTCGACCCACTGGACCTCACGCGGTGACACACCCTCTGCCCCCACATCTCATTATCTTCTCACACCCACACATACCAACACAAACACCACACACAGAAAATTTCTCCTGGTGCCTCTATTCCCTCCCCCCTTGCATATACACACTCAAGGGAATGGAATCTCTTGTCGTGACGTCATATTCGTCCCTCTCTCTCTCTAGACCACTCTCATTTCTCGTGCTATCTCTCCCACCCCCCCCCCCCCCCCCCCGTCGGCCCCTCTATCCATGCCTCTCTCGAATATGTAATACACACACATACCTCTCTAGGCCCCGCCAAATGCATCAACTACGCATTCACACATGTTACATCACGTACCCCATTGATCTAAAAAGCCCTCTCTTCACGTTTATTTCGCATACAACATTCCTTTTGAATAAAGTGTGGCCAAAAAATTATTTTAGAGTTTCTACATATATACAACATTAAAAAGTTATATGGAGGAGTACGAACGCTAATTTGCATTGCATGGTGCCCACAATGATATTTATTCCGCATTGTGAATTTGTATATTTTTGTACTATATACAAAGTTAGTCATAATAAAGAGAAACGAAGAGCATCTCTCTCTCCATCGCATACCCCCCTGTACGCCCCTTTCACGTATGCACACAAAACTATCTCCAGGTCCTCTAAAAGTAAGCCCCCAGAAAATTCACGCATGTTTCATCTTTCTCTCGCGATATATGCAATTACGATCATTGTATTTGAAGCGAAAGCACGATACGTATATTGGACTTCAGAATCCACTCATTACGGTCACCATTTACGTTTAGTGGTTATTATACAGTCACGGGCTCACCGTACAACTCTGTATTTGCTCATGACATGACTAGTTGACCAGTTAAACACTCCATGTGGCACCTCTAGTGTTGCATCACATTATCTCACTACCATCGTGCCCACCTGTCGACTTGTATCTACTCTACATCTACACTCTTATAAAATACATAAAATACACTCTTATAAAAAATAGAGTTGGTGATGATGGTGTGCCTGCCATCCTGCAATATAGGCCATCCGATTTATATCTGACGGATAGGAAAGAAACTATGGCAATTTTGCAAAAAGGTACCCACACACCTCTCCACATTTGCAAATAAGGCCTTCCCTCGTTCATCCTTTTCTCTCACAAGATAAACAAGTCATACAAATGCATCTTGATGTTACGTGCAACGCACGGGCATCTTGCTAGTACGAATGAAAACAAATGACAAAAAAATATTTGGACGGTGGTTCGAAGTCATGACCGCGGGCACAGCGGACAAGGTGGCCTTGTATTGGTATGCTGAGCCGTCTGTTTTAACACACAGGAGCTGGTGTGGTGATTATACACACACGCACGCATGCACATGAACTGCATCCACACAACACACACAAACACATGCACCCACGCACGCACGCAACACTCACACGTACACACGCAGCCACGCACGCACGCAACACTCACACGCACGCACGCAACACTCACACGCACACACGCACGCATGCATGCACACACCAGTACACCACACGACCAACACACACTCTCACGCTCAAGTGCTCAACCTACACGTGCATGCGCACACATCAGGCCCTGACAGACACATACACAACCAGGTGATTCCCGCGCACGGGTTGGAGCCTTGTCGCGCCTGCGTAAATTTGTGTTTATCTGACCTTTTGCCTATGCAAACGGATAGGTGGGACCCACAAGGAACGTGGTCAATTTAACAAGTCCACATGGCGCCACGCAGACTATTTGGCCGGTCAACAGAGTGCAATCCGATGTTGAACTGTGAGCAAGTGACCGTATAATCACCGCAAAACGTATATAGTGACCGTAATCAGCTTATTCTGAAGTTCAGTGACCGTATTACGCTTTTCTCTCTGTAGGCCCTCCAAAACTACATCTCTACACGTTCTCGCATGTTACATCTAACAACTATGCAATACAGCACTACTACTACACTCTAACACAATAAATCATATGTGTTTTTAGTTTTACTAGATATCATATTGTTACTTATAATTATTCAGTTTGCATACATTAAAATTGCCTTTGAAATGTATGACCAGTATCATCTACCGTGCAGGAAAAATCCCGCCCTTTCCTGTTTAATCGGGTTTGTATCGATGGATCGTGCGAAACAGCAAAACTATAGTACTATACAGTACTACAAGTGACAGTTCACTGGGCTGTCATGTCGTCTACTCCTCCGTCGTAAGAGTGGAGCGCTCGCTTTCATAAATCTTCTAGTCCCTTTCGCCGACATGTGGGACACCAAGCTACCGGGTCCACGTGCCATACCGGAATACAGTGCAGAGCAGCCGGGGTGAAGCACCCCAGTCATGGCGCCGGCGTAGTAATGAGCAATGAGGCATCAAATCACAAAGTTGCACCTTTCCCGCAGTTAAGTTGGAGGGACGAAGCAACCATCACATCATTTCACTCGTTGCTGAATCCGCTTCTCCCTCATCTTCTTCAACTTAACCACGTGTTGCTTCTGCCGTTGTTCTGCCTCATGTGGGACGCGGATCGGCTTGGTAAAGCACTGACATGTGGGACCGCATGTTATCAAACCGCCAGGACAATGTCCTGCGAAAATAAGAAGCCTAATCCTAGACTTACAAAGGGCTACGTAGCTGCTACGTATACTTTCCATTAATCTATATATGCCCCCCTGATTTTCAGGTGGGGTGGGCCTAATCCTCTCCTTTAATCCAATCAAAAAGTCCCACATCACATCAGTTCGTAACTTTACATAAACCATTACGTGGATGTAGCATTTCTCAAATAAGAAACCTCCCCCGCCATCCGCGCGGCAAAATCACCTCCTTTTTACTAATCTTGATTCTATAATTTTTTAGATCAATATAATTGAGATTTGTATAGATAGAACACAGGAGCAAAACCAAGTGGTACGGTTAAGGGCATCCACAATGTGTAGCCAAATGTGAAAATAGCTTTTGGCATCGTGGGAACCATTGTGGACGGTGTTGCCAAAGCCAAAAAGATGGAACCGAAGCTCCCTGATTGATTGATTGAAGGAATAGAAAAATGCAACGTCTCTCCTCTTTCTCCCATGCTTGGACGCATGTAGTACAGTATAGAGCACAGAGTCTACTCCCCTGTCCCTTCTATCACAAATCACAAAGCAGTGAGGCGTCAAATCACAAAAGCACGGACGAAGCAACCATCATTTCACTCTTCGCTGACTCCGCTTATCCATCGTCTTCTTCGAGAAACCATCTCACCGCACTAGTACTCCTAGTAGTACTAGTAAAGGACTTCCTGGATGCAAATAAGGCGGTTGTCTCGGCTTGCAGGCAGCACTTGCGAACGACTTACCGTGGTCTCCCTCAATGGTGTTCTCCGTCGAACGCACTTCGCCAAACCACCAAAAAAAAGATATCATCGACGTCACCGCAATGGGGAAGGAAGTCAAATATAGTTACTACCTCCATTTTTTTGTACACAAGGCCAGTATATCAAAATTACAATTTGCAAAGGGCCACTAACACTAATCGAGGCAAAATTGATGGGGTTAGCAACCAAGGACATTAATATCCCCTGCATGTATGCGGAAGTGAGAAGGTTGGTTTGCATGGTGCTGCATTAATCAAGCGATGAGGAGTGAGATGGTTAGCTCTTTGGTCTTTGGAGAAAAAAATACGCATTAATTGACACATGAAACGAGGATTTGTATCGATTAAATCCCGCGAAGGAAAACCCCGCCTTTCTTTTTTAACACTAGTACTCCTAGTACGTACGTACTTATCCTGTTTGGGTCTAGGCCTTGCATTGCCAAACTTCGCCACACATTTTTGCCAAGCTTGCCTAAAGTTTTCAAAATGAGAAGGAGGTACACTTGCGCACGGCTGTCGCGGTCGCACCGCACCCTCACACGGTCACTCCTGCACGCCGCGGTCGCACCGCACCCTCACACAGTCGCTCCTGCACGCCGCAAACCCAACCAAGGGAACGCACCCTCACTGACACGTGTTGTCGCATGTGAACAAACCAAACTCAGCCATCCTATCGCTGACACATAATTTTCGTTCATAGAGTATGTTTATCCAACCGCATGTTGGGGAGTATTCGTACGGCCCGTGCAGTGGTCTGTTGGGGAAGAAGAAGAGGTGAGGAAGAAGGAAAGAAGGGTTAGGAGACGTAGGATATTCATCCAACCGCCTGAAATGGTAGACTGACCCAAGTCAGGTGACTTGCATAACAAATATATATTTTTACACAGCAAAAGATCCATAAAAACAACAACATAAAGAAAAACTATCACTGCTCGCGGAAAGAGACGGCCTCGTCGTATTTGGCTGCCGGCGCGAACCAGCCGTCGCTGCCGACGTGTGTCTCCGCACCGTGGTTGTCCTCGGCCTCCATCTACTCGTTCAAGCGGAGCATGCGGGCGCTCTGCACGGACGAGAGCACAGCCCGGTTCAAGTCGAGGACGTCCGGTTCCGCCTGCAGGAGGGCCTCGATGGCAGTGGCATCCGCGCGCTCCGCGTCGAGTCGAGCCTCCGCCGCCCGGTTCAAGTCCAGGATGTTCGGTTCCGCCTGTAGGAGGGGGTCGATGAGAGCGGCATCCGCGCGCTCTGCGTCGAGTCGAGCCTCTGCCGCCCAGTTCAAGTCCAGGACGTTCGGTTCCGCCTGCAGGAGGGCCTCGATGGCAGCGGCATCCGCGCGCTCCGCCTCAAGTTGAGCCTCTGCCGCCCGGTTCACATCCACGACATCCGGTTCCGCCTGCAGGAGAGCCTCGATGGCAGCGGCATGCGCGCGCTCCGCGTCGAGTTGAGCCTCTGCCTCCCGGTCCTCCTTTAGTATCGCCATGTTGAACCGCTGGTCCGCCTGCACCATGGGGGACTCGGACGCCGGCACGAAGTCGACGTCCATCTGCTCATACCCATCGGGGGCCTTCTGCGCCGCGACCTCCGCCATGAACATTGGATCGTCTTCCTCCTCCTCGTAGCTTGGCTCCAGGGAACTCGGGGATTGGCCCGCCGCAAAGCGAGCTTGGGAACGGAGGTCTGTGGCGCTGACCGCCGCTGCGATTTCTGCGCGGCGCTCCGGCGTCAGCATCTTGTAGTAAGTGATCTTGTGGCGCACCATGGCTTTCCGGCGAACTAGGGGACGCTTGATGCGGGCTAGGGGATCGAAAGGTGGGGGAATGGGCTGGAGATTTGGTGTGGTTTTAGGGCAGTGGCTGGCGTAGGCCGAGCAGCGAAGGTTCTGGTGTGAATAGTGGTTCCGGTGACGACCGGTCAATCGGTTTTGACTGTACATCGCTCTTGTCGCGTTCGCGTTGCAGCCCGGCACGCTAGACCCTCCACGTCGCTCACCGAATGGAACGCGCTTCGTCTTGCATTTTTGCTCTCTTGTGGGACCGCAGTTGAGAGCAAACCGACGTCCCTCCCCCTCCCCCGCCCGCGTCATTTATTATACCACCACTCCCTCTGTTTTATGCGGAGTAAATAAAAACAGAGGGAGTATACTACGGATGAGGATCCCCTGACGTGGCCGAACCCATTGAGTAACTGACATGTGGGGCCTAGCAAGCATGGGGTCCGCCAGTAAGTGACCGAAAGAGAGGGTAAGGCAGGGATACCTACGTCAGAGGATCCACTTCCACTATACTACTTTGACCAAATGTTAGAGTAATAATATATGACATGCAACTTACACAAATTTTAGAGTAATAATATATGACATGCAACTTACACAAAGCATACAGGGTCTAATGCGTTTTTCGAGGCTAACTTTGACCAAATGTTAGGGTAATAATATATGACATGCAACTTACACAAAGCATACGGTCAAATTCGTATGTGAAAGGAGTTTCCAATGATATAATTTTCACATTATACATCTCATGTACTATTAATCTTGTCAATAGTCAAATTGGAAACCATCTCGAGTACAAATCTAGGAGTACGTATGAATCTAACAATATTGATTGGGCGTTGTTGAATGTTGATACCTTTTTTATCAAAGTAGAGATACTTTGACTACACATAAAACTTATATGTAAACTAGAAAGGATAGGGGGAGTATATTGTACGTTCAAAAATGAAACGAACATTGAATACCCTTTATATATGATTTGCGGATGCTATGATCACCGGTTCAAAATTTTGAATCCGCCTTAGGTATCACGTGCCCCCACTCGTTCCCTCTCGATTACATCTCGGGGTCCGGAGATCTATTGAAAGAGGACTAGGGTGGGTACATGCGAATGATACTCGGCGGAATGTTCAAATGAGGCATGCGGGAGGATGGACTCGACTGGAGGGCGACATGATCGATGAAGAAGAGGGTTGGAGAGGAATGAGAAATAAGCAAACGCCACATGATTATACTTGAACGGCTCAAATAAACAATAAGTTGTCTCGCTTGGCCTACATAGTGAAAGGCCTAATTCGCAACACGGAGCACTGACACTCGAATATGGCCGGGAAAACAGGGAAACCGACATGTGGGGCACACCTGTCGGGACGACGTAGCACAGACTAGTCCAATGGAGGAGCTGGCCCACGACCTCCTCGCCACCGACAACCGTTCATGTGGGTCGTTGGGGCCAACAACGGGGCGCAGCTCCAGCACCGCCTCTGGAGACGGCGACCGCGGTGAGCGACACACTCATATCGTCGCTAGACACGGTCGGTTTCAGTGTGCCGAGGGTGGCGTTAGTGCTGTGGCACAACCAACGGTATGTTTGGTTTGTGCCCAAGGTTGCCCCATCAAAGCATTGGGTAGCCAAAATTTTGGTTGAGGTATTGGTTGCCCATGATTTGGTCGACATTGGCAAGAAAAATGAACTAGAGTTGGCTAGAGTTCATTGGCATGCCAAAGAAATGGAAACCATCCAAACAAAGACCAATCTTTGGGTCATGACCAAAATTTTGGTTGAGGTATTGGTTGCCCATGATTTGGCCGACATTGGCAAGAAAAATGAACTAGAGTTGACTAGAGTTCATTGGCATGCCAAAAAAATGGCAACCATCCAAACAAAGACCAATCTTTGGGTCATGACCAAAATTTTGGTAAGGTGCACTTTGGCCACAATCCAAACACACCCCAACACCCGGCTCGTCGAGGATGCATGGGGCGCCGTGACGCGTCCGCGGAGTGGTGTAGCGCGGCCAACTGCATCCTCTGGACCTGAGACCATGCCGGGTCATCTTGCTTTTTCAATGACATGCGGGGATCGCATGTGAGCAAAGGGCATCTCCAACGTTGCCACGACCGCAGCTGACTACCCTGGCACACCAAAACCCTCGTCCCTCGCGCCATCGCGCGGTGCGTTCCCAGCCGGCGCCAGCTGCCCGCATCCATGTCGTCCGTTCGTATGTCGTCGTTAAGAGGCTCGGTGCCCGAGGAACCAACTCCGGCGACTTAATGACGCACCCGGACGCTTGGCCTCACCGGAATGCGCTACTTAAAGCGGCAACGCCCAGCTAACCTCCACACCATAGCGCATCGTCCTCCTACCTGGCACCACATCCGCCATGACCGCAAGTGCGAACGCTCTGCGGGAGAGCTTGTCTTCGGGGATGAAGCTCGAGGTCGCCGCCCTTGCTCAAGTCGCCTCTCGCGACGCAATCGCGGCGTAGCCGGACGCGGACGCGACCGCACAAGCGGTGGCCACGCTGGCGGCCGACGACGGGAGCACCGTCAGCCACGTGTCCTACTTGTCGCCGTCCAACATCCGGCACCGCCGAGGTCGGGGACTCCTCCGAGGATGAGTAGGGCATGGGAGGCGGCAGGGCATGGTGTGCCAACTGGCCGGTCCGTATCCCGTGTTCTACTCTTCCTCGCCGGAGACCGCACCTTCACTTCACGGGTCTTGAACCCCGCCCCCGTACATAGAGATCGCAGATGGAGGACGTCGGTCGCCGCCGTAGAATAGGTTTAGGGTCGGGTTTCTTTTATTTTTCTGTCCTATAAAAGTTCGAAATGTAATGAAAATCTACTGTGTTTGCATTAATCTCGGCCGGTGTATATGAACTTTCACAATAATATACATATTGTAGGAGTACTAGCAAGATGCCCGTGCGTTGCACGGAAGATCAAGATCTTGTGGGAGAAAAGGATGAACGAGGGAAAGCCTTATCTGCAAATGTGGAGAGGAGTGCGGGTAAATTATCATAGTTTCCTTCCTATCCGTTAGATATAGATCGGACGGCCTATATTGCAGGATGACAGGCACACCATCATCACCAACTCTGCTTTTTATTGAACCGAGACAAATCTAACATGCGAAGTAAAATAAACACATAGGGTCTATACATACACAAATTATCTTAGGCACTCCAATAGTACGTCCACTACACATTCACGCATTTCACATCTTTCTACATCTACGGGAACCTACGAAAGGGTTAACGTAAATTGCCTCTCTCTCTCCTCCCCTGATTTTCATGGTGGTGGGCCCCTCCCTCCCCCCAATCTACAATCAACAGCTCACACGTTTCACATTACGTTAATTACGTAACTGGGATTACGTAGGTGTAGCATTACTCGTCCTAAAAAACCAACTAAGCCAACCTCCCAACATATCGCGTGGGAAAAGACCCGGCCGCGCCGTTTTAGTGGGATTACCGGATTACTAGTAGTAGTATCGATGGATCGCGTGAAGCAACAAAAAAAATTTGAGGGGGCGAAGCACCTAGTTTAAAAGGAAAAAAGGCGGTACACTCACAGCACTCCTGTCGCGGTCGCATTGCACCCCACACACGTTCGGTCCTGCACACGGCTCACGCAAACGGAACGCGCTTCGGCTTGCCTCTTCACTGACACGTGGGACTGCACTTGGAGAAACCGACCATGCGCCAAACTCCCCCCGCCGACCGCGTGAAAATCCTCCCCCCCCCCACACCCAAAAATTCCCCCCAAATCCGATTCAACCGCCCTTCGGCCAATTAGCCAATAATATTCCCCAAACCCCCCTCCCCCCTATCCCCTCCACTCCATTCGCTCCGCCAAAGCCGCCCTCCCCGCCGCGCCGATACGTCGGCGCTGCGGTTCGGCGATCCTCTCGCTCCCACAGTACGCTCTCGTAGACTGCCGTCCTCTAGCCGCGCCGCCACCTCTGGCTACGTTCTTGTGGAGGCGCACGGCGGTCAGCGCCGCCACCGCTGGCGACGTTCGTGTGGAGACGCACGACGGTCAGCTTCTCCCACGGTACGCGCATTCTAGACTGAGGCCCCGTTCATGTCGGTGTAGCGCTGAATGTTAGCTGATAGACGCTGTTAATCTCACTGTTTGCCGAAGTAGTTTACTGTCAATATGCTCTGCTTAAGAAGCTTCCTTGCCCTGTTCTGCACTCAATCTGCTTAGCTGAGATGGCATGCCAAGGCCGATTAGTGGCTAAAATATCCTGCCATATATTTATTGTGACGTAGATTGCCATGGTCTAGTAGCCAATCTGTTAGGTGAAATAGCTCTACACCATTTTATACTCGATCTTTGTTGCTGCGATGGCCTTCGATAGTTCGATGGCTGTGTGCTCGGCCTCATTGACTGCTGAAACAGCCTGCCATAATTTGGCACTCAAATCTGTTTGCTGAATTAGCTTTACATATATTTCGTTACTTAGATCTGCTCGTCCAAATATCTTGCCATAGCTTTAGACATCGACCTAGGTATTTTTTTTCTGGACTTCATAAAAAAGCATATATGTTTTTCCTGTAATATCTAGTAGAAGAACTAATTTGTATGTCTAACAGATGGACAGGACTTGGATAACTTCTGCTCGAAGATTCTCCACTCATATGTCGAGGAGGTTGAAAACTTCATGAACTTTATCAGAGCTGAGTACGGTGGTCCGAAATCAGATGTGCTCTACCCGTGTAGCAGTTGTATGAATTCAGTTACAAGACCCCAGTCAACTGTGCAAAATCATCTACACTTGTATGGGATGTCGGTCACATATACTAGGTGGGTTCATCATGGTGAAGCTGTGAACGTCAATGTTATTGACAACGTGGAAGCAGCAGATCACCATCTTGATCTGCCTGATGCTCAGGTGGAAGAGGAGGAGGAGGTGGTGGTGGCGGAGCCAGTGAGTTTGACCAACATTGAAACAATGCTACGAAATGCTCGTGCATTCCGTGAACTTTCACCTGCAGAAGAAAAACGGTGGGCCCGCATGTTGGAACAATGCAACGTTGCTGTCACCCCAGGAAATAAGCTGTCAGTATTCTCAGCTATGGTCACCTTTCTTCAGGTGAAGACATCTGAGCGGATGACCAACAAATCATTCGATGCGATGTTGGCTACTTTCCGCAAATCTTTCCCAGATGCGTCTGAGCTGCCACACACCTACGGTAAAATGAAGAATTTCCTTCGTGCAGTTGGAATTGGATATGATATGATCCATGTTTGTAAGAATAATTGTGTTCTATTCCGGAAGGATTATGCCAACTTAAGTGAATGCCCGAAATGCAAATCATCAAGATGGAAAGATGGCGATGCTGTGAAGAGGATTCCCATAATGTTTTGAGACATTTTCCAATGACACCAAGATTGCAGAGGTTGTTTCATGATGCTGAAACAAGAGAGGATGTACTGTGGCATTCTAGGAACCAGGAGTACAGAGATCAGAATGTAATGAGCCATCCATCTCATGGTAGTGAGTGGAAAAGCTTCAATGATAAACACAAAGAGTTTGCTGCTGACCCGAGAAACATTAGACTTGGCTTAGCTTCAGATGGATTTAACCCATTTGGCCACCAGAGCGCCACATATAGCATGTGGCTAGTGCTTGTTATCCCTTACAACATGCCTCCAAATGTCTGCACCAAAGAATCAAACTACATGATGGCCTTGCTCATCCCAGGTCCAAAAAGTCCTGGAAAGGATTTTGATTTGTTCATGGAGCCTCTTGTGGAGGAACTTCAACAGCTATGGAAGGGTGTTCTCACTCGAGACCTATATAGCAGCCCACCAGCTGATTTCTTTCTGCGTGCTGTTATAATTTGGTGCATCCATGATTATCCGGCTTTGGGCACTATGTCAGGGCAAACGACACATGGTTACAATGCATGTGTTCGCTGTGACAGGAATCCGCTGTCATACGCAATACTTAGCAAGATCTGTTACATTGGACACCGCCGTTTCCTTGCCAAGGACAAGCCACATCCTAGAAAATACCGAAGACATGTGTTCAATGCAAAGCATGAAAACCGTGATGTGCCAAAGAGGCTCACCGCCCATGAGTTGCAAGTGGAATTAGAGAAGGTCAGGCATATTACACCAGGAAACCATCCTGGTAATGGTAGCGGGAAAAGGAAGCGTGGCAGGGTAGAAGAGAGATTATTGTTTACCCGCAGGTCCACTTTGTGGGACTTGGAGTATTGGAAAGATTTGGATCTGCGGCATAATCTTGATGTGATGCACATCGAGAAAAATATATGTGACAGCATTATCGGCACACTTCTTAATATTGAAGGCAAGACGAAAGATACCCTAAAATCTAGGATTGATTTGACACACCTGGGTATCAGAAAGGATTTGCAGGTGCAAGATGAAGGTAAACCATGGGATATGGCACCAGATGTGTACGTCTTGGACAAGGTAAAAAGAAAAGAATTCTGCGAGGTCCTGTCACGTGTGAGATTCCCACATGGATTTGCTTCCAACCCTAAAAGGAGAGTCAGTGCAGATGGAGGTACAAGGGATGAAAACTCATGACTGCCACGTCCTACTTCAAAGGGTTTTACCTATTATCCTTAGAGGATTGGGCCGCCCTGACTTATACAGAGCAGTTGCAGAGTTGGGACAATTCTTCAGGGAACTCTGCAGTAGGAATATCAGGATAGATGCTTTGGAGCGTCTTAGAGACAAGATACCAACTATCCTATGCGACCTTGAGAAGATATATCCTCCAGCCTTCTTTGATCTGATGGTGCATTTGGCTGTTCATCTACCTGATGAGGCACTACTTAGAGGTCCAGTACAGTATGGCTGGATGTACCCTATTGAAAGGTGGCTAGGCACTTTCAAGGGCTATGTTAGGAACAGAGCTAGACCCGAGGGTTCCATTGCAGAGGCCTACATTGCTACAGAAGCGTTGACATTCTGCTCAAAATACATTGAAACAGCTGATCAGCTTAGCAAAGAGGTGGGTGAAGACAATCCCGGGCTCAATGTTTTCGATTGTTCTGTTCGAGTTACAGGGAAGAGTCGACAAGAGGACAAACCTAAAGATTTGGACAAAATGGTTTGGTATGTGTTGAATAACTGTCCTGAGATACTACCTTATATCAAGTAAGTGCAGTACTGCAGCTTATACATCGTAATCTACTAAACTTGCAGCACATTCTTATATATTTAAATGTTTGACGCGATCACTATGTTGTGCAGCATCTACAAAGAGGAGTTACTGCCGCAAAATCCAAGAAACATTGACAAACTGGTTATGGCAGGATTTGCGAAATGGTTCAAGAACCATGTAAGCTTTTGAAGTGCATTGTCAGTTTTTTTAATATATTGAGTACATAAGATGATCAGCTTGTCTATTTTCTAACCATAGGTTAAGAAGATGCGGGAGGATGGGCAGGCAGTTGATGATGCCCTTTACTCACTAGCAATGGGTCCTGATACCCGGGTAAGACATTATGAATCTTGCGTTGTTGGAGATGTGCGCTACAACACCCTTGCACGAGACGAAGGCAGGAAGACACAAAACAGTGCCATCATGAGCACGGATACGTATGACAAAGAGACAACTGAAATGTATGCTAACATAAGAGACATTGTTCAGTTGCAGTATATCTCCAGTTTCGAGGATCATCAGTGTGTGGTTCTGTTGTGCTGTCGTGGGTATAACCTGTTTTTCCGGATCGCAAAACCCAGAGCTGATGATTATTTCAAATCCATCAATGTCAAGGCGGCGTACCAGACCAACGAGCCTTTTATTTTGGCAAATCAAGCAACACAGATATTTTTCTTGGAAGACACATTTGCATGTAGTGATGACTGGAGAGTATTGCAAAGGTTTGAGCAGAGGAATTCGTTTAATGAAGTTGCACAACAAGATGATGCTTACACTGCTCCTGATGTACAATATAACACAGATGTTCCTAATATCTTTGAGAACCATCACGTCAATGACGTCGGCGAAAAGATTGCCTGTCGTGCTGTGGACATACAAGAGTTGATCAAGAAGAAGCCAACGTTCGAGGACGTTGAGGACGAAGAAGAAGATGGCACCGTGGGGAATTACGATTCAGACTGATACACATGGCGAAGATGTTGACGCTGCTGCTGCGGATGATGATTACATTGCTTTTGTCGTATTTTCCTGTCAGAAGACGTTTTTTATCTACTATGTGAAATTGTGTTTGCTATGACAACTGAAACCTGATGAACATGTTGTTTAGTATTTTGCTATGAGAACATCACTTGTTATGTATGCTGATTTGTGTTTGGTGATTGTATGACAACTAAAACATGATGACATTGTTGTTTAGTTGTACTCATATTTGGCTGTGAAACTTGAATTTGATGACATAGTTTGCTGTTGGACTGCAATTTGCTCGACGTCTTCGAATGAGAACAAAGCTAACCCAATAGGGCCTCTGCTATTTATTTATTTATATGAGCAAATGGGGATACCCCCTGATTTCCGTTAATAGAAATCATTAGATGTTCACAACACTACGCCCAGCCTGCTACATAGGTTTCATTCATTACTAGTTTCAGCAAAGTGCTCATGTCGTAGCCACTGAATACATCACCAGTGCTACATACACTGCAAATAAAGAGACAATCATCCTACAGAGCACATCGATTTTGCCCATTATCTTCACAAGCTCTTTCATCTCCTCATTGCTGTCAAGGCCGTTCAGCAGCTGTTGCTTGGCCATGATCAGAGGAACTGCATCTTTAACCTTCTGCTCTGCATCTTCCTCTTCTGCCGTTCCTTCAGTTACTTGTCCAACACCCCAACCTGCTGGTATTGGGATTCCTCAGCTAACCAAATAATCAGCATAGTTGCATTCCCCCACATCAGCAACTTCCCAGAAATACAAATCACACGAATCTTCCCTTTTCTGCACGAATCAAATTGGAAGATCATCAACCAAACTATTAAAAAATCAGCAACTGGAAGCAGCAGAACAACACTTAAACATATTATTACCCCATGATTCGGGCATTTGTAGAAGACTCGGCCAAGGTTGCGGATTGTGGTTGAGACGCGACGGATGACTCTGCGTGATTTGCAGCAGTGGCACCACACCAACGGCAGCGGGTTGCGATGAGCAATCGGCTGCGGTGCGCGTGCCGGCGGGGGTGTGATGAGACCTACAGGCGATGGTACGGGTGGCGACTTGGCGCATATCTGGTTGTTGCCTGCTGAAGAGCAGGTGGACGAGCAGCCAGCGGACATGGTTGCTGCGGCCAGAGCTTCTGATGCTAGGCAGAGTAAGTAGAGAAGAGGAGAAGCAAACGTTGGATATGTCAGTTTCATTACTTGCAGAGTAGCATAGCACCATATATAGTCATAGTCTAGGTTTGGATTCGAACCAGCTACAGGAGCACGTCTTTCTTTTTTCTAAAACTCGGCAACGTCTCTTTACTGGTACACTAGCTTGTTCTGTACGCCTTCCCAAGTCTTTGATTTTCTTTCCCTTTTTTGCGAGGAAGGAAGGAGGACAAAATTGAGAGTTCCTGGGACTCGAACCCAAGACCTCTTGGTTGAAAACCAAGGGTGCTAGTCACTTATGTGGCGAACATTCCCTGTGAGGAGGACGGCAGACGAACGCATTTTCCTTGCAGTTTTCTTCCTATATATAAAAAGTATGCTACTTGGTGTCCGCTTAGTCAACAAACGATTGTGCCAACCTTGACCGTTGGATTGACATTCAACGTCTGTCGCATTTCTTCAGTCTCTTCTTCCTCGAGCCGCCAAAGCCAAACCAGCGCCGGCGGGACCGCCTGCTCCCGCCTCCCACGGCTGGCTGTGATCTTCCCCAGCTCCTGTTTGTTCCCGTCCGAGGCCTCACCATCATCCTCCGCCTTGGTTCGCTCGCCGCGGCGCCGCCCTCCGGTGTTGTCAACATGGTCAACAACCGAGAGGAATAAGGAGATGACTATACATGGTGAGGATGACAGTAGGGACCCAGCAGCGCGCGCAGTAATTTTGTTTTTTTGGGACGGAGAAGGGTATCAACTGGGTTGTGCGGGACCCGTGGCCCGTCTAGCCCAGGCTTTTATTTCATATGTTTAGCACATGACCAGCCCAGTTTGTTTTTTTCCTTTCTGAAAATGGCTAGCCAGCTATTTTGTTTTTTGCAGAATAACCAACGTAGGCCTACTTGCTTTTCTACGCCCTGCTGGGCCGGAAATCTTTCAAGACGAGGAGGGATGCATTTTGCCCAGAAAATGGGCTATAAGTAAAAAGAAATGGGCTATAAGTAATAATAAATGGGCTGTAAAATGAAAAAATATAGCAAACAGGCAATTAGTTCCAAAATACTGTTTTCTTTCGGATTTTGATATTTTAAATTTCATTGTTTTTGTGCGGGTAAAATTTCATTGAATTTAAATTAAGGTATATTTAGATTTAAAATTAATTTGAATCTGGCTAGAAATTTCGGGCTGTATGCTGTTTGGGACAGATTTGGAGGCTGACTTGTGGGTCTACTAGGTTGACGTGTACTTTGGCTTTGTCAACTTAGTCCACAAACAATTCTAGCAGTAGTGACCGTTGGATGTTAATCCAACGACCGTGCTGCTTCTTCAATATCTGATTTTCTTGCTCCAGCCGCCCAAACCAGCTCCGGTGGGACTGCCTGCTCCCGTCTCCCGTGGCCGGCTGTGCTGCCGCACAGGCCGCACCGCCCCACCCTACTTCATTGCTGGCCAGGCCATTCCTCTATGCACCCACACCTCCTGTTATTTTCCGGCGACGGTAGCCGGACCAGTAAACCCTCGTACTCCCCACCGCATGGGCAACCATTATTGAGTCTTCCCCGACTCCGTGTCGTTCCCTTCCTAGGCCTCGCCGTCGTCCACCGCCATGGTGCTCTCGGCGCGGCCTGGTCAACATGGTCAACGACGACATCCATCGGCCGTGGACTGTACGCGCAAAATAATGATTCCTCCACCTGACAGCTGGGACCCACCGGAAGGGCCTCTGTATTTCGCGAAAAAAACGTTCCCCCCGCTGACATGTCGGACCCACCAGCTATATCTTCGCATGCTAGGAAGTGCCTCCTTATTACGCACAAAAAAATGAATACCCCCTGCTAGCTGGGACCCACCATAGTGGGAGGATGACTTGTGGGCCCACTAAGTTGACGGGGACGGAGGTCTTTGTCAACTTAGTCAATATGAACGATTCTAGCTCCAGTGACCGAATGATGTCCATCCAACGGTCGTAGTGCTTCTTCAACCTCTGGTCTTCTTGCTCCAGCCGCCCAAAGCAGCGCAGGTCGTGCCGCATGCTCCTGCCTCCCGTGGCAGGCTGTGCTGCCACGGAGGCCACACCGCCCCTACTATTCCTGTTGGAAATATGCCCTACAGGCAATAATAAATGGTTATTATTATATTTCTTTGTTCATGGTAATTGTCTATTATTCATGCTATAATTGTATTGTCCGGAAATCGTGATACATGTGTGAATACATAGACCACAACCTGTCCCTAGTAAGCCTCTAGTTGACTAGCTCGTTGATCAACAGATAGTCACGGTTTCCTGACTATGGACATTGGATGTCATTGATAACGGGATCACATCATTAGGAGAATGATGTGATGGACAAGACCCAATCCTAAGCATAGCATAAAAGATCGTGTAGTTTCGTTTGCTAGAGCTTTTCCAATGTCAAGTATCTTTTCCTTAGACCATGAGATCGTGCAACTCCCGGATACCGTAGGAGTGCTTCGGGTGTGCCAAACGTCACAACGTAACTGGGTGACTATAAAGGTGCACTACGGGTATCTCCGAAAGTGTCTGTTGGGTTGGCACGGATCGAGACTGGGATTTGTCACTCCGTATGACGGAGAGGTATCTCTGGGCCCACTCAGTAATGCATCATCATAATGAGCTCAATATGACTAAGGCGTTAGTCACGGGATCATGCATTGCGGTACGAGTAAAGAGACTTGCCGGTAACGAGATTGAACAAAGTATTGGGATACCGACGATCGAATCTCGGGCAAGTAACATACTGATTGACAAAGGGAATTGCATACGGATTGATTGAATCCTCGACACCGTGGTTCATCCGATGAGATCATCGTGGAGCATGTGGGAGCCAACATGGGTATCCAGATCCCGCTGTTGGTTATTGACCGGAGAGGCGTCTCGGTCATGTCTGCATGTCTCCCGAACTTGTAGGGTCTACACACTTAAGGTCCGGTGACGCTAGGGTTGTAGAGATATATGTATGCGGAAACCCGAAAGTTGTTCGGAGTCCCGGATGAGATCCCGGACATCACGAGAGGTTCCGGAATGGTCCGGAGGTGAAGAATTATATATAGGAAGTCCAGTTTCAGCCACCGGGAAAGTTTCGGGGTTATCGGTATTGTACCGGGACCACCGGAAGGGTCCCGGGGGTCCACCGGGTGGGGCCACCTGTCCCGGAGGGCCCCGTGGGCTGAAAGTGGAAGGGAACCAGCCCCTAGTGGGCTGGGGCGCCCCCCTTGGGCCTCCCCCCCCATGCGCCTAGGGTTGGGAACCCTAGGGGGGAGTTCCCCCTTGCCTTGGGGGGCAAGGCACCCCTTCCCCCCCACTTGGCCGCCGCCCCCCCCCCCCTTGGATCTGATCTCCAGGGGCCGGCGCCCCCCCCCTGGGGGCCTATATAAAGGGGGGAGGGAGGGCAGCACAGAACAGCCTTGGGCGCCTCCCTCCTCCCCTGCAACACCTCTCTCTCTCGTAGTAGCTCGGCGAAGCCCTGCACGAGACCCGCTACATCCACCACCACGCCGTCGTGCTGCTGGATCTCCATCAACCTCTCCTTCCCCCTTGCTGGATCAAGAAGGAGGAGACGTCGCTGCACCGTACGTGTGTTGAACGCGGAGGTGCCGTCCGTTTGGCACTCGGTCATCGGTGATTTGGATCACGGCGAGTACGACTCCGTCATCCACGTTCGTTGGAATGCTTCCGCTCGCGATCTATAAGGGTACGTAGATGCACTCCCTTCCCTTCGTTGCTAGTACACTCCATAGATGCATCTTGGTGAACGTAGGAAAATTTTAAAATTATGCTACGATTCCCAACAGTGGCATCATGAGCCAGGCCTATGCGTAGTTACTATGCACGAGTAGAACACAAAGCAGTTGTGGGCGTTGAGTTTGCCAATTCTTCTTGCCGCTACTAGTCGTTTCTTGTTTCGGCGGCATTGTAGGATGAAGCGGCCCGGACCGACCTTACACGTACGCTTACGTGAGACAGGTTCCACCGACTGACATGCACTAGTTGCATAAGGTGGCTAGCGGGTGTCTGTCTCTCCTACTTTAGTCGGAACAGATTCGATGAAAAGGGTCCTTATGAAGGGTAAATATAAATTGGCAAATCACGTTGTGGTCATACGTAGGTAAGAAAACGTTCTTGCTAGAAACCTACAAACCACGTAAAAAACTTGCAACAACAATTAGAGGACGTCTAACTTGTTTTTGCAGCAAGTGCTATGTGATGTGATATGGCCAGAAGATGTGATGAATGATATATGTGATGTATGAGATTGATCATATTCTTGTAATAGGAATCACGACTTGCATGTCGATGAGTATGACAACCGGCAGGAGCCATAGGAGTTGTCTTTATTATTTTGCATGACCTGCGTGTCATTGAATAACGCCATGTAATTTACTTTACTTTGTTGCTAAACGCGTTAGCTATACAAGTAGAAGTAATCGTTGGTGTGACGACTTCATGAAGACACAATGATGGAGATCATGATGATGGAGATCATGGTGTCATGCCGGTGACAAAGATGATCATGGTGCCCCGAAGATGGAGATCAAAGGAGCATGATGATGTTGGCCATATCATGTCACTATTTGATTGCATGTGATGTTTATCATGTTTTTGCATCTTATTTGCTTAGAACGACGGTAGCAAGTAGGATGATCCCTTATAATAATTTCAAGAAAGTGTTCACCCTAACTGTGCACCGTTGCGAAGGTTCGTTGTTTCGAAGCACCACGTGATGATCGGGTGTGATAGATTCTAACGTTCGAATACAACGGGTGTTGACGAGCCTAGCATGTACAGACATGGCCTCGGAACACACGCAATACACTTAGGTGCACTTGACGAGCCTAGCATGTACAGACATGGCCTCGGAACACGGAGGACCGAAAGGTCGAGCATGAGTCGTATAGAAGATACGATCAACATGGAGATGTTCACCGATCTTGACTAGTCCGTCTCACGTGATGATCGGACACGGCCTAGTCGAATTCGGATCATTTTTCACTTAGATGACTAGAGGGATGTCTATCTGAGTGGGAGTTCATTAAATAATTTCATTATATGAACTTAATTATCATGAACTTAGTCTAAATCTTTACACTATGTATTGTAGATCAAATGGCCCACGTTGTCCTCAATTTCAACGCGTTCCTAGAGAAAACCAAGCTGAAAGATGATGGCAGCAACTATACGGACTGGGTCCGGAACCTGAGGATCATCCTCATAGCAGCCAAGAAAGATTATGTCTTAGAAGCACCGCTAGGTGAAGCACCAATCCCTGAGAACCAAGACGTTATGAACGCTTGGCAGCAGCGTGCTGATGATTACTCCCTCGTTCAGTGCGGCATGCTTTACAGCTTAGAACCGGGTCTCCAAAAGCGTTTTGAGAAACATGGAGCATATGAGATGTTCGAGGAGCTGAAACTGGTTTTTCAAGCTCATGCCCGGGTCGAGAGATATGATGTCTCCGACAAGTTCTTCAGCTGTAAAATGGAGGAGAACAGTTCTGTTAGTGAGCACATACTCAGAATGTCTGGGTTGCACAACCGCTTGTCTCAGCTGGGAGTTAATCTCCCGGATGACGCGGTTATTGACAGAATCCTCCAGTCGCTTCCACCAAGCTACAAGAGCTTTGTGATGAACTACAATATGCAGGGGATGGAAAAGACCATTCCCGAGGTATATTCAATGCTGAAATCAGCTGAGGTAGAGATCAGAAAAGAACATCAAGTGTTGATGGTGAATAAAACCACTAAGTTCAAGAAGGGCAAGGGTAAGAAGAACTTCAAGAAGGACGGCAAGGGAGTTGCCGCGCCCGGTAAGCCAGTTACCGGGAAGAAGTCAAAGAATGGACCCAAGCCCGAGACTGAGTGCTTTTATTGCAAGGGAAGTGGTCACTGGAAGCGGAACTGCCCCAAATATTTAGCGGATAAGAAGAAGGCCGGCAACACCCAAGGTATATGTGATATACAAGTAATTGATGTGTCCTTACCAGTACTCGTAGTAGCTCCTGGGTATTTGATACCGGTGCGGTTGCTCATATTTGTAACTCAAAGCAGGAACTACGGAATAAACGGAGACTGGCAAAGGACGAGGTGACGATGCGCGTCGGGAATGGTTCCAAGGTCGATGTGATCGCCGTTGGCACGCTACCTCTGCATCTACCCACGGGATTAGTTTTAAACCTCAATAATTGTTATTTAGTGCCAGCTTTGAGCATGAACATTGTATCTGGATCTCGTTTAATTCGAGATGGCTACTCATTTAAATCTGAGAATAATGGTTGTTCTATTTATTTGAGAGATATGTTTTATGGTCATGCCCCGCTGGTCAATGGTTTATTTTTGATGAATCTCGAACGTGATGTTACACATATTCATAGTGTGAATACCAAAAGATGTAAAGTTGATAACGATAGTCCCACATACTTGTGGCACTGCCGCCTTGGTCACATTGGTGTCAAGCACATGAAGAAGCTCCATGCAGATGGACTTTTGGAGTCTCTTGATTACGAATCATTTGACACATGCGAACCATGCCTCATGGGTAAGATGACCAAGACTCCGTTATCCGGAACAATGGAGCGAGCAACCAACTTATTGGAAATCATACATACCGATGTGTGTGGTCCAATGAGTGTTGAGGCTCGCGGAGGATATCGTTATGTTCTCACTCTCACTGATGATTTAAGTAGATATGGGTATGTCTACCTAATGAAACACAAGTCTGAAACCTTTGAAAAGTTCAAGGAATTTCAGAGTGAAGTCGAGAATCAACGTGACAGAAAAATAAAATTCTTACGATCAGATCGTGGTGGAGAATATTTAAGTCACGAGTTTGGTGCACACTTAAGGAAATGTGGAATAGTTTCACAACTCACGCCGCCTGGAACACCTCAGAGAAATGATGTGTCCGAACGTCGTAATCGCACTCTATTGGATATGGTGCGATCTATGATGTCTCTTACCGATTTACCGCTCTCATTTTGGGGCTATGCTTTAGAGACTGCCGCATTCACTTTAAATAGGGCTCCGTCGAAATCCATTGAGACGACACCGTATGAATTATGGTTTGGGAAGAAACCTAAGCTGTCGTTTCTAAAAGTTTGGGGATGCGATGCTTATGTCAAGAAACTTCAACCTGAAAAGCTCGAACCCAAATCGGAAAAATGCGTCTTCATAGGATACCCTAAGGAAACTATTGGGTATACCTTCTACCTCAGATCCGAAGGCAAGATCTTCGTTGCCAAGAACGGGGCCTTTCTAGAGAAGGAGTTTCTCTCGAAAGAATTGAGTGGGAGGAAAGTGGAACTTGATGAGGTGATAGTCACCCCTTCCGAACCGGAAAGTAGCGCAGCGCGGGAAAATGTTCCTGTGGTGCCTACACCGACTGGGGAGGAAGTTAATGATGATGATCATGAAGCTTCAGATCAAGTTGCTGAACTTCGTAGGTCCACAAGGACACGTTTCGCACCAGAGTGGTACGGCAACCCTGTCCTGGAAATCATGTTGTTAGACAACGGTGAACCTTCGAACTATGAAGAAGCGATGGCGGGCCCGGATTCCGACAAATGGCTGGAAGCCATGAAATCCGAGATAGAATCCATGTATGAAAAAAAAGTATGGACTTTGACTGACTTTCCCGATGAGCGGCGAGCCATAGAAAACAAATGGATCTTTAAGAAGAAGACGGACGCGGATGGTAATGTGACCATCTACAAAGCTCGACTTGTCGCTAAGGGTTATCGACAAGTTCAAGGGGTTGACTACGATGAGACTTTCTCGCCCGTAGCGAAGCTGAAGTCCGTCCGAATCATGTTAGCAATTTCCGCATACTATGATTATGAGATATGGCAGATGGACGTCAAAACGGCATTCCTTAACGGCTTCCTTAAGGAAGAGTTGTATATGATGCAGCCGGAAGGTTTTGTCGATCCTAAGAATGCTAACAAAGTATGCAAGCTCCAACGCTCAATCTATGGGCTGGTGCAAGCATCTCGGAGTTGGAACATTCGCTTTGATGAGATGATCAAAGCGTTTGGGTTTACACAGACTTATGGAGAAGCCTGTGTTTACAAGAAAGTGAGTGGGAGCTCTGTAGCATTTCTCATATTATATGTGGATGACATACTATTGATGGGAAATGATATAGAATTCTTGGAAAGTATAAAGGCCTATTTGAATAAGTGTTTTTCAATGAAGGACCTTGGAGAAGCTGCTTATATATTAGGCATCAAAATCTATAGAGATAGATCAAGACGCCTCATTGGTCTTTCACAGAGTACATACCTTGACAAGATATTGAAGAAGTTCAGTATGGATCAGTCCAAGAAGGGGTTCTTGCCTGTATTGCAAGGTGTGCAATTGAGCACGGCTCAATGCCCGACCACGGCAGAAGATATAGAACAGATGAGTGTCATCCCCTATGCCTCGGCCATAGGGTCTATTATGTATGCCATGCTGTGTACCAGACCTGATATAAACCTTGCCGTAAGTTTGGTAGGAAGGTACCAAAGTAATCCCGGCAAGGAACACTGGACAGCGGTCAAGAATATCCTGAAGTACCTGAAGAGGACTAAGGATATGTTTCTCGTTTATGGAGGTGACGAAGAGCTCGTCGTAAAGGGTTACGTCGACGCTAGCTTCGACACAGATCTGGATGACTCGAAGTCACAGACCGGATACGTGTATATTTTGAATAGAGGAGCAGTAAGCTGGTGCAGTTGCAAGCAAAGCGTCGTGGCGGGATCTACATGTGAAGCGGAGTACATGGCAGCCTCAGAGGCAGCACAGGAAGCAGTCTGGATGAAGGAGTTCATTACCGACCTAGGGGTGATTCCCAATGCGTCGGGCCCAATGACTCTCTTCTGTGACAACACTGGAGCCATTGCCCTTGCGAAGGAGCCCAGGTTTCACAGGAAGACCAGGCATATTAAGCGTCGCTTCAACTCCATTCGTGGAAGTGTTCAAAATGGAGACATAGATATTTGTAAAGTACACACGGACCTGAATGTAGCAGATCCGTTGACTAAACCTCTCCCTAGGGCAAAACATGATCAACACCAGGACGCAATGGGTGTTCGATTCATCACAATGTAACTAGATTATTGACTCTAGTGCAAGTGGGAGACTGTTGGAAATATGCCCTAGAGGCAATAATAAATGGTTATTATTATATTTCTTTGTTCATGGTAATTGTCTATTATTCATGCTATAATTGTATTGTCCGGAAATCGTGATACATGTGTGAATACATAGACCACAACCTGTCCCTAGTAAGCCTCTAGTTGACTAGCTCGTTGATCAACAGATAGTCACGGTTTCCTGACTATGGACATTGGATGTCATTGATAACGGGATCACATCATTAGGAGAATGATGTGATGGACAAGACCCAATCCTAAGCATAGCATAAAAGATCCTGTAGTTTCGTTTGCTAGAGCTTTTCCAATGTCAAGTATCTTTTCCTTAGACCATGAGATCGTGCAACTCCCGGATACCGTAGGAGTGCTTTGGGTGTGCCAAACGTCACAACGTAACTGGGTGACTATAAAGGTGCACTACGGGTATCTCCGAAAGTGTCTGTTGGGTTGGCACGGATCGAGACTGGGATTTGTCACTCCGTATGACGGAGAGGTTGGGCCCACTCGGTAATGCATCATCATAATGAGCTCAATATGACTAAGGCGTTAGTCACGGGATCATGCATTGCGGTACGAGTAAAGAGACTTGCCGGTAACGAGATTGAACAAAGTATTGGGATACCGACGATCGAATCTCGGGCAAGTAACATACCGATTGACAAAGGGAATTGCATACGGATTGATTGAATCCTCGACACCGTGGTTCATCCGATGAGATCATCGTGGAGCATGTGGGAGCCAACATGGGTATCCAGATCCCGCTGTTGGTTATTGACCGGAGAGGCGTCTCGGTCATGTCTGCATGTCTCCCGAACCCGTAGGGTCTACACACTTAAGGTCCGGTGACGCTAGGGTTGTAGAGATATATGTATGCGGAAACCCGAAAGTTGTTCGGAGTCCCGGATGAGATCCCGGACGTCACGAGAGGTTCCGGAATGGTCCGGAGGTGAAGAATTATATATAGGAAGTCCAGTTTCGGCCACCGGGAAAGTTTCGGGGGTTATCGGTATTGTACCGGGACCACCGGAAGGGTCCCGGGGGTCCACCGGGTGGGGCCACCTGTCCCGGAGGGCCCCGTGGGCTGAAAGTGGAAGGGAACCAGCCCCTAGTGGGCTGGGGCGCCCCCCTTGGGCCTCCCCCCATGCGCCTAGGGTTGGGAACCCTAGGGGGGAGTTCCCCCTTGCCTTGGGGGGCAAGGCACCCCTTCCCCCCCCCCCCACTTGGCCGCCGCCCCCCCCCCTTGGATCTGATCTCCAGGGGCCGGCGCCCCCCCCCCCCCCAGGGGGCCTATATAAAGGGGGGGAGGGAGGGCAGCACAGAACAGCCTTGGGCGCCTCCCTCCTCCCCTGCAACACCTCTCTCTCTCTCTCGTAGTAGCTCGGCGAAGCCCTGCACGAGACCCGCTACATCCACCACCACGCCGTCGTGCTGCTGGATCTCCATCAACCTCTCCTTCCCCCTTGCTGGATCAAGAAGGAGGAGACGTCGCTGCACCGTATGTGTGTTGAACGCGGAGGTGCCGTCCGTTCGGCACTCGGTCATCGGTGATTTGGATCACGGCGAGTACGACTCCGTCATCCACGTTCATTGGAACGCTTCCGCTCGCGATCTACAAGGGTACGTAGATGCACTCCCTTCCCTTCGTTGCTAGTACACTCCATAGATGCATCTTGGTGAACGTAGGAAAATTTTAAAATTATGCTACGATTCCCAACAATTCCCACCGCTGGCCAAGCCCTGCGGCGACGGCAGCCTCACACCGCAGCCGAACCAGTGAACCCTCGTACTCCTCTCCGCGCGGGCTTCCACTGGCGCGTCTTCCCCGGCTCCGCGTCGTCCCCTTACTAGGCCTCGCCGTCGTCCACCGCCGTGGTGCTCTCGGCGCGGCCTGGTCAACGTGGTCAAGGAACGACTTCCATCGGACGTGGATTGTACGTGGAGAGGCTGATAGCTGGGTCCATGGCCGCAGCAAGGAAGTGCCTCCTTATTACGCGGAAAATAATGATTCCTCCACCTGACAGCTGGGACCCACCGGACGGGCCACTGTATTTCGCTGAAAAAACATTGCCCCCTGACTGCTGGGACCCACCAGCTTCATCTTCACACGCAAGGAAGTGCGTCCGGGCAAAAAAAACGATTCGCCCCCCTGACTGCTGGGACCCACCAGCTACACCTTCGCACGCAAGGAAGTGTGTCCGGGCAAAAAAAACGATTCGCCCCCCTGACTGCTGGGACCCACCGGCTACATCTTCGCACGCAAGGAAGTGCGTCCAGGCAAAAAAACGATTCGCCCCCCTGACTGCTGGGACCCACCAGCTACATCTTCGCAGGCAAGGAAGTGCCTGACAGTCGGGACCCACCTGGTCGAATCGTACGTAGCATTGTCATTCTGGTCACGAACGTGTATGTACATACTGGTCGATGTAGAGGCGCGCATGTGTCGTAGTAGAGGCGCGCACGTAGCATGTGCACGTACGTACAGCGGCCAGGGTGCAAGAAAGAAAATACGGCCACGTATGTGTACATACGGGCGGGGTCTCGAACGCCTACTCGCGCATACGTACGGCCAGGGCTCGTGTACATGGCTGGGTCGGAACGGAGAAACAGCGTCGTCGTCGTGTTCATGGGGAGGCAACGGAATGTGTCGTGTTCATGGGCAGGCAACGGAATGTGTCGTGTTCATGGGGAGGCAACGGAATGCGTCGTGTTCATCGGGAGGCAACGGAACGCGTGGGAGCCAACCGGCTGGGTCGGAACGGAATGCGTGGTCGTGTTCATCGAGAGGGCTTGGATGGAACAGGCGATGGAAACGAGGCCTGGCGTACCGCAAAACGGAGGAAATGGACCTCCTACGTTCGGAACGGGGTCCTGTTGATCGGGAGGGGTGTGGCGTACCGCAAAACGGAGGAAACGGACCTCCTACGGTCGAAACGGGGGTCCTGTTGATCGGGAGGGGTGTGGCGTACCGCAAAACGGACGAAACGGACCTCCTACGTTCGAAACGGGGGTCCTGTTGATCGGGAGGGGTGTGGCGTACCGCAAAACGGACGAAACGGACCTCGTACGATCGAAACGGGGGTCCTGTTCATCAGGAGGGGTGTGGCGTACCGCAAAACGGGACTCCACGGGATACTGTTCATCTCCACCGTCGACCTCCTCCAGCCTCCACGGGCTACCGTCGACCTCCTCCAGCCTCCACGGGCTCCTGTTCATCCAGCCTCCACCGCGCGCTACTCCACCGGCTACTGTTCAACCACCCCTCCACGGGCACCCCTCCACCGTCCACTGTTCATCCAGCCCTCCACACCACGGGGTCCTGTTCAACCACCCCTCCACCGTCTACTGTTCATCCAGCCCTCCACACCACGGGGTCCTGTTCAACCACCCCTCCACGGGCACCCCTCCACCGTCTACTGTTCATCCAGCCCTCCACACCACGGGGTCCTGTTCATCCAGAGGCAACGCCACCGCTCACTGTTCATCCAAACCCCCCCCCCCCCGCAACGCTCACTATTCATCCAATCGATCGGCTTCAGTTAGCAGCAGTAGCGAAGGAATCGCTCGATCGGGTTCAGTTAACAGCCATCGATCGATCGCTCGGGTTCAGTAACGCGTAGCCTGCAGTGCAATCACTCGGGTTCAGTTAGAGCCCAACGCCTCGCTCGGGTTCAGTTAGAGCCAACGCCTCGCACACACGCGCATACGTGTACTAGAGAAACGCGCATCGCTCGGCCCCTGACCTCCCACCGTAACCGGGAACTCCCCAAAATTTTCCTCCCCCTCGCTTCTACCACGGTTTTTTCCATAATGGACGGCCCAAAGAATGTCATGCAGCTGCGTTTCCGGCCCGCGCAGGACGAAAAGCCCATTTTCTGTCATAATTTTTTGTCATAGAAGTAGGAGCCCACCACATCTATGATGATACCGGGTTTTGTCACAATTATCGTCATAGAAGTGTCATATGTATGACAGAAAAAAATTCGTTCGGCCCAAAATGTCACGGATGTGTCCTTTTTTTGTAGTGCTGGCTTCTCTTAGCTTCTTGATGTACTCCTCTGTGACAGAGGAGGCCATCCACCATCCTTGAAGGTTGGATCCGGACATGATTGAAGGTCCAAAACGCTTAGCCTGAGCCTTGGGTGTTGGAATTCAAGGTGGGGGAAGAGAAGGATCGAGCGCGAGAAGAAAAGGACAGGCCTTGGCCTCTTTATAAAGAGGGTGAATATCAAGCGTCCTCCACGTGGCCGTTTGGAACTTGTCTAAAATCGAGGAGTCATACCAGCGGGCACGATTGGGTTACCCACACCCGTATTGATGAGAATCCCGTGATAAGGGGAACACGATCTCTGCTTCAACAAGACGTGCCAATAAAACCGCCTCGCAACACGTGTAGTGGCAGGCTGGTTGAGAAAAACGGTTCGAATAATGACCGGGCCGTGGCGTGATGTTACGCTGTGAAATTCGTTGGCAGATTAGATTTGTGGAAATATTATACTCTCTACGGTGGTATGTGGAATTTGTTTTGCAGAGACGGACACGATCCTCGTGTTCAACATCTTCTATGGAGTATTCGGAGGAAGAACCCGCCTTGCAATGCCGAAGATAATCTGCGCGCCGGACTCATCGTCATTGAAGCCTGGTTCAGGGGCTACTGAGGGAGTCCTGGATTAGGGGGTCCTCAGACTGCCGGACTATATACTTTGGCCGGACTGTTCGACTATGAAGATACAAGATTGAAGACTTCGTCCCGTGTCCGGGTGGGACTCTCCTTTGCGTGGAAGGCAAGCTTGGCAATTCGGATATGTAGATCTCCTCCCTTGTAACCAACTCTGTGTAACCCTAGCCTCCTCCGGTGTCTATATAAACCGGAGGGTTTAGTCCGTAGGACAAGAACAACAATCATAATCATAGGCTAGCTTCTAGGGTTTAGCCTCTACGATCTCGTGGTAGATCAACTCTTGTAATACTCATATCATCAAGATCAATCAAGCAGGAAGTAGGGTATTACCTCCATCGAGAGGGCCCGAACCTGGGTAAACATTGTGTCCCCCGCCTCCTGTTACCATCCGCCTTAGACGCACAGTTCGGGACCCCCTACCGAGATCCGCCGGCTTTGACACCGACAGCCACCCCGATGCCGCCCGCAACAAGCATGAGCACAAGCGTCGCCTCCCATGGCCCCAGTGAGATGCCGCGCTACCATCCTCAGGACGCCATGCTGGGTCGAGCAACATGGAGTGTGGGGCACTACGGCGAGGTGTTCGGGGTAACGGCCCCGGAAGCCTATGTGCCCCGCATGATGGACCAAGAGTACGCACCAGAGGACGACCCTGGCTCGTTCCTTGGAGAAGATTGGGAAGAAGGGACGCTAGAAGTGGAAGCCTTCCACGAACCGACGGAGAACCGCAACGATTGCGCCAACAACAACAACTACAGGGTACCACTAATCTCTCAGGAGCAGGCTTACGCTAACCGTGGGCTGCAAGTGAATCAGGTCACAGCGTCGGTCGACGACCCCGGCGCAGCAGCATCCCTTCCGCCGGGGGAAGCACGCTGGGGGCCACGGGGAGGGAGCCAAGAGCAAGGCCCCTCCCCACTTCGCGCGAAGCCAGGCAACGCCCGGAGGTAGGCCCTCTGCCGGGGAGGCGCCGGTGAGCCTTCCCCCGGCAGAGGACCCGTGGTCGCCGAGGGCGTCGCTGGCGCCCCCTTTCCCCCCTTTGCGTCGTCCAGGTTGCCGGTCGACTCAAAGGTGGTCGAGGGTGGCGCAAGGCGGGGCCCTCGTCTGGTGATATGAAGCAAGGCCGTTTCCTGTGAAGAAGGCCCAGTGCCTGTGAAGCTCGCCGCCCGTGACACTCTCACGTAATAATGAGTGGGGCTGTACACGCCCCGGAGTCTCAGGGGTGCCGGCCTCAGGCCCTGCGGCTCCCTCCCACGCCTAGTGGCAGCACTTAGCTCTGCGCTGGTGAGAAGACTTGAAGACCAGAAGACTAGACTAGGCGCCGGACACGGCCATTTGCTTTGGATCTCTTCTTCTGTAGCCTTGCTTTCTGGATTTGGATTTAAGTTGAAGTCGAGCTTTTGTCAATGTGTGCGGGGGTGAATTTTCTCATTCAAGCGATTTCTTGCCATCTCGTTCTTGCCTTGTTCTGGAGCTCACGCTCGCCGCCTCCCCCTCGCGGGCCCCTCACGAGCGGGGCTGGGCCCAGCACGCGCGCCGCGCGCGCCGATCAGCGTAGGAACCTCGCGAGGCCCTCTCGGGCAGGTGAGTAGACCCTTCAGGAGCCCAGCGGCGACTCTCGACCTTACAACCCGATTCAGGGCCTGCTCCAGCTAAGGTAAGCCGCAGCGGCAAAACTTGTCGTCACACTCATGACCGACCAAAACGCACCTTCGGTTTGGCATAAAGAAGTAGAAATCATGGTTTGCTTACATGAGGGGCTCCCCCTCCCAAAATGCTCTCACAATCTTTAGGGGCCACGCCCGAGTTTCTACATACAGGGTGAAGCAGTAAAAGGACCAGGAATTAGCCAGATATGTCGCTCGCCGCATCCTCCTCCTCGTCTTCGGATGCGCCGCTCGCGTCGCTTTCACCATCGTCGGCGCTACCGCCACCGTCATCAGCGTCGACGTCCCCATCATCGACTACATCGCCTCCGTCCGCGGCAACCACCACCGCGTCGTCCTCTGATGTGAAGGCCCTGACCAATGCATCCATGTTATCCTCTACCCACCGCGCCAGGTCGTCCCGGACGACCGTCGGTACGGGGGCGATGGCGGCGTCTAAATCGAAGTCGGGGTTGGCGTTCAGGAGATGGCTGAAGACGCGGGAGAAAGCGCGCTCGAGCAGGCCGCGACTCCTCTCTTCCACGAACCTGCGAGCTTCGTTAGATCGGGCCTCCAGGCGTGTCACCACGTCGGTGAAGAAGCGGAGGTGACTAGCGTAGTCATTCACCTAAGGATGGGGGCGTTTGCATCACAGATATGGCCCAGGGCGGTATTGGCCCTGTTTCGAAGATCCTGAAGCATGGGAGCGTGAACGCGCTCCAGCGTCCGCCTCTCCAGCACCTCCTCACGACTCTGCTGCGCGACGGACTCGGTGCCGTTAACCCGCCTCTGGAGGGAGAGCAATTCGGCGCGGATGGTGGCCAGCTCCGCCTGCACCACGGCCAGGGCGACGGCCGTGGCCTCTGTTGGGGAACGTAGCAGAAATTCAAAATTTTCTACGCATCACCAAGATCAATCTATGGAGTAATCTAGCAACGAGGGGAAGGGGAGTGCATCTACATACCCTTGTAGATCGCGATGCGGAAGCGTTGCAAGAACGCGGGTGAGGGAGTCGTACTCGTAGCGATTCAGATTGCGGTTGATTCCGATCTAAGCACCGAAGAACGGTGCCTCCGCGTTCAACACACGTGCAGCCCGGTGACGTCTCCCACGCCTTGATCCAGCAAGGAGAGAGGGAGAGGTTGGGGAAGACTCCATCCAGCAGCAACACGACGGCGTGGTGGTGATGGAGGAGCGTGGCAATCTCGCAGGGCTTCGCCAAGCACCGCGGGAGAGGAGGAGGAGGGAGAGGGGTAGGGCTGCACCGAAAGAGAGACTTTTTCGTGTGTCTTGGGCAGCCCAAACCTCAACTATATATAGGGGGGGAGGGGGCTGCGCCCCCCTTAGGGTTTCCACCCCCAAGAGGAGGCGGCCAGCCCTAGATCCCATCAAGGGGGGCGGCCAAGGGGAGGAGAGGGGGGCGCCCCACTAGATGGGCCCTAAGGCCCATCTGGACCTAGGGTTTGCCCCCTCCCACTCTCCCATGCGCCTTGGGCCTTGGTGGGGGGGCGCACCAGCCCACCTGGGGCTGGTCCCCTCCCACACTTGGCCCACGCAGCCTTCTGGGGCTGGTGGCCCCAATTGGTGGACCCCCGGGACCCTCCCGGTGGTCCCGGTACATTACCGATTTCACCCGAAACTTTTCCGGTGACCAAAACAGGACTTCCCATATATAAATCTTTACCTCCGGACCATTCCGGAACTCCCCGTGACGTCCCGGATCTCATCCGGGACTCTGAACAACATTCGGTAACCACGTACATACTTTCCCTATAACCCTAGCGTCATCGAACCTTAAGCGTGTAGACCCTACGGGTTCGGGAACCATGCAGACATGACCGAGACGTTCTCCGGTCAATAACCAACAGCGGGATCTGGATACCCATGTTGGCTCCCACATGTTCCACGATGATCTCATCGGATGAACCACGATGTCGGGGATTCAATCAATCCCGTATGCAATTCCCTTTGTCTAACGGTATGTTACTTGCCCGAGATTCGATCGCCGGTATCCCTATACCTTGTTCAATCTCGTTACCGGCAAGTCTCTTTACTCGTTCCGTAACTCACATCATCCCGTGATCAACTCCTTGGTCACACTGTGCACATTATGATGATGTCCTACCGAGTGGGCCCAGAGATACCTCTCCGTTTATACGGAGTGACAAATCCCAGTCTCGATTCGTGCCAACCCAACAGACACTTTCGGAGATACCTGTAGTGCACCTTTATAGCCACCCAGTTACGTTGTGACGTTTGGTACACCCAAAGCATTCCTACGGTATCCGGGAGTTGCACAATCTCATGGTCTAAGGAAGTGATACTTGACATTAGAAAAGCTCTGAGCAAACGAACTACACGATCTTGTGCTAGGCTTAGGATTGGGTCTTGTCCATCACATCATTCTCCTAATGATGTGATCCCGTTATCAACGACATCCAATGTCCATGGTCAGGAAACCGTAACCATCTATTGATCAACGAGCTAGCCAACTAGAGGCTTACTAGGGACATGGTGTTGTCTATGTATCCACACATGTATCTGAGTTTCCTATCAATACAATTCTAGCATGGATAATAAACGATTATCATGAACAAGGAAATATAATAATAACCAATTTATTATTGCCTCTAGGGCATATTTCTAACAGTCTCCCACTTGCACTAGAGTCAATAATCTAGTTCACATCACCATGTGATTAACACTCACTGGTCACATCACCATGTGACCAACATCTAAAGAGTTTACTAGAGTCAACAATCTAGTTCACATCTCTATGTGATTAGCACTCAATGAGTTCTGGTTTGATCATGTTATGCTTGTGAGAGAGGTTATTTAGTCAACGGGTCTGAACCCTTCAGATCCGTGTGTGCTTTACGAATATCTATGTCATCTTGTGGATGCTACCACGCGCTATTTGGAGCCATTTCAAATAATTGCTCTACTATACGAATCCGGATTACTACTCAGAGTTATCCGGATTAGTGTCAAAGTTCGCATCGACGTAACCCTTTACGACGAACTCCTTTTTCACCTCCATAATCGAGAAAATTCCTTAGTCCACTAGATACTAAGGATAAGTTCGACCGCTGTCATGTGATCCATTCCCGGATCAGTATTGTACCCCTTGACCAACTCATGGCAAGGCACACTTCATGTGTGGTACACAGCATAGCATACTGTAGAGCCTACGTCTAAAGCATAGGGGACGACCTTCGTCCTTTCTCTCTCTTCTGCTGTGGTCAGGTCTTGAGTCTTACTCAATACTCACACCTTGTAACACAGCCAAGAACTCCTTTGCTGATCTATTTTGAACTCTTTCAAAATCATGTCAAGGTGTGCGTTCTTTGAAAGTATCATCAGGCGTCTTGATCTATCTCTATAGATCTTGATGCCCAATATATAAGCAGCTTTTATCCAGGTCTTCCTTTGAAAAACTCCTTTCAAACAACCCTTTATGCTTTCCAGAAATTTTACATCATTTCAGATCAACAATATGTCATTCACATATACTTATCAGAAATGTTGTAGCGCTCCCACTCACTTTATTGTAAATACAAGTTTCTAACAAACTTTGTATAAACCCAAAATCTTTGATCATCTCATCAAAGTGTACATTCCAACTCCGAGATGCTTACTCCAGTCCTTAGAAGGATCGCTGGAGCTAGCATACCTTTTAGCATCCTTAGGATCGACAAAACCTTTCTGATTGTATCACATACAACCTTTCCTTACAAAAACTGGTAAGAAACTTGTTTTGACATCCATCTGCCAGATTTCATAAATGCAGCTAATGCTAACATGATTCCGACGGACTTAAGCATCGCTACGGATGAGAAAATCTCATCGTAGTCAACTCCTTGAACTTGTGAAAATACTCTTTGCCACAAGTCGAGCTTCATAGACGGTAACCTTACCGTCCACGTCTGTCTTCTTCTTAAAGATCCATTTATCTCAATGGCTTGCCGATCATCGGGCAAGTTCACCAAAGTCCATGCTTTGTTCTGATACATGGATCCTATCTCGGATTTCATGGCTTCTAACCATTTGTCGGAATATGGGCCCACCATCGCTTCTCCATAGCTCGTAGGTTCAGTATTGTCCAACAACATGATATCTCAGACAGGATCACGTACCACTCTGAAGTAGCACGCATCCTCGTCGTCCTACGAGGTTTGGTAGTGACTTGATCCGAAGTTTCATGATCACTATCATAAGCTTCCACTTCAATTGGTGTAGGTGCCACAGGAACAACTTCCTGTGCCCTGCTACACACTAGTTGAAGTGACGGTTCAATAACCTTATCAAGTCTCCACCATCCTCCCACTCAATTCTTTCGAGAGAAACTTTTCCTCGAGAAAGGACTCGTTTCTAGAGGCAATTACTTTTGCTTCCAGATCTTGAAATAGGAGGTATGCCCAGCTGTTTTGGGTATTCTATGAAGATGCATTTATCCGCTTTGGGTTCGAGCTTATCAGCCTGAAACTTTTTCACATAAGCATCGCAGCCCCAAACTTTTAAGAAACGACAACTTAGGTTTCTCTAAACGGTGTCGTCTCAACGGAATTGCGTGGTGCCCCTTTTAAAGTGAATGCGGTTGTCTATAATGCCTAACCCATAAACGATAGTGGTAATTCGATAAGAGACATCATGGTAAGCACCATATCCAATAGGGTGCAGTTATGATGTTCGGACACACCATCACACTATGGTGTTCCAGGCGGTATTAATTGTGAAACACTTTCCACAATGTCTTAATTGTGTGCCAAACTCGTAACTCAGATACTCATCTCTATGATCATATCACAGACATTTTATCCTCTTGTCACGACGATCTTCAACTTCACTCTGAAAATACTTGAACCTTTCAATAATTCAGACTTGTGTTTCATCAAGCAAATACACTCAGCATCTACTCAAACCATCTGTGAAGTAAGAACATAACGATATCCACTGCATGCCTCAGCACTCATTGGACTGCATACATCAAAAATGTATTACTTCCAATAAGTTGCTCTCTTGTTCCATCTTACTGAAAACGAGGCCTTTCAGTCATCTTGCCCATGTGGTATGATTTGCATGACTCAGGTGATTCAAAATCAAGTGAGTCCAAACGATCCATCTACATGGAGTTTCTTCATACATATATACCAATAGGCATGGTTCGCATGTCTCAATCTTTTCAAAACGACTGAGTCCAAAGATCCATCTACATGGAGCTTCTTCATGCGTTCTATACCAATATGACTCAAGTGGCAGTGCCACAAGTATG
Organism: Aegilops tauschii subsp. strangulata; assembly: GCF_002575655.3. NCBI lineage: Eukaryota > Viridiplantae > Streptophyta > Magnoliopsida > Poales > Poaceae > Aegilops > Aegilops tauschii. The sequence goes on along the minus strand of NC_053040.3, from coordinate 399,279,529 downwards.
TGGAACTATCATTACTATCTTATATCTTTTGGCATGAACATGTGTATCACTGCGATCGAGATTCATTTTAGGTGCAAGACCATTGAAGGTATTATTCAAATAAACAGAGTAACCATTATTCTCCTTAAATGAATAACCGTATTGCGATAAACATAATCCAATCATGCTTAACGCAAACACCAAATCTCGATGGTAGAGGGAGCATGCGATGCTTGATCACATCAACCTTGGAAACACTTCCAACACATATCGTCATCTCACCTTTAGCTAGTCTCCGTTTATTCCGCAGCTTTTACTTCGAGTTACTAACACTTAGCAACCGAACCGGTATCTAATACCCTGGTGCTGCTAGGAATACTAGTAAAGTACACATTCATATAACGTATATCCAATATACTTCTGTCGACCTTGCCTGCCTTCTCATCTACCAAGTATCTAGGGTAGTACTGCTTCAGTGACCGTTCCCCTCATTACAGAAGCACTTAGTCTCGGGTTTGGGTTCAACCTTGGGATTCTTCACTAGAGCAGCAAATGACTTGCTGTTTCATGAAGTATCCCTTTTGCCCTTGCCCTTCTAGAAACTAGTGGTTTTACTAACCATCAACAATTGATGCTCCTTCTTGATTTCTACTTCCGCGGTGTCAAACATCGCGAATAGCTCAAGGATCATCATATCTATCCCTGATATGTTATAGTTCATCACGAAGCTCTAATAGCTTGGTGGTAGTGACTATGGAGGACCATCACTATCTCATCTGGAAGATTAACTCCCACTCGATTCAAGCGATTGTGGCACTCAGACAATCTGAGCACATGCTCAACGATTGAGCTTTTCTCCCTTAGTCTGCAGGCTTAAGAAACTTGTCAGAGGTCTCATACCTCTTGACGTGGGCACTAGTCTGAAATCCCAATTTCAGTCTTCAGAACATCTCATATGTTCTGCGACGTTTCAAAAACGTCTCTGGTGCCACAATTCTAAACCGTTAGCATTACGCATTGGACTATCACGTAGTCATCAAAACGTGTATGTCAGATGTTTCGTAACATCTACAGACGACGCTGAGGTTCAGCACACCGAGCGGTGCATTAAGGACATAAGCCTTCTGTGCAGCAATGAGGACAATCCTCAGTTTACGGACCCAGTCCGCATAATTGCTACCATCAACTTTCAACTAAATTTTCTCTAGGAACATATCTTAAACAGTAGAACTAAAGCGTATGACATAATTTGCAAAGACCTTTTGACTATGTTCATGATAATTAAGTTCATCTGATTAATGAACTCCCACTCAGATAGACATCCCTCCAGTCATCTAAGTGATACATGATCCGAGTCAAACTAGGCCGTGTCCGATCATCACGTGAGACGGACTAGTCATCATCGGTGAACATCTCCATGTTGATCGTATCTGCTATACGACTCATGTTCGACCTTTCGGTCTCTTGTGTTCCGAGGCCATGTCTGTACATGCTAGGCTCGTCAAGTCAACCTAAGTGTTTTGCATGTGTTCCGAGGCCATGTCTGTACATGCTAGGCTCGTCAACACCTGTTGTATTCGAACGTTAGAATCTATCACACCCGATCATCACGTGGTGCTTCGAAACAACGAACCTTCGCAACGGTGCACAGTTAGGGGGAACACTTCTCTTGAAATTTTATAAGGGATCATCTTACTTACTACCGTCGTTCTAAGCAAATAAGATGCATAACATGATAAACATCACATGCAATCAAATAGTGACATGATATGGACAATATCATTTTGCTCCTTTGATCTCCATCTTCGGGGCACCATGATCATCTTTGTCACCGGCATGACACCATGATCTCCATCATTGTGTCTTCTTGAAGTTGTCACGCCAACGGTTACTTCTACTTCTATGGCTAACGCGCTTAGCAATAAAGTAAAGTAACTTACATGGCGTTATTCAATGACACGCAGGTCATACAAAAATAAAGACAACTCCTATGGCTCCTGCCGGTTGTCATACTCATCGACATGCAAGTCGTGATTCCTATTACAAGAATATGATCAATCTCATACATCACATATATCATTCATCACATCTTCTGGCCATATCACATCACATAGAACATGCTGCAAAAACAAGTTAGACGTCCTCTAATTGTTGTTTGCAAGTTTTTACGTGGCTTGTATAGGTTTCTAGCAAGAACGTTTCTTACCTACGTAAAACCACAACGTGATATGCCAATTTCTATTTACCCTTCATAAGGACCCTTTTCATCGAATCCGTTCCGACTAAAGTGGGAGAGACAGACACCCGCTAGCCACCTTATGCAACTAGTGCATGTCAGTCGGTGGAACCTGTCTCACGTAAGCGTACGTGTAAGGTCGGTCCGGGTAGCTTCATCCCACAATGCCGCCGAAACAAGATAAGACTAGTAGCGGCAAGAAGAGTTGGCAATATCGACGCCCACAACTACTTTGTGTTCTACTCGTGCATAGAAACTACGCATAGACCTAGCTCATGATGCCACTGTTGGGGAACGTAGCAGAAATTCAAAATTTTCTACGCATCACCAAGATCAATCTATGGAGTAATCTAGCAACGAGGGGAAGGGGAGTGCATCTACATACCCTTGTAGATCGCGATGCGGAAGCGTTGCAAGAACGCGGGTGAGGGAGTCGTACTCGTAGCGATTCAGATCGCGGTTGATTCCGATCTAAGCACCGAAGAACGGTGCCTCCGCGTTCAACACACGTGCAGCCCGGTGACATCTCCCACGCCTTGATCCAGCAAGGAGAGAGGGAGAGGTTGGGGAAGACTCCATCCAGCAGCAACACGACGGCGTGGTCGTGATGGAGGAGCGTGGCAATCTCGCAGGGCTTCGCCAAGCACCGCGGGAGAGGAGGAGGAGGGAGAGGGGTAGGGCTGCATCGAAAGAGAGACTTTTTCGTGTGTCTTGGGCAGCCCAAACCTCAACTATATATAGGGGGGAGGGGGCTGCGCCCCCCTTAGGGTTTCCACCCCCAAGAGGAGGAGGCCAGCCCTAGATCCCATCAAGGGGGGCGGCCAAGGGGAGGAGAGGGGGGGCGCCCCACTAGATGGGCCTTGCCCCCTCCCACTCTCCCATGCGCCTTGGGCCTTGGTGGGGGGGCACACCAGCCCACCTGGGGCTGGTCCCCTCCCACACTTGGCCCACGCAGCCTTCTGGGGCTGGTGGCCCACTTGGTGGACCCCCGGGACCCTCCCAGTGGTCCCGGTACATTACCGATTTCACCCGAAACTTTTCCGGTGACCAAAACAGGACTTCCCATATATAAATCTTTACCTCCGGACCATTCCGGAACTCCCCGTGACGTCCGGGATCTCATCCGGGACTCCGAACAACATTCGGTAACCACGTACATACTTTCCCTATAACCCTAGTGTCATCGAACCTTAAGCGTGTAGACCCTACGGGTTCGGGAACCATGCAGACATGACCGAGACGTTCTCCGGTCAATAACCAACAGCGCAATCTGGATACCCATGTTGGCTCCCACATGTTCCACGATGATCTCATCGGATGAACCACGATGTCGGGGATTCAATCAATCCCGTATGCAATTCCCTTTGTCTAACGGTATGTTACTTGCCCGAGATTCGATCGTCGGTATCCCTATACCTTGTTCAATCTCATTACCGGCAAGTCTCTTTACTCGTTCCGTAACTCACATCATCCCGTGATCAACTCCTTGGTCACACTGTGCACATTATGATGATGTCCTACCGAGTGGGCCCAGAGATACCTCTCCGTTTATACGGAGTGTCAAATCCCAGTCTCGATTCGTGCCAACCCAACAGACACTTTCGGAGATACCTGTAGTGCACCTTTATAGCCACCCAGTTACGTTGTGACGTTTGGTACACCCAAAGCATTCCTATGGTATCCGGGAGTTGCACAATCTCATGGTCTAAGGAAGTGATACTTGACATTAGAAAAGCTCTGAGCAAACGAACTACACGATCTTGTGCTAGGCTTAGGATTGGGTCTTGTCCATCACATCATTCTCCTAATGATGTGATCCCGTTATCAACGACATCCAATGTCCATGGTCAGGAAACCGTAACCATCTATTGATCAACGAGCTAGTCAACTAGAGGCTTACTAGGGACATGGTGTTGTCTATGTATCCACACATGTATCTGAGTTTCCTATCAATACAATTCTAGCATGGATAATAAATGATTATCATGAACAAGGAAATATAATAATAACCAATTTATTATTGCCTCTAGGGCATATTTCTAACAGCCTCCGCGCACCTCTCTGCATCAGCTAGCCTGGGCCTGAGGGCAGCGGCCCTGTCCGCATCCTCCGTCCCCGCGAGCTTCAACTTCAAGTCGTACCTACCCTCCAGATCTGCGAGAACCTCGGCCACCCGGCGATCGACTTCCTCCTAGACCTTGGCCTCGCGAACCCCAACGGCAGCTTCTGCTTGAGCGACTTGACGCTCCCTCGTCTCCAGTTGCTCGAACTCAAGGCTGCGTTCCACGGCTTCCAGAGCCAGCGCCTCCTCGCGCTTCCGGACCTCCTCTTCCTCGGCAGGCGTCCCCCTCAGCGACACAAGGGCGGCTCTGCGCGCCTCCACCTGACGCTCAAGGGACGCACTCCAGGCTTGGAGCTCCCACGCGCGCTTCTCCGCAGCCTCGCGACGGCGGTCAGCCTCGCGAGCCTCCTCCAGGGCTCGGGAGCAAGCTTCGCGGGAAACCTTGAGGGACGCCTCGGCCTTCGCGTTGTCAAGATCACGCTGGTAGCGGCCCAGGTTGACAGCCACCCTCAGCTTACGCCGCTCCTCCGCTAGTCGAAGACCTTCGGCCTCAAGACGCGAGTCGACACTCACGAGCTCTTCACCAAGTCGGCTCATCGCGCCCATCGCCTCCTGGAAGAGCTCATGGCTAACGACGCGCCGCCCGCGCTTGAACTCGAACGCGCGGCTCACCTCTTCCTCCACCCCGGGGGCTGCAGGCGAGGCATCAAGCAGGGGGCTGGTGCTACCCCAGGCGCCAGCCAGTTCTCGCGGGGGGCCCTGGCCGGTCGGGGCCCGCTGCTTGAAGAGGAACCGAAGACTAAAGCCAACCAGCTGTTTTCCATGATCAGAGGAGGGGTCCTGGGCACGCCTGCCAGGCTCCATGCCAAGCCGTAGGGGAGGAACGACAAGGTCGCAGGATCAGCGCGCCACGAAGGCAAGGGCACTCCCTCGACCAACCCTGCTCCAGGGGCAGGAAGCGGGCTCAGAGCGCTCAAGTCCAATGGGGGAGTCGAGGAAGGAGGAGGCCGTTTCTCAGGAGGCGCATCAGCCTCGACGGAAGGAGCCCTGAAGGACTGACGTCAGGAGAAGAAAACAGCACACAAGAAGCCATAGTAGTACGATACTTACACGTCGACGGCGATGTACTTCCTTCGCTTCAGCGCCCCAAAGATGTTGTTGCCGCTCGGGGATCCTTTCCTCTTGCGGAGCTCCTCGAAGTCCATGCAGAGCCGACCAAAGCGCTGGACGTGGCGGCCAGCGCGGGGCGAGGCCAAGGAAGAGCTTGGAGGGACCGCTCCAGGGGTGCCCGGCTGCGGTGAACAGTCGGGCGCCGTCTCACCACAACTTCCCGAGGCATCCAGGGCCTCGGCCTCGGGAACCGCATGCTGCATCGCCTCAGTGACCGACGCCCCAGGGGAGGGGTCGCGAGCTCCCGAGGACGACGCCCCAGGATCACCAGGGGGCATGAGCTCCCCAGCACTCAAGCCGCCAACCTCCGTCGGAGCTTGCCCCCCTGCGCCCACACTTGGGGCAAGCTCGGCACCGGTGGCGAGGAAGGGAACCACATCAACAGGGTTCTCGCGGGGCCCCACCAGGCCAATCGGGCACAGACCCCACTCATCAAAGGAGGGCATGCTTTCGGCAGATTCATCCTTGTTCTTGCAACGGTACAACAGGCAGTTCTTCCCAGGCAAGTCGTCCGGCAAAGGGACACATGTCAGGACCTTGAGCATTGTTTGCCGCGTCCCGAGAGGGAGCCCGGACTCCTGAAACCTCATATGGTCCTGACTGCTGAGCAAGGTCCACATTGGGCGAGAGTGGCACTGAAGCGGAGCGACTCGGCGCTTGACGAACTCCTTCACCACCATCGGCGCAGTCACGCCGCGGTCCTTCAACCTCCTCAGCCTGAGCCAAATGGGAAGGAGGCGGGGGCTCGCGAGCCTCTGGTGGCCCCAACTGGAGTTGGGAACAGCAGGCCCTGGCGGAGCTTGGAACAGAGGGCTGAGCACGCCGGCATCGACAAACACCCACCGTGTCCGAAACTCGCTCGTGGATGGAGGAAGCTCGAAGTCGATCCCCGTGCCCGCCGTCGCGGCCACGTCCTGGAAGCTCGCGCACCCCGAGCTTTGTTGAGGGTCAATCAGATGCAATGAGAAGAAATGGCGGAAGAGGGCCAGAGAGGGAGCGATGCCCACCATGGCTTCGCACACAAAGGCGAAGACGGCGAGAAGTCACAGATTGAGGGTCGAGATGCAGCATGTGGATCTAGTAATGCTCAAGCACCGCGTTGAAGAAGGCGGAGAAAGGAGGAATCAAGCCAGCCCAAAGGGCATCGATGAACATTGGGACTTCGGTGGCCGCCTGGACAATGCGAGCGCGAGACGCAGGCCAAGCCACCGTCTCCCCCCACTCGTTGAAGCTGGAAGCGAGCATTGGACGCACCTTGTCCATGGCCTCGTCGTTGAGCACCAAGGATCGGCCGACCGCAGGCTCAGCGGCCGGAGGCGCACTTGGCGAAGATAGGGGCTTCTTCCCACTTGTCTGCTTGTTTCGGCGCCATGGCAATGAAGCGGGCAGAGGGCAGGTCAGATTGGAGAGGAGAAGCAGAGTATCGAGAAAGCAGAGAGATTGGGGAAACAAGGTGTGGGCGATGGAGGAATAACCGTGTAGGATGCGGGAGCCGCGTAGCCAGGCGGATTCTAAGGCAGCGTGGGGAAGCGGAGGCGCCCACGTCCAATCAACCGCCACGCGTCGACCGAGGCCGCAGGCTTTTGGGGCCCGCGGCGCTCCGCGCTTCACCTTTGGCTTCGCCGCGAAGCCAAGCCCGAGCGCGCCTTGGGCCCGGGGGCTACTGTCGGCGTTCTGGGAACGGGGGTCCCCAGACTTGCCTGCCTGCGGCCCACGGCGTGGCTATGCTAGCGGGCCTGTACGGCCCATCATCATCAACAAGGCAATCAAGACCCTCGCGATGGGGCCAAGCCTCGCGAGGCGGACGACGCAAGACCTCCTCGGGAGCAGCATCTCTAGGCAGGCTCGTGAGGAGCAGAGATATCAAGACGGGGCAAACCTCGCGAGGCTCTCGTGACATGAGCTATGACGATTGACACCAGGCGGGCGCCAGACGGGCGCCAGCGCGCACAGCGTCCTTGTTTCCTCTTTGATGCCAAAGGGGCAAGCGCGGGCGCGAAGTACCGAGGCATCAGGAAAAGGTTTCCATATCGGTGCAACGAGACCAAGACCAGCAGGCCAACAGGACGGAGGTCACCGTGGAGCCCAAGACGGCGTCATCGCCAGAGCCCTTTCGCAGGCGAAGACCGCTTTTGTCAGGATAGCTTGTACTAGTTGTCCCCTTTCAAATTGGCCGCCGTTGTTGGCTCCCTTCCTGCTCAATATTTGGGAAGAGGACCAGGGCCTATATAAGTAGAACTAGCCACCACCGTAGGGGCAACTGATGGAGGACTGGATCCACTCCATCCTCACACCCACAAGTTCACAGAGCACAAGAACACCTCAACCTCAGGAGGCTGTTCATCCCCTTGTACTGTTCATCAGTAGCCCAAGAGGCAATCCACCACCACCACACTGGAGTAGGGTATTACACCACAACGGTGGCCCAAACCAGTATAAATCTCGTGTCTTTCTATGTTGCGAGTTCGTCGAGTTCGTCCGCGAGATCTTAGCGGGCTAGGGCGTAGATCGATAGGGGAAAGAACTTCGCGCGCACCCCAGAGTTCGAACCTTAAGGGATTTGCCGGAACCCGTGATCCAAAAATGACCTCTACGAGGACTGGTTGGACCGCATCGTTGAGCTCGTCAGCGCCGATGGGGGCTCCCCCGCACCGTCCCTCTTGTTGCCTCGCCCTCCGCCAGCTGCGGGCGACGTAGCTCACGGAGCACCTCCGCCACCTCTGCACCAAGACGGCGCTTTGGCGCCAAGACGCGCGGCCCCTCGGCATGACCCGCCGCGTCGGGCGCCCGCGCAGGAAGAAGGAAGCTGCCAAGAAGTTCCCCGACCGTAAGAAAACGCTCCACCGCTCCCAACACCGCCACACCAGGATCGCTTGCTGCGGCAGGACCACGCGCCACTTGCCGTGGCGGCGTGGGGACGCCAAGATCAAGCTCCGCCTCCATGATGAGCCCCGGTGGCCTTGGCCTGCTGGCGCGCCTTCACTCCTAAGCTGCATGGCATCGTCTGGCCGGGCAAGTTCAAGCCGGATCTGCCTCCTCGCTACGACGGCACCCCCGCCCCTGCGGAGTTCTTGCAGCTCTGCGAGCTGAGCATCGAGGCGGCCAACAGCAACGAAAAGGTCATGGCGAACTAGTTCCCCATGGCTCTCAAGGATGGCGCCCGCTCATGGCTCCTGAACCTACCCCCGGGCTCGATCTCCTCCTGGGATGAGATGCGCGACCGCTTCATCGCTAACTTCCAGGGCACTCGCGACCGCCCTCCGACCGCGGGCGACCTGCACCGTATCAAGCAGCAGCCAGGAGAGACCTTGCAGAAGTACATCCAGCGCTTGAACAGTGTTCATCTCAAGATCCCCAAGGTGACGGATGAGGCCATCATTTTGGCGTTTTCCGATGGCGTCCGCGACGTCAAGATGAAGGAGGAGCTCGCCATCCACGAGGAGCTGTGCATGGCTCTGGAGCTATTCAACTTGGTGACCAAGTGCGCAAGAGCTGAGGAAGGGCGCCTTTCCCTCCTCGAGCTCCCTGCTACTGACCCAGAGGAGAAGAAAGCCAAGGCCAAAGCCGTGAAGCGCAAAGGAGTGGCCGTAGTCGCGGCGGAGCCTGATACAAAGCGCGTCCGGGACCATCCCGAGTCGTCCAAGAGTAGTCGACCGTTCTGCGCCTTCCACAACATACACAACCACAACACCAACGACTGTCAGGAGCTCAGGGCCATTCGAGATGGACACTTCGGTCGACGCCCCGAGCGCAACGACCGGGGTTATGGCCGAGGAGGAGGACGAGGCGGAGGTCGCTGGGACGATCGCGGCCCACGCCAGGATTGGCGCGACCGGCCTCGCGAGGACCGCTGGCAGGCTCAGACTTGTGGGGAAGCCTGCAGGGATCAGCCTCGCGAGGACCGCCCTCAGGGCAACGCTGGTCTTCCTCCGCTGCTGCCACCACCCAGAAGGAACGACGACCACCATCAGGACGAAGGAGCTGGGGGCTTCCAGGAACCGTACGCTATCGCCTACATCTTGGGCGGAGCTCAGGCCCCAGCGTCTCAGTGTATCTTCAAGCAGTTTGTTCGCGAGGTGAACGCGGCTCTTCCCAAGCTCGAGGCCACACGCCCGCTCAGGTGGTCCAAGTACGCCATCACTTTCAGCTCGGCGGACCAGCTCAAGTGCGTCGCGGCCTCCAGTGCTCTCCCAATGCTCTGCTCGCCTGTCATCAGCAACGTCCAAGTCACCAAGACCCTCATCGATGGCGGTGCGGGGCTTAACGTCCTGTCCGTCAACACGTTCGATCGCCTTCAAGTACCCTATGATCAGCTGCAACCGACCAAGCCCTTCTCAGGAGTGACCGATGGTTCCACCACCCCAATCGAGCAGGTCCGCCTCCCTGTCACCTTCGGTGGGCGCGACAACTACCACACTGAGCTCATAGACTTTGACGTTGCCCATATTCATCTGCCATACAACGCAATCCTCGGGTAGCCAGCGTTGGCCAAGTTCATGGCAGTGAACCATCACGGCTACAACGTCCTCAAGATGCCAGGGACTGGTGGTGTCATCACAGTCACCTGTGAGGAGAAGGATGCAGCGTGCTCCCTTGAGCGCGCCTTCCAGGCCGCAGCAATCGAAGACCCCGACAACAAAGGAATCCTACACCCTCCTGAGGCCATCCCCAAGAAGAAGAAGCAGATGCTCCGTACAGGGCCTCAGGAGAGCGGCGTCGCCAGCAGCACCACCTCAAGACCTACGCCCTTAGATGGGGCGCCTCCCTCCCGCGCATAGGAAGGCGTGCCCGGCGCCCTCCTTGGGCAGGGCTCGGGGGCTCTCTTCTGGAGGGCCTCAGACCTAGCCGACATCACGAGGGAGGCGCTCGGGCACCACATGGAGGTGTGCTTTGCGGCACGTTTCCCTTAGGAGGGCACCAGGCGAGGAGCGCCTGGCGCTCAAGAGTTCATCACCCAGACTACCCAAGAGCTTCAAGAAGTAAGAGCCATGCGCGGCGACTGCCGCCCACCTGGCGCAGCTCCCCATCCAGGCGAGGATGGCGGGCTGCGCGCCTGCATCGACATCCCAGGGCTCAACAGGGCCGCATCTCTAGAGCTTTTCTGGCCTTTGCGCATGGGGCGTTGCGAGGGCCCACCTCACAGCTATGTTCGCATGCCCTTCGGCCTGCCGAGCATGGTGGCCGCCTATCAGCGCAACCTGTGGAGCGTCCTGGCGGCTCAGGATGCCAGGCATCACGCAGTCCTGGAGGAGATGGAGACGGTCCTCAAGGAACCGCCTGGACCCCCAGAGCCTCCTGAGGCTTAGGGCCCCGGTGGCTCATGAGGAGCAACCCCTTCGCCACGTGTCTTCAGCTACCCCAACACCCCTTCGACAACGGAACCAGGTGACATTTTCCAAGTTTATTTAGTTGGGAGCACCCCTCGGGCTGCATCATTCCCAGGCCGCGTGGGCCTGTCCCTGCGGCATGTATCCCTTTTGCATCTTTAGCTTACTCTGCTGGGGGCGCCCCTCGGGCTGCATCATCCCCAAGCCGCTTGGGTCTGACCCAGTGGCATGTATCGTTCCTGCATTTACCTAAGCTAGTTCGTTTTCCATGCATAATCCATCTATGGTTATCACCTGCTAGATTGTCACCCACCACGGGAGCCGCGCGCCGATCGTCTTTCTTCACGATCCTTCGCATAAGAAGGCTAGGCACGGCGTCTGTGCCCGGGCCCATCCCTGCAGCGTCGATAAATCCAACGGTTGAGCTCTGTCTGGCGGGCCGGTCCCGTCCACGTCACCTCCTGGGGCCGTTGGTGCTTGGCCTTCTCATGTGATAACCTCGGGAGATTCGTTCAGCGCAGGTTATGTAACCATCTCGCAGGACCACCGCAGTCAACAAGAACCAAGACCAGGCGCAACCCGCCTTGAGGTAGGGCCTCGTGAGTCCCGCGCTAGCTCACGAGTGCCCGGACACACCTCGTCTAGCCCTGCCATGCAAGCCACGTGTCAGGGCAGGGCTGTACACGCCCCGGGGGGCTCTCCGCAGTAGGGAGTCCCCCCCCCCACGCACCAGTGTAAGCACCATGCTCCGTGCTGGCAGTCGACACTACCGAGGAGCGGTTATGCTCGTGCAAGTGCGGAAGCGCTATGCTCCGCGCTGGTGATAAACAACTGAGGACGGCCCCATGGCTGTATCAACCTCAGGGAGTGATACGTCTCCATCGTATCTACTTTTCCAAACACTTTTGCCCTTGTTTTGGTCTCTAACTTGCATGATTTGAATGGAACTAACCCAGACTGATGCTGTTTTCAGCAGAATTGCCATGGCGTTATTTTTGTGCAGAAATAAAAGTTCTCGGAATGACCTAAAACTTCACAAAGAATATTTTTGGAATTAATAAAAATAACTGGCGAAAGAATCAAGGCCAGGGGGCCCACACCCTGTCCATGAGGGTGGGGGCGCGCCTACCCCCTGCCTCGTGGCCCCCCTCATGCTCCACCGACCTCAACTCCAACTCTTCATATTCACGTTCGGGGAGAAAAAAATCAGAGAGAAGGATGCATCGCGTTTTACGATATGGAGCCACCGCCAAGCCCTAATCTCTCTCGAGAGGGCTGATCTGGAGTCCGTTCGGGGCTCCGGAGAGGGGAATCCGCCGCCGTCGTCATCATCAACCTTCCTCCATCACCAATTTCATGATGCTCACCGCCGTGCGTGAGTAATTACATTATAGGCTTGCTGGACGGTGATGGGTTGGATGACATTTATCATGTAATCGAGTTAGTTCTGTTAGGGTTTGATCCCTAGTATCCACTATGTTCTGAGATTGATGTTGCTATGACTTTGTTATGCTTAATGCTTGTCACTAGGGCCCAAGTGCCATGATTTCAGATCTGAACCTATTATGTTTTCATGAATATATGTGAGTTCTTGATCATATCTTGCAAGTCTATAGTCACCTATTATGTGTTATGATCCGTTAACCCCGAAGTGACAATAATCGGGATACTTACCGGTGATGACCGTAGTTTGAGGAGTTCATGTATTCACTAAGTGTTAATGATTTGGTCCGGTACTCTATTAAAAGGAGGCCTTAATATCCCTTAGCTTCCAATAGGACCCTGCTGCCAAGGGAGGGTAGGACAAAAGATGTCATGCAAGTTCTTTTCCATAAGCACGTATGACTATATTCGGAATACATGCCTACATTACATTGATGAACTGGAGCTAGTTCTGTGTCACCCTATGTTATAACTATTGCATGAGGAATTGCATCCGACATAATTCTACATCACCGATCCAATGCCTATGAGCTTTTCACATATTGTTCTTTGCTTAGTTACTTTTCCGTTGCCACTGTTACAATTACTACAAAACTGCTACTGTTACTTTTGCTACCGTTACCGTTACTTCCATACTACTTTGCTACTAAATACTTTGTTGCAGAGATTAAGTTATCCAGGTGTGGTTGAATTGACAACTCAACTGCTAATACTTGAGAATATTCTTTGGCTCCCCTTGTGTTGAATCAATAAATTTGGGTTGAATACTCTACCCTCGAAAACTGTTGCGATCCCCTATACTTGTGGGTTATCAAGACTATTTTCTGGCGCTGTTGCCGGGGAGCATAGCTCTATTCTTTGAGTCACTTGGGATTTATATCTGCTGATCACTATGAGGAACTTGAAAGACGAAAGAACTAAGATTTTTCCCTCAACTACGAGGGGAGGTAAGGAACTGCCATCTAGCTCTGCGCTTGATTCACCTTCTGTTTTGAGTAAGCTTGCGACACCTAAACCTGCTTCTGCTATTAATTCTGATATGTCACATGTTATTGATGATGCCACTTCTGCTATGCATGATACTTATGATGAAACTACTTCTATGCTTAATAATACTGTGCCACTAGGTGAATTTCTTGATGAACAACTTGCTAGGGCTAGAGAGAATGAAATTATTGAAACTGATAATATTGATGAAAGTGATGATGAAGATTCTCCCCCTAGATATGAATTGCCTGTTGTGCCTGAGGGTTATGTTATGGATGAAGAAACTGCTAGAGACTTTCTTGCTTGCAATGATAGATATGATCTTAAGAAATTATTAGCTAAGCTGAAAGAAAAATCTTTGAATGCTAGAATGAAATATGACCCTGCTTTTGCTACTTCACCTATCTGTGTTACTGATAAGGATTATGATTTCTCTGTTGATCCTAAGATAATTACTTTGGTTGAATCTGATCCTTTTTATGGCTATGAATCTGAAACTGTTGTGGCACATCTTACTAAATTAAATGATATAGCCACCCTATTCACTGATGATGAGAAAACTCGCTACTACTATATCCTTTAATTATTTCCATTCTCACTAAAGGGTGATGCTAAAACATGGTTTAATGCTCTTGATCCTGGTTGTGTGCGTAGTCCCAGGATATGATTTATTACTTCTCTGCTAAATATTTCCCCGCTCATAAGAAACAAGCTGCTTTAAGGGAAATGTATAATTTTGTGCAAATTGAAGAAGAGAGTCTCCCACAAGCTTGGGGGAGGCTTCTCCAATTACTTAATGCTTTGCCTGATCATCCTCTCAAGAAAAATGAAATACTTGATATCTTTTATAATGGACTAACCGATGCTTCCAGAGACCACCTGGATAGTTGTGCTGGTTGTGTTTTCAGGGAAAGAATAGTTGATCAAGCTGAATTGCTATTGAATAATATGTTGACTAATGAAAATAATTGGACACTTCCTGAACCAACTCCTAAGCCAACTCCGAAGAAAAGGGTATTCTATTTCTCAGTCCTGAAGATGTGCAAGAGGCAAAGAAATCTATGAAAGAAAAGGGTATTAAAGCTGAAGATGTTAAGAATTTACCACCTATTGAAGAAATACATGGTCTTAATTTGCCGCCTGTTGAAGAAATACATGGTCTTGATAACCCGACACAGGTAGTAAAGGTAAATTCTCTCTAAAGATTTGATGAAGGTGATATTCCTCGCTATAAGTCTGTTAGCCAATGCTTAGATGAGTTTGATAATTTTATTGTTAAACAAGAAAACTTCAATGCTTATGTTGCTAGACAATTGAAACGAAATTCTTATATGATTGAACACTTGAGTGATTATATGTCCAAAGTTAAAGGTGAACTCAAACTTATTAGTAAAGATGCTTCTATGATTACCACTCAAGTAGAACAAGTGCTTCAAGCTCAAAATGATTTTCTCAATCATTAAATAATAAGAAAAATGATAATGCTATTAGAGTTGTGACTAGAGGGGGTAGAATGACTCAGGAACCTTTGTATCCTGAGGGTCATCCTAAGAGAATTGAGCAATATTCTCAGAGAACTAATGTTGATGCACCTAGTCCTTCTAAGAGGAAGAGAAAGAAAAATGATAGGACTTTGCATGCTTCTAGTGAACCTATTGTTGACACACCTGAGAATCCCAATGATATTTCTATTTCTGATGCTGAAACACAATCCGGTAATGAACATGAACCTAGTTGTCGTGGTATTCTCACGGGGGGGTGTGAATCGACAGATGCCACAAGGGCTTTGTGTGAGGGTAGGACTGCTGCTGATAGGACCGGGAGCGGGTATGCGAGTAGCACGCGCTAGTTTACCCAGGTTCGGGGCTCTCCGGAGAGATAATACCCCTACTCCTGCATGTCTGAGTATATATATATCTGGGGTGTACATCGGGCAGTACAAAGTGCTCCTAGAGCTGTATCTGAGGTCAGTGCCATGGGCGTCTGGCACCTGGCCTCGTATATGGCATGCTAGTGGCCGGCTATGCTCATGCGTGAGTGTGTTGTGTGGATGGATGGATAGCTAGCTAGCTTGCTAGCTTATTTGCTTGTGGGTGTTCGTGAGTCCATCCATGGATGGATGGATGTGTGTCTCCTTTTATAGGAGAGGGTAGCTTAGTATGTAAGCTAGCTAGTGGGCATGGGTAAGGCATGGTGCATGTCATGCTTGTCCCCTGGGTCACTTCATAAATAGTGCCAGGGGACAAGTGACACTATACATGATGGCGGGGATGACACGTGAATAGTGCTCGGGTACGACCGTCTCGTCGGTGTCTTGTTGATGCCGGGTCGGACTGCAGTCGGCAGCCGGCTAGTCGATGCAGTCGGTCAGCTGGCAGCCGGCCGGGTGGAGCAGTCGGACTGAGGAGCCGGCAGGAGCGGCCGGGCAGTCAGACTGAGGGGCTTTGCTAGCCCCGATGTCTTGAAATATTGTCTTGCCGTCTTCGGGATACCCGTGTCCGATTACTCCGACAGTAGCCCCCAAGCCTCCGGGCAACTTGGCAAAGTCGGGCGGAGGTTTTTTCGCGAGTGTTCATGGAAATGATCATGCAAAAGAGAAAGTTAGTCCATGCAGATATGTCAAGTGATTGCTTTTTAGCACTGCAAGTTTTATGCGGAGGGTGCCGACTCGGTTTCATCTGAGCCCCCTTTCATCTCTTTCATGTTCCCTCCGCTCTTTGGCTTGTGCTCTCGCTTGCCGGACAGCCGCTCTGCGGTCTGTGGCTGAGAGTGGGCCGCGGAGTGGAGTGTACAATACTCAGACTCTGGGAGCGAATTTAACCGAGTAGATACTCATAAAGAAAACGGTCGGGTCGCCCGAAGCGTTTTTCTTCCCGGACGTTTTTCGCGTGGGTGGCCTTCAGCTTTCACTCTTGCCAGTCGGACAGCCGCTCTGCGGTCTGTGACTAAGAGTGGGCTTTTCATACCGCGCACGCTACTAAGCCGTCTGCGGGAACTAACGTCTCAGGCCAAGCGGCCAGCCCCCGGGCCAACTCTGGCTGGCGCCGGGGCGAACAGTGATGCAACTGTAATGAAATGCGGAGATAGCCCCCGAGCATCGCTCGAGGTTATCCGTGCTCTCGCGGTGAAAAAATCTGCGGGTGAGGAGCTCACATTGGTTTTCGTGTAGCCGAGGCGGAGTTTGCCGAAGAGAGCCGGCGCACCCGCTGGGTGTAGCCTTCGAGCCCCCGATCGCTCGAAGGAGGGTCCCGGCCGGTTAGGCTCGACCGGCCAGGCGGCGAGGCGTTTTGCAGCGCCCTTTTTCTTCTTCTGTCGGCTGCTGGCAACCGGACAAAACTCTTCTCTTGTCTTCGTGGGGGCGCGCCAGCGCACCCACTGGGTGTAGCCCCCGAGATTTGGGCCGACTGCTGAGCAGTCGGGCCGGATCTTCCGGCAACGACTTTGTCTTCTTTCCTCGCGGGGGCGCGTCAGCGCACCCGCTGGGTGTAGCCCCCGAGATTCGGGCCGACTGCTGAGCAGTCGGGCCGGATCTCCCGGCAACTACTTTGTCTTCTTTCCTCGCGGGGGCGCGTCAGCGCACCTGCTGGGTGTAGCCCCCGAGATTCGGGCCGACTGCTGAGCAGTCGGGCCGGATCTCCCGGCAACTACTTTGTCTTCTTTCCTCGCGGGGGCGCGTCAACGCACCCGCTGGGTGTAGCCCCCGAGATTCGGGCCGACTGCTGAGCAGTCGGGCCGGATCTCCCGGCAACTACTTTGTCTTCTTTCCTCGCGGGGCGCGTCAGCGCACCTGCTGGGTGTAGCCCCCGAGATTCGGGCCGACTGCTGAGCAGTCGGGCCGGATCTCCCGGCGACTACTTTGTCTTCTCTCCTCGCGGGGGCGCGTTAGCGCACCCGCTGGGTGTGCCGTCGGAGCAGGAGCCAGACCAGCCGGCTTGGCACTGCCGACAGCGTGGCTCACGACTGACCGTCCGAGTGGCGAAGCAGGCGGACGAATCATCCGGACGGGTGTTTCTTTTCTTCTCTTTGTCCCAGCCGACTTCTTTCTCTCTCTCTTTTTTTCAGCCGGCTTGACTTTTGTTTTTCCAGCCGGCCTCACACTTCTTTTTCTTTCTATCTTTTCCTTCTCTCCAGCCGGCCAGGGGAACTCGCGGTATACAACCGGCGTGGGCGCGGCGAGAGGCGGAGCAGTCGGCGCGTGGCGGCATCCCGGCGGGCGGAGCTGGCGGGGCGCGGGAGCTGAAGCCGGCAAGGGGCGGAGCAGCGGCCGGGAGCTGGCGCTGCGGCGCGAGGTGGAGGAGGAGGCCTGGAGGGGCCGACCCGCGGGGAACGGGCGGAACCGGCCCATGGGGCAGCGAGGCCGGCCAGCGGCGAGGCGGCCTCGAGGCAAGCGAGGCCGGCCAGCGCGGGAGCTGGCTCTCGGAAGAGTGAGGCGTCACCGAAGCGCGCTATGAGGGCCGGATGCGGCGGGGACCCGCAGCATGGGGAGGCGGCCATGGAGGCGCGTGGGGGAGCCGTCCCGTCCAGGTGGAGGCGGCAGCTGGGTACTGGAGCCATGGGGATAGCGGGCCGGCGTCGGAGAGCTCGGACGCAGGGGCGGGAGGCGGAGCCGGCTACGGGCGCGGAGCACCCGGCCGGAGCGGCGAGGCACGGGAAGCCGGCCACCGGACGGGAGGAGCCCGGCGCGCAGGCGAGGCCGAGCGGAGCGGAGGCCGGCAGGCGCGGCGGGAGGCGGCCAGGCACGGGCGAAGGCGGAGATGTCGGGGCGCGGGGTCGGGAGGCGGAGCCGGCTACGGGCGCGGAGCACCCGGCCGGAGCGGCGAGGCACGGGAAGCCGGCCACCGGACGGGAGGAGCCCGGCGCGCAGGCGAGGCCGAGCGGAGCGGAGGCCGGCAGGCACGGCGGGAGGCGGCCAGGCACGGGAGAAGGCGGAGATGCCGGGGCGCGGGGTCGGTGCAGCGGGACGGACGCCGGCTAGCGGGGCAAGGCGGCCGTGGCAAGGCGAAGCCGGCCCGCGGGAGCCGGCGGGCGGGCGAGGCAGCCCGGCAGGGGCGGAGCAGTGGCCAGCACGGGAGTGGCGGTGCTCGGGAGCCGGCCGGGTCGGAGCCGGAGCCGGCGCGGGCGGTAGGCGACCGGTCGGAGCCAGCAGCCGGCCCGGGCGGGGAGCCGGCCACGAGCACGGTCCGGGTCGTGGACGCGCGCGGGGCGGCCGGACGGAGGCGCGGCGCAGCGCCTGAGAGACGCGGGGGCGCGAAGGGGAGAGATGGGCGCGAGTTCGGCAAAGCCGGCCAGCTCGTCGGAGCCGTGGAGGAGCGAGGCGGCGGGATGCGCGGCCGCGGGACAGAGCAGGCGGAGGGCGACGGGGCCGGCGCCGTGGTGCCGTTGGAGGAGAGGTGGCCGGAGCGGTGCAGAGCCGGCGCACTCGGGCGCTCAGGTGCGGAGCGAGGCGTGCGGAACGGGAGCCAACCCCGAGCGGTGCCTGGCCGGAGGCGGAGGCGCGAGGCGCGCGGTAGAGGCGTCCGGGCCTGCAGGCGGCCGGAGCCGGCCAGCAGACCAGCCGGCGTGGGAGCTGCGGGTGCGGACCCGGCGGTGGCGGAGAGCCGGACGAGCGGGATGCGGCCGCGGCGGGAGCGGAAGCCGGCCACCGCAGCGGCAGCCGACGCGGGCGGGGAGGCACGCGAGGGGAGCAAAGGCACGGCGCGCTGCGGGGCTCGGGAGGGAGAGCGCGCACGCAGGGGCGGGTAGTGTACTTCTTGTCTCCGGCCAGTGTCTGACTGCCGTCCGGCTAGTGTGTATGCTGTGTACGAGCAATATCTGGGACGTGTCTGGCCATTGACTGGCATTATCTGACCATAGGTAAGGAAGTGTACGACCATGGTATGAGGATTGACTGGCTTGCTGGCTAGCGGGTATGGAGGAGCGACCGCGCACTACGGCCGTAGCTAGACGAGCATGGAGGGGAGCAGACGCGAGCGACGTGGCACGGCGCGCGCACCGATACGGCCGACCGAAGCGAGGCACCGCACGCGCGGCGCGTGTGCGGACGATCGGCGTTGCAATGGTGATGATGACGGAGGCGGCGAGGCCGACGACGAGGATGCGCCGTCCCTCGCGGCCGCTCCGGGGGCGGATCGAAGTCGAGCCCCCGAGCGCTACCGGAGAGACGGCGCGACGCCGCGGCGGTGATGGCGAAGATGGTCCCGACGGCGAGGACGCGCCGCCCCTCGCGGCCATTCCGAGGGTGTGTCGATATCGAGCCCTCGACCGCTATCGGAGGGACGGCGCGACGCCGCAGTGATGATGGCGAAGATGGTCCCGCCCGGACTGCGAAACCAGCAGCAGCGCGGTATCATAGTACCACCCCACGGTGGGCGCCAACTGTCGTGGTATTCTCACGGGGGGGTGTGAATCGACAGATGCCACAAGGGCTTTGTGTGAGGGTAGGACTGCTGCTGATAGGACCGGGAGCGGGTATGCGAGTAGCACGCGCTAGTTTACCCAGGTTTGGGGCTCTCCGGAGAGATAATACCCCTACTCCTGCATGTCTGAGTATATATATATATATCTGGGGTGTACATCGGGCAGTACAAAGTGCTCCTAGAGCTGTATCTGAGGTCAGTGCCATGGGCGTCTGGCACCTGGCCTCGTATATGGCATGCTAGTGGCCGGCTATGCTCATGCGTGAGTGTGTTGTGTGGATGGATGGATAGCTAGCTAGCTTGCTAGCTTATTTGCTTGTGGGTGTTCGTGAGTCCATCCATGGATGGATGGATGTGTGTCTCCTTTTATAGGAGAGGGTAGCTTAGTATGTAAGCTAGCTAGTGGGCATGGGTAAGGCATGGTGCATGTCATGCTTGTCCCCTGGGTCACTTCATAAATAGTGCCAGGGGACAAGTGACACTATACATGATGGCGGGGATGACACGTGAATAGTGCTCGGGTACGACCGTCTCGTCGGTGTCTTGTTGATGCCGGGTCGGACTGCAGTCGGCAGCCGGCTAGTCGATGCAGTCGGTCAGCTGGCAGCCGGCCGGGTGGAGCAGTCGGACTGAAGAGCCGGCAGGAGCGGCCGGGCAGTCGGACTGAGGGGCTTTGCTAGCCCCGATGTCTTGAAATATTGTCTTGCCGTCTTCGGGATACCCGTGTCCGATTACTCCGACACTAGTGATAATGTTAATGATGATGTTCATGTTGATGCTCAACCTAGCAATAACAATGATGTAGAGATTGAACCTGCTGTTGATCTTGATAACCCACAATCAAAGAATCAACGTTATGATAAGTGAGACTTCGTTGCTAGGAAGCACGGTAAATAAAGAGAACCATGGGTTCAGAAACCCATGCCTTTTCCTCCTAAACCATCCAAGAAAAAGGATGATGAGGATTTTGAGCGCTTTGCTGAAATGATTAGACCTATCTTTTTGCATATGTGTTTGACTGATATGCTTAAAATGAATCCTTATGCTAAGTATATGAAAGATATTGTTACAAATAAGAGAAAGATACCGGAAGCTAAAATTTCCACCATGCTTGCTAACTATACTTTTAAAGGTGGTATACCAAAGAAACTTGGAGATCCAGGAGTACCAACTATACCATGCTCCATTAAAAGAAACTATGTTAAAACTGCTTTATGTGATCTTGGAGCCGGTGTTAGTGTTATGCCTCTCTCCTTATATCGTAGACTTGATTTGAATAAGTTGACACCTACTGAAATATCTTTGCAAATGGCTGATAAACCAACTGCTATACCTGTCGGTATTTGTGAGGATGTGCCTGCTGTGGTTGCAAATGTTACTATTTTAACGGACTTTGTTATTCTTGATATTCCCGATGACGATAGTATGTCGATTATCCTTGGTAGACCCTCTTTGAATACTGCAGGGGCTGTTATTGATTGCAACAAAGGCAATGTCACTTTTCATGTTAATGGTAATGAGCATATGGTACACTTTCCGAGGAAACAACCTCAAGTCCACAGTATCAATTCTATTGGAAAAATTCCAACGATTACTATTGGAGGTTTTGAATTTCCTCTTCCTACTGTCAAGAAGAAATATGATATTCTTATTGTTGGGGATGTGCATATCCCCGTTGAGGTAACCTAGTGCTATTCGAAAATTCTCTGGTTTCATGCGATTCTGAATGAGTTTGTTAACAAGACTTGATCAACCTTGTTAGTGGATTCCTTTTGATGAGCATGAGATGGATGAAGTTAGAGAGCACAACCTTCTGTACCCTCCTTTTACTTTCTGCTATTTAGATTAAATAGAGTAAAAATAGTATTTTTTGTCTATTTTCTGAATTATCCATGCAATAAAAAATATCCCAAAAATAAAAGTTCTCCAAATGCCCTGAAAATGAAATATGATTTTTTTTCTAGAATATTTGAGAATATTTGGCACTGAGAACACACCAAGGGGAGCCAGCACCTGGCCACGAGGGTCCAGGGCGCGCCCACCCCCCCTAGGCGCGCCCCCTGCCTCGTGGGCCCCTGGTGGCCCCCTCCACTTATTCCAGTACCCACACACTCCTTCTTCCTCCCAAAAAAATCACCAACCAGCTCAAGCACGAGTTCTAGCTCATCTTGCTGCCATTTTCAATCTCCTTGCTCAAAGCTCCACTCACAAAACCGCTTTGGGGGATTGTTCTTCGGTATGTGACTCCTCCAATGGTCCAATTAGTTTTTGTACTAGTGCTTTATTCATTGCAAATTCTTGCCGCTTAGGTGACCCTGTTCTTGAGATTGCATGTCAAATTTATTTGGTCCCAAGTAGTTCTGATGCATGATATAGTCTCTAGGCACTTGTGGGAGTAGTTGCTATCAATTTTGTTGAGTTTGGTTCACTTTTATTTTGAGTTACTAAAAATTTCAGAAATTGATGAAGAGAATTTTTAGGGGCTCTTCGAGCCGAAGCTCGAAGGATAAGCAAAGTGAAGAGGATAAGAGGCTCAAACATAATCTCCCTCGCACCGCGGAGGTTCGGCCGTGTGAATGGCCTTGTGATGAATTCTTGAGAGCAGCCGGGATTCATGATGATTTTTATCATTTGGCTGAGAATGCAGGCCTCATCAACTTCCTCCACGACCAGCTCGATCAGTATCTCCTACTCACTAATATTTTGTGCAAAGTTTTCATTTCCATGCTAGGAGATCACCACCTTCGGTGGATTTTTATTTATATGATGAGTATGAGGAGATGTCACTTCATGACTTTTGTGGGGTTTGCAAGTTGCCCTTTGAGGGCAGCATAGAGGAACCACACTGTAATGATGTGGAAGGGTTCATTGATATGATCGCTGTAGCGGAGATGAGGAAGGTTTCCGATGCAAGAATTACTAGCATACACTTTCCTGTTCTACGTTACTTTGCAATATTTGCTAGTAGATGCTTAATTGGTCGCGGGAACTGTGGAAACCTTAGTGCCCCTGATATTGTTATTTTGTGCCATGCTTTGTTTCGTGATAACACTTTTAGTTTAGGCGCTATTGTTGCCAAGCGGTTAAATCTGAACCGTACGAAGGGTCCCATCTTTGGAGGTATCTTTGCTTCGCAGCTTGCTAAATATTTTGAGATACCTATTAGACACTATGAGAAAGAGGAAAAGTTGTTGCCTCCTATTTTTCTAGACTATAAGAGTATGGTAGCGCATGATTTTCTTGTTAAGAATAAGAAAAGGATGCTTAACTATAGACTGATATTTGATAAAAATTATTTTGAGACTATTACCTTGCCTGCTCCTTCTTTGTTCAACATGTTTTCAGGCAAGTACCTTGTTCTGCCGGAGGCCATTCATGCCTACCGGAGCCTAATATCAGCTCCAGAGCCCGAGCCGGAGCCACCACTTGATCCTCACCGCCAGTCTGTTTATCAGTGGGATCCGGAGGGGATCGCCAACCAGTGGCACCCCAAGGATCCTTCTCAGTACGACCCCAACTACAACTTTTATCCTTGGGCATAGACCAACTTAGGCCAAAAGCCTAAGCTTGGGGGAGTACGTATTTCTCACCGACATTACATTCATGTTCACACACTCATTCTAGTTGTCGGTGCTCATACTTTTTCATTGTACTATCCATGCTAGTTTATTTCCCTTTTCTAGTCTTCTTCTTGTGTGTTTGAAAAAACTTAAGAAAAAACAAAAAAATTAGTTGTAGCTTTCGGCTAGTTTACTTTCCATGCCGGTAGTAATAATAATTAAAAAGAAAACCCAAAAAGATTTCTCGTTCTTCTTTTGCTTGTTGGGAGCTTTCCCGTGTAAATAGTTTTGTTTTATTTCTTTTCTTTGGGGGTCGAGAGGAGAAGACCATAATGAAAATGTTGAAGTGTCTCTTATATGCATTATCATTGATTTAACCAAGAGCCTATATCACCTTGTCTTCTCCCTTGAATTAAATGCTTGCAAATTCCAGCTTAGTCCAATTGCACGTGCACCATTATTATTATCCACATCGTTCGGTAGTGCAAGTGAAAGGCAATAATGACGATATATGATGGACTGATTGAGATGAGAGAAGCTAGTATGAACTCGACCTCTCTTGTTTTTGTAAATATGATTAGTTCATCGTTCCTGATTCGGCCTATTATGAATGAAACATGTTTGCAGTGACAATTAGAGATTATATTTGCTTATGCCATGCTTAATTTGCTAGGAGTTTATAATGGTTTACCTTGCGTGCCAACATGCTATTAAAATGGTTGTGATGTGGTATGATAGGGTGGTATCCTCCTTTGAATGATTCAAGTGGCTTGACTTGGCACATGTTCACACATGTAGTTGAAACAAAATCAACACAGCCTCCACGATATTTATGTTCATGGTGGATTATATCCTACTCATGCTTGCACTCAATGTTTATTAATTTTAATGCATGTTCATGACTGTTGTCGCTCTCTAGTTGGTCGCTTCCCAGTCTTTTTCTAGCCTTCACTTGTACTAAGCGGGAATACTGCTTGTGCATCCACTTCCATAAACCCCAAAGTTATTCCATATGAGTCCACTATACCTTCCTATATGCGGTATCTACCTGCTGTTCCAAGTAAATTTGTATGTGCCAAACTCTAAACCTTCAAATGAAATTCTGTTTTGAATGCTCGAATAGCTCATGTATCAACTAGGGATGTTTGTATCTTCCATGCTAGGCGGGTTATTCTCAAGAGGAGTGGACTCCGCTCCTCACTCACGAGAAAATGGCTGGTCACCGGGATGCCCAGTCCCATGCTCAAATCAAATCAAAATAATTGCAAACAAAACTCCCCCAGGACTGTTGTTAGTTGGAGGCACCCGTTGTTTCGGGCCAGCCATGGATTGATGCTTGTTGGTGGTGGGGGAGTATAAAATTTACCATTTTGTTTGGGAATCTCCTATAATGTGTGTAGCATGGAAGATATCGAGATCTCTTGGTTGTTATGTTGACAATGAAAGTATGCCGCTCAAAATATTATTCACCTCTGCTTTAAAACTGAGCTCTGGCACCTCTACAAATCCCTGCTTCCCTCTGCGAAGGGCCTATCTATTTACTTTTATGTTGAGTCATCCTCCTCTCATTAAAAAGCACCAGCTGGAGAGCACCGTTGTCATTTGCATCCATTTACTATTAATTTATATTAAGTATGACTATGACTGGATCTCTTTTACCATGAATTACAATGTTTAGTCAGTCCTTGATCTTCAGAGGTGCTCTGCATTTATGTTTTGCGGTCTCAGAAAGGGCTAGCGAGATAACATCTTGTTATATCATATTATGATTGTTTTGAGAAAGTGTTGTCATCCGAGATTTATTATTATTGCTCGCTAGTTGATTATGCCATTGATATGAGTAAACATGAGACCTAAGTGTTATGTGAATATGGTTAGTTCATAATCTTTGCTGAAAACTTGAATGTTGGCTTTACATATTTACAATAACAAGAGCAAACAGAGTTTGTAAAAGTTTTTCTTTATCACTTTCAGTTTGTCAACTGAATTGCTTGAGGACAAACAAAGGTTTAAGCTTGGGGGAGTTGATACATCTCCATCGTATCTACTTTTCCAAACACTTTTGCCCTTGTTTTGGACTCTAACTTGCATGATTTGAATGGAACTAACCTCGACTGACGATGTTTTCAGCAGAATTGCCATGGCGTTATTTTTGTGCAGAAATAAAAGTTCTCGGAATGACCTGAAACTTCACGGAGAATATTTTTGGAATTAATAAAAAATACTGGCGAAAGAATCAAGGCCAGGGGGCCCACACCCTGTCCACAAGGGTGGGGCGCGCCTACCCCCCTGGGCGCGCCCCCTGCCTCGTGGGCCCCCTGGTGCTCCACCGACCTCAACTCCAACTCTATATATTCACGTTCGGGGAGAAAAAAATCAGAGAGAAGGATTCATCGTGTTTTACGATACGGAGCCGCCACCAAGCCCTAACCTCTCTCGAGAGGGCTGATCTGGAGTCCGTTCGGGGCTCCGGAGAGGGGAATCCGTCGCCGTCGTCATCATCAACCTTCCTCCATCACCAATTTCATGATGCTCACCGCCATGCTTGAGTAATTCCATCGTAGGCTTGCTGGACGGTGATGGGTTGGATGAGATTTATCATGTAATCGAGTTAGTTTTGTTAGGGTTTGATCCCTAGTATCCACTATGTTCTGAGATTGATGTTGCTATGACTTTGTTATGCTTAATGCTTGTCACTAGGGCCCAAGTGCCATGATTTCAGATCTGAACCTATTATGTTTTCATGAATATATGTGAGTTCTTGATCATATCTTGCAAGTCTATAGTCACCTATTATGTGTTATGATCCGTTAACCCCGAAGTGACAATAATCGGGATACTTACGGGTGATGACCATAGTTTGAGGAGTTCATGTATTCACTAAGTGTTAATGCTTTGGTCCGGTACTCTATTAAAAGGAGGCCTTAATATCCCTTAGTTTCCAATAGGACCCCGCTGCCACGGGAGGGTAGGACAAAAGATGTCATGCAAGTTCTTTTCCATAAGCACGTATGACTATATTCGGAATACATGCCTACATTACATTGATGAACTGGAGCTAGTTATGTGTCACCCTATGTTATAACTATTGCATGAGGAATCACATTCGACATAATTCTCCATCACCGATCCAATGCCTACGAGCTTTTCACATATTGTTCTTTCCTTAGTTACTTTTCCGTTGCCACTGTTACAATTACTACAAAACTTCTACTGTTACTTTTGCTACCGTTACCGTTACTTCCATACTACTTTGCTACTAAATACTTTGCTGCAGATATTAAGTTATCCAGGTGTGGTTGAATTGACAACTCAACCGCTAATACTTGAGAATATTCTGTGGCTCCCCTTGTGTTGAATCAATAAATTTGGGTTGAATACTCTACCCTCAAAAACTGTTGCGATCCCCTATACTTGTGGGTTATCAGGGAGCCCTTGAGCTCAGTGCCTAGCCTCACCTCGCTGCTTTCCCCCGGGAGGGTAGCGCGAGGGGGCTGGGCACGGGGGTTGCGCTCAAGTCACGCCTGGCGTACGCCCCGCCAGGTCCCTCGGACCTGGTCGTCGCGCGCCCCTCCCGAGCGAAAGCCCGACGAGGACAGGTATGAGGTCTGTTCGTACATCAAGGGGGACCCTTGGGCATCGTGACCCAAGGGCCTAACTGGTCACATAGCCTCTCACTCCTTGGTCTCGTCCTGGCGATCCGGATGACCCAACGGCGGCTGAGGTACGCGCGGGGCCGGGCCCTGCCGACGCAGAACGCTAAGGCATGTTCTTGCATTTCCTTCTCAAAGGCCGTTTGAGCATCAAGGGGGACTCCTGTGCATCGCGACTCGAGAGCCTAACTGGCCACGTAGCCCCTCACTCCTTGGTCCCATCCTTGTGTTCCGGACGGCCCAATGGCAGTAGAGGTATGTGCAGGGTCTGGCCCTGCCGACGTAGAACACTAAGGCCTGTTCCTGCATCTCCTTTCTGTAAGCTGTTTGCGCGTCAAGGGGGACTCCTGAGCATCGCGACTCAGGAGCCTAACTGGCCACATAGCCCCTCACCCCCTGGCCTCGTCCTGGTGTTCCGGTCGAGTCAGCGGCGGCTGAGGTATGCGCGGGGTCGGGCTCTGCCGACGTAGAACGTAAAGCAAATGGGAAGGAAATCGCAAAATCTCAAGCAAATATTACAAGACATATTGTTCTCACAATACCAAATGCAAGTTTAAACGCCTCCATGAGGCATGGTGCATGTTGCAGGAGTTAAACAGGAAAGGAGCTGCCGGCAAGTCATTCCGTCATCCCTGGACACCGCCGTCGCCCGCAAGGGATGCTTCTTCCTTGGTGGCGACTGATAACCCACAAGTATAGGGGATCAATTGTAGCCTCTTTCGATAAGTAAGAGTGTCGAACCCAACGAGGAGCTAAAGGTAGAAGAAATATTCCCTCAAGTTCTATGGACCACCGATACAACTCTACACACACTTGACGTTCGCTTTACCGGAAACAAGTATGAAACTAGAAGTACTTTGTAGGTGTTTTTGGAAAGGTTTGCAAGAATATAAAGAGCACGTAAATAAAAAGTAGGGGCTGTTTAGGTAAAGAAGCAATAAAGTTAGTATAGCGAGTGTGGAAAAGTGGTGGTAGGAGTTGCGAAATTGTCCCTAAGCAATTGACTACTTTACTAGACCGATAGCAAGTTTTATGTGGGAGAGGCCACTGCTAGCATGTCATCCCTGACTTGGAATTCCATGCACTTATGATTGGAACTATTAGCAAGCGTCCGCAACTACTAACGTTCCTTAAGGTAAAACCCAACCATAGCATTAAGATATATTGGTCCCCCTTCAATCCTGTATGCATCAATTTCTATGCTAGGCTGAAGCTTCTGTCACTCTTGCCCTCCAATACATAGTCCTATCAACATACAACTAACCCTATGGTGTGATCCACGCGCGCGCTCATATGATGGGCACCAAAGGACAGCAACATAACCACAAGCAAATTAAATCAATCATAGCAATTCATCAACCACCGATAGGACAACGAAAATCTACTCAGACATCATAGGATGGCAACACATCATTGGATAATAATATGAAGCATAAAGCACCATGTTCAAGTAGAGGGTACAGCGGGTTGCGGGAGAGTGGACCGCTGTAGATAGAGGGGGGAAGGTGATGGAGATGTTGGTGAAGATGGCGGAGGTGTTGGTGTAGATCGCGGTGATGATGATGGCCCCCGGCGGCGTTCCAGCGCCACCGGAAGCGAGGGGGAGAGAGCCCCCCTCCTTCTTCTTCTTCCTTGACCTTCTCCCTAGATGGGAGAAGGGTTTCCCCTCTGGTCCTTGGCCTCCATGGCGTGGGAGGGGTGAGAGCCCCTCCGATATTGGATCTGTCTCTCTGTCTCTCTCTGTTTCTGCTGTCTGGTCTGCTGCACTTTCACCGTTTCGTGTATATATGGAGAACCGTAACTCCGATTGGGTTGAAACCTTCGCCTAGATCTTTTTCCAAAAATTAGCTTTCTTGTGGCCGAAGAAGGGCATCAACCGCCTTACGGGTGGCCCATGAGGGTCAGGGGCGCACCTGCCTTGAGTGGGTGTGGGCCCCACCCTCGTGGCCACCTCGGGCACCGTCTCCCGTTGATTCTAATTCCCAAAAATCACATTATTCCAAAATAATTCTCCGTCCGTTTTTATCCCGTTTGGATTCTGTTTGATATGGGGTTTTTGCGAAACATAAAACATGCAACAAATAGGAACTAGCACTGGGCACTGGATCAATATGTTAGTCCCAAAAATAGTATAAAAAGTTGCCAAAAGTATATGAAAGTTGAATAATATTGGCATGGAACAATCAAAAATTATAGATACGATGGAGACGTATCAGCATACCCAAGCTTAATTCCTGCTCGTCCTCGAGTAGGTAAATGATAAAAAAGATAATTTTTTATGTGGAATGCTACCTAGCATAGTCTTGATCATGTATCTAATCATGGCATGAATATTAAGACACGAGTGATTCAAGGCAATAGTCTATCATTTTACATAAAAACAATAATACTTCAAGCATACCAACCAAGCAATTATGTCCTATCGAAATAACATAGCCAAAGAAAGCTCATCCCTACAAAATCATATAGTCTGGCTATGCTCCATCTTCACCACACAAAGCATTCAAATCATGCACAACCCCGATGACAAGCCGAGCAATTGGTTCATACTTTTTAACGCGCTTCAGCCTTTTCAACCCTCACGCAATACATGAGCGCAAGCCATGGATATAGCACTATAGGTGGAATAGCATATGATGATGGAGGTTGTGTGGAGAAGACAAAAAAGGAGAAAGTCTCAGATCGACGCGGCTAATCAACGAGCTATGGAGATTCCCATCAATTGATGTCAATGTGAGGCGTAGGGATTGCCATGCAACGGATGCACTAGAGCTATAAGTATATGAAAGCTCAAACTGAAACTAAGTGGGTGTGCATCCAACTTGCTTGCTCATGAAGACCTAGGGCATTTGAGGAAGCCCATCATTGGAATATACAAGCCTAGTTCTATAATGAAAATTCCCACTAGTATATGAAAGTGATAACTCAAGAGACTCTCTATATGAAGAACATGGTGCTACTCTGAAGCACAACTGTGGTAAAAGGATAGTAACATTGCCCCTTCTCTCTTTTTCTCTCATTTTTTTCTTTTTTCTTTTTTTTCTCCCTTTTTTTGGTGGGCTTCTTTGGCCTCTTTTTTTATTTGGGCTTCTTTGGCCTCTTTTATTTTGGTAACCTCACATGGGACAATGTTCTAATAATGATGATCATCACACTTTTATTTACTTACAACTCAATATTACAACTTGATGTCTAGAACAAAGATATGACTCTATATGAATGCCTCCGGCGGTGTACCGGGATGTGCAATGATCTAGTGTAGCAATGACATCTTATGATCATGCAAAGCAATATGACAATAAATGCTCAAGTCATGTATATGATGATGATGGAAGTTGCATGGCAATATATCTCGGAATGGCTATGGAAATGCCATGATAGGTAGGTATGGTGGCTGTTTTGAGGAAGATATAATAAGGCTTATGTGTGATAGAGCGTATCGTATCACGGGGTTTGGATGCACCGGCGAAGTTTGCAAGGGCAATGCACGGTACCGAAGAGGCTAGCAATGATGGAAGGGTGAGAATGCGTATAATCCATGGACTCACATTAGTCATAAAGAACTCATATACTTATTGCAAAAAGTTTATTAGCCCTCGAAGCAAAGTACTACTACGCATGCCCCTAGGGGGATAGATTGGTAGGAAAAGACCATCGCTCGTCCCCGACCGCCACTCATAAGGAAAGCAATGAAAGAACACCTCATGCTCCGACTTCGTTACATAACGGTTCACCATACGTGCATGCTACGGGACTTGAAAACCTCAACACAAGTATTTCTCAATTTCACAATTACTCAACTAGCACGACTCTAATATCACCGCCTTTATATCGCAAAACTATTGCAAGGAATCAAACATATCATATTCAGCAATCTACAAGTTTTATGTAGGATTTTATGACTAACCATGTGAATGACCAATTCCTGTCATCTCTCTAAATAGATATAAGTGAAGCAAGAGAGTTTAATTCTTTCTACAAAAGATATGCCCACGCTCTAACAAGTATAAGTGAAGCAAAAGAGCATTCTACAAATGGCGGTTTTCTATGTAAAGAGAAACAGGCAATCCAAACTTCAAATGATATAAGTGAAGCACATGAAGCATTCTATAAAGCCATACTCAAAAGATATAAGTGAAGTGCAAAGAGCATTCTATAAATCAACCAAGGACTATCGCATACCAGCATGGTGCATAAAAGAAAAAAATGAAAAATAAATGCAAAAGACGCTCCAAGATTTGCACATATCACATGAACGAAACGAATCCGAAAACATACCGATACTTGTTGAAGAAAAAGGGGATGCCTTCCGGGGCATCCCCAAGCTTAGACGCTTGAGTCTCCTTGAATATTTACTTGGGGTGCCTCAGGAATCCCCAAGCTTGAGCTCTTGCCTCTCTTCCTTCTTCTCACATCGAGACCTTCTCGATCATCAAACACTTCATCCACACAAAACTTCAACAGAAAACTCGGTATGATCCGTTAGTATAATAAAGCAAATCACTACTCTAAGTACTGTTGCAAACCAATTCATATTTTGTTTTTGCATTGTGTCTACTGTAATATAGATTTTCCATGGCTTAATCCACTGATAGAAATTGATAGTTTCATCAAAACAAGCAAACTATGCATCAAAAACAGAATCTGTCTAAAACAGAACAGCCTGTAACAATCTGAACATTCACCATACTTCTGATACTTGAAAAATTCTGCCAAAATTAGGAAATATAAAACATTTGCATAGAAAGACAGTGCAAAAATAATCAGAACCATTTGACGTTCCAGTAAAAAATTAAAAATCACGCACTACAGCCAAAGTTTCTGTCCTGCACCGCACAAACCAACAAGCATTGTAAACATCCTAAAGGCAAACCTTGGCACACTATTTTTATAATACAATGGAATTGTACAAGGGGATAATTAATTTTTATTGAAAAGTTTCTGTGATCAAGATTCACAAAGTTTCCGTGAGCATGAACAAAGTTCAAGGCTAGCTCCCACTTCAACAATGCTTGTCTCTCTCACTTTCACTTTCCTTTTTGAAAAAGTTTTGGGTTCCCCTCTTTATTTTTGTTGTTTTTAAACTATATAAGAGCACTCAACAGAAATAAATGACTCTCTAAAACTTCCGGGTTGTCTCCCTGGCAGCGCTTTCTTTAAAGCCATTAAGCTAGGCATATAGTGCTCAAGTAGTGAATCCACCCGGATCCCAAGGTATATCAAAGCCAATTTTAATTAGCAATGATTTGTAATTTAGTAGTGAGCACAAAGCAACATATATCATGTAATGACGAAGTCTAACTCTCTTCCTATGCATCGGCATGTCATAAAAGAACAATTCATGCACACATAGTAAAGGCCAATGCATAGTATAAACAGTTTCTTGCGATTTTATCGTATTGGAAACATAGAGAGGTGGAGATATAGTTCCCCTCTCATAATAATTGCAAGTAGGAGCAGCAAGCACATGCATATTATATTCATCAAAATCATCATGTGCAAGGGTAAAAGGCAACCCATCAATATAATCCTTAATAAGTGCAAACTTCTCCGATATAGTGTAGTTGGGAGAATTCAAAAAGATAATAGGACTATCATGCGTGGGTGCAATAGCAACAATTTCATGTTTAACATAAGGAACTATAGCAAGTTCATATCCATAAGCATAATTTATATTGGCATCTTGGCCACAAGCATAGCAAGCATCATCAAAACGGGATATTTCAAGAGAATCAACGGGATCATAACAATCATCATAGCATTCATCCTTCGGTAAGCACGAAGGGAAATTAAACGATGTATGAGTTGAAGAGTTACTCTCATTAGAAGGTGGGCACGGGTAGCTAATCCGCTCTTCCTCCTTTTGTTCTTCGCTCTCCTCATCATCTTTTTCATCCAATGAGCTCACAGTTTCATCAATTTCTTTTTCCATAGACTCCTCCAAAATATTAGTCTCTTTTTGGACAGAGGAGTAGTCCCCAATATATGGTTCAACATAGGCATTAGAAGCATAATTATTATAGCAATATTTAAGTATGGCAAAATTTTCAGATTTGTAAAGAGTAGCACCATACTTTTCAATCAAAGAAGCAATTTCATAAGCACCCTTAAAAGCAACAAATTCTTCAATTTGTTGAACATCATAGTAATTATAAACACCCTTAGCATACGAAGATACGATTCCATTATCACTAAACTCACATTGATAGGGAAGGTGTTTCTTAGGGTTTTCAGAACAACAAGTAAAATCATATATTTCACATAAATTCCAAGCATAGCATTGCAAACGATGAATTTGACCCAGTAAAAGTTCCCTTTTTCAGATATACGGTGTCGCACATAACAAGCATGCTCATCTAAAGATTTGCCCTCAACTAGGCTAGTTGGGGTTTCAGCACGAGCACAAAGGGATCGAAGATGATCCAAGTAAAAAGCTTCAGGAGTGTGATAGATTTTGAGTGGTTCTTCAACCATTGGTTCAGTAGGTACAACTAATTTTTTTGGTATTTTGCGTTTCCTACCCATAACTAAAGACAGAAAACAACTAAGAACAGCAAATAACTTAGTGATAAAGCAAACAAGCACACACGAGAATATTCACCCCACGCTATGACTCCCCGGCAACGGCGCCAGAAAAAGGTCTTGATAACCCACAAGTATAGGGGATCAATTGTAGCCTCTTTCGATAAGTAAGAGTGTCGAACCCAACGAGGAGCTAAAGGTATAACAAATATTCCCTCAAGTTCTATCGACCACAGATACAACTCTACGCACACTTGACGTTCGCTTTACCGGAAACAAGTATGAAACTAGAAGTACTTTGTAGGTGTTTTTGGAAAGGTTTGCAAGAATATAAAGAGAGCGTAAATAAAAAGTAGGGGCTGTTTAGGTAAAGAAGCAATAAAGTTAGTATAGCGAGTGTGGAAAAGTGGTGGTAGGAGTTGCGAAATTGTCCCTAAGCAATTGACTACTTTACTAGACCGATAGCAAGTTTTATGTGGGAGAGGCCACTGCTAGCATGTCATCCCTGACTTGGAATTCCATGCACTTATGATTGGAACTATTAGCAAGCGTCCGCAACTACTAACGTTCATTAAGGTAAAACCCAACCATAGCATTAAGATATATTGGTCCCCCTTCAATCCCGTATGCATCAATTTCTATGCTAGGCTGAAGCTTCTGTCACTCTTGCCCTCCAATACATAGTCCTATCAACATACAACTAACCCTATGTTGTAATCCACGCGCGCGCTCATATGATGGGCACGAAAGGACAGCAACATAACCACAAGCAAATTAAATCAATCATAGCAATTCATCAACCACCGATAGGACAACGAAAATCTACTCAGACATCATAGGATGGCAACACATCATTGGATAATAATATGAAGCATAAAGCACCATGTTCAAGTAGAGGGTACAGCAGGTTGCGGGAGAGTGGACCACTGTAGATAGAGGGGGGAAGGTGATGGAGATGTTGGTGAAGATGGCGGAGGTGTTGGTGTAGATCGCGGTGATGATGATGGCCCCCGGCGGCGTTCCGGCGCCACCGGAAGCGAGGGGGAGAGAGCCCCCCTCCTTCTTCTTCTTCCTTGACCTTCTCCCTAGATGGGACAAGGGTTTCCCCTCTGGTCCTTGGCCTCCATGGCGTGGGAGGGGCGAGAGCCCCTCCGAGATTGGATCTGTCTCTCTGTCTCTCTCTGTTTCTGCTATCTGGTCTGCTGCCCTTTCACCGTTTCATGTATATATGGAGATCCGTAACTCCGATTGGGTTGAAACCTTCGCCCAAATTTTTTTCCAAAAATTAGCTTTCTTGCGGCCGAAGAAGGGCATCAATCGCCTTATGGGTGGCCCACGAGGGTCAGGAGCGCGCCTGCCTTGAGTGGGCGTGGGCCCCACCCTCGTGGCCACCTCGGGCACCGTCTCCCGTTGATTTTACTTCCCAAAAATCACAAATATTCCAAAATAATTCTCCGTCCGTTTTCATCCCGTTTGGATTCCGTTTGATATGGGGTTTCTGCGAAACATAAAACGTGCAACAAACAGGAACTGGCACTGGGCACTGGATCAATATGTTAGTCCCAAAAATAGTATAAAAAGTTGCCAAAAGTATATGAAAGTTGAATAATATTGGCATGGAACAATCAAAAATTATAGATACGACGGAGACGTATCAGCGATGCCTTCACCTGCACCGCCAGCCGAGGTTGCAGGATCAGCGGCACCGCCGGAAGGCGCGGGAGCGAAGGCGCGGAACTTCTTCAGCAGGGCCTCCGCCTGACCCTTCACGGCTGCGGCAGTGGTTGCGCAATGCTCGTCGTCCACAGGCTCCAGCAGCTCGTCAAGGCAGGCGGCGGGATCGCGAAGGTGGAGGTGGCTGAAGATGCGCGTCAACGCGGCTGAGGAAAGAACGCGGGCTTCTTCCTCTGCCAAGGGGCCGATACCGCTCACGCCTTACTCAAGCACCTCAACCAGATAGGGAAGCAGCTGGGTGGGGCCGTCTTCGTTGGTGGTCAGCGGCTCCTCCAAGCCCTTCTCGTAGAGTGCCCGCAGTGCCACGCGGGACCTCTCCTCGAGGAGCTCGAAGGCCGCGCGGTCCTCGGCCAGGACCTTCGCCTTGGCGTCAAGTTCGGCCTTCTCCACCTCCACCTTCTGCTTCAGCTTCTCCAGCCGGCTGCGCTCCGCGGCCTGCGCCTTCCCTGACTGCTCCAGCTCGGCGTCGTGACCCTTGATGGCGTCCTCCCGGGCCTTCATCTTCTCATCCTCCGCCTTGCGGCCACGAGCTTCTTCCGCACGCTCGTTGCGCAGAGTCTTCAGTTCAACATCCTTCAGCGCCACCTCACGAGTAGCCGCGGCTTGGGCGGCGGCCTCCTTGTCCTTCTCGGAGGTCGCTGCGGCCTGGCTCAGCGCCGCCCGAACGGACACGTCTGAATGAAGCCAGCCGGAGATCAGCTCCAAGCGCCCGGCTACCAGGCAGGCGGAGAAACGACCTTGGCCTTTCGGGGCACCATTGGTTGGAAGCTCGGAAGGGGATTGAAGCAGATCTGGAGATTTCGGAAGCAAGGGGCGAGAAAGGGGATCTGGAGCAAGACGAAGGAAAGCAATGAAGGCAAGCGTTGCCCGCGCCGGCCTCTTGTCAGGGGCAGTTGTCGAGGCAGCGTGGGGAAGCATAGACTCCCACGTCCAATCGATTGCCATGCGTCGACCAAGGCCGCATGCTGTTGGGGCCTACGGCGCTCCGCACTTGCCCTTTGGCTTCGCCTCGAAGCCAAGTCCGAGCGCGCCTTGGGCCCGGGGGCTACTGTCGGCGTTCTGGGAACGGGGGTCCCCAGACTTGCTTGCCTGCGGCCCATGGCGTGGCTCCACCAGCGGCCCTGTACGGCCCGTCTTCACCAACAAAAACTCAAGACCCTCACGAGGCGGACGACGCAAGACCTCCTCGGGGGCAGCCTCACCAGGCTGGCTCGCGAGGGGCGGAGAGATCAAGGCGAGGGGTACCTCGCGAGGTTCCTGTGACGTAAGCTATGACGACCAAGGCCAGGCGGGCGCCAGCGAGCACATTGTCCTCGTTTCCTCTTTGGTGCTAAAGAGGCAAGTGCAGGCGAGGAGTCCCGAGGCATCGGTCAAAGGTTTACATATCGGGGCAACGAGACCAAGACCAGCAGGACGGAGGTCACCGTGGAGCCCAAGACGGCGTCACCACCAGAGCCTTTGGCAGGAGAAGACCACCTTTAGTCAGGATAGCTTGTACTAGTTGTCCCCCTTCAAATTGGCCGTTGTGGCATCCCTTCCCGCTCAATATTTGGGAAGAGGACCAAGGCCTCTATAAATAGGACTAGCCACCACCGTAGGAGGCAACTCATCTTGGACTAGATCCATTCGATCCACTCACTCACCAAGCACAAGAACACCTCTCCTCAGGAGGTTGTTCTTCCCTTGTATTGTTCATCCTCAGCCCAAGAGGCAATCCACCACACCACACTGGAGTAAGGTATTACACCACATCGGTGGCCCGAACCAGTATAAATCTTGTGTCCCCTTGTTCCTTGGGTTCGTCGAGCTAGGCCGTGAGATCATGATGCGTGCGATCTACAGGGAGGAGAGATCTTTGTGCGCACCCCAGTGTTCGAACCTCAAGGGTTTTGCCGGAACCCGAAATCCGACAACCTCCGTCATCTTCACCAACATCTTCATCACCTTCCCCCATCTATCTACAGCGGTCCACTCTCCCGCAACCCGATGTACCTCTACTTGAACATGGTGCTTTATGCTTCATATTATTATCCAATGATGTGTTGCCATCCTATGATGTCTAAGTAGATTTTCGTTGTCCTATCGGTAATTGGTGAATTGCTATGATTGGTTTAATTTGCTTGTGGTTATGTTGCTGTCCTTTGGTGCCCATCATATGAGCGCGCGCGTGGATCACACCATAGGGTTAGTTGTATGTTGATAGGACTATATATTGGAGGGCAAGAGTGACAGAAGCTTCAACCTAGCATAGCATGCGGATTGAAGGGGGACCAATATATCTTAATGCTATGGTTGGGTTTTACCTTAATGAACGTTAGTAGTTGCTGATGCTTGCTAATAGTTCCAATCATAAGTGCATAGAATTCCAAGTCAGGGATGACATGCTAGCAGTGGCCTCTCCCACACAAAACTTGCTATCGGTCTAGTAAAGTAGTCAATTGCTTAGGGACAATTTCGCAACTCCTACCACCACTTTTCCACACTTGCTATACTAACTTTATTGCTTCTTTATCTAAACAACCCCTAGTTTTTATTTACGTGCTCTTTATATTCTTGCAAACCTATCCAACAACACCTACAAAGTCTAGTTTCATACTTGTTCTAGGTAAAGCGAACTTCAAGCATACGTAGAGTTGTATAAGTGGTCGATAGAACTTGAGGGAATATTTGTTGTACCTTTAGCTCCTCATTGGGTTCGACACTCTTACTTATCGAAAGAGGCTACAATTGATCCCCTATACTTGTGGGTTATTAGCTATCAAACGTCACAACATAACTGGGTGATTATAAAGATGCTCTACAGGTGTCTCCGAAGGTGTTTGTTGGGTTGGCATAGATCGAGATTAGGATTTGTCACTCCGAGTATCGGGGAGGTATCTCTGGGCCCTCTCGGTAATGCACATCAAATAAGCCTTGCAAGCAATGTGACTAATGAGTTAGTTGCGGGATGATGCATTACGGAACGAGTAAAGAGACTTGCCGGTAACGAGATTGAACTAGGTATGAGGATACCGACGATCGAATCTCGGGCAAGTAACATACCGATGATGAAGGGAATAACGTATGTTGTCATTATGGTTTGACCAATAAAGATCTTTGTAGAATATATAGGAACCAATATGAGCATCCAGGTTCCACTATTGGTTATTGTCCGGAGATGAGTCTCGGTCATGTCTACATAGTTCTCGAACCCGTAGGGTCCGCACGCTTAACGTTCGATGACGATTTGTATTATGAGTTATGTGTTTTTGGTGACCGAAGATTGTTCGGAGTCCCGGATGAGATCACGGACATGACGAGGAGTCTCGAAATAGTCGAGAGGTAAAGATTGATATATTCGAAGATGGTATTCGGACACCGGATGGTTTCAAAGTAGTTCAGGTATTTTTCAGGGTACCGAGGGGTTACCGAAACCCCCCGGGGAAATATTGGGCCTACATGGGCCTTAGGGGAGAGGGGAGGCAGCCCACAAGGGGTGGCCGCGCCCCCCTCCCATAGGGAGTCCGAATTCTACTAGGGAGGGTGCGCGCCCCCTTTCCTTCTCCTATCACTCTCTCTTCCCTCTTTCCCCCTCCATGAGAAGGAAAAAGGGGGGGGCGAATCCTACTAGGACTGGAGTCCTAGTAGGACTCCCCTCTCCTTGGCGCGGCCCAGGTGGCCGGCCTCCTCCCCTCCTCCTTTATATACGGGGGCAGGGGGCACCCATAGCACATCAATTTTTCTTAGCCGTGTGCGGTGCCTTCTCCACAGTTTACTCCTTCAATCATATCGTCGTAGTGCTTAGGCGAAGCCCTGCGCAGATCACATCACCATCATCGTCACCAAACCGTCGTGCTGACGAAACTCTCCCTCGACCCTCTGCTGGATTAAGAGTTCGAGGGACGTCATCGTGCTGAACGTGTGCTGAACTCGGAGGTGCTGTACGTTCGGTACTTGATCGGTTGGATCGCGAAGACGTTCGACTACATCAACCGCGTTAAGTAAACACTTCCGCTTTCGGTCTACGAGGGTACGTGGACACACTCTCCCCCTCTCGTTGTTATGCATCTCCTAGATAGATCTTGCATGATCGTAGGAATTTTTTTGAAATTGCATGCTACGTTCCCCAACATTTGGTGCACCGAAGCATGTGCATGTAGTTTAATTTTGAATTGTGCACCTGAAATGCCTAGAAAACCAAGTTAATGTATAAAAATGTCCAAACAAACCGAGAATAATTCCAATTTTTTGACTACACACCTATAGTTGCATGTTTACTACAGATAAAATTTCTAGCAATTCAAACACCCTCCTTTGCCGCTGTGACCCCATTATGTAATTCAAATCAAGACGAAAAATCAAGTAGATCGTACACAGTTTATTATCACCAACTATGTGAGATGCAATACAAAATATCTTGGAGCACCGTCGGAGTATAGTACGCATATGGCTTACGCAAGAAGGTGCATCGGCTACAGTCCATAAACGGCGTGTCAAGCACACTAGCTTGCTCCCCAAATATCATTTCACTGTTCAATCATCACCGGTGAAAGATGGGGACATGGACCCGCGTCGGGAGGGCAACTTCGGCGGCCCACTCCGGCGAGAGCGCGGCCGCAGTCGCCATGCGTGTGCTAACAAGCTGCTTGAGCGCGGCCGCAATCTGCGACCGGGCAGCCAAGGCAGCCCAAACGGCCGTTGTTGCTTCTCAGGTGGCGACAGCAACATCTGCCTCGGGGATAATAACTAGCGAGAGCGCCACAATAGCTGTCAGTTCCGCAGCGATGGCCTTAGCCCTGATGGAGGCCGCCCACGACCATGCCGAGGCCACCCACGCCCAGCTCCTGGCGGTCATCACACAAATCAAACGAAGCTTCTCGGACAACGGTCGTCAACCCACGGCCGAAGAGTTGGCAATCACCGAGAGCGTTTGAGCAGCCATCCGTTCCTTCGCGGCATACCTTGCCACAACGGAGCCTGTCCAGGCCCAGATCGCGGCCGCCCACGCCCAGCTCATGGCGGCCTTTTCCAAAGAGATGGCGGACGCGGATGGCGAGATGGTTGCCGAGTATA
Organism: Aegilops tauschii subsp. strangulata; assembly: GCF_002575655.3. NCBI lineage: Eukaryota > Viridiplantae > Streptophyta > Magnoliopsida > Poales > Poaceae > Aegilops > Aegilops tauschii. The sequence goes on along the minus strand of NC_053040.3, from coordinate 399,239,388 downwards.
GTGCGATGGATGCCATGGAGCCCCTTCCCTAGGACATCGTCGAGCGCGAGCTGGACATGGAGGAGGCGGTGGAGATCGACGAGCACCTGCCGGAGTAGTACTCTTTGTTTTGTTTAATTATAAGAGCACAGATCTTTAATTTGTTAGAGTAATGTTTAGGTCAGCTAGATCTGTTTAACTGTTGAACTTGCTCGATTAAGAAGTGTGGGTGTGTTGTAGTCTCCTTTGTGTACCCAAATTATGCAATGACATGGATGACCACAGTAACCAGGGAAATTCGGACCAAAATTTGCATGTTCAAACTCATCACACACGAGGTAAGCTATATGAATTGTTTGTGATGTTCACATATCGCACACAGTGCTGAATAAGGGACCGTGTCTGATGACACTTTGCTCGCCAGTTTTTTCGCCGCACCGATCTAAATTTTTTGGCTTCCGCGGAAATATCTACCTCCCCGCCCCCTCCCCCTTACCAAAAGCCACATTTCCCCTGCTTTCGCCTTCCTTTCTAAGTTGAAACCTTCACTCCTTGCTTGCAGCACCACCTCCTCGCCGGTGACCCTCCTTCACGCTGCTCGGCCTCGTCGATCCAGGCAGGTAATCCACACCTGACCCCCATCCTCCTCCTCCTTACAGATCCCACATGCCCCGACCGCCGGCTTGACACCTTCCACCCAAATAAGCGCTGCCCTAAGCCATGGTACATGTAGTATAGCCAGGAGCTCAAGGAGCATTTGGCAGCGGAGAAGTAAATCGCGGCCGCACGCGCGGATGAGGTCGCGATGGCTGCCATTCCTGCCGACCCCCAGATCTTGGAGGAGCACCTCGCTGTCGAGGCCACCATCGATGCCTCGCGCGCCGCCGCCGCCGCGGTTGGCTGCTTTAAATGATAGTTCGTGGCGTTTTCTCAGGGCCATCGTCGGTGCCTTCGACAAAGACTACGAGGTGTTTTCTCAGCGTGCCCGTGCTTACCTCAATTCGAGAACTAGCAGGTTGGTGCTCGGAGCGGCTCAGGCAACTCACCACTACGACGAGGGCACCTACGATGTGGAGGCCTTGCCCTCTTCCATGTCCAAGGAGCCAATCATCATCGATATATCCGACGATGAGGAGTAGCTTGTCTTATTATCTCACTATAGGGACTTATGTTCAGTTTGCTAGCTATGCCGGTTAAGCATGCTCGGTTCACCCATTGCATGTGTTGCTCCTGCCTTTCCTTAACAAATTCTAGTGAATTGTCCTATCTACTTTTACCATGCAATCTGTTGCTCTAGTGTATATGTTCTATATGCCATGCAATGTGGTGCTCACTTATTACTGTTTGGTTAATTAGTTGTCGTGTTCAGTTAACTGTTTGGTTCAATTCTGCTAATGTGATGTTCAATTCTTCAGGGTGGAATTTTGTATTGTCTTCCATGTGAGAAATAAATCGAATTTATCTGTACAAATACATGAGAAACAAATACAATTGCTATATTTTTAAGTTGTCAAGCATGCTTGGTTTGGTTAACTGGCAGATCTTCTAGTATGTTATATATTGTGCAATGTGGTGCTTAGTCAATGTTTGGTTCATTTGTTGTGGTGTTTAGTTAACTGTTTGGTTTAATTCTGCAATGCAATGTTCAATTGTTGTGGGTGCATTTTGTTATTGTATACCACGTGAGAAATAAATCGAATTTAGATGTAGTAAATACATGAGAAACAAATACAATTGCTATATTTCCAAGTTGTTAAGCATGCTTGGTTTGGTTAACAGTCTGATCTTCTATTAAGAGTATGTTATATTGTGCAATGCGGTGCTCAGTTAATGTTTGGTTCATTTGTTGTGGTGTTTAGTTTACTGATTGGTTTAATTATGCAATGCGATTTCCAATTGTCGTGGGTAGAATTTTGTATTGTTGTGCATGTGATGAATAAATCGAATTTGGCTGCACTTAATACATGAGAAACATATACAATTGCTATATTTCCTAGTTCTGAATCATGCTTGTTTTGGATAAATGGGTTTTCCATGTGTCTCGAATTAATCTGATGAATTTGCAATGTGTTTATTTTTCATCAACATATTTTACTGATAGCATGCGAACGCTCACTTAACCTGATCACTAACTACCTTATATGTGTTGCAGGGAAATAATGGGAAGCACTGAGGTTTACAATCGAGGTTCACACATGCATGGTCCTTTGTCTAATAGCACATAATTGTGCAATTGCAGGAACCATTCTAATATTTAGTTTTTTAACAATTTGGTCTTGCACGTGTAAGTCCTGCTGTCAGAGGTTTTGACCTACTGTTCGACCCTTTTTGCATATGGGGAAATGATTTATCCATGAATATCAGTCAAGTCAAGAAACTCGGAAAGATTGTTAGGATAAAGAAATTAGCAACAAAAAATAACAAGATCTTTGTCTGCACAATAAAGAAGATATCAGTTCACTACAGGATGATACTAACTAGTATACCTTGCCTTTTTTATTCCTTTGCCCCATTTCCAATATAGAGAACACATCCTTATTTTCAGGCATTTCCAAAGCAGTTCACTGATGATTACCTCTCAAACCACTTGTATGGCCATTAGGTGAGGAAGGTATACACACAACATCCACGGCTCAATATTGAAGTGTTCCTGAAGAGGACGAAGGATGGACGGTCAATCATCTAGAGGCACTGGCCTAAAGTTACAAAGACCTTCAACATCAATAAAGGCTCAATATTCGCCTTTCGCTTCAGCAGTTTTCCAGATGAGATTCATCTGTCTATGTCCCGTCTGTGATGCTAATTTCGAAAGGTTATAGATGTTGCATGTGAAACTTGGTGCTGGTGCAGTTGTGTAATGGGGTAGCTGAGTGCTGAAGTTATATGATGTTGTACTCTGATGTATTTCAATTATGAAATTCTGCTTCCTTAATATGAAAATGAAATATATTGTGTGCTTAATATGAAATATCAATTAGATTAATATATGGATTATTAATAATAGGACAAATAGCCTGCTAACGGCCAATTAGACTGCTAATTGTGTTTTTCTATTGCAAACGGTTATTGAGAAAACACCGTGGGCAATGACCTCACGCAACTCACACAGTTTTTAGGAATAAACCGTGTTGGATCAATGAACAATCAAACACGACATCCTCTTGAAAACTATCTGTGTTACTCCACCTTGCGCAAACGTTTACCACATAAAAAGCGTGTGTGATCGACAGCCTATGCCACACAGTTTCTTCTACGCGCCATGTGTGATGCATTCAGTAACGCAAACGATAAAATTGTTAATATCGTCTGCAATGGCAACACTATCACAAACGATTTAATGAGAAAAATTGTGTGTGATGTACCTACGAACGGAAACATTTTCTGAAGTGACTGTGTGGGATGTATATACGAACGGAAACATAATTCTTCGATTAATTGTGTGGGATGTACATACTAACGAAAGCATATTCCTTGGATTGACTGTGTGGAATGTACATACGAACAAAAACGTTTAGCCGAGACTGACTGTGTGGGATGTACCTACGACCGAAAACGATTTGGCCTATATAATTGTATTTTTTTAGCACAACTGTACGTATAACCGTATTTGATCGCTCGCCCGTCGCACACGACCTCATTTTGCCGAGCGTGTGTGCCAGGAGGGCCTATCCCCGATGGTTTTTGGATCATGTGGGAAGGATCCCCTATCGCAGTCACTCACTTGGAGACGGTTCAGAACGCCGTCGCGGAAAAGGATTAGAAACCGTTTGTATAACACCTCGTTGTACCAGTGACATCATGTCATTTTGCTTACAACATTACTCCGTTTCTCCATGAACTTAATATATTAGATGCATGCTAGATAACGGTCGATGTGTGGAATAATAGTAGTAGATTCAGAACCGTTTCGGTCTACTAATCTTGAACGTGATGCCTATATATATGATCATTGACTTGGATATCGTCATAATTATTAGTTTTTCTATCAATTGCCCAACAGTAATGTGACGCTCGGGTAATTAAGCTACAGTAACCCTCTGGTATGATGCCACGTCACCACGATTACCGTTGCTAATCTCGTGTTAGTTCAGAACCGGTCCAAATTCAAATTCGAATTAAAGTCAAACAATAAAAGTTTTCAAACATAAAAACTAAAATGTTCAAAGTATGGCAAATAATCCCTAGATATTTGTCATGTTGAAAACCACATTTGGTAAAGAGTTTAAATGCCCTTTGGTGAATAAAACAGTGGCTTACACATTAAATTAAATGCCTTTTATAATTTATAAAATTTTAAACTATTTTAATTTGGTGTGAAACCTTTTGTGGCAGTGGTAAACCTAGTCACACTAATTTAGGTGCTCTTGTTTGTATTTTGTAAAACAAAAACAAATGGGAATAAAGATAGAACAATATAGAAAAAATTACTAAAATAATAACAATAATAATACCTCCCCCCCCCCGACTGGGCCTTGGCTCAGTTGGCCTGGCGACCAAGCGGCCTGCCGGCCCACCCCCGCACGTTGGCCTACAAGGCCTCCCTTTCCCCCACCGTAACCCTAATCCCCACTACCCCCACGATCCCCAACCGCCCCCTCGTTCACCCACACCGCCACCACCACACGCAACACCCACACACACACACACACACGCATCGTGCCTAGGGGAGGGGCGCCCCTGCTCGATCCCCTCCTCCCGCACGGCCGCGCCCGACGCAAGCCACCACTCCGCTACGGCCACCGCAGCAGGCACCGGTGCCGCCCCCCCAGGACCTCCTCTGCGCCCCTCCTCTCCCTCGCGCGGCGCCCGCCTAACGCCGCGGCCTCGCCTCGTCACCGACCCCGATCCCGTCGCACCTCGCCGGCGCCTCGACGCCCACCACCGTCGCCGGACCTCCCCGCGCCTCGCCGCCCGTCTTCGTCCTCCTCCACGACCGGAGCTCCTCCGCCTCGTCGCGCCTCGCCGAATCCACCTCGCCAGCCTGCCTCCTCTTTGTCACCGTCGTCCCCGACGACCTCCTCGCCCCCCCCCCCCCCCCGCTGCCCCTGTCCCTACAAATCCCGGTGAGGCCATGGCCTCCGCCCTCCTCCTTCCCCTGTCCCCGCGTCATCCGCGCCTCCCTCGGTGCGCCACCGCGCGCACACGCGCCCGCGTGCCGGAGCTCACGCTCTGGGCAGCACGCGCTCACCCCGCGCACTCCGGCGCTCCGCTCGCTCCCTGCACTTCGGTCGGGGACGAGCCCCGCCGCTGCCACCGTGCGCATACGCCCCCGCTCCCTTGGCCTCGTCCGTAGCCCCCCCGGTGCCCTGCCCAGCATCGCCTCCGTTCGCCGACCCGCCGCCGTCCGCCGGAGCCATCCGTGGCCGGGCTCCGGCGAGCCACCCGCCCGTGCCATGGTTTTGCCCGTTCGGGCGCCCACTGCCCGCTGGCGCCCGTCGCCTGTTCGGGTATTACCTGATGCCCGCACCCGCTTAGGCCCCTGGGGCCTATGACATATGGGCCCCACCCCCAAAACGAAAAGAAAAAATAAAAATAATAAAATAATAATAAATAATAAAAATAAATTTAATTAATTAATTAATTAACTAAATTAATCAAGTTTAAATTAATCTAATTAATTAGTCAATTTAATTAAACAGTAATTAATTAGCTAAACCCGAATTAAACTAAGCAGTGTATGACATGCGGGACCCGCACGTCAGTTCGACCCAGTCAACGCCCTGTTGACTGCTGACGTCATGCTGACGTCACGTCAGCATGCACTGTTCTGGATAATGTTGTATTAAATTAATTAAATAAATGCTAAAATTAATTTAAATCTTTTAAAATTCATATAAAATAAACCATAGCTCGGATGAAAATACTTTGTACATGAAAGTTGCTCAGAACGACGAGACGAATCCAGATACGCAGCCCGTTCGTTCGCCACGCGTCCCTAGCATAGTGAACCTGTAACATTTCACCTCTGGTTCATCTGTCCGAAAACGCGAAACACCGGGAATACCTTCCCGGATGTTTCCCCCCTTCGTCGGTATCACCTACTACCGCGTTAGGGCACACCTAGCACCGCATATTGTCATGTTACGCTTTGTGTTGCTTTGATTGCTCTGTTATTTATTGTGTTCCCCCTCCATTACTTCTTTCCGGTAGACCCCGAGACTACCGGCGACCCCCAGTTCGACTACGGAGGTGACGACCCCTACTTGCCAGAGCAACCAGGCAAGCCCCCCCCCCTTGATCACCAGATATCGCCTATTCTTCTCTATACTGCTTGCATTAGAGTAGTGTAGCATGTTACTACTTTCCGTGAACCCTATCCTGATGCATAGCATGTCATTGTTGCTACACTTGTTACCCTTACCTGCTATCCTACTGCTTAGTATAGGATGCTAGTGTTCCATCAGTGGCCCTACACTCTTGTCCGTCTGCCATGCTATACTACTGGGCCGTGATCACTTCGGGAGGTGATCACGGGTATATACTATATACTTTATATACATGACACATGTGGTGACTAAAGTCGGGTCGGCTCGTTGAGTACCCGCAAGTGATTCTGATGAGGGGGCTGAAAGGACAGGTGGCTCCATCCCGGTAGAGGTGGGCCTGGGTTCCTGACGGCCCCCGACTGTTACTTTGTGGCGGAGCGACAGGGCAGGTTGAGACCACCTAGGAGAGAGGTGGGCCTGGCCCTGGTCGGTGTTCGCGGATACTTAACACGCTTAACGAGATCTTGGTATTTCATCTGAGTCTGGCCATTTGGTCTATACGCACTAACCAACTGCGCGGGAACAGTTATGGGCACTCGACGTCGTGGTATCAGCCGAAGCTCTTCTTGACGTCAGCGACGGAGCGGCGCGCGCCGGATTGGACTGGAACGCCTACTAGGCTAGGTCTGCTTCCGGCCGCCCTCGCAACGTGCAGGTGTGCAATGGGCGATGGGCCCAGACCCCTGCGCGCATAGGATTTAGACCGGCGTGCTGACCTCTCTGTTGAGCCTAGGTGGGGCTGCGACGTGTTGATCTTCCGAGGCCGGGCATGACCCAGGAAAGTGTGTCCGGCCAAATGGGATCGAGCGTGTTGGGTTATGTGGTGCACCCCTGCAGGGAAGTTTATCTATTCGAATAGCCGTGTCCCTCGGAAAAAGGACGACCCGGAGTTGTACCTTGACCTTATGATAACTAGAACTGGATACTTAATAAAACACACCCTTCCAAGTGCCAGATATAACCCGGTGATCGCTCTCTAACAGGGCGACGAGGAGGGGATCGCCGGGTAGGATTATGCTATACGATGCTACTTGGAGGACTTCAATCTACTCTCTTCTACATGCTGCAAGATGGAGGCTGCCAGAAGCGTAGTCTTCGACAGGATTAGCTATCCCCCTCTTATTCTGGCATTCTGCAGTTCAGTCCACCGATATGGCCCTTTACGCATACACCCATGCATATGTAGTGTAGCTCCTTGCTTGCGAGTACTTTGGATGAGTACTCACGGTTGCTTTCCTTCCTCTTTTCCCCCTTTCCTTTCTACCTGGTTGTCGCAACCAGATGCTGGAGCCCCGGAGCCAGACGCCATCGTTGACGACGACTCCTACTACACTGGAGGTGCCTGCTACTACGTGCAGTCCGCTGACGACGACCAGGAGTTAGTTAGGAGGATCCCAGGCAGGAGGCCTGCGCCTCGTCCGATCTGTATCCCAGTTTGTGCTAGCCTTCTTAAGGCAAACTTGTTTAACTTATGTCTGTACTCAGATATTGTTGCTTCCGCTGACTCATCTATGATCGAGCACTTGTATTCGAGCCCTCGAGGCCCCTGGCTTGTATTATGATGCTTGTATGACTTATTTATGTTGTAGAGTTGTGTTGTGATATCTTCCCGTGAGTCCCTGATCTTGATCGTACACATTTGCGTGCATGATTAGTGTACGGTCAAATCGGGGACGTCACAAGTTGGTATTAGAGCCAACTGCCTGTAGGAATCCCCCCTTCCAACTCCTTGGCCGAAGTCGAGTCTAGTCATTGAAAAACTTTTACTAACATGGCTGTGTGGCTTACGGGCCCACGTCGCCATTGGGTGGTATTAGGATCTTTTACTCCTTGTCTATACTCTGGGACTCTGATCTCTCTTCTATTCGGGTTAAATGAATTTTGCTAATTCTAACATTAGGATCTCGTTATCACTTTCACCCGGAGAGCCCCTTATTACTGATGATCGTCTGCTGCACGTGAGGACCCTGAAGACACTCTCCGCTGTTAACCCGAGAACTTGTGTTCATCACTTTTGCAATTCCCTTCCATCGATAAACTCGTTTGGATAACCACGTATACTCGCCATTCATACAATGTTTCCCAGTTGATCTTGTTATTACAAGATACCCCGAAATTCTCTCTGTTGTTCCGAGAATCCTTTGAGCTTACTGCCTTGCCGTTCTTTGTCACCTGAATACCCCTACGGATAATTCTCGCACTTACCGAGTATCCGCTCACCCCCAGTTGATTCAAGTATTTCACAGAAGTGTTCAAAATACGATTCGATCTTCCGAAAATCCTCAGGAGCCTTTTTGCTCTTGAAATTCTTGCTTACTTGCATTATGATTAATCTTAAGTCTCATAATCTTATTGGCATCTCTTGTCATTATCATTTTGAGTCCGTTGATTCAATTTGTTGCGAATGCTCGCAATCCTCAATCAGATCCTAGAATTCATCCTTCCGGCTTAGACGTCATTTGAAACGTGAGCTGGTTCTCGCCAATCAAATTGTCGTCGATTGTGCCCCTATGTCTATTGAACTTATCCATCCTTGATCAGAGCGTCTGTTTCTGATCCTTCGCTTTGTAAATCATAATTCCTTTGCAATTGAGCTCTAAGTTACTTAGTTGTTTCTATAATCCAAGGTCTTTGCATTGATTCTTCCTCGGGATGTGTGCCGATACTCACCTCAGATCCTTTATGGACCATCAGAACCTTGTTGGATTTTGTCCGACAGTGTCCTTCATATTCAATCACCTTGTGACATCTTCCCCTGATACATAATGCCTTTGGTACATTGTATCCTCTGCTTGGCCAACCATGCTCTGCTTTCGAGCTTGTGTATTTACTTTTGAAACTTGTGGTATATGTTACTAAGATGCCCGATGGGTTGAACCTATACCTTCCCTAAAAACCGTATGAACTCGAAAGTTTTCATGAGTCATACTCTTCTAGTATTTTGCCAGATAAAATTTTCAACACTGCAACTTCATCAAACGCGAGAAGTGAATAAAAGGTTATGCATTGAAGAAGTGGGAGTCGACCTTGAACCTTTGTGTTCATGCCCATGGACACGATGTAGATCCTATCATGGGAGCTTCTTGTAATAATAGCTATTTCCTTGATATAATATCCTTTGGTATCGGAGAATTGATCCTTTGCAATTGTGGTTCCGACCATATGTTCTTCTTTGATTCCATTTCTCGGGCAAGTTTAAGCACTTGTCTTCTGTGGATCAATACACCAGTCCAACCTTTACTTTGATCTTTCGTCGAGTATTACACCCTGGTATCTCGAGATTATCACAGAAGTGCATAACTTCTTATGAGTTCTCCATCAAGTACTACATTCCCATTGATTCAAAAAAATCATGGGCTCTGAGTTATTAAACACTCAAAGACACCTATAACTGAACCGAGTCTGCACTACGGTTCAACGACACTTGATAATCTTCTTTAAGTACGAGTTTGTACCCGATCACGCCATTCCTAGCCTGTATGGCTATATCATTGTCGTGGTGATTTTAACTGTGCTACCTGGTCCTTATTCCCGGAGCACCACTTTCGACGATGAGCTAAGCTTACGTCGATTTTCCTCGTCATATCATTTCGCCTTGAACAACAAGCTTGATTTTGAGTTTGCGTCGTACGCATGGTTCCAATAACCTTTTGCTTCATAATTCCTTTGACTTGATGTTATCTCCGATCGATTACATCTTCATGAAATCTCTCGACAAATGTGTCGTGATCATCATCAGCATTCCGAGCTCTTCCATGATATCAATTGAATTCATGGTGAGAAATACCAGCCTTGCCCTCGATGATTTGTGTTATCATCGACCACATCCTTGTCTTCCCTCAACACCGAACGTGTTCATGTTTTGGATTGAATCTTGAGTTCCTTGCTATCCAGCATATGTTCTTCTTCACCTTGGAGTATTACCATCTTTTATGTCAAGAAGGTCGTGAGAATTGCTCCGCCTCTTAAAATTTCTTGGTATAGTGATACTTCTCACCATCACCATTCTTTCTTGGCCCCAATGTTGATTCTAACCAGAATGCCAACAAGTGAACGGTGCTGCTTGGATTCTGTACTCCTTAGCAACCCTATTGCTTTGGAGTTAATGGTCGACAGTTCATCCTTAGACTATTGGATAACGAATCACCATTCTAACATTGATCATGCTATCTAATCCCACATTTCAGGTGCACCCTTCAACCAGTATTTAATTATGTATGTTTTCCTCGAGCACACACCATTATGTCATTTGCTCTGACTAATGTTATCTCCTTGTTCACATAATTGTGGAAATCCATCTTGTCAGAGATCTCGATGAATTGTCGCTGAGACCTCAGCCACCTCCTCATCCTCTCCTTGGTTTAATTATGAACTATTGTTTCAGGAAACCGCTCCCATAGTTTATTTCCCGAGAATCTTGCAATGTCATTTCATCGATTTGTGTTGCACCTTTTCTTCTCGGACATCCTGAGTCTGAGGTATCATGACACCAATCGGATCTGAATCTCGGTCAGATATGATGGTTGGGACAACTTTCCAGGAGTTATGATGTTGGTCCTTTGATGACCCGGTAAGGTGGTGTCATGCCGAGTACACCTGGCCGAAGGACCTATTGTTATAGTTTCCATCTTAGCAAGGTTAACCATTCTTCCATGAGGAAATTGTGAGACTTATTCTATAAGTTGTTCCTGATGAATCCTTTGTATATCCAAGTCCGACCTTTGCTTGAAGACCATGTCAATGCTATCTCAAAGCATGTCTGTGGTACTCCAATTTTCAACAAGAACATTTAAAGCCCAATGCTAAATGTTTCTTGCTCAATTATCCAAAAACCGTTGTATGGGTAATGTCATGAAGTTTCTCTCCCCTTACCTAAAGGGTTTTCTACATTATATCTTGTCACAGATATCAGGCTCTGCTTGTCCTTGGGAAGGATATGCCCCTGAAATATGTGTTTAAACACATTTTTCCTTTCCATTGTTCTGTTTAATCTGATAATCATATTTTCCTTTCCATTGCTTGGTTTAACCTTTCTTGTGATCTATATGATCTAAGCAGTATTATTCTCCTGCTTATGTAAACACCACGGTGTACAATTCTGTCAGTAAGACCCTGTTGCTATTGTTGATGACATTCCGGTAACCACCGATGGACGAGAACTTTGCCTATTGGTCCGCCTCATTCAACGAGCAGGAGAATGGTTCTCTTCGTCCCTCGCCCTTGGTACCGATGATGTTGCCGACATAACTGACAGGCTATCCTCTGACTGGCCTTCCTTACATGATCGTGCAAGATGTCAGCACCCCTTTCTACTTTTAACCCACATGGGGGGCCCATAACCCACAGGTCCACTGGATCGAAACCTGACTCTTCGTTACAACCCGGATTCTAATGTATCCTTTGCACCTGGCTTCGTATGTGATTCACGAGCTAAATGCTATACCATTATTCATCCTGGAATCAAATACCATGTTATTCTTGTTGTTCAAACCCCCATTCCAGCTTCTGTTAGTCATCGAATGATTGCCTAACCGTTTGAAACTTTGGTACCATCGTATATTGCACTCAACGAATTCACTGAAATACAACTCGTGGGATACCTTGTGTATTTCCCATTGAGTTCACCGTCAGATGCCCAGCTTTGTGGAGATGCATTCTTCCGAAGTTTTTCCCCTTGGTCGCATTCGTAGGACGTTGCAGTTCCCGAAGAAAATGATAACTTCATCATGATTACCTGAAGCAGAGAAATGAAGACATCAATGTAATGGATCGACCTCTTCGAGAAGAGCAACCAAGACCGAGAAGATTCGTTAGGATTTCGTAACCAGACCTTTCCCCCTTATTCCACCTCTTAAATCTCGGGACGAGATTTCTTATAGTGGAGGAGAATTGTGACGCCCGGGTAATTAAGCTACAGTAACCCTCTGGTATGATGCCACGTCACCACGATTACCGTTGCTAATCTCGTGTTAGTTCAGAACCGATCCAAATTCAAATTCGAATTAAAGTCAAACAATAAAAGTTTTCAAACATAAAAACTAAAATGTTCAAAGTATGGCAAATAATCCCTAGATATTTGTCATGTTGAAAACCACATTTGGTAAAGAGTTTAAATGCCCTTTGGTGAATAAAACAGTGGCTTACACATTAAATTAAATGCCTTTTATAATTTATAAAATTTTAAACTATTTTAATTTGGTGTGAAACCTTTTGTGGCAGTGGTAAACCTAGTCACACTAATTTAGGTGCTCTTGTTTGTATTTTGTAAAACAAAAACAAATGGGAATAAAGATAGAACAATATAGAAAAAATTACTAAGATAATAACAATAATAATACCTCCCCCCCCCCCCCCGACTGGGCCTTGGCCCAGTTGGCCTAGCGGCCTGCCGGCCCACCCCCGCACGTTGGCCTACAAGGCCTCCCTTTCCCCCCACCGTAACCCTAATCCCCACTACCCCCACGATCCCCAACCGCCCCCTCGTTCACCCACACCGCCACCACCACACGCAACACCCACACACACACCCACACGCATCGTGCCTAGGGGAGGGGCGCCCCTGCTCGATCCCCTCCTCCCGCACGGCCGCGCCCGACGCAAGCCACCACTCCGCTACGGCCACCGCAGCAGGCACCGGTGCCGCCCCCCCAGGACCTCCTCTGCACCCCTCCTCTCCCTCGCGCGGCGCCCGCCTAACGCCGCGGCCTCGCCTCGTCACCGACCCCAATCCCGTCGCACCTCGCCGGCGCCTCGACGCCCACCACCGTCGCCGGACCTCCCCGCGCCTCGCCGCCCGTCTTCGTCCTCCTCCACGGCCGGAGCTCCTCCGCCTCGTCGCGCCTCGCCGACTCCACCTCGCCAGCCTGCCTCCTCTTTGTCACCGTCGTCCCCGACGACCTCCTCGCCCCCCCGCTGCCCCCGTCCCTACAAATCCCGGTGAGGCCATGGCCTCCGCCCTCCTCCTTCCCCTGTCCCCGCGCCGTCCGCGCCTCCCTCGGTGCGCCACCGCGCGCACACGCGCCCGCGTGCCGGAGCTCACGCTCTGGGCAGCACGCGCTCACCCCGCGCACTCCGGCGCTCCGCTCGCTCCCTGCACTTCGGTCGGGGACGAGCCCCGCCGCTACCACCGTGCGCACACGCCCCCGCTCCCTTGGCCTCGTCCGCAGCCCCCCCGGTGCCCTGCCCAGCATCGCCTCCGTTCGCCGACCCGCCGCCATCCGCCGGAGCCATCCGTGGCCGGGCTCCGGCGAGCCACCCGCCCGTGCCATGGTTTTGCCCGTTCGGGCGCCCACTGCCCACTGGCGCCCGTCGCCTGTTCGGGTATTACCTGATGCCCGCACCCGCTTAGGCCCCTAGGGCCTATGACATATGGGCCCCACCCCCAGAACGAAAAGAAAAAATAAAAATAATAAAATAATAATAAATAATAAAAATAAATTTAATTAATTAATTAACTAAATTAACTAAATTAATTAAGTTAATTAATCCAGTTTAAATTAATCTAATTAATTAGTTAATTTAATTAAACAGTAATTAATTAGCTAAACCCGAATTAAACTAAGCAGTGTATGACATGCGGGACCCGCACGTCAGTTCGACCCAGTCAACGCCCTGTTGACTGCTGACATCATGCTGACGTCACGTCAGCATGCACTGTTCTGGATAATGTTGTATTAAATTAATTAAATAAATGCTAAAATTAATTTAAATCTTTTAAAATTCATATAAAATAAACCGTAGCTCGGATGAAAATACTTTGTACATGAAAGTTGCTCAGAACGACGAGACGAATCCAGATACACAGCCCGTTCGTTCGCCACGCGTCCCTAGCATAGTGAACCTGTAACATTTCACCTCCGGTTCATCTGTCCGAAAACGCGAAACACCGGGAATACCTTCCCGGATGTTTCCCCCCTTCGTCGGTATCACCTACTACCGCTTTGGGCACACCTAGCACCGCATATTGTCATGTTACGCTTTGTGTTGCTTTGATTGCTCTGTTATTTATTGTGTTCCCCTCCATTACTTCTTTCCGGTAGACCCCGAGACTACCGGCGACCCCCAGTTCGACTACGGAGGTGACGACCCCTACTTGCCAGAGCAACCAGGCAAGCCCCCCCTTGATCACCAGATATCGCCTATTCTTCTCTATACTGCTTGCATTAGAGTAGTGTAGCATGTTACTGCTTTCCGTTAACCCTATCCTGATGCATAGCATGTCATTGTTGCTACACTTGTTACCCTTACCTGCTATCCTACTGCTTAGTATAGGATGCTAGTGTTCCATCAGTGGCCCTACACTCTTGTCCGTCTGCCATGCTATACTACTGGGCCGTGATCACTTCGGGAGGTGATCACGGGTATATACTATATACGTTATATACATGACACATGTGGTGACTAAAGTCGGGTCGGCTCGTTGAGTACCCGCAAGTGATTCTGATGAGGGGGCTGAAAGGACAGGTGGCTCCATCCCGGTAGAGGTGGGCCTGGGTTCCTGACGGGCCCTGACTGTTACTTTGTGGCGGAGCGACAGGGCAGGTTCAGACCACCTAGGAGAGAGGTGGGCCTGGCCCTGGTCGGCGTTCGCGGATACTTAACACGCTTAACGAGATCTTGGTATTTGATCTGAGTCTGGCCATTTGGTCTATACGCACTAACCAACTACGCGGGAACAGTTATGGGCACTCGACATCGTGGTATCAGCCGAAGCTCTTCTTGACGTCAGCGACGGAGCGGCGCGCGCCGGATTGGACTGGAACGCCTGCTAGGCTAGGTCTGCTTCCGGCCGCCCTCGCAACGTGCAGGTGTGCAATGGGCGATGGGCCCAGACCCCTGCGCGCATAGGATTTAGACCGACGTGCTGACCTCTCTGTTGAGCCTAGGTGGGGCTGCGACGTGTTGATCTTCCGAGGCCGGGCATGACCTAGGAAAGTGTGTCCAGCCAAATGGGATCGAGCGTGTTGGGTTATGTGGTGCACCCCTGCAGGGAAGTTTATCTATTCGAATAGCCGTGTCCCTCGGAAAAAGGACGACCCAGAGTTGTACCTTGACCTTATGACAACTAGAACTGGATACTTAATAAAACACACCCTTCCAAGTGCCAGATATAACCCGGTGATCGCTCTCTAACAGGGCGACGAGGAGGGGATCGCCGGGTAGGATTATGCTATACGATGCTACTTGGAGGACTTCAATCTACTCTCTTCTACATGCTGCAAGATGGAGGCTGCCAGAAGCGTAGTCTTCGACAGGATTAGCTATCCCCCTCTTATTCTGGCATTCTGCAGTTCAGTCCACCGATATGGCCCTTTACGCATATACCCATGCATATGTAGTGTAGCTCCTTGCTTGCGAGTACTTTGGATGAGTACTCACGGTTGCTTTCCTTCCTCTTTTCCCCCTTTCCTTTGTACCTGGTTGTCGCAACCAGATGCTGGAGCCCCGGAGCCAGACGCCATCGTCGACGACGACTCCTACTACACTGGAGGTGCCTGCTACTACGTGCAGTCCGCTGACAACGACCAGGAGTTAGTTAGGAGGATCCCAGGCAGGAGGCTTGCGCCTCGTCCGATCTGTATCCCAGTGTGTGCTAGCCTTCTTAAGGCAAACTTGTTTAACTTATGTCTGTACTCAGATATTGTTGCTTCCGCTGACTCGTCTATGATCGAACACTTGTATTCGAGCCCTCGAGGCCCCTGGCTTGTATTATGATGCTTGTATGACTTATTTATGTTGTAGAGTTGTGTTGTGATATCTTCCCGTGAGTCCCTGATCTTGATCGTACACATTTGCGTGCATGATTAGTGTACGGTCAAATCGGGGACGTCACAAGTAATTTGTTTACTCGTCGTATGCTATTTTCTCGAGAGAAGCCTCTAGTGAAAACTATGGCCCCGGGGTCTATTTTCTATCATATTAAAACCCAAAATACGCTGCTGCTATTTTTTCTTATTTATTTTATTTTGTGTTTTAGTTATATCTATTTCTCAAAACCTATACAATTTAATATTTCTCTTGATCGTTGAGGGATTGACAACCCATCTACGCCTTGGGTTGCGAGTATTTGTTGTTTGTGTGCAGGTGCTGTTTACATAGTGTTGCTTGGGTCTCCTACTGAATTGATAACCTTGGTTTCATAATTGAGGGAAATACTTATCTCTAATGTACTGCATCATCCCCACCTCTTCGGGGAAATCCCAACGCAGCTCACAAGTAGCAGGCACCTAGATCTATGTGCTTCGGGTGGCAAAGTCGACGAGGGAGACTACGAATCGGGCACCCCGACAATCGCGTCCATGGAAACGAATTCCTTTCCTCCTCGTCTCATCACAACTCCTCGTCAGCACTTGTCATCGGCCTCCTCGCCAGTGACTAGCACGGACATCGTCGGCTCGATCCCCATCTAGGCAAACAAGACTGAGAGAAACGAAGATAGACGAGCTAACATTTAATATGGCACGACTACCTACCATTTATTTCTTATGCATATTGACCCGTATTTTTCACATAAAAATCGAAAAGGACACACATCCCGAGGCATCTGGATGACCCAGGCAACATGTGTGTTATGGAGCTAAACCGTTATTCTGAACGAGGATCAATTTTTCATTTTTAGGGCATTTCAGCATTCGAAAATTCAGGACCTGCAACTTTAATCTACAGGCTAATCTCCACCCTTGATCTCATCTGAAACCTTCCCCATGATTTTAACCGGTCTCCCTAATTTCACCCAGACCCTTAATTTTCCTCATGTCAATGCGTAATACTATTGCATAAGAGCAAGTATAATAAGATACAATCAGCATACTATAAGAATTAAACTATTATATGTGTTGACTTGGATGAGAGAGAAGAGGAGAGAGAAGAGCAGCCGGGTGTAGATTAATAGCCGGCTGCATCACAAACTTCAAAAAACATTATGAGAGTGTATGGTGGGTCATAATTAATAAAGTAGTAGTACTGCTTAGCAACTACTCCCTCCGTTAGGGAGTAGTAGTTACTACACATGTTGACTATTAGGTTGAGTATACGTGACATGAAAAAAATAATACAACCCTGCTGGCTATATGATGTTGCCATGTCATATATAGTCATCACTTATAGTCACTCATATAAGGTTATCTATAAGATTGGCTATAAAAATACTATTTTCTCATCTTCTCTTTATCTCTTTCTTTATATTTATTGTATTTGTCTAGGAGTACGCATGTAGCTAGACTCTTGCATGAGAGTCCACTCACATCATTTTTTCATGTCTTTCTCTTCCACATAAGTAAAAGTGACATGTAAGCGATATAAGCAGATTATTGTACTTGTTCTAAGGCCATAATAAACCACGTAAGTCCACTATTGCTCCCCAACATTTGGGCTGAAAGACACATATAGCCTTAGTCCCTGCTGCAACTCCAATCATTCATCGGTGCGTCAGCCCTCCGGTTAGCGCCGATGTGACCAAAATGCAGGTACACAGGCTCCGACGCCCCGAACAACCGCGGGGGCAGGCTCGTCATTTCGCGCCTCCCCGTCGCCCATGGCTATATCCTCCGCCCTCGTCATGGCCCTATCCCGTCCCCGTCCCTGTCCCTGCAGATGAACACACACACACCCAGCGATAAAACTAAAAATTCAATTTTGTTTTATTAAAAAAGAACAGACGAAAATAGAAACAAAAAGCGGTTGCTGGAGAGGATAAATCCCAGAACGGGGAGCGGAAAATAGTCGGAAAATATTAATCATTTCTTCCCGCTGTCCGCAAGGAGAGAAAAAGGGTAGGCTTTCCCCCGTCCCTTATATTTTCCGGGGGGATCCATCTCCGTTCTGCTTGGGCGGCGTCTTCTGAGGCGCAGGCTTTCCCCCCCCTCCGCTCTACCCCGGCGGCCGATTCGCGCCCCCCTCGCTCGACCCTCCAGGTGCGTCCCGTCCCGCCCCCCGTCTCCGCGCTGTTTTTGGCGGATTTTCCCGTGATTTTTTCGCGTTGGGTAATGGTGATCTGTCGAATTAGGGGCAGATCTGGGCGGCGGGCGGGCCGGGACGGCGGGTTCTAGGGTTTGGGGCGCGTGGCTCGGGTGAATTGGTTGCGTGCGCGTGCCCGATTTGAGGGGAAAAGCGCGTTCTTTCAATGATTTTCAGGGAGGGAATTTTTTTTCTTTGTCCTCCGGGAAGTTTAGTCCGCTGCTAATCATGCAACTGTTGACTTTCTACTCGATTCGCTTTCCCCGTTGATATGTGCCTGCGAATTCTACCGCGTGTTGACTTCGGTTCCATTTACTGCGGATTTTCTCGTCATGTTTGCTTGTAATTATTCCCGAAGTGCCCAGAAACTAGCGCGGGCAAACATATGTGACGCTGGAAATATGCTGTGGTGCTAATGGAATGGAAACTGCGGAAGGATTCTAGATTTGCAGCAATTCCTGTCGTGTTTGGCAACTGCTCTTACCATCCTGACTTGTGTAGGAAGTTCTAGACGCGCTTGGTTGTTTGCTCCATGTGCAATTTGTTTCAGCGAGACCGTGCGTGGTTGCTGATGTTGTCATTGGCCTTCTGTTTACAGGTCAGGGAGGTTTCTTTCCTAGGAGAGGATCAATGTCCAATTATCACGACGATCACGTCGAAGACATGGAGGATGATTATGACATGGACGACCCCGCTGAGGACATGGTTGACGCCCACCACGAGCGAGGTTTAAGAGACTCCGATTCGGAGGATGACGAGTATGCCCATTCGGTATGTCCATCAGTTGTTATTTTGTATTGTTGTGATCGCTGCAGTTGGAATTAGGTCTTACGTATAAATGCAGGTCTTGTTGTGTTATCAGAAGTTTGAACGTTTTTCCAGTGATGGTAGATTCGCTTACGTAGTCCTCATGCTATTTGTCGTATACTAGATACTAACATGGAGCAAGCCTGAACTGGGCAGTGGTTGCCCATTCTCTTATTTGGAGAGGAATGAACAAACGAAAAACAATCTCATGCTTGGGAGTGCTACGTAGTCCGCATGCTGCTTGTCGTATACTACATATTAACATGGAGCATGCCTGGATCAGTTATGTGAACATATAAATGACTTGATTGTAGCATTGATTGACCATTCTCTTGTTTAGAGAGGGATGAACAGAACGACAGCAGTCTTACGCTTGGGAGTGCTACGTAATCCTGATGCTGCTTGTCGTATACTACATATTAACATGGAGCATGCCTGGATCAGTTATGTGAACATATAAATGACTTGATTGTAGCATTGATTGGCCATTCTCTTGTTTAGAGGGATGAACAGAACGACAGCGGTCTTACGCTTGGGAGCGTTACGTAATCCTGATGCTGTTTGTCCTCTACTACATATTAACATGGAGCAGACCTGGATCAGTTATATGGACATATAAATGACTTGATTGTGAACATTGATTGGTCATTCTCTTATTTAGAGAGGGCTGAACAAAACGATAACGGTCTCATGCTTGGGAGCGTGTATTATTTAGAGGGTTGTCTGGAGTGATGGAGCTTGTCGTTTTAGACGGTTGCACACTGTCAAATGTCTTGTAGCGTCCATTCACCTACTCTTTTAATGTACACAGCTATCTGTTGCATGATTATGCCTCTCTTCTCATGATATCGACTTGCCATGCATATGTAATATGCTTCCACTGTTCCGTTTATTCTGGCTTCCATTTCTAGACCACTAGTTTGTTTGGACTATCGACATAGGATAAAGAAACCAGTTATTTCTCTTACTTAGTTTCTAACTTTACTTACCAATCTTGAACTTTACCAAAAAGAGTTTACATATATGTGATTTATTTCTGTTGTTTCTAATTTACCGTTGTTTTAACTACATAAACCATGCTGCAGTTCTCTAAATGGTTGTTCTTCCTTCTCTGTTTAGAATGATAAGATCCCAGATACTTCGGCAGCGGATGCAAGAAAAGGGAAAGACATCCAAGGAATACCCTGGGAGAGGCTAGCTATCACAAGGGAAAACTACAGACAGACCAGATTAGAGCAGTACAAAAACTATGAGAACATTCCTAATTCTGGAGAAGCAGCAGCAAAGGTGTGTCTTGTAGAAAGTTCAGCAGCCTATGCAAAATTTTCTGTCTGTTAACAGCTGATATGTTGTCTTGACACAGGAATGCAAACCGACTGTGAAAGGTGGAATGTATTATGAATTCAGACAAAATACTAGATCAGTAAAATCAACCATCCTACATTTTCAGGTGGGTTCATTCTGCCTCGCCACCCCTCCCAACACACACACATCACACAGTATATTGTGTTGCCAAATAATCATCAGATGCAATTGTTTGTGTATCTTTCCATTGGCACACCTTTCTTGATGCTCCATGATAAGATTATGATGTACTGATCACTAATGCAATCTATTCATATGTGCTAAGCTACTCTATTAGCCAACATCCATTTTGGTATTTTGTCTTCACAGTCTTAGATGTACTATCTCCTTGAGTATATTGGAATCAAAGAATAAAGCAGCTGCAAAATTGCTAAGCTTAACTCCATATTTGAATGTTATTTTGGTCCACTACTTCATGCTTGATTGCAAATTCCAACTTCTAGTTTGAAGAAAATTGCATTGATGCTTTTAGCTGTATTGGTGTATATTAGTTTCTAAAGCTTGTAGCAATAACTTAAGTTGAATTAAACGTTTTAGAACATGAAATGCTTGCTAGAAAATTTAGAAGTTGCTTGCATGATGAAATGTATCCGTATATTAAAAAGAGAGGAAGGTGGTCCTTGTATCTTTGGGGTTAATTCAAGTTACATGGCTGTTTGGAGAACCTTTTACCATAGGGATTCAACTTGTTGAAAGGTGTCTGCAAGTCCTGATTTTGTTTCTCTGCCTATAATCTGTGTAACCTAAGCTGTTGCTGTGTTTGATCTAACCATTTGCATTTGGTCTCAGATTCTTAATTGATGTTTTTCCCATTCCTTACACAGTTTTGATACTGTGACTTTCAAGTGCGTGAAACAATTGACATGATTTGTGCCTGCAGCTGAGAAATTTAGTATGGGCTACATCCAAGCATGACGTCTACCTAATGTCACATTACTCAGTGCTTCACTGGTCAGCGTTGAGTGGTGTGGACACTGAACTTATGAATGTCCAAGGTCATGTGGCACCAAGGGAGGTATGGTGCATGATTGTACTTTATAATCAGTCTCAATTTTTCACATCCTGTAGAGCTTGTCTCGTTCTTCTTCTATTAATGTTTGTGGATCTCTTATTTCAGAAGCATCCTGGAAGTCTATTAGAGGGGTTTTCTCAGACTCAAGTTAGTACCTTGGCAGTCAAGGACAATTTGCTGGTAGCTGGCGGATTTCAAGGGGAGCTAATCTGCAAGGTTGGTTGCCCAAAGTAACTCGAATCTTTTTGAATCTATATAAATCTGCTATCTCTGGCATGGTGGCAAACTTCCATTATTTGTGATGTCAATAACATTCGTTTACTGCATGCTCACCTAGCTCCTTGCTCCTAGTGCACTATTGATTCTAACCACTAGACTAATAGCTTAAGGGATTGAGGATTTTATGGTGGGATGTTTGTGGTGAACCAATATTGTTGGTTACCTGAGTGGCTGATTCTAATCACTGATTACCTGAGTGGCTGGGACTGCACCTCAAAAGAGACTGATATTGTTGGATTCAAAGTACTTGAGCCTGCTTCTTCAAGAGTAAAATCTATAAAAAGAAGATCATGTCTGGTGTTCAATAAACTCTTTGCAAAAGAGTTGTTCTTTTCTTCATTCTGAAAATTTTGCTGAAAATCACTAACTGATGACCACTATGTCACTGTTTTTCCTTTGCTATGATTTTGTGTGTGTGCTGAAAGTAACTAATTGATGGATGCTGGTGTGCTTGTGCTCACATGCTTAATCTTTATATAAACTCTTATTATTGATGTAATATTGATTTTTACCACTTCTGTTGATGTGGAATGCAGCACCTTGATCGAGAAGGAATAAGCTTTTGCTGTCGAACAACGTATGATGATAATGCTATTACTAATGCAGTTGAGATATTCAATACTGCTAGGTAATGTGATGCCCCTGTTATTAGGTTGTGACCTCGTTGAGTGTGTGTTCATGCTAGTTCTTGTTTTCCTTCCCAGTGGTGCTGTTCATTTCATGGCATCGAATAACGACTCCGGTGTAAGAGATTATGACATGGAGAGATTCCAGTTATGCAAGCACTTTCAGTTTGATTGGCCAGTAAATGTAAGTTCCTTTGTTTATTTCTACTACTTTTCTTGTCTTGTGAACCTGGAACACAAAATGTTTTTTACCTCTTGCTGCATATGGTTATGATCTTGTGTCATTGTTTCACTCAATATGCTTACTTTTGGCATCTTGCTGTTGTTGAACCTAGTAAAATTAGAATAGGAGTTTTTTGTGTAAAAAGCAAAACAGGAGTGTGTGAACTGATGGTGCCTTGGTTCAAGGAAAAAAAAAGAACTGTTGCCACAACTGATGAGATTATGATGTTCTGTACTTCTGTTCTGTCTTCTGGATCTAGTTGATAATGAGAACTGGGAAGTATGGTTAGAACATGTCGAGCAGACTAGCCAAATTTGACCTTTTATATCTCCATTTGGCTGGCCATCTCCCCCTCTACCTCTATATCTCCATTTGGCTGGCCATCTCCCCCTCTATATCTCCATTTGGCTGGCCATCTAAAAAGATTCCCCCCTCTTATCTTCTACAACAGACCAGCCAAATTTCACCCTCCGTATTATTACTCTCTCTCATGTATGCCAGTAATATCTCGTAACTAACAGTATATCTGTTATGGCAACATTTCTAACGATTGTATTTATAACGGCGAGATAGATATTTAACGGCTATGTTTTGAACTATCTTTTGGTGCAGCTTTGCAGTTTGTGTATAGATTTCTGTACGTCTTATCGATCCGCCAGTCATTCTTTTTTTTCTGTCTAGGTTTAGAAAGCCGCAGCAAATTCTATTCTCGTACATGAACAAACATTATATCAACAGCGGAAGTTATGAAAGCAAATTTATGCCACTGAATACTACTCCCTCTGTCCCAAAATATAAGAACGTTTTTGACACTACACTAGTGTCAAAAACGTTCTTATATTATGGGACAGAGGGAGTATAGGAGAGGAATATCAAGCAGCATTCACGAATCAGCCATTATAGCAACGCCAGTCACTCTTTATCTAGCAGCATTCATGAATCAACCACAGATGCAAATAACGTATTGAAAATTCGGAATCAAACAAGCATGATTCATTGCTGAGCCCATCAGCCCATGCGCACAGAGAACTCAAGCACACATCTCTCTTGCATCTCTCATGACACCCACAATCCCCATTGATCTGTCCTCTGGCTCGTGCGACCAAAGCGCATGCATCTCTGCCTACCAAATTCAGCAGCAGCTGCCACGGCCATTAACACAGCAGGCCGCAACAGCATGCTCCGCTCTGTGTAGGATGTACCCCACCTGAGATGCATCGCTACTGCCACCTCCACTCTCGCATCCTGGCCACCACCCCTCGTCATCCACCACAAGCAACAGCAAGAAGCACCTCATCCATATCCTCCCGTCGGCCGCTCCTCGTCCACATCCAAGCACTTCCTCATCCACCAACTCCTGTCCACCTCACTCTTAGGCCCTAATCCAGATCATCCCAATCGCTTGCTTCCCTTCCTGCCTGCCTGCCGCCACCACCAACCTGCAAGGCCGTCATGCAGCCACCGTCTCTCCACCTGTGCTAGGAAGGAGAGGGGAGGAGGTGGATCCTACCTTTGAGGTGGGGACGGAGCTGTGACCGTTGTGGCGGGAGTGAAGCATCCGATGTGGTGTTTGAGCTCCGAACAGGGACAGAGGGCCACTCGGCACACGCCAGACGGCGTTTGTCCAGGCCAGGATGGATGGATCCAAAGATGGTGAGCCAGTGGGCGCGCGTGGCTGCTGGAGGAAGGTCTTTCCTACTTTTGCTATTTTTTTTTGCATGTAGCTTGTGTGATAGAGCAGCTGCTGGAGATGCTCTTACATTTGTGCTAATAGGCATCCTTCAGGATTAATCTTGCACATGGGCGTGTGGCTGGTGGTGGAAGGTCTTTCCTACTTTTGCTATTTTTTGCATCTAGCTTGCGTGATAGAGAAGCTGCTGGAGATGCTCTTACATTTGCGCCAATAGGCATCCTTCAGGATTAATCTTGCACGTTTACGCGTGGCTGCTGGAGGAAGGTCTTTCCTACTTTTGCTATTTCTGGTGTCTAGCTTGCGTGATACAGCAGCTACTGGAGATGCTTTTACATTTGCGCTAATAGGCATACTTCAGGATTAATCTTGCATGTGCGTGCGTGGTTGCTGGAGGAAGGCCTTTCCTACTTATGCTATTTTTTTGCACCTAGCTTGTGTGATAGAGCAGCTGCTAGAGATGCTCTTACATTTGCACTAATAGACATCCTTCAGGTTTAATCTTGCACATGCCAACCACAGAAACCTCTTTTTTTTCTTCCTTTTTGCGGCGTGCTCCCTTTTCGACATTGTATTGATAGTAAATGGAGCAAAACACCATGTATACGCTCGTTATATATCAGAATTAATGAAATGCTCTTGCTTTACTCTGACCCTACACTGTTGTTTTGTTGGTGCAGCATACATCTCTGAGTCCCGACGGGAAGCTTGTTGTTATTGTGGGGGACGATCCTAATGGTTTACTTATTGATGCCAATTCAGGAAAGGTATATGATCCCAGGCATAAAACACCAGTTGTTCACCAAACCCTGATTAATATTTCAAATTAAAACGCTGATACCATGTGTGATTAAGCGGGTGCACCTGTTTTGTACTCTGGACACAGACTCTTCATTCCATGAAAGGTCATCACGACTTCTCATTCGCATCAGCCTGGAGCCCTGATGGCCGAACGTTTGCTACTGGGAACCAAGACAAGACATGCCGAATCTGGGACGCGAGGAACCTATCAAAAGCAGTCCATGTATTGAAGGGTAACCTTGGAGCCATCAGATCAATCCGGTTTACGTCGGATGGGCAGTTCCTGTCGATGGCGGAACCAGCGGACTTTGTCCATATCTTTGACGTGAAGAGCGACTACAACAGAAGGCAAGAGCTGGACTTCTTCGGCGAGATATCTGGGATGTCCTTCAGCCCTGACACAGACGCCCTCTTCGTGGGCGTGTGGGATAGAACATATGGTAGCCTCCTCCAGTTTGGGCGTCTGTATAACAACTGGTACCATGACTCGATGCTTTGAGGCGAAAGCGGAGCGGATGTCGGGCCTGCATGTCTGTCCCCCCACAGCTGCACTGAATCTCGCAGCATAAGTTAGGTGTCTCCCTGAAATCGGAATTTCTTGAGTTGACCTGCATAATTCAAATTAATAAATGTTGTATCCTTGTATGTGTATATAAACAAATGTACAGATGCCTATAGCCTGTGTGCCGGGGTAGAGCGCATCTCATCATATATGTTTAGGTTCCAGTTAGTTGTAAGGCATCTTGACTCAAGTCGAGTGACGCTGTGAGCATCTTGACTCATGTCGAGTGACGCTGTGAACATTGTCGTCGATGATGGTGTGACTTGTGAGATGAACGGATGGTGTGACTTGTGAGATGAACGGCATCCGCTTCACCTGCCTTATGTTCTGCCTGTTAAATGTATGTAGTTTGCTTGCTGGTCAGAATCTGTGCTGTGGTACATAGGGCGGAGGCCCCTGTCAGTTTGAGTGGATGTCTGGTTTGGTGGTGCTTGTCATACGGAGCGGATGACATGGCTTTGTGTCTTGGACCTCCGGCTCTAGTTTCGACTGGCGATGACTGGTCGATCTCGGCCTTGTTGATGTGTGTGCGAGGTTTGTGTTTCTTGACTCCATGTGGTTAGATTTTGTGCCTTCTCTAGGACATCTAGCGTTTTCTTCTCGGGGCAGTGATTTGCTTGGCATTATGGTTGCCAATGTCTTATGATCTACATACTTTCTAGCCACGACCTTTCTACAAGTTACTGGGTTAGTTTCAATAAGTTCATGCTGAGGCGGAGGTCTGAAGGCGACATCGTATGCTCACAGCACGTCAACGATGCATGTAGAAGGAAGAAGACTTACTTCGGCACCCTTTATAGAGTGTCAGAAAACATCTTACATTTTGAAATAGATGAAGTATTTATCTTTTAATTTCTGTAAAGGCGTTTTTGAAAGGTCTCTACTACTTAATACATGGTCTTTTGACCTTCTGAAAAAGAAAATGGAGGTCTGTTTTTCTTTTCTTCGCTGCGATGGTGCACCTATCTCGGAGACTCGGAGGTGTGGTCTGACGCAGCGTTGTGTTTCCACAAGTGGAGGTGCCGAAGCGATCGATGGATCCATATGTAAAGCACCCAAGCTGGTCCGGAGAGCCAGCGTACGTAGATTTGCTCGCACCGCAAAGTTGGCAGCCACTCCACGGAGGCGGGGCAAACGGGAGGTAGGGGGATCAGTGCGCGACCACTACCGGCATCGACCATGCCGGAGTCTGGCCGGGCGATGAGGCGGATCCGCAAGGAACTGGAGCTGCTCTGGACCGACCCGCCGGCGTTCTGCCGGCCCGGCCTGGCGCCCGTGACGGACCTGTTCCACTGGGAGGTGGTCATCGACGGGCCGGACGGCAGCCCCTACGCCGGCGGCACGTTCCCCGTCGACGTCGCCTACCCCAAGGACTACCCCTTCGACCCCATCAAGCTCACCTTCAGAACCAAGGTGAGTCGGCCGGCACTGGCCTCTAGCTGCATGCATGCTTCCTCCATAAAAGACCGACCCACGCGTGTTCGTGCCAAACGATCGATGGGTCAATTGCTCTCCCATAATATCCTGACGCACGCGTACGTCTCTGCACTGCACTGCAGGTGTACCATCCGAACATCGGCCCGGAGGGGAAGGTGGCGCTGGACATCTTCGGGAGCGAGTGGAGGCCTTCTCTGACGATAAGCACGGCCCTCCTCTCCGCCGTCTCCGTCCTCCACGACCCCCTGCTCGACCGCCCCGTCCGCCGCGACGCCGCCCGGCTGTGCAAGCGCGAGCGGGGTCTCTTCGAGCACAAGGCCAGGGACTGGACCCGCAGGTACGCCTCGGCGCCGACCGCCTCCTTCTATCCGTCGGGGACGGAGACGTTCGAGGAGGCGGCGGCCAGCGGGGCAGTGGCACGGCGTCGTTCCTGCGGGGCAGGGCAATGGCGTTCGTTCGCGGCTCGTCTCCCATGCATCCAGCCATGAACGCATGCATGCACGGATGCACCACGTACGATTGTCGCCCAGCAAGAGCACAGTAAAGTTCACCACAAGAATCCTCCATCCATGGAGTATTATACTATACGTACTAGCTAATTGGTAATTTCCGTGGTGCGTGTTGTCTTGATTACTTGTTGATCCATGATCCTTGTTGGCTTTGGACCTTTGGCGTGGAACTCCTTGTACTGCACCGAGGCGATTGCAACTTCTGAAAAAAGTATATATA
The DNA here is from genome assembly GCF_002575655.3 of Aegilops tauschii subsp. strangulata. Classification (NCBI taxonomy): domain Eukaryota; kingdom Viridiplantae; phylum Streptophyta; class Magnoliopsida; order Poales; family Poaceae; genus Aegilops; species Aegilops tauschii. Next base: position 399,211,657 of record NC_053040.3, on the reverse strand, counting down.
GCCTGGTCTTTAGTTGTGTGACTTGTTCCGTGTTCCTACGAATGTTTGTGTTACTTGATTGACAGGTGAAAGTTGTGAGCTGTGACGCTTTTCCTTTCATTTCTTTTGCGGCCATCACACCATCGAACGCGCACACACGGTAACACACGTGAATGTGCAGCCAATTAATGTGTCAAGAACCTGTGATGAACAAGCTAAGCAGAGCGAACGAACAGCAAAAAAGGCCAGTCACCATATCAGGTTCTCGGTAAAGCGGTGGAAAAGCCTGTTCTCGGTAATATACACGTGCCTTGCTCCGTGACAGCACTCGCACGATCCAGCCATACCCTTGGTGCCGTTGGCATCACCAACACGTTTGCCAAAAATGACAAAGGTTTTCCAAAAACAATAGAGCGCCAAGACGTGTGCGGTGAACCCAGGAGCAATTGTGGCAAAGCAACAACAGGTACGTCTCTCTCCCTAATAATAAAGCACGGGTTGAGTCGGCCTACGGCGATTAGAATAGCGGGTTTTGACCGCCGCCGGCGGCAGCGGCGGCCGTTGATCCTGTGTTACAGGTCATGGGCATCTTCATGCAATTACTTTGATGATCTGACGAGAGAAGGAGACGTGATGCGTTCATGCATGGATGTGTTGCTCCCGGCTGAGGCGTTGATGCAGTGTTCCTAGCTACAGCCTAGACGCTGCTGATAATGCGTTGCTCCCGGCCGTTTCAAAGGATTTGACGGCTGCGTTGTTCACGTCCCATCGCTCGCTCTGCGGTGCTGGTTTTTTGTCCCGGCACAGCTCCACTCAAGGTGCTGTGATCAGTTTATGGTTCTTACTTCGTCAACTACTATTTGTCCCTCCGCATCGCAACTGCGGCAGGTTTCTTAGAACAGTTTGTCTGATTTGTTTCAGAGGAACTGAACGTAATGAGGATATTAAGTTGGAATTGCCGAGCGCTTGGGAACGCCCCGGCAGTGCGTGCTTTGCTGGATGTTCAGTAAAGATGTGACCCCGAGGTGATGTTTTTGTCAGAGACACACCTTGACAGTTATCCGGCTGAGTGTCTACGTCGAAGGCTCAAGAATGGACCAGAAGTTTGTTTGTCCCAGTGACGGAAGGAGAGGAGGTTTACTGCTGTTATGGAAAAATAATGTTAAAGTTCAAAGATTAGCATTAGACTCTTTGTTCATTGATGTAAGAATTGAAGAAAGTAATAACGTCAGTTGGGCATTGCAAAGTCTCCCGTCCCCCGCGTCGCCTCTAGGCGGCTCGGGGGGAGCCCAGCACCGCCGGCGCCTCCTCCCACCCCGCCCCCTCCACCTCCCCTCGCCGCTGCCGAATGACGCGGCCGGGCTAAGCCCGCGCAGCGGACGGCGGCGGCGGGGCTCTCCTGGCCCGCAGCGGCGCGGGCGGCTCTGGATCTCGGGCGGCGGCCCGGTCTTCGCGGCGGTTGTCGGCTGCTGCGGCCGCGTGGGCGGCTCGGCGGCGGGGCCTGGTGGTGCTCCTGCCTCTCCCTTGGCGGCGCTCGGCTTTGGGGGCGTGGTGCTCTGGATCTCGGCGCTTCCCGTCGGATGTCCGTTTCTGCTCGGCTGGGCGGCGCGGGAGCCTTGGTGATGCTTCGGTGGCCGGCGGGGAGGCTGGCGGACGCTGGATCTGGCTGGGCGTGGCTGGATCCGGGCGTTCTTCGGGGGTTTTCTACTGCAGCCTGTTCGTTGCCTCCGCGTGGTGCGGTTCCTACGGCGTGGCGGCGGCGACCTCCTGCCCCAAGGCCTGGTGAGGGCGACAGCGTGAGGTTGGCCCGATGGCGGTGATGGTGGTGTGCGTCCAGGGCCCGGCATCACGGCTGCTGCTGGTCGGGCGGGCGCGCGGGACGGCCTTGGCAGGGGCGGGCGCTGATGGGAGGCTCCCCTCGGTGCTGGTTTAGTGGAGGTTTTATGGAGGTTTGATGGAGGTCTGTGGCTGGCCGGTACGGGCTGGTGGTGGTCGAGCTTCTCAGGGAGAAATCCTTCTTTCGGCCTTTGCCGGAGCTGGCGACGGCGGCGCCTGCGGGCGTCGCGCTCTTTCTTGGAAGCGTCGGTGATGTATGGTGCTCCACCCCTCACCCCGCGGCCTTGGCTCCGGAGGGAAACCTCTGATCTGCGGGATCGGGCGATGAAGGCGTCTTCACGTCTTCTTCCTCCTTGGGGGCATCGTCTTGGAGCCGGCTACAACCTGAGACCGGTGGATGGCGGCATCTTCGCCGCATGGAAGGGCGGCATCTTCGCCGCGTGGAAGGGCGGCATCTTCGCCGCGTGGTTTACTGAGGCGGCCGTTTCGGGGGCGCCGATTTCTGTTTGGCAATGATGATGGCGTCAAGAGGAGCTTGGGTCGCAGCTTGGTCTTTGGTAGTCGGATCTTCCCGGCGTGCCCGAGGTGCTCTTTAGGGCACGGTCGGCGCAAGTCCTGCATATTTCCCTTGTGAGGCTCGTCGTCAAAGTCGGAGTTGTCGGTTGTTGGCGCGTGTGGCCATCTGTTGGCATGTGCCGTCATTGCTCTGTGTAGCTGTTTGTGGGGGCGGCTTCGTTGGTGGAGCTCTATGGTGAAGTCGGAGTCGCCCGTTCAGAGGTAACCGGTGATGACGATGACGCTTGCGACTCCCCGGTGGATGTCTTTTCTTCTTTGCAGCTCATGTTTCATGTCGGTGACCAGGTTGGCCGGCGGTGCCCATGTTATATGGGTTGGGTTGTATCGGTTTTAGCCCGATTTTCCGTCAATTAACCAGGCAATTCTCACTTCTTCTTAATCAATGAAAATGGCAAGTCTTTTGCCTTGTTTCAAAAAAAAAAACGTCAGTTGGCGCTTGACTGGGATGTACGGTGAGTTTAGATGGGAAAATAAACATATGACGTGGAGTCGTATGCGACAGTTGCATCGTAGCAACAACTTACCGTGGCTGCTGATCGGTGATCTGAATGAGATCCAATATCTACATGAGAAAGAGGGTGGAAATCCAAGACCAATCCAGTACATGCAGGCTTTTCAAGAGGCAATAGATGACTGTGAATTTCATGACATGGGGTATATTGGTGATCCCTTCACATGGCACAGAGGCAGAATACGTGAAAGACTAGACAGGGGACTAACCAATGATGGCTGGTCGGTCTTGTTCCCTGATGCAGCCTTACAAAATTTGGAATATAATCACTCTGATCATCGGCCCCTATGTGTGGATACAGACTATTTTTCTCACAATCAGATGGGAGGAAATAATGCACAGGTCAAGCGTTTTGAGGCAAGATGGTTGCGGGAAGAAAGCTTTAATGATACTGTTCTTGATGCTTGGACAAATGTAGGTGCTGATCCTAACGCTACAAGTATTTATGAGAAGCTCAATAAAATGCATGCAATATTCCACGATTGGGACCAGCGTGTCCTTAAGAAACCAAAAAAAAGGTTGCGCAAGGCCCAACGTGAGCTTGAGAGAGTCATGGCTGGTCCTATGAACGATGATAGTGACGTAAAGAGAAGGGAATTGGCTGAATTGATTGAGTACTTGCTTGAGTTGGAGGAGATTCAAACAAGACAGAGGTCACGGGCGACTTGGCTTACGAGCGGCGACTGTAACACAGCGTTTTTTCAGGCCTTTGCCTCGGCAAGGAGGAAAAGGAACTACGTCAAAAAACTGAAAGATGAAGCAGGGAACTGGCTTGAAGGTATGCCGGAATTAAACACTCACATTCAGAATTATTTTACTCACCTGTTTACTTCGGAGGTGCAGCATACAAATCCAAATCTTTTACAAAAGGTTCAACCCAAAGTAACTGAGCAGATGAATGATTTCTTGATGGCACCATTCTCAGCGGATGATGTTAAAAAGCAGTGTTTAGCATTGGGGATTTAAAGGCTCCGGGGCCTGACGGACTACATGCAATATTTTTTAAGAAATATTGGCATATCCTAAGAGATGAGATCACTCATGGGGTGCTATTTGCTATTAATTCAAGACAGATTCCGAATGAATGGAATGACACAACTATTGTCATGATACCCAAGATTGACAGTCCAGAACTGGTAACTCAATTCCGTCCCATAAGCTTGTGTAATGTTCTTTATAAAATCATCTCTAAAATGCTTGCACTTCGGTTGAAAAATATATTGCCTGAGATTATCTCCCCTACCCAAAGTGCATTTGTTCCTGGAAGGATGATCACGGATAATATCCTTATAGCTTATGAATGTGTGCATAAAATAAAGAACAAGAGGGCTGGTCAGACTGGACTATGTGTGGTTAAATTGGACATGCACAAGGCATATGACAGGGTGGAATGGTCCTTTTTGCATGATATGATGGTGAAGTTGGGTTTTCATGAACAATGGATTGAAATGATAATGGCTTGTGTTGGCTCTGTTAGATACAAAATAAGGTTTAACTCTCAGGAGACGGATGTTTTCACCCCGACTAGGGGTATTAGGCAGGGGGATCCACTCTCCCCTTACCCTTTTCTCCTTTGTGCAGAAAGTCTTTCTAGTTTATTGCAGTTTGAAGAAGAAGCTGGTGGCATAGAGGGAATTAGATTGTGTAGAAATGCACCATCAGTATCACACCTTTTATTCGCGGATGATTCTCTGATTCTCATGTAAGCAGACGTTTTAAATGCAGCTTCCTTACAGCATGTTCTAGATGCCTACTGTGAAAGCTCGGGACAATTGGTGAGTTTGGCTAAATCTAGTATTTTTTTCAGTCCTAATACACCTGCAACTTCTAGGACTGAAATATGCCAGGAGTTACACATTGATATTGAGGCATTATCAGATAAGTATCTTGGGCTGCCAGCTATGGTGGGTGCAGATAGGAGTGACTGTTTCAGGCATTTTTATGACAGAATAAAAGAAAAACTGAAGGGATGGATGGAAAAACAGTTGTCTACTGGAGGGTAAGAGATATTACTTAAATATGTAGCCCAAGCCATCCCAGTCTTTGCGATGTCTGTTTTCAGCCTGCCCAAGGGCCTATGCAAGGAGATAACTGATTTGATAGCACTTTGGTGGGGGGATGATGAGGAACACAAAAGAATGCACTGGTATACATGGTGGAAGCTTTGTTACCCAAAAAGTGAGGGGGGTATGGGGTTCAGAGATCTCTATTCTTTTAATCCTGCCATGCTCTCAAAGCAAGTTTGGCGGTTGATCACTAACCCGGATTCCTTGTGTGCAAGAGTATTGAAAGCAAAATACTTCCCTAATGAAAGTTTATTACAAGCTACCCTGAAGAGTGGTGCTTCGTTTACGTGGCAGAGCATTATGAAAGGTCTTGAAACATTTAAGTTGGGGTATATCTGGAGGGTTGGTACCAGTGAGAACATTAACATCTGGAGCGACCCCTGGATACCGTCTAGTCCGGACAGGAGAGTTTTATCAAACCGGGGGCAAACACTGATATCACGAGTTCATGATCTAATTGACCCTATGACTGGTTTTTGGGACGAGGAACTGATCAGATCTATATTCATATCGGTTGATGTAGACAAGATCTTGCAAATTCCCCTCAACTATGGGGCTTTCGAGGACTTTATCGCATGGCACCCGGATCATAAAGGGTTTTTCTCTGTGAAATCAGCATACAAAGTACAATGGATACGATCTTTCCAGGTACATGCAATGGTGATGGCATGACCTGAAGGCTCAAGAACTCCAGCAGTGTGGAGTACACTATGGAAACAAAAGGTCCCACGTAAAATTCAAATTTTTTGTTGGCGTGCTCTACATGGTATTATTCCGCTAAAGTCCATACTCACGAACCGTCATATTGGAACTAATGGGGCATGTCCTATATGTCATCAAGATGCGGAAGATGTCCGCCACCTACTGTTTGATTGTTGCAATGCCAAGCACCTCTGGGAACGCCTAGGCATTGCGGGAATGATTGAGGAAGCAAAGTTGATTGATCGCTCAGGGTCAGTTATATTGGAACATCTACTCCTTGCACCAGATTTACCCTTGTCACTGAAACCGAATATTACTGTCAAACAAGCTCTTATGGTGGGCAGCTGATACTTATGGTGGATAAGACGTGAACTCACTCATGATGGTAGACCACCACATCCCACGCGGTGGCATATGTCCGTCCTGGCAATTGCTAGTAATTATCATGAAGCTAATCGCAAACAAAATGATAATAGAGAGATGAAGTGGACGAAACCAGACCTCATGTTCATAAAGGTAAATGTTGATGCGGCCTATTTTGCAGATGAAAGTGCAGGAGCTTCGGCAGCTGTAATTAGAGATGATAAAGGGAACTTTTTAGCAGCACAATGCAAATATAGACCTCATGTTGCAGATGCAATGATGGCTGAAGCAATGGCGATGCGTGATGGTCTAGTGTTTGCAAACTCCCTAGGGTTTCCTCGTGTGGAGGCGGAATCAGATTCCTTAAACATCATAAACTTTTGTGATGGCCAATCTAGATGGTGGGATGCTGCAACAGCAATTTTCGCGAAATGTGTGGATGTTTCTTCTTTAATAGGGAAGGTTGTCTTCAAGCATTGTTTTCGTTCTTCCAATCAAGCGGCGCATGTGCTAGCTAACTTTTCTTATTGTAATAAGACCTCTTTAAACTGGACAGACGAGCCCCCGGGTTGTCTGATCTCTTCGCTTGTGGACGATGTAATGCCTATGTTAAATCAATAAAGCTAGCCATGATGGCCTTCCCTCAAAAAAAAAAAAACAGCACGGTACGTAGCACAAGCATATATCTTCCTTGTGAAGCTTACAGAACAAAAGTCGATCGGGCTACCAACACTGACAGGTGAATGTCTAAGAATGACAAGAACAGACTTTGACCATCTACGGGCACCAAACCACAAAGCGTACGCGCGGGTGATCTATCAATATGTATGCATGTCGCTTCAACGTGCAACTATACGTAAGAAAAAGTTCGCCAGTACGAGCAATCCAACATGTGAAAATACTTAACCATTTCTAGTCTATTATGTTGCTTACATTTAATGGATATACAAACACCTGCATGGTTGCCATTGGCATCTTGCCACCGCCGCTGCCTTCTCCTGCCCCTCCCTTCCTTCTCCTCCCGACCATCATAACCCTTCTCACACCGCTGGACGCCGCGAGTCCCCGGCTGCGGCGAGCAACCCTAGGCGTCAAGACGTCAGGTGCTTGAGTGGCCAACAATGGATGCATTAGAGAGGGTTCAGGTGTCATGCTGCATGCGGTTGCTATGCCGCCTATGGCAAACAACGGTGGAGAGCCAAGCGACCCAGGCATGGCCTCAAGTTTCGGCACTTGCCTACTTGGTGACATCGAGGTGTCGAGCCAGAGCGCTTGGCAGCTACCCCAGGAGCAGCCTGCGAGGGACACGACGATTGTGGTGCCCGGGCTGCAGGAGTTGGCGGCAATGTCGCGCGGATAGAGGTTGTACCCATTGAAGAGCCATGTCGGGCTTGTAACCTCTTCAACCCCTGCCTAACCGAACAGACCCATTTTATTGACAGGAAGGCCTACATGGCTAGTTTTATTAAAAGTCAAACAACAATTATATCGTCCGTTAAGATCTTAATGATAAAATCCGGGGGCGAATCAAACCAAACCGATGGCTGGTTTCCATGACCCCATTCAGTTAGCACATGCGCTATTGCATTAGACTCCCTATTATAAAAATCGATACAAGCCTTCCCGAACTCACTTAACTCTCGACGACAATCATCTAATATAAGGGTTGCCACCATAGAATACTCATCCTGATTAAGAGCTTGAACCACCGTGATATTATCATTATCCATGCGTACAAAAATGTTGTTGCACCCCATCCGGTTAGCCAGCTTCTTACCTTCACACAACGCGGCAGCCTCGCTGACACAACATCAGGGACATGCTCAAGTTTTGCAGTTGCCGCTGCCAAGAAGAATCCTGCATAATCCTGCGTGATCACGAACCACTGCGCCACAAGAACCTGAAAAATCTGCCTTTGAAAAAGAAGCATCGACATTAAGGATAGTCTCGCCAGGTAGAGCCTTCCTGAACAAGCCCTTAGTGAGGGGATTAACCGAACAAGGAGTTAGGAGAGATGGAGGGGAAGAAAATGAATTTTTTTCCCCGCTGCTGAGCTTGCACGTTAGCTGCAGAGCATCTACAAATTATTAGAGCACACTCTGAAACAACTTTTGAGGCTGCCCTTTTAGAGTTGCTCTTGACAGCAACGTAAACTGATCTTACCCTATCATGTAGAGCGTGGTCTATTTTCTTAAAAGTGTATAGAGTGTGGTCCGACGCGGCGTTGCGTCCCCAAGTCAAGGTCTCCAGAAAGTGGAGCCATCCATATAAAGCATCCAAGCCGGAGCTGTGAGCATCGGTGCAAAAGCAGGTAATATACACATGCCTTGCTCCGTGACAGCACTCCAGGGTGCCGTTGGCATCACCAACACGTTTGTAAAAACTGAGAAGGCTTTCCGAAAACAATAGAGCACCAAGAAGTGCGGTGAACCCAGGAGCAATTGTGGCAAAGCAACAACAGCACGGTACGTAGCACAAGCATATATCTTGCTACTGAAGCTTACAGAACAAGACCTTGTTTGTTTCAGCTTCGCTTGGATTTTAATCACCCGTGGATTCACTTCAGTGCCGAAGCTGATTCCGAATCAGCTTCGCCACCGAAGTACACTTTGAGACGCTTCAGAAAATTGCACTAAAAATGGCCCAAATTTAGATTCAGCTTCACTGCCAAGTTGATTCCAAATAGTTGTTTGTTTCAAATTCCAGATTCGGCTTCACTAGCAAAGCTGAATCTAGTCCCAGAATTCAAAACAAACAGGGCCCAAAAGTCGTGCATGCATGCATCATCAGCAATATCGAGTTTGTGGCGATCAAACAGGCGACAAGATCCGACTTTCACGATCTACGGCCACCACACCACAAAGCGTATGCGTGGGTGCTATATCAGTATGTATGCACGTCGCTTCAACGTGCAACTATATGTAAGAGAAAGTCCGCCAGTACAAGCATTCCTGCATGTGAAAATACTGAACCGTTTCTAGTCTATTATGTTGCTTACATTTAATAAATTTACAATAAATCAAATGTATTTTAGTTTAATTCTCATATCATTAATCAAAATTTTCATGTTTCATAGAATCAATTCTCATTGAAATGTATTGCAACCAATTTACGTAACAACACACCATGTATCATTTAGTTTTCTTAATCGTAGGAGCCAATTTTCAGCTATTTTACAACTACGCATGGCACTTTCCCACAGAACCGAGAGTTGATATGCATGGAGATACCATTTTCTGATCAACAACCATTAGATCAAGCGGAAAACACCATGAAGCTGATTTTCATCCATAATTTGAACAAGCATTTTTGTCGTCATGATATGCATCAGCACCAACAGTGTAGCATGTTTCTATACCCACCATATTATTATGGAAAATTTTAGCCAAAAGGCTGAGAGAAACAACAACAACAACAACAGCAAATAGCTACGAAATGCATCCTAAACCTTTGCCCGAATCTGCTTAGGAAAGTCCTCGGAACTTGGCTGTGACAAAACCAACAAGATGAATGACCACTCGGTAAAGTCAGGGCAATCTCGACTAGGGGTTGTTTTCCCATAATTTAACTGCCACAAAAACTAGGAAAAAAAAGGAACTTGCAGTTTCATTCTTGGCAGGAATTTCAGATTGACCACACTGGGAAGCTTTGTTGTTGCACGATGATTTCAGGCACCCGAAGGACGTCTTTGACATGAAGTGCGATTAGAACAGAAGGCAAGAGCTGGACTTCTTCGGCGAGATATCCAGGATGTCCTTAGCCCGGACACAGACGCCTTCGTGAGCGTGTGGGATAGAATGTATGGCAGCCTACTCCACTTTGGGCATCTGTATAAGAATTGGTACCACGATTCATTGCTTTGAGGCAAAAGCAGAAGGATGTCGGGCTTGCTTGTTCCCCCTTAGCTGCACCGAATGATTCACGCAACATAAGTTCAGTGACTCCACGAAATCGGAATTTCTCATGTTGACCTGCATAATTCAAATTAATAAACGTTTTATTCGTGTATGTGTATATAAAGAAATGTACAGATGCCTATAGCATGTGCCTGGGGTAGAGCGCATCTCATCTTATATGTTCATGTTCAGTTGGTTATAAGGCCTCTTGACTCAAGTCCAGTGATGATGTGAACATTGTCGTCAATGATGGTGTGACTTGTGAGTTCAACAATATCGGCTTCAACTGCCTTATGAACTTGCCAACTAATGGGCTCTAGTTTGTTTGCTGGTCAGAATATGTTATGTGATGTGCCAGTGCCGGTGCTGCAAAACTGCGAGTCGTGTTGCCGGTGGAAAGGTAGAAGGATGCTATACGTGAAGAGACGAGAACCAACCTAGGCGCCTAACTCAGAGACTCGAGAGTTGCACAAAACCGCCTGATCTCAATAAAAACTCCTTTTATGGAGTATATATTGCAAAAATCTCTATCAAATATCTAAAAGTGGTCTCCACCCCTAATTTATTTTGGGGAGCTCTAAATCTAGACCTTTACCCTCCCTTCCCTCCAGGACGTGAAGGATATTTTTGAGTGCACTAGATAATCTTTTTGGAGTTTTTTTAGAAATAGAGGGTAGAAATCCCCATCTGATCATGACCTCGCTTTAGAAAAAGATTGATCCAGTTTATAAGAAAACCTAACCGAAACCCTCAACAACCCATAGTGCAATATTCTCCTAGGAGTGGATGGAGGGAAATTTCCATCAACTGCCTCACCATGAGTGCCCCTGGTTTCACTGTTACTGCCCGGAATCGATCTCCAACACCTGCATAGCTGCTGTTGGCATCCTACCACAGGCACTGCCTTCTCCTACCCCTTCCTTCCCTCTCCTCCCGACCATCATAACCCTTCTCACACCGCCGGACGCCACGAGCCCCCAGCTGTGGCAGGCAACCCTAGGCCTTGACACGTCAGGTGCTTGAGTGGCCAACAGTGGATGCGTTTGAGAGGGTCTGGGTGTCATGTTGCATGCGGTTTCTATGCCGCCGCCTATATCAAACAACAACGGAGAGCCAAGCGACCCAAGCATGACCTCAAGTGTCGGCACTTCCCTACTCGGTAACATTGGAGGTGTCGAGCCAGAGGGCCCAACGGATACCCAGGAGGAGCCTGCAAGGCACACGCTAATTGTGGCACCCTTGCTGCAGGAGGCGGCGGCAATGTCGTGCGGTTATAGGCCGTATCCTTGGAGGAGGTAGGCGGCGGCGCCATGTCAGGGAGAGCGCGGCGGGTCCTACATTAGGGCTTGTTCGGTCAATGCCCCCTCAATCCCCTACAAACCTCTTCAACCCCTGCATAACCGAACAAGCCCCATTTCTTGACAGGAAGGCCTACATGACTAGCTTTATTAAAAATCAAACCATAGTTACATTGTTCGTCCGTTAAGAAGTTAATGTTAAAATCCGGGGATGAATCAAACCAAACCGAGAGCTGGTTCCCACGATCCCATTCAGCTAGCATATGAGCTACTACATTAGACTTCCTATTACAAAAATTGATACAAGACTTCCCGAACTCACTTAACTCTCGACAACAAGCATCTAATATAAGGGTTGCCACCATAGAATACTCATCCTAGTTAAGAGCTTGAACCGCCGTGATATTATCCATGCGTACAAAAATCATTGCACCCCATCCGGTTAGAGCATCTCCAGCCGTTGGCCCCCCAGGAGGCGCTAAAAATCGCCCTCGGGGGCGCACCGGCGCAAAACGCGCGCTGGGGGCGTGATGCCACCCAGTTACGGCGCCCACGGATTTTTTTGAAAATTAAAGTGCGGCACAAACATGTCGCAAATTCAACCATTTTCGGCGAGTTCATACATATTTCGGCGAGTTCAAACCAAATTCAACCAAACACGGCACAAACACGCCCACTCATACATATTTAAAATATTTTACAAAAAAGAAAAAAACACACTACTAGGCCCGCCCGCCGTCTCCCTCGCCTCGCCGCTCCTTGCCGCCCGCCGCCCGCCGCCCTTGCAGTTCTACATGCCGAGGAGGCTGTAGAACCGCGTGTAGTCGCCGCCGTCATCGTCGTCGTCGTCGTCGTCGCCTCCGCCGCGGCCGCCGTCCCTGCTGCAACCCTCCCCCGGTTGGCGCGGCGGATTGGACGGTCCGGCGTCCTCCTCGTCGTCGCTGTCGAGGATCACGACGCCGTGCTCGTCCTCGCGCCCACGCTTGCGGGCGGCGATCTCCTCCAGGGCCCGGCGCTGCCGGACCATCTCGTCGCGGAGGTACTCGTCGCGCGCCCACCGTAGGGCGTCCTCGTCGGAGAAGCCGCGCCGGGCTATCTCCTCGTACTCCGGGGGAAGGCTGGGCTCCGGTTTGGGCGCGACGAGGATGAGGCGGCCCGAGGCGG